>NW_012138302.1:12920881-12986425 GCF_000956105.1 Propithecus coquereli
TAGCCCCTAAAAATTTCATTTTTTTCCTGATGTAAGAAAAAAATTAAAACATTTTTCTAAAAAATTAAGACATTCAATGTTAGGGTTTTTTTCCTTCTGATTTGAAAGAAATTAAAACTTTTTCTTTGTCCCCTGAAAGTCGCATGACCCTCGGCACTGTGCCTGCTGTGTCTGGTGGGCAGGTCTCCTATCCTTGCTGAGATCCCTCCTCCCTTCCCCAAGTCCATCCTCTGTGATGTCACCTTTGCCCCTAATTTACGGAAAAACAAGAGCACTTCCTTTGTACTTTCTCTCCCCACCATGTCCATGGAAGAGGAAGGTTCTCGACTTTGGCAAGCACTTGTTAACATGCAGATTTGCAGCTCTGCCCCTAGGTCAGGATTCTTTAAGTCTAGGGTAGAGCCTTGGAATAGCTGGACTTCAACAGTCTCCCCGAGCAATTCTGAGACAGGTCACCCACACGCACACTGAACCTTGAGAAACCCACTTTGGGGAGTCCTGTGTGTGCTGTTGGGATGTCATTATGTCCTCTACAAGAGCGAAGACCACGTCATGTTCGTCTCTGTGTTCCATTGCTCAACACAGCACCTGGTGCCGGTGGGTACTTAGAACATGTCGAATTGAATTGAGGGATACAAAGTTCTTCTCTTCTCCTTCACTTTACTTTCACATCAGAATCTGGTGGTGGTAAGAGCAGCAAACATTTGATCTCCTCCAACCTTCTGGGGAAATTTAAAACACAGCAGGTCATCACCCGGAGAATTAGACAAGTGAGTCCTCGCCTTCTGAGCTGAGCTGGAGCGAAGCGGGTAGAGGGTGAATTTGGGGAGATACTAACCTGGGTGTGAGTCTGGACTTCACCACCTCCTAACTGTGGCCATGGGCCTGTGCCTCACATTTTAACCTTTCCATTTCTTTCCCAAAAAAATAGAAACAGTACAATGCTTTCATGTAGAACGTACACAGTGTTACTCCTCTTTCTTCTTTCCACATGAGTAGAGAAAGGGCACTAGACTCAGAGGAGTGAAGCCTGACACTTCTTCCAGGCTGACCATTCACAGGTACCTGGCAGAGAGCAGGAGCTGCACACACGCCAGCCAGACAGGTGAGTGCTGGAGCCCTGTCTCCCAGGCAGGAGCAGGCTCTGCTCTCACTGCCTCGCCTGGATCCACCCCCAAGAGTGAGAAGGTGGTTGTCCTCTGGAGAGCGTACTGCATTTTGCTGTCTCTACCATGTGGAGTGAGAACCAGGCTCTAGAGGGGTAGAAGAGACTGTGTCCCCCACCCTACTGGATCTCCCCAAAAGAAACATCTTTGCCCATCAGAGAAGCAGACAGGGGTAGCCATAAGCCTGCTGGCCCTCGGCCCACCAGCAAATTGGCCTCCAAATCAGGCAGGCAAGACAGTTGACCTTACAGTCCTTTCTGCTGATCTTTGAAAATAACACAGAAGAGAAAACATTTACCTCCCCAAAGCAAACATCTGCTTTGCAATTTCTGAGGATGAGCCCATGGAGAGAGCTCTCCCTCCATGAGGGCTCCCAGGAGAAGTCAACAACGTGTGGGGCGTTCTCCAATGAAGGAAGGGCCAAGTTCCCAGAGAGGCCCCCAGCCACTCCTCCCTCAAGGATAACATCAAGGGCCTCTTTACACACCTGCTCTTCCTTCTTTGGGCCTGGGACAAATCCTGTCTCTGAGATGGCTTGTGTCACTGCCGATCCCCTTTTATGAGGTGAGTATCATTTTATTCGCTTTAGCCTAAGGGTTCTGAGGGCACCCACAGTGGCCCTGTTATTCTATAATATCTGCACTCTTCAGCTAAAATAAACTGCAGTACCAAAAAGGGCAAGAAATGTGCTCATATACTCACAAAAACGTCACCAGAAGGATGGTTGTTATTTAGAGAGGAAAGAATTTGAATCCGTGCATTTTTCAAATCACAGAATTATGACATCTGAAAGTTCAAAGAACCTTGAACTTCTACTCTTCAACTCAACAACCTCCCAGGATTGTTGTGAGAATTAAGTAAATTAACTGCCTCAGATTACCTGCAGGAGACCACATTAAAAAATAATTACCCACTAACGATTTACCATGTGTGATAGAAACTGTTGGTTGACTGGCCAAAGCTATTTCCTTCTCACTTTTTCATGCTGACAGCTACAAACACACACACACACACACATACACACACACACACACACACACACACAGAGCTAAAAAGGCAGGGCTTGCATTTTCTCAGCCTTCCTTGCAACTAGGAGTGGCCATGTGACTTTGTTCAACTCAGTGATATATAAGCAAAAATTTACTGGAGGACTCTGTGGAAAATGTTCTCCCCTATAAAGAGAGATAAAGAGAGAGACAATACTCTGGCATCTCTGTCCAGCCCTTGGCTTCCTGCCTTTGGAAATAGCTATTTGAGGACTAAAGTTAAGTAGCCTTGTTTAAATCATGAACTAACAAGCTGGAAGACAAAAGCCAGTGCTCTGAGAAAAGAACAGAAGGATGGAAAGAGGCTGGATGTTTTTTATTTGTTTGTTTGTTTGTTTCCTGAGCCACTGAACCATCCTGGAGCTGCCTACTCTTAAAGCCTTTGTTAGTCAGGTCTTCTATTCCTTGCAGTCAAAAGTATCTCAGCTGATGCTTCACACATTACCAAACCACAGCATAATAACTTCTTGAGATATGAAGGCACCATATGGGGAGTAGCTGATTCAAGGGTTAAAAGTAGAAAACAAACCTTTACAAAAACTGGAAAATATGTAAGTGAATGTTGAATATTATCAACATATCCCCTTGTGAATGCCTCTGTTTGTCAGATAGGAATGACGTCTACCTCATGGGATGGCTCTAAGGATGAGATGAGTTAATACAATACATGTAAAGTTAAAAGTGCCAGGCACATAGCAAGTACTATCTAATTATAGCTATCATGTTAATCAGTAAAATACATAACTTTCTTTAATAAAGAATATGAGTTTGGGCAGGGCACTAGACTTGGAATCAGAAAACCTGGCTTCTAAAGAGATACTTCTCCTCTTTGATCATGTATCAATTTTTGTGGCTGTTTTAGGACAATGAAATCTCAGTATAATATATTCCCTATGTCAAAGAGTGTTGAAAGTTTGATGAATCAGATGAATTTTGAGTTATCACATGTTGCCAATTTAGTAATGAAATAAATGTATCATTGGAAGTCTTAAAAGGCTAAAAAAAATACACTTGTAAATAAAATGGAACATTTTGGTTATGCAACTTAGTAAGAGTCTGGATGTTTTTAAATAATTTCATATGAAATTAGTTTTCCTTTCCTGAAACGATAGCTACACAATAACAAGTCTGAGCAGGAAAGCAGAGCAGAAGGAGGAGCTGGAGTGTCTGGGGTCTAGTTTTAGTCTTCCCACAAGCTTGAGCAAGTCCTTTCCTGTCTCCGAGCCTCAGTTTCCTCATTTGTGAATTGAGGGAAGGAGCCTAGAGCTAGGAAAGAACACTCCTTGGCATGTGACCTGAAAACAGTCCCTCACTTTCTCTGAGCCCCATCTCTAAACAAACTCACCGGAAAGCTCTGAAGGTCAAATGCCACAACATACAAAAAATTCCTGGCAGGAATAGAGGCTTCATAAATGTTGGTTGAACTCTACATTGTCCATCCCAGTTCCAATATCCACAGGTCTACGTAAAGTATGGCCTGGAACATGCAAAGGAATAAAGAAGAGGACATGCTATTGGTCCCACGAGACCTTGTCCCAGACAGGATGGCTTCGGCCCCACCAGGAGGCCAGGGCTCCCCGTGAACAATCAAAAGGCTCTTGGCCAACCTTTATCACAAGGGACATTTATTAGAGTCAGGAAACAAAGAGGGCCCATTAGGGTCCCCTGGGTCCTGGTGTAAGAAATGTTGGGCAGCAAATACAGGGAATGGGACATCTTCAGGGTCTCAACATCCATTGTCAGAGTTCCCACTGTTACAAGCGCAGGTCAGGAAGCAAGTACTGAACATAAAAACATTCACTAAAATTACTACCCATTCAAAGAGCATTCCCCCCTCCCACACACATGCTGTTTGACACTAAAGATTATGACCCACTAAGACGTGAATGAGATGAGTGAAGGGCCTCTCCTTCATGGTCAAATGTGCCACTTCTAGTAATACAAGGAATATATAATGCGAATGGCCTACAGAGTAATACTGCAGTTTACAAAAGCTGCAGATGTCATGGAGTCTATGCAAATGATTCTAATCATAAGCAAAGTCACCAATCAATGATAATCTGGCAGAGTTAGGCACGTTGGCAGATGACAGCGTTAGGCATGTTAGCCATCAAGACAAGAAAATCAAAAAGGATAATGACATGACAGGTGCTTCCAGGGAGAATGTTTCTAATATAAATGAAGCTCAAAGAAAAATTAATAAAACCTCTATTATATTTACACAAATTACCCTGTTGTTGGCCATGCTGCAAAGGTTGAAGGTAAAGAATGCATTTTGTTCTAGCATACAATGTTATCAGGGAAACTGTATTGAAGAAACCACCATTTGGTTCATTCTTGATGCATTATAATCATATACATGTAATTGCAATGCAATCTCAATTTCATTAAATATAAGAAAAAATAAACATGATGATATTTTGTTCATTTTTCAAAATAATTTTCCACCAAACCTTTGCCTTTTTTAACTTTTCACTCTGAACCCATTGCCATTATTTTAGGTTTATTCATTTTAAGTGAGCAGTTTTGGACATGAGGACCTCTTTTATATAGTCAGACAAACAATAACCAACCCAAGCCATCACTGAAGAATGAATAGGAGCACGCTGATCCAGGGGAAGGAAAGATGGGCCTATCAGCAAAGGAAACACCATATGCAAAAGCAGAAAAACATAAAAGTATATTTGTTTTTAAAAGTGATTTTTAACCCTTGGGGTAAAGGCAGCCTCTTTGAGAATCCAGTACAAGACACAGGTACTATCTTCCAGAGAAACACTCCTAGGTGCAAGCACACAAAAATAGATGTCAGGTGGCCCAAGACCTAATTACTGCCCTTGATACCATTGAGAGGAGTTGAGACCTAAAGCTGAATCATTTCTCTCTGCGCCTCAGTTTTTTCTTCTGTGAAAATAGAAAAATGGGCTTGATTATGCCTCAAATCTCTTACAGTGTTCTAGAAAAAGACAAGCTAGTAAGCAACAAACTCTCAATGAACTTCTCTATCATCTCATTTAACCCATGCAGCATCCCTAGGAGATAACAGCCACACCTGCCTCACAGGGTTGCGTAAGCATGAAAAAGTTCTCTGCTCAATGTCCCATATGGAGTAAGAGTTCATTGGTAACTATCATCAGCCTTGCTTCCCTGTGCTCAGTACAGCTCCTGGAACATATGAGCACTCGACAGATGTCATTGTCATCACTGTCACTTGTGTTGCATGTGTTCAAGTTTGTTGAATAAATGAATGAATACGGGAATAAGTGGCAAATGATAGAGAAATTTGCTTTAAAAATGTTGGGGGCCAGAAAACATGTCAAATCACCATTGTTAATAAAAATGCCCTCCCCTTCCATGTAGCCCATGGGCAAACGAGCAGCAGCCCAAGAACCTGAACTTCTCGCTCAAGACGCAAGAGGCCACAGCGGCCCCTGCTGCCTGGCAGCTTGTGCAAGGAGCACAAACAGAGGCGCCTGCCGTTCTGGGGGAGACCCCAGCTTCTGTTTGAGGATGTGTGAAGTGGCACCTGAGCTGACAGGGGGCCGAGGGGACAAGTGACCAGGAACCTTTTGAGGAGCCGCTGAACTGGAATAAGAATAACAGCAACAGCTGCCTGCCAAGCCCCCGCCTGTGCCACCACAGTGCTAGGCCCTTCACACGCGTCACCTCATTTCTCACGCTCCTGAGAGGCGGTATTAAGTCTGGTGGCTTCTACTGCAGATGGCTCTGGGCTACAACTAGGCTGGCTCTGTGACCTTGGATAAGGGACTTCGCCTCTCTGAGAAGTTGTGTAAAGCAGAGATAACAGTGCCTACCTCATAGAATCGGAGGGGCAGAGACAACGTGAAGCATTAACCCACACCACCCTCCGCGGAGCCTCCGGACTCTGGACAGGAGTGGAGGCAGGGAGTGAAAGTCCAACCACGCCAGTCTGGCCTCTGAACAGCAGCTCTGGGCTCAGGTTTCTTGAGAAAAAGACAAGTTAGGCCTCGATGCATTCAAAAAGTATCTCTGGATCAAACTGGCTCTTGGTTAAATTATGAAAAAAAAAAAATAGTAACTAATTTTTCACATGCACTTTGTGCCTAACTAAGCATGTCACATAAAGTAACTTACTTACACATCATCCTAACCCTAGCCTACCCCTATTAATAACATTCATATAACACTACATATCTATTTAGTTCTTTTCAGTTGAAAGCAAACTTTCACATCCATAATGTTCTTTTATCCTTATCACAAGTCTAGGAGGTGAAAATTACGATTATTCCCAACTTACAGATATGAAGACAAGCCCAGAGAGGTTAGGTGACTTGCTTATTGGAAAGAGAGTTGGTGACAGAATCAGAGATGCCAGGTCTGCAATCTGAGGACCCATGCGTTCAACTACAGGACTCTTGCTCCCCACCCCCAAAACACACCCCTCTGCCCACAGGTTCCTGCTTCACCCCACCCTCCTGCCCCTCTTAGGCAAGGCCCTTCCTCTGCTCCCTGCCATAAGCTGTCCCCATCTCCTCCTCACGGACTCTGTATTCCCAGTCATAAAGTCTTGGTTTGAGGGAAGTCTCTGCCACCAACTGCTCCCCCAGCCTCCTTAGGGCATCTAGAGGCCATGGACATGCACCACCCAGATCTCCTTCAGGAGGCCCGGCCGAGGGAACCCAAGTGACCACTGACGCTGCTGCCCTTCTGGGCCCAGCACCGCATGTGCGCTGAGGCCAGGCTTCCCTGGCAGCTCCCAGCTAGTGACAGGCACAGCAAGGGCACCAGTGCCCGCCCACCCCTACCAGACGCAGGGCTCCTGCAAAGGGCTTCTTGATCAGGAACCGACATCGGCCCAGCCGAAGCTGTCTCAGAAGTGTGCTGCAGTCTGAGACCTTCCTGCACAACCTCTTTCCTTGCCCCTCTGCTTTCCCGGGTGCCAGACCCGCCTCAGGCTGCCTCCTCTTGCTCGCTCCCTGTCATTTTTCACAAGCATTTCCCCCAGTAAATCTCCGGAATGTGTAACCTTTTCTTGGCATCTGCTTCTCAGAGGATCTGAACCAACATTTCCTCTTCACTGGAGATGAGTTCACAGATGGCCAACAACTAAGACTCGCTCTTCATCTGCCCCTGCAGAGGAGCAGTCTGGGGGGACCAGCCTTTGCTAGTGGATCCTCAGCTCCCCGCTCTGCTCTCTCGACCTCCTTCATGCTGGCCTTGGCCGACCTGCCACTTTAGGCCACTCCGTGCCCCTAATCTGAACTCCAGCCATCCCCCTCCCAGCCTCCAACCCAGCTCCACTTCCTGGCACCAACGCCGGGCATGGCCCCTCAGACCCAGCCTGAGGGTCTCTCCCAGGTGACCTGCTTTGGGGACAGCCTCCCCCACGTTGGTGGTGGCGGCCCTGGTGGGCAGGACCAGCCGTCTATAAACAGCCTCCATCGGCTTCCTTCCCTTACAGCTGAGCCAGCGCAGCCCCATGAGGCTCCATCTAAGGGACCGTCACAGAGATCCCTACCCTAACCAGTGACAGGGACCTGTGGGAGACATCCACAGGTCTGAAGCACCAAATCTAGGAGGGTGAGAGATGTGTCCCAACTGCAGCAGGGAACCAGGAGCTCAGAACCAGAGGGAGGGACTCAGAACGAGCAGACGGGGATCATCCAGGAGGGAACGGGTTCCCGAAAGACCATACCAGGCATGGTGAGGACTGCTGTGGGGTCTGCTGAGTGTCTCGGGGATAAGGCCAGCCTCACTCAGGGGCAGATGGAAGGATAAGCAGCCCCTGCGCCCCACCCAAGCCTCAGCCCACCATCCTCAGGTGGCTGCAGAAGGCGTGTGCTGCCCAGGGAAGCCACAGATGGACCTTCCTCTGCCTCCGCCACATTCACCCCGTTTGCTCTCCTGGGCTGCCACTCCAATTTCCTGTTTCCTCCCAGACCCTGCAGAGGACAGGGCACTGACCCCCACAACTCCCGCCTCCAGCCACATAAGCACTGCTCCACCCCTTCCAGATTCTCAGAAAGTGCCAGGTGGATGGGACCAAGTAGGTGCAAACACCAGTGAGCTTTGGGGTAGAGGCAATACAAAGAGTCGTGCGCCCCACAAGTAGTTCAGAGCCACCTCCCCTGGCCTCTGTAGGTCACTTAGAGTCCGTGGAAATGCCACGCCCAGATCTCCTTCAGCTGATTTAACACCCCCACCCCCATCCCACCAGATGGGTGACAGTGGGTGGCACCACATCTGTGCACCGAACCATTGCCTCCCTGGACACGTCAATCCTTCCCACCCACACAGCCACTCCGTCCTTGCCAGCTGTGGCTTCCTCCCTTTCTCTAGTGCAAGCCCCTGAGACCACTATAAAGCTCAAGGTCAACCTTGAGGGACCTCAGGACCCACCTTGTACCCACCTTGCACCAAGGAAGCAGGTCCTCTCTAGATCACCCCTCAGGGCCTTCTCAGTTTGGGAATCCCATAGCACTTGATCCCATGATCCCATATATATAACCACTCAATTCCCAGTCACTCTTATGCAAACACTGCATGTGTTTCCCCTCTTGTTCTCACTCTGGGAATGGGGCCACGAGGCCAGGTCACATCAGCTGTCTCTGAGCATCCCCTGCCACCCAATCTCTCTGCAAAGGGACTTCCTGTGCAGATATAAAGAGAGCCTCCTCCCCCAACCCCGCTCTGTTCTATATCCCAGCCACATGGATGGTGACCTGCAATGCAGAGCCACAGAAGGGAAGAGGAAAGAAATCCTGCAGAGTCACCCCTGCTCATTCACAGACCCCAACACACACTGATGGCCACACATCTACTGCACACTCTTGCACGGGGGGTACACACTGACTCCCTTACACACGCATTCTCACACTCACTACCTAATACATCCAATCACTTCCTATCTCAAAAATACTCTGAGCTTATAATCTCTCTGCACCTCTGACACTTACAAGCTCTTACAAAAGCCCTCCCAATCCTCTTACTCACATTCCCTCTCTCTCTCTCTCTCTCTCTCTCTCTCTCTCACATACACACACATACACACACACACCCAAAAACAACCACACAAAAAAAACACGATCACCCCTTCCTGCACAGAGAAGAAACTCTGAACTTGGCCTTTGGCACTGGCATCTTCCTTGGCACAGCCCCTGGTGAAGAGGCACCCTGCTCAGGACCCAGCTGCCCAAAGCCCCTCTCTCTGCTCCCTGACACACCAACCAGCCCCTAAGGCCTCTCCCTCTCATGCCAAGGCCCAAAGTGAGCTGTGGCCAAAATAATGAAGACACAATGTTTTCTCAGTACCGAGTTATGCTCTCAGGTGACAGAGGAAAATGCAGAATGTCCAACAGCTCTTGGGCTTGGACAGAGCTGACTCCAAGAGGTTCAGGGGCCAGGGGGAAGGAAGCTGGGCCTGCAAATGCAGCACCCTCCTCCTCAGGCACAGAGGAGGGGGCTGGGAACGTTTATAAGTGAATCACTTCTGTACCCCACCCCAAGATGTAGTTGCCCCCCCCATACTAAGGGAGTATTTATTTAGTCACATTCCTCATCCTGAATTTGTAATTAACACTGATGAGGATTTATGCTGAGCCCGGGTCTGTGATAAGTGCTAGACATACATTAATGCACTTACACCTCACACAACAACCTTACAAGGTTAACTTTATTATGATCACTGTTTTTGCAGGTGAAATAACCGAGGATGAGGAGAATTTAAAGTAACTTGCCCAAGGTCACCAGCAGGTAAGGAAGGAGGTTACATACAACCTGTGTGACCCCCAAGCCCACAGATGATGGAGCCACCAGCCTCTACCACCTCCTCTGTCCTCACTTTTGGACTCAGAACCAACTTCAGATCCTGACCCCACCATTGACCGACTGTGACTCCAGGTAAGTCACACAGTCTCTCTGGCCTCCACTTCCACACTTGTGAAATGAGGACGACAGCATCTGTTTGGCAGGGTGGTAAGGACTACAAAGGGTTTATCTAAAGCACTTAGCACACTGCCTGGCCCATAGCAGGTCTTTAATAAATGTCTCATCTCTGTCAAAAATTATGGTGGTACCTTCAAAGACCAAATGAGCCTATGAGGTGTAGCTCAAGCCCATGATACCAGATTTGGAAAAGGCCAGGAGTAAAGCTTTTTCAAATGCAATTTTTAGGCTAAATAAAAAATAATGTTCTCCTTCCTACCGCAGGGGTTAGCCATATGGAACTCATTTCCCTGCGAGGTGGTGCAGACTGAAGCCATAAGCAGGTTCAAGTCGAGTTGAGATCGCTTGATGGATGGCAGAGCCAGAAGGGGGCATTACGAATGAGTAATAACACCTCCCATTCGTCCCGCACGTCACAGTTTACAAAAGCTTGCCCACTCACTATCTCGTTTGATCCTCACAGCCACTCCAGAGGCAGCCAATGTGGTCGAGGACATCAAGAACGATGGCATCTCCTTCTGACAGATGAAGGAACAGAGGCCCAAAGAGCAAGCGTGCCATGCCCTGGGACTCAGAGAGACCCTTTCCAGAGAGACAGAGGAATAACAGCAGTAGCTAATACTGTACTCATTCACCAGCACGGGCGGGACAAGGGTGAAATGAGAAGACACTCAGAGCACAAAACTTAAGGAGGCAAGCATGCACAGGGCGAGTGTCCCATGAATCTGCACCCTGGGCACCTCACCTTGTCCCAGCCCCAGGCTCTGTTCTAAACGCTTTATACATCTTATTTAATTCTCACAACAAACCACAAAGTAGGGACCAAATCATCGGCTTTTACAGACATGGATAGCAAAGGCACTGCATTAGAGACATGGAGGCGAGCGGGATGAAGCAGACTGCTCGAAGTCTCCCAGGAAGAGCCCACACTCACTACTCGACTGGGCTGCCTGCCATGGTCTCTGGGGCTTACAGCACGGCCCTTCCAAGGAAGGCCCATGAGTAAAACTACAGAAGAAAGGAACTGACATCCAATGCGTCCCTGAAATATATTCAGGTAACTTGTAATCTGCAGTAGTTGTCTCATATAAAGTTGCCGTGAACGCTGAACTCGTGAATACTGAACCATCTCCCAGGGCAGACACAGGGTTGGCATCCTGTGAGCCTCTAGTCAAAGCATTTTCATCAACTGATCAATACATAACCTTGTTTTATGTGTTCCTATTGAAATACACCTTATTTAATATATATTGTTGGTTCATTACCATTGAACTCAGGCTGGGCGCAGTGGCTCACAGCTGTAATCCTATAATCCCAGCACTTTGGGAGGCCAAGGCAGGGGAGTGAGGGGGGATCGCTTGAGCCCGGGTGTTAGAGGCTGCAGTCAGCTATGAGCATGCCACTGCGCTCCAGCCTAGACGACAAAGCAACATCCTGTCTCAAAAAAAGAAAAAAAAACTTTGAACTTACATCCAACAGCACTGCAACTCATGCCTGAACAAAGCTTATCTAACACACGTACTTCCTCCATAAGGCACATCACAGCCTCTTGCACCTAGGAACAGCAGACCGCACTTCAGCATTACCCTCGGGGGCCATTTTAAACAGCAAAATCACCAACAAAAAGCACAAAAATGTGGCACTAAATAGATCATGAAAAGGACACTTGTTTACACCATAAGCTGAAACAAGCAGGCAGGGCATTGCCTTTTTCAACCTCAGCTAGGAATGTGTGCATCAAGTGCCAAAAACACCGTGAGTATTCATTTGGGGATTACAAATGAATTTTAGCAAGCAGGCAAATTTGCAAGTAGGGAATCCGTGAATAATGAGGATCGATATATATGTGTATACACACACAATTATTACGCCCACTTTATAGAGGAGGACACGGAGGCCCAGAGAGGCCCAGTTACCTGCTCATAGTCCTGCAGATCGCAAGTGACAGGATTTGAACCCAGAGTCTTTTCTCTCAGATTTCCCTCCTTCAAAGAGGAGCACATTTGGATCTCTTCCATCATTCCAGGTCCCCCCTTTTAGGAACCCCAAAGGGCTCAGCGTAGGGTCACAGAGGATTTGGAAGAATCAGGAGACTGAGGTTTGAGAGCCAGTCTGACCCTCAGTTTACTCATCTGTAAAACGGAGGCGACAGCTGCTGACTCACAGGAGGGTTGTCAAGGTGAGCTAATGAACTTGCAAGTGCTTGAGATGTGAGTTATTGACTTCACTTCCCCCTGCAGACAGGCCTTTTCCATCAAGACTAATGCTTCCGTTCCAGTGCTCTCCCACTGAGGAGACTGGGGTAGACCCAGGCCCTCCTGCACCTGGGGCTCTGAGAAGACCATGCGAACACCCTCCAGAAAGGGATGTGCTTTCTCAAGTGGACAGTCATCCCTCACAGACCCTTGCCTTCCTCCAGAGCCAAAACACAGCCCAAAGTTTATTTTTAGAAACACAAATAATTTTTTCTCCCTTTTCTTTCCAGGATTCAACAGTGCAAAGACGGTTTTTAAGAGAGATCTGCCTTGGCAAGCTGAGCATGTGGCACCATGAAAAGAGCCCATGCTTGGAAGGTAAACAGCACTGAGTCCAACAGCCAACGTTAATGTATGACCCCTACTCACCTGCTCTGACCCGCAGTTTTCTTACTGCAAAGTGCACTGAGTAATGGATTTCAGAATTAACTGAGTTAAAATCCTTTGCACTTTGCTATCCCAAGCATGCCCCTGGACCAGCAGCATAGACATCACCTTTTAGAAATGCAGGAGCGCAGGCCCAGCCCAGACCTCCTGAACCAGAATCTGCCTTTTAACAAGACTCCAGGTGGACATGGCAGTGTGTGCAGCACTGCCCTGGCACCCTGCCCAGCACATAATAGGTGCTCAATAAACAGTAGCTATTGTTGTTATCATTATATGGGTCCAATCCTAAAATTGTTTATAAATAACAAATATGAGCACACAGATAATTAATGCAATGCCAGGGGCATTTTGGAAAGCTAAGGAAAACATTCTGAGAGTAAAGAGGAAACAGTGATTGCAGCACTTCGGGGGACTCAGACAAAGCACTGGATTTCATTCATCCATTTTTTGCTTTAATAATGTCCCTCCTTTCTTTAATAAATGTTTAACCTTTATTGTACACTGTGTTCTAAGCTCTGTTCTGGGCCCCGGGGAGAGAAAGTGCAATAAAGACATGGCTCCTTTACTCAAGTAGTTTACTGTCTAATCAGAGACACATAAACCAATAATCCCTGAAAATAAAAGTAGTATGGTACTGAGACGGAAGCGGCAGGCTATGGAATGATGGCTCAGAGGACAAGACTGCCCTCGGCCTTCCTTCCCAGGGCAAAGAAAAATGCTCTCAACATTTTGCTATTTCCTATCACACCTCCTCACTCTTATATCTCTCTCCCCCACCCCCGTGTTTTCACAATAGTTGGGTCATATTATGTAAATCTGCATATTACCTTTTCAGCTAATATTATTACATAGAATTGTCCTATATGTAACTGATGTACATATAGGACATGTATGGTGAACAAATAAAATTCATATTAGGTTGGTGCAAAAGTAATTGCGGTTTTAGCATTGTCAAAATTTGCTGTTTGATATTGCAATACATTCTTAAATAAATGTGGCTATGTTATACATCATTTTAATGCCCATTTCTCACTTTATGTTTTTTTGCTAATGACTTATTACTTGCTGTTTACTTTATATTTATTTTAGACTATGGAAATGATATTAGACAAAAAGCAAATTCCAGCGATTTTCTTATTCAAGTTCAAAATGGGTCGTAAAGTAGCAGAGGCACCTGGCAACATCAACAACGCATTTGGCCCAGGAACTGCTAACGAACGTACAGTGCAGTGGTGGTTCAAGAAGTTCTGCAAAGGAGACGAGAGCCTTGAAGATGAGGAGCACAGTGGCCGGCCATCGGAAGTTGACAATGACCAATTGAGAGCAATCATCGGAGCTGATCCTCTTACAACTACACGGGAAGTTGCCAAAGAACTCCAGGTGGACCATTCTACGGTTGTGCGGCATTTGAATCAAATTGGAAAGGTGAAAAAGCTAGATAAGTGGATGCTTCATGAGCTGACCGAAAATCAAAAAAAATCGTCATTTTGAAGTGTCGTCTTCTCTTATTGCATGCAACAACAACGAATCATTTCTCGATCAGATTGTGACTATAATGAAAAGTGAATTTTATACAACAACCGGTGACCATCAGCTCAGTGGTTGGACCGAGAAGAAGTTCCAAAGCACTTCCCAAAGCCAAACTTGCACCAAAAAAAGGTCATGGTCACTGTTTGGTAGCCTGCTGCCAGTCTGATCCACTACAGCTTTCTGAATCCTGGCAAAACCATGACACCTGAGAAGTCTGCTCAACAAATTGATGAGATGCACAGAAAACTGCAAACGCCTGCAGCCGGCGTTGGTCGACAGGAAGGGCCCAAGTCTTCTCCAGGACGACGCCCGACTGCACATCGCACAACCAATGTTGCAAAAATTGAAGGAATTGGGTTACGAAGTTTCGCCTCACCTGCCATATTCACCTGACCTCTCGCCAACCGACTACCACTTCTTCAAGCATCTCCACAACTTTTCGCAGGGAAAATGCTTCCGCAACCAGCAGGATGCAGAAAATGCCTTCCAAGAGTTCATCGAATCCCAAAGCACGGGATTTTTTCTCCCAAAAGCCTTTAAAATGCATTCAGTGGGGAAAATTCCTCCCCTGCTTCTAGATGAAAACTATGATAGTTCTCATGAATCTTCTATTCACACTTACATGGTTTAAAAATTTTTAAAATCCCTACATTCCTTTTAAATCACAAATGTAGTGTCAATTTAATCATTAAAGCCCCATGGAATAAACAGAGCTCCAAACTTGATTCGCAGGTCGGCCACTTCCCCTACGCCTAGCTTAGGGCCCGCTGCAAGCAGGAAGCTTTCTTTGTAGTTTAGTAGGTTGAGGAAAGACAGTCCTTCTTCCCTCCTTCTCCACTTTACACCTTCACACTTCCCTACTTCTTGCTCATTGCACTTGCTGGCCCACCAGGGCTGGAGAGAGAGGGAGGAGAGGCAAGGGAGCTCTTGATGGACTAAGCAAGATGGCTTTATCACACCCTCTCAGCTCCACAGTGTTTAAAGCTCACTTTTTTGGAAATAGGGTCTCGCTCTGTAGCCCAGGCTAGAGTGCAGTGTCATCATCGTGGCCCTCTGCAACCTCAAAATCCTGGTCTTAAGCATCCTCCTGCCTCAGCCTCCTGAGTAGCTGGGACTACAAGCACTCACCATCGTACCCAGCTAATTTTTTTTATTTTTTGTAGTGGGGACAGGGCGGGAGGTGGGGGGGTGTCTGATACTTGCTCACCCTGATCCTGAACTCCTGGCCTCAAGCAATCCTCCCACCTCAGCCTCCCAAAGTGCTAGGGTTACAGGTGTGAGCCACTGCACCCAGCCAAAGCTTATTCTCGAATCACAGTCTCCTGGCTTCTCTAAGCACCTACACCTGCAGTTGCCTTGACAAGGCTGCCGATGCCTTCTCCTCCAGCGTGGCACTCACTGCTTCTGCGGGCCTGAGGAATCCAAACACACATCTCTTGCCTCTTTCTGTGGAGTCTGTTCTTCAGGCCACCACTCACACCAGCTCCTACTCACACATGGCCCACACTTCGTCCATGAGAAATACTTGTACATCCTTTGCTCCTGCAAACTCTGGGAATAAACTCAAGGCATAAAGTCAGTAGATATCAGATACCAAAGTAAACTATACGACAGGACACCCTGGAAGTCTTCATATTATTCATATTATCATTTTCACGACTGCATGTATGTGTGCCTCCCAATATTTCTCCTTTTCTTCCGTAGTTACAGTCCTCAAATTTTTAGCTGGCCACATTGTTGTGATTATGTTTTACCACCGAGATCTGAACAAAGTGTTGTGTGAGAAATTCTAAGGTGTCTCCTGAAAGTGACACATACATACTTCTTCCATCCTGTGGTGTGAAGTGTGGATGTGATGGATGCCCGGTGCTCCAGCACCAATCTTGAGCTGTGAACAGGGGCCTCACTCTAAGGATGGTGGAGTGAAAAGCTAGAAAGAGACTGACTATTGAGCCACCAACCACGTTTGGACTGCCTTCCTCCAGACTTCATTTATTGAGAGAAATAAGTTTCAATCTGGCTTAAAACACTATTTACTTCTTAGCTAACCCTAGTCCTAAGAGACAGTGTAATAGCCCATTACATGGCTAAACCATAGTTTATTTGATCATAGTTCTAATGTTCTCTAGGATAGTTTCCAATTTTTACTCTTAGGAATGAGTAAAATAATGAACTGTTATCCTAATTTCTGTTTATTTTCTCAGGTAGAAGATAAAATTCTTTTTTTTTTGAGACAGAGTCTCACTCTATTGCCTGGGCTAGAGTGCCGTGGCTTCAGCCTAGCTCACAGCAACCTCAAACTCCTGGGCTCAAGCGATCCTACTGCCTCAGCCTCCCGAGTAGCTGGGACTACAGGCATGCACCACCATGCCCGGCTAATTTTTTCTATATATATATATTTTCAGTTGTCCAGATCATTTGTTTCTAATTTTAGTAGAGACGGGGGTCTCGCTCTTGCTCAGTCTGGTCTCAAACTCCTGACCTTGAGCGATCCACCCGCCTCGGCCTCCCAGAGAGCTAGGATTACAGGCGTGAGCCACCGCGCCCGGCTGAAAATAAAATTTTTGATATAGATGTAGCTCCATATTGCTTTCCTAAAGTTATACTCCTTTACCTTCTCAGGTGCAGCAGTGATTAGGTCATGTCAATCACATATTTAACCTGCATGTGGACTTTATAACATACCCTCCTGTATGTGTCAGCTCACGTTTCTATAGTACTGCATAACAAACACTCCAAAACTCAATAGCTTCCAGCAAGTATTTATTCCGCTCATTACAAATGTGCAGACGAACTGTGGGTCAGTTGGTCCAGGCTAGACAGGGCTAGGAAACTCCACCTCAGCCTGCCAGACAGCTGCGTATGGCTGCAGACTGTGGTTGGGTCAAGCCCTTTCCCACATGCATTTATTCTGGGGTCCAGGCTGAATGGGCAGCAAGTGCCGGGAGCATGGTCTTCTCATGGTGGATTAATCACTGGGGCCCAAGAGCCGATCCAAAACTCCCAGGTGCATGGAAATGCTCTGCTGGGACACCATCCACTAACACTCCACTGGCTGAATCAATCACATGGCCAAAACTGACATCAATATTTTGAGCCCAAAATATTCTGGGCTCACAGTGGAGGGTGAGAAATTGAATATTTGCTGAAAGATTTTCTAAACGTTCACACCCCCTCATAAGGTGATATAAATGATCCAGGGCATGAGAGTGATACTATTTAGGGAAGCCTCAACAGCAAATACCATTTGCAAAGATAGGAAGCAAGTGGCCAAGTTCATTTCTAGAAATTTTCAAAAAATAAAATGCGTTAATGAGTATGATAAACCAAGATTTGGATTCAAAGAAGCAACATCGACTAAGCACCTACTCTGGCTCAGCCTATGGTAGGTGTTTTCAGAAATATATCAATCCTTGAAACAAATAAATCTATCAATACACATTAAGGTTATACAGGCTCAAAACTAAAATAGAAACAAGAAGGAATGCTTTAGAAAGTCCCACCCACCCCAGTCAAGGGTAAGGATCTGCTGACTGCCACGTGGGAAGAAGGGTCTGAGTGCCCCAGCACATGGGCAGGCAGAGGCTAAGGTCAGTGGCCTTCACGTCGGACTTCCTGATTCAAATCCCCAGTCTACCTTTTTCTACCTGTGCAACCTCAGCAAGGTATTAATTGTTCTGTGGCTCAGTTTCCCCATCTGTAAAGGGAGGCCATGAGAGCATATATTTCATAGGGTTACTGTGAAGGTTTAATGAAACAAATACACCAAAATTTCTTAAAACAGCTCCAGGCATACAGAAAATGCTTAATAAATGTCAGTGTTGTGCCAGGGCAGCAACATTCACTTCTATCAAAACTCAGATTGGCCAAGAGCATGTGGCCCCTTTGTTTTGTCTATAACCGTTTTCCTACTAATTAGGAGATTTTCTGTATTTTTTTCCCAGTGTTTATGCATTTGAAAGAAGAAAGTATGGGATAATTGTTTTAGTTTCACATTTGGGTGAATAATTAATGAGGTTAACTCTTTTCTCATATATTTATCAGTTAGAGTATTTTTAGAAGCTTTTTATTTTTTTTTCCAGTTTGAAAATATTTTATTAAACATTTTTGGATGTTGCTTCCTACCTCTTAAGAATAAAAAATGCATTGCAATAAAAACAAATCTATACTGAGATCATTTTCCTTTATGTGAAGACATATGAATGAAATGTACATGAATATTTAAAAGCAAAATATTTCACTGCCAAAACTTTAAATATCTCAAGAGCACGACAAATTTTAAACACACTTAAAGATCATGTAGCTATTTCAATATTCTTAGGAATGGTGGGTGATTAGCTTATCTATGGCTTAGGATTTGTTTCCATGCTTGCTTCTTGAGCTTCTTCTACCTCTGAGAGCTTTTCATCATCTTCCAGTGTTTGCTGAAGTTCATGGATGGTACTAAGAAGAACATGAAACTGTTTCCGTCTCAACTCCAGCTTATCTTCAACGCTTTCTTTAATACGTGAGAGATGCTCTAATTCTTTTCCAAGAGCCTCTAGTTCCTTTAATGTCTCATGCCTGTCTGGATGATGCTGGATCACTTTTGCCAAAGCATCATATTCATGGCGATTTTTTCGTATTCGTTTTGCTTGAAGAATTTGCTTTTTGCACTCAGCAATTTTTTCATGTGCTCCGGCAATGCTACATTCTATTTCTTTGTAAATTTTTTCATAATTTTCCATTTCTCTCAGATTCATGTCATATACCAACAAAGTTTTGCCCATTGAAAATTCACATTGAGACAGTATGCTCAGCATGCGTTGGTACTGGCTGTATCCTTCTTCCTGGGATCCAGAGTTGCACCATTTAATGAAACTCTTTACCAGTAGATTAATTCTCCGATCATCTCCAGCACCATCTCCATCAATTAGGAGACGTTTCCTTATGACTTCGTCGTCAGTCACGGCTCCCATGGCGTGCGCGGCGGCGGCGCAAGCTGAGGCGGCGGTTGGCGGCTGCGGAGGTCAAACTCCCACAATGCAGCCGGCTAAACAGCCGTGGAGGAGGAGGCGGCGGCGCCCGCGGCCGTCCGCTCCGACGCCTGAGCCGCGCCCCGCCCCCGCCGCGGGACCAGCGTTCCCCGCGCTAGCCGCGCTCCCCGGGGGCGGGGCGGCCGCGGCCGGCGCGTGTGGTGGCGAGGCCAGGCGGCCGGCGGCGGCCTAGAAGCTTTTTAGTAATGCCCAGTGTTTGTCCTCTGAGAATGGATTTAATTTTTGGAAATAGCCAAAAGCTATTCAAAAGGACAACCTGACTACTGTAATGTCTAATCAGGTTTGAACCTTAGTATAATATGATAATGTAAATGGTCCCTTCAAAGAATGTTTACTCTCTAAAGGAAAATAAAAGCTTAGTCTTTCAGACGTATCAGTCTCTGGCTCCTCTCCAAGATGACATGTGGGTATGACAGGGGAGAGGTGGAGCATAAGGGACATCATGGCAGGTGAAGAGTCATATCCCTCTGGCTACTCGGGCTCTTCAGGCCAAGGTCAGGTGGGGGTCCCTGATCCACCTGGTTGCTACTTGCCCTACTGGGATTCACAGGCGAAATCTGTGTCTGCACAAGAGTAGCTCATAGCCCAGGCTTTCCTCAGTTGATCAAAGTCCCTGGCTCTTTGGACTCCTCTATTGGGTCTACACACCCTCCCCATTTGCTGTGACTGCACTCTGGCCTGGCCCAGGTGGTCCACTGTGCAGCCCTCGCTACAGAGCTCCTCGACCCTGCCCAACCATGGAGACTCCCATTGGTAATGTTCCCCTGCCAAACTCCCACCATGTTCTGAGTCCATCTGTGCCTCACTGGAAATAAGGATGGCTCAGGAAAGCTAAACCTTGAGGCCTCCCTCTGCCTGGCCATGCCACACTGCCCTGTGGATGTGGTCCCACCCCAGGATGACAATCTATCCAGCAGAGTCTCAACTGAGGAGAAGGACCAGAGCCCCATCTGCCCTGGGTGCTACCCCAACTTAGGCAAGATGCTGCCCTACTTCCTGGGCCAAAGCTGGGAGAACACACAATCTAAACTGATGCCCTCACCTCCCACTTCTTCCTTCTCTGTCTCTTTCTCCCTATCTCACGGGCCTCAGGCTGTCAGATTTCCCTGCAGCATGGCTCGATATTTCGCTCCAGCCTCTTAATGACACCTTAATAGAGGACAGCGGTATTTTCTCTACACCTTGGGAGAAGTCACAAACCAATTCAATCAGACTATGTTGTTGAAAAGTTAAGGGGAGGATTAAAGACATTTAGAAATCTTCTTTCAAGACAACACCTGGCTTCCAAGGTTATTTTTCTTGCTGAATAATTCTATTTGACATGCCAAAAGAGAAATATTAACTTGTTCTTTCCTTTTGCATTCCTTCTGTTAATAAATCATGGTCTTTCTCCGGGATGATGGATGCCTCGAGCCACCTAGAGCAAAGGTCAAGAGAGGAAGGAAGCAAAGTAGAAAAACACATTAATAGTTTTCAAAACATTGCTTCCATTAAGCCACTATAATTGGCTGAAATTATGATTATCCTTTCCTTTCTTCTAATCTGGCTTAGAGTTTCTCAACTCTACATCATGCGTAAGACTTAGTGTGAACGGTATGGGCCTCGTTGGAATCCTAATTCCAATAACCCAACTGTAAAACACACTTTTTGGACAAAATAAAAGGGAAACTTGGTATTAGATGATATCAATAATTATGGTTGATTTTGTTAGGTGTGATAATGACACTATGTTTAGGCATTAAAAAAAACTTTACTTTTTTAATGCAGACTTAAATATTTAGGGCATGATGACACAATGGCTACCATTTGCTTTAAAATATTACGACAAAATAAAAAATGGGGAGGACAGTTGCTAGATGAACCAAATATGGCAAAGCACTGATGGTTATTGAAGCTGAGTGAGGGCTACAGAAGGATTTTTCCAGACACAATTTATTTCTCTGTGTAATAGAAATTTTCAAAATAAAAAGTTTTAAAATGACCAAGTATTAAAAATTATAAAACACAAATCATGTGTGCTATACCTAATGGTTAGCTCAAGGATGATACTGGTTCTATGCGATTTTCACTTTAAAGGATTAGATATAACTCAACTCTACGCCAATGCCCATCTCACCATCCCCTTGTCAGCACCAAATTTTATCAGTTTCCTAACATTGACCAATTTAAAAATGGAAAATATGGTCTAGGTTTTTTTTAATTTACATTTAGAAGATTTTAATGAGGTTAAATTATTTTCATATATTTATTACACAGCAAATTTTTAGAAACTCTTTCATAGTGGTTAATCTTTGTCCTCCAAGAGTAGGTTTGACTTTTAGAAACCAAAAGCCATTCATAGTTACCTGGTGAAGAAGTAGACAGTCAACAGGGAGAATAATCAGACCTCATTTTTAATTCCCAAATCTTAAAAAGGTCTACATCTGATTTTCTCCTAGGCCCTACAAACACCTCTATAGACCCTGCTCAACAGGAAGATGCAAGTATCTCCCTCTTAACAATGTTAGATTATTAAATAAGTAAACAGCCTCTCAAGTCTGACAGAAATTACACTCCTTTGGATGACACTAACCATGTTGATGATGACAGCTATAATGCTATTTTACACCAACTGAACCGTGTGCCAAATTTTCCGGAAAAGTATCCCTTGCTGCACAGAATGCGTATGCAAATCTATCTGGTTTTTAAAATACAGCCCAAGGAAGACTGCAACAAGTATGAAAATTCTTGTTGTTCTGTTTTGCCTTTCAAATGAATGTGATTTTACATTCTGTTTCACATAGTAGTATTAGCTGACATTTACTGAGTACTTAAAACAGATGCTGTTTTAAGCTTTTTGCATGTATTAATTGTTCAATCTTTATAACATTTCCACAAAGATGGTACTATTATTACATCCATTCTCCAGGTGAGAAAACTGAGGTAGAAAAACATTAAGTAACTTACCTAAAGTTGCACCACCAGCAAGTGTCAGAGCCAGAATTTGGACCCAGTCTGGCTCCAGAGATTGTTCCCTTAACCACTGTAATATATTTGTTCCATAATGTGTTCATGTTCTCTTTAAATTAAAAAAATCAGTGTGTCTTCTAATATACCACATAACCATAGTTTAGGACATCATAACCATCCTGTGCCCTGACAAATATAACTGTGCAGAGTCATGACTACCCCACGTTGGAGAACCACAAACATATACTGCTGTCTCACAATGACAGAGCAGAGTGAATATTATTGTCCTGTTTTAGAGCTTTACCAAAATGAAAGGTGACTCCTTTCTCTGGGACAGACCTTCGTTCCATTCCTTATAAAAATCAATAAAACCGAAAAGGCATGGGTGTTGGGCAAAGTCTGGACAAGCAATTGAAGGTTCATCCCACTGTCCCCTTTGGTCTTTACCAATGGCAAACCTACAGCAGGCTCCCAGGCCTCTCTGACTGCAGCATCCAACACACACACACACACGCAGACACACACAGAGCTGAGGTTAGTCCGGCCTAGGAGCAAGTCCAGCTGCGTTCCATGGGAACCAGCACAACTTCTGCAGGAGATGATAATGAATAGACAGCGATGGATACGTGGATACAGGAATCAGCCATGAGCCCCAAGGAATAAACTCTGTCCCCAACTTTCTCTGGAGTCTGTAATCACACCTTTCAGCATTAAGAGCCCACAATAGATCATCTAAGGTCAAATCAGGAAATTCACAGAAAGCATTTTCCCAGTAAGAGTTGAAGTGGCAGCATGAAGTAATGGGGACTGTACCTCTATCAAAGTTGGTCAGAGCCGATTTCATTTCCAGCCCCTCTAGTCTTAAGTCCTGTGGCCGTGGGCAAATTGTGTGGCTTCCTCATTAAGCTTCCATTTCCTTTGACCTGTGTGTCAGTCAAAGTAACAGATGTCACACGAGGTTGTTATGAGATAACACATGCAAAAGAACTGGCGTTGTGCTTGGTAAATCATAAGAACTCAATAAACAGTTGTTAAGTAGAATGAATTTGAGGTATGTAACAGTATGTATCTTATACACACACACTTGTACATGCACAGACTACTTCAGGAAACTATTCTCCCAAGAAGAAGGACTAAATAAGATTCTAGGTCAGATGGAAATGTGGTTTTCCCTCTATAATTTTTATACTGTTTGAATGTTACAATAGACATACATTCCTTTCTCCATTAAAAATATGTATAATGTCTGTTGTTATTTGTTTACTAGGAAGTTTTTGGAAAACCAGACTTTGTTCCCTGTAGCCTGGTTCTTTGGACCCTCTTGCCTCCGTCTGCTCACAGGCAGATCCACTGAAGGATCAGGTAAGAGATACGTAATAAAAGGTGACAATTGTGCTATGCCTGCTTAACATGGCTCTAAGTGCCCAGCCAGGGAAGCAGCAGAACTGTGATTTGAACCTTGGTAGCCTGGCCTAGTCCATGCATTTGACCATCAAGCCACATGCTGCTAGCCATGCTGTAATGCTTCTCTCCGAATATCAGCCTGACGTGCCCCCATAACCCTGCCTAGTCTTTAATGTTGGACTGTGGCCTTCCCTGACCCCTAGCCCATCAGCTGGAGCCCTCAGGCGCTCACTCCCCTCACCAAGGGCTGGAAAAAGGCTTCTGCTCTGCACCCCCTTCCGCAGCCCCAGCCTGGCCTACTGGCAAAGTCCTGCCCGAGTTCCTCCTGGCAGCTCACCCCACTGCCAGATGCCGGTTTGCCCCAGCCTGCTGCAGCTGGTTTGGATGCCGCTCCCACCCCAATAATTTCTGGAATCAAGACTGATACTATTACATCTCCTGGGACCCTCGGCTAAAATAACGTCCCCAGGCAGGCACCAGCAGGCTGGCGGTACAAATGAGGTCACATTAATAATTCAGATGTTACTGGCTCAGAGCCCTCACCTGCTGATGAAGGAATTGGACCTTCCTCAAAGTGTCCCTGTGGTTTTCCTGAGACATCTCACAAACACTAGGTTCTGTGCTAACCTCAACGATACTTGTGGCTTGCAACTTCCAGAGGAGGCTCCTCCCAGCTGTCACTTCTCCCAGTGAGAATGGTGCTTCCTTCCCAGGGCTCCCCGAGTAGCACATACCACACTCTCTAAATTCCTGTTAGTCCTCACCACAGCCCCCCAGTCATTCTGTATTCCATGCGTGGCTGAGGAAGGGGCTTTCTCTCCCACACCCGTACCTTCCATTGCCTGCTGGGCTCCAAGAAAGCCCTATTTATTAACAGAACCCAAATCTCATAAAGGGCTCTGTAAAAACTGCATCTATAGCCTCTGCATGGGACCTCTCTATTTAGAAGACTAAGACCAAAACCTTGGATTTGGACCAGGAAATAGCAGTGCGGTTTTGATCAACCTCTCCCTTCCACATTCTTTCGCTCTCCCCTCATCTGTGACTCCCGCAAACAAAGCTTCCTCCCCAACAGCTCCCTTCCCCACGAGTGAACCTTGGGTACCAGTGCCCAGTAGCTCAGCAGGCCTGGGTGTGCCCTCAGCCTCTGCTGGGCTCAGCTAGACCTAGCTATACTAATAGGCATCTGGTAAATAGTAGTCATTGTTAAGTGTCAGAGACTGAGCAGGATGACTTCCAGACAACTTGTCATTTAACCCCGCTCTGCAAATTAGGTAAGACTATTGCCATTTACATACAAAGAAACTGGGTGTAGAGAAATTTGGGATAAACCCAAGGTCACTTGGTCAGAAAGTACAGTATCGAGATTCAAGCCCAGTTTTTCCCACTCCCAATCCAAAACCCATGCGCTTTCCCATCCATCCTGAGGGCATCTCCTCATCCCCCATCTGTGTCCTGAAGCCAGGGTGGAGCTGGAGTGGCCAGGAGCAAGAAAACTCAGGCCAGACTGGGAGTGTGGGTTTCGGGCAATCTGATGTTTCAGTCCTGATTGTCACACAGAATTGTCCTTGCAATCGTGGGACGTAGGAGGGGGCACAATTTTGGAATTAGTGTCTTGAGAAATTCAAAATGGCCCCTCTCCCTTGGGACTGAGTTAGCCTTTGGATTTCAATACTCCAAGGGGGCCCAGAAGGGAGGCAGTTTCCCCTTTACAGGATGCTGAGTGAGATTTTGATGTGCGAGGTTTATTTTAGTCAAGGAGAGGAAAAGGAAGAGGGAAATGTGAGAGAGTCGTATGAAACCTAATAAGGATGGATTTCTTTGTGTGGGGAGAATATTTTGGACTCTTGCCACCTCCTACAGTACCAGGCACGCATCCCCATACAGTAGCTTTTGTTGGTGTGAGGACACGAAAGCAGGAATAACTGCTCTCCAACCTAGGACTGCAGGTTAGAGGGAGCTCCCAGGGTACCAGCACAGGTGGGCTTGCAGGAAGGCTCAGCTCGAATCGGTCCATCCGTCAGACATTGATGCTGCATTTACTGGGCCTTTTGATATTATCATGAATCATATCACCCTGATCATATCATTAGGCAGGACATGCTCACCCTCACTTTAAAACTTAAAAAGACAGAGCTTCAGAAAGATAAAATGCTAAGATCACCTAGCTAATAAACGTCAACGTTGTCAACCATTTCTTTCTGGCTCTAAATCCAGCATCTCTCCACCACCCAAGGCCCCACCCTCAGGGAGATCTCATTGTAGAGGAGACTCAGACCCATCACGGACAAGTGTCATACCGTGTGATAAGTGGGACAATAAAACAGGGTGGTTCAGAGCATGGACTTTGAACTTGGACAGACCTAGAGGCACCACCCAGCTCTGTAGCCTCCTAGCTGTGTGGTATGTTATTCACAACTCTGAGTTCCCCATCTGTAACATGGGGATATTAAGTCCTACTTCGTAGGGCTAGGTGAGGATTAAACAAGCTGTGAAGATCACTTAGCCGAGTGCCTGCGTGTAACAGCAGCTCAGTAAGCGGGAGCTACCGTATCACAGCATGGGCACGTACAGAGGGGGCATGTAAGAAAGGCATACTGAACCCAAAGCCAGACCCAGCAGTGAGCATTTCTGTGTAGCTGGAGTCCCAGTGGAAGGACATCCCCTGTCTAGGAGTCAGTAGAGATACGGAAACACCTGAGGGAATTATGGCTCTTTCTATCTCCCACCTCTTGGCTGGGGAGAGGGAGCTCCAGGAGCCTGAGCCTAACCAGGGGCCCACAGCTGAGCAGTAGGAAGGATGGGGTGAGGTTTCCCACCAAGGAGACCCTCCTGATGTGCTCTCACAGGTGCACTGGGGTCACGTCCTCTTTCTCTCCATTCCTAGCTCTGTGGCCTTGGAAAGGAACCTAATCTCCCTGAAACTTAGTCTCCTCATGTTTGAATTGTGAAGGGTAGTGCCTATCTCCTTATTAAAAGAAATCACGCGTACAGCTACCTAGCAGAGTGCTTGACACACAGAGAGTGCTGGAGAGACGGCAGGTGTGTCAGCTACCCTGCTTCATGTCCTCAAAGCAAGCTCTGACCTCCCGTCTCCAGAGTCCTCCAGCCCCAGGTGAGGTAGAGAGTCTTTCGGCAGCCTGCACACACACACACACACACACACACACACACACACGCACACAAATGGAGGAATCATGTTTAAAATGATCTCAGCAGATTTTTAAGTTCTGCAAGGCACTGGAAAAGGTATGGTTCCAAAAACGATATCTGCTTAAGGCCTGAGCCCCTCTGCCTTGGCTGTGAGGATCCTCTCTCTGCCGAATCTTAACCTTGTCCCCTCTCCCCCATTCAATCCCCACCAGCCCCTAAAAAGAAAATTCTTCCTCATGGCCCTGGACACTGGCCAGTTTGGACAGCTCTGAAACATGTTTCCACCCCGGCCATTAAAGCATTTCCTATGCAAGTTTCCTTTCTAATCTCCGGGAGCGTCTGCTTCCACAGTAGTCACGCACTGGCCAGAGCGGGAGTAGGGGGGTGGGGGTCAGGAAGAGGGTTCAAGGTGTCAGTTAAAAGGGGTGACAGGAGGCAACTTAATCAGCCAGGAACCATCCAGCATCCCGGAAAAAAGCCTTCCCATGCTCACCTAACATCAGCCGATGGGCGGGTCCCTTCCCCTTCCCTCTGGGCTATAGGGGCTGACAAGAGTGGCCAAGCATGGCCCAGCATGGTCCCCCGTTTCCTCGCCTTTGAGAAAGTCATTTTATTCCCTGTCTTACAGATGAAGACACTAAGTTCACAAGCGAAGTCACTTGCCCCTGTGCACACATAAACAGTGAGAAACACAGCATCCTACACTCAATCTCCTGATTCCCAGTCCAGGGCTCTTGTACAAGGATGTTTCCCTTATACTGTTACAAAAAATAATAGTGATAACAATAATAACAACATCACAGGGCCTGGCACAAATTAAGAGCTAAATAAAATACAGCTAAGGCCTGTTAAGCATCATATTCACTCCTGACAGTAACTCAGTGAGGAGAGTATTACCATCTCCATTGGTGGATGAGGAAACTGGGGCACAGAGGGTCAGGGCAGCAAACCGGTCCATGGCCTGCTGTTTTAAGTAAAGTTTTATTGGCACACAAGAATACTCATTCATTTACATGTTGTCTATGGCTGCTTTTGCACTACAATCACAGAAGCAAGCTGTTTTAACAGAGAATGCATGGCCCAAATAAATTCAAATTTTCAAGACAGGGTCTTCATAGAGGTAATTAAGTTAAAATGAGGTCATTAAGGTAGGCCCTAATACAACATGACTGGTGTCCTTATAAGAAGGGGGAATTTGGACACAGACACATACAGACGATGTGAAGACACAGGAGAGGGGCCTCAGAGGGAACCAACCATGCCAACACCTTGACCTTGGACTTCCAGCCTTCGGAACTGTGAGGAAATCAGTTTCTGTTGTTTGAGCCACTGAGCGTGTGGTACGTGGTTACAGCAGCCCTAGGAAACCAATATCATTACCTACGCAACGCCAGACACAGCTCCAGAGGTTAGGGAAGGAGAACAGGGCCTGGTGCATTGGTACTCGATAAATATTAGGTATTAATTAATATCATTAACTAAGCATTTTGCTTGTTTTGAGACAGCGAATCCTCACAAAATGCCTGTTAGCTGAGTACTGTTTTATTTCCCATTTTACAGACGAGACATTTGAAGCCTGGAGAGGACATGTACTTACGCAAGATCACACAGCCAGGAAGGAGCGAATGAGACCCAACCCAGCCTCCAGGAGGCTGAATACACTGCACAGTGAATGAATGTCCAGCAGGCAACTGTTAGAGGCCACTAGGGACAGTCACTGCCCCTTGTCTGGCTTGATGAAGACTTGCCATGCAGCAGACCAATCAGTGGATGGGACCCTGCGACATGCCCTGCGCTTGAGCTGTCACCATCAACACCAGCCACACCCTGCCCATGCTGGTTTTGGTGACACATGACCCACTGGACTCTTCATTACTAGATTACCTAGGAAGGTTCTGGGTGCCTCTAAGTGTCATTGTCACCCATTGCCCATTGCCTGACCCGGTCCCTTTCTCCAGCTCCACCCGGAACTCAGGCTGCTAGAGGACCCAGTGAGGTCATCTGGGAAGGTCACCCGCCCAATGCCAGGCCCAGAGAGGACTCCAAACACATCATTTCCTATTCCATTGTTTCTCACCTCCCATGGGGCCCTTTATGGTAACCCTGAGGAAGACAGCCAACAGAAACCCCCTGCACTCAGAGGACAGGAGTCAGGGACATGAAGCATTTAGTCCTTTGACAAATATTTCTTGAGCACCTACTATGCTGGCGATAGAGCAGTGAACAAGACGGGTGTGGCTCCCACCCTCCTTGGGCCCACAATCTAATGGAGGAGAGAAGGAGATTAAATAAGTGATCACAGATGTGATGAGTTTTACCAAAGAGGAAGCTTCAAGAGCAAGTGAGCTTAAAATAGGATTTAACCTAGTGTAGGGGAAGGGGGCAATGAGGAAAGACTTCTCTAGAGAAATGTCATTTAAATGGGAAGGAGGAAAGATTGGCTAGCAAAGGGAGAGAGGAACCTGCCTAGTGGGCTGTGCTCCTGTCCCTCCCAACAAATACCAGTGTGATTTTGGGTAGCTTCCTTCCCCTCTCTGGCCTCTACCTTCCCACTCACACAATATGTGTGTGATCTGGGTCCTGTTAAACTTCCTGCAAGCTGCAAAAGCCTAGGGCATCTTCAACATCTAATTCATGCAGGAAAAAAATTGCTCCCACCTCTCTTTGATATCCTAAAAAAATACACATTACACCATCCAAAAATTAAATGGGGGTATCTCTGTCCTTGCGTGAGACTCTGAGCTCCCTGGGTCAGGGATGAAGTCTTATCCAATGCATGTGCCTCCATTCCCCAATACAGAGCCTGGCACACAGTGGGGACTCAGTGAGAGGGTGTTGAGCAGAATGTGATTGAAGGGAAATTGGGATTGAGGTGGGGCAGCCACCGCCAGCACCCCACACCTACAGAAACACACACGCACACACTCATGCATGCATGTGCACACACGTCCACACACATACACTTTTCTGCTTCCTCTAGGAAAGGCTTTCCCCACATTCCACCAATCCCCCTTGGCACCTGCCCCATCCATCTATGTCTATACCACCCGCTCATAGACTAAAATCCTCAGATGGTTAATTTCCCCACACCAGTCCCTACTCCCAGACCTGAAAACCTACTCACTCCCCAGATGAGGCACTTTAAAAGGCTGCTTGGGCACCACAAGGGCACCCTGCGAGGTGCAGGTCAGTGAGTCGCGTCCCTAGCCAGGGTGCATTGAGAGGGTAAAGGAGGGCAGGGATAGCCAGTTCACTTTGAACAAGACCCCTCCTCACATAGGCTAGCATGTGACCTAGCAGGGAAGGAACTAGGGGTCCCTCCCACCTCAGTCCCTTTGGTTAATATCTCTTACAGACTTTGATTTGCACAATGGAAAGTCAGAGGCATCAGAAGGCATCATAGTGGGAATCACGAGGACATAAAGTGACTGCTACTAAGCCCATTCCCATGGATCCCACATAGTAATGAGCACAGCCCTACGGGACACAATGAGCATCCCATGGCCAGATAAGAGGAACTGGCATTTATGGAGCATCAGAGATGCACTCAGTGCTGTGCTAAAAAGTCTATAGTTATCTCTCAGTTTATATCTACTCCTCATCCCAAAGTGCCAGGGAGAGATTATTAACCCCATGTTAGAGATTAAAAAAAAACTGATACTTAGAGAAGGAAAATGAGTTGCCCAAGGTCCTGAGAAATAACTAATCCTAATCCCAAAGCTGGGGTTAACCCCAAAGTCCATGCCCTTCATCCATTCATTCATTTAAAATCCAGTACGTAGCACATAATAGATGCTCCTGCCCCGCCCCACCACACGGCTTCCATAATCCTGAAAGATCCAGACACAGAAAAGTGCAGAGGGGAGGAAGGGGAGGGCAGGCACAGTCCCCTCATTCCAGGTCCCTCAGGCCAAGCCTGCCTGGATCAGGGAGAAAAATAAATTTCAAATTGTAAATGAGTTACAGTTCGAAAGGACTAACTGGCCAGAAAATGTTTGGATCTGCCATAAAAGCCTGTTCCATCAAGCACAGAGGAAGGTAATGATTAGAAGAAAAACAAAACTATCTCATGCTCGTATCTCACCAAGACCAATCTATTCAATATGCCAATTATAAGAACAAAGGCCCATTATGACAGGAGAGGCAGGACATTCCAGGGAGGGACAGAGCACAGATCAGAGCCCAGCTGTGTAGGGTCAGAGACACCTGAGGAGAATGGTGGGATGAACAGCCTTCAGGCAGAGGCCTGGCGTGACACAGAGACCCCCAATGTGGCCGCAGCGGCAAGGGACGTGGACACAAACAGGCTGGAGAGGCGGAGTCGGCAGGAACCAGATCATAAAGGCCCTTGTGGGTCAGGGTGAGGATTCTGGACTTTATTCTCTATTTATGCCTTTGCATGGCCTTATGCATGGGAGTAACCATCTGATTTAAATTTATAAAACATAATCTAATCTCAGTATGGAATAGAGATTGGAGAAGTGAAAATGGCCAATTCAAGAAGCTTAGGAAGAAATACTAATGTTCCTAGGGTGGTTTGATTTTAAAAAAAGAAAAAGAAATCCAAGAGATGACGGTGGCTTGGACCAGTGACAGTGAAGATAGGAGAGGGAAAGTGTGGAAAGGATTTCAAGCTCAGCAGTCATCTGTGGTGAAAGGTTCATCATCTATAATTGCTCCAGAGGAAATCCAGGACTTCAGGATGAATCTGTGTCACTTTTGATCCAGAAAAGTTTGCTTAACGCAGGGGACCTGGGCAGGCAGCCAGACCTTGTCCCCTGACCAGTGATGCTGGAAGCTTTGGAATGTGGGGCTGGGAGGGAAGGGAAGTGGTTCAGTGACTGGGCACCTGGCATAGGCAAGATCAAGTGACAGACGCATAAACATATAGCAAAACACATTGTCAAGGCTGCTCATCAAGGACTAACACGCGGTGGCTAAAGCACAGTGTCCGTCACCCAACAGACCCGGGTTTCATCCTGATTTTGCCACTGACTAGCTGGAGAAGACATTGGCCACTTTTCCATCTGTGAAGTGTATGTAATAAGGCCTCTCTCTCACTACAAGGTCTTGCAGGGACCTGGGGAAGTTAAATAAAATACTGTTCAATCACCAAGTATGCTCCCTCTCCCTAGGCAGAGGAAATGAAGAGGCTCAAAGGGCACTTGAATGATGCCCAGAAGTTCGAAAGGAGGGGAATTGGTGGTTAATTGGATATGGGGGTGAGGGAAAGGACAGAGGCCAGGGTGATGCTCCGATCTCTGTGTCAGTACACAAGTAGATGTTAAGATGCCAGAATCCCTTCCATATGGACCCCAACCTGACTCCTGCCCGCCAGCCCCACGTGCAGGAAGCTGAGTAACATGCCACTCCTCCCTTCCTCATTGCCAAGAATCTCCCTAGAAGACCTAGCTCCCATAAAAGTAAAAATAAGAAAAACAAATATTCATCAAGCATTTACTAAATACCAGCCAAGGAGATCATACATGCATTATGTCATTTAAGCCCCACAACAACCTGGGAGGGGCAAGTACTGTTATCCCATTTCACAAGTAAGGAAACTGAGGCATGGAGAGGTGCAGCGGCTAGCTCACCCAAGTCCTCTTGGTGAATAAGTAGCAGATCCTGGTCTCAAGCCAGGGCCTGACTCTGGCCCACCTGAGCAGGGTCCTGACCCGCCTGTGCCACCAATGTTGCAGGCGCCCTTGCTGGGAGCCACCCCGGCCCAGCTGCCGCCAGCTCCCACACGCCAGGCGGTCTGAGCCAGTTCTGTCAGATGACTGATTTAGTGGAGAGGCTCAGTCAGGAACAGCTGGCGCCTGAGTGAATGTGTGACCCCACGACCAGGTGTTCCTGCTGCCTGTCAACAGCACCTGGATTACGTGTGGTAGGAAGAGGAACAGGCCCCGGACCATTCGACACCAAATCCTTGCACCAACCTGCTTTAGCTCTTGGGAATCTCCTGCTCTCCTGTTTGTGATCCCTGACACCCTTGCCCCTCAAAGGGTGGCCCGTAGACCAGCAGCATCACTTTGGCACCACCTGGGAGCTCACTAGAAATGCAGAGCCTCAGGCCCGCGACCTCCTGAGTCAGCCTCTGCCTTTGAACAAGGTCTCTAGGCAGTTGCAGTACATGTGGACACAATCCAAAGAACACTGCCCCCCAATCCAGAGACCTAGGTAAGAGTCCTGGCCACCCACTGAGAGGCCCTATGACTTTGGGCAAGTCCCCTCTCCTCCTGAGCCCCCATTGTTGCAACTGTAAAGTGAGAGTGCTTAGACCAGATGCCCTCTAACATGGGCCAGAAAACACTCAGCTCTGCAGTGGAGGGAACAGAGACCTGGGGAGGCAGACTCAAGGCTCCATAAATATTTCAATTAAGTAAGTAAATAATTAACTCATAATAATAAATAGTAAATAATTAACTTAAAGTAATTAATAAGTAAATAATTAAGTGAACAATAAGTAAAAAAAAAAAAAAAGGATAATTTTTACTGAGCACCTACTATGTGCCAGGCATTCTAGGCCCTGTTGATAAACAAGGCCCTGCTCTAACAGAACTTGTATTAATTAACTCTCTAGCTAATGAAATGGGGTTAAAACCTCACCTCTACTCCCTAGCAGCTATGTGACTTTGGAAACACGATTTAACTTCACCAACATCTAGTTTTCCCACCTGTAAAATTATAACGAAAAGAGCAGTTAACATTTATTGAGCACTTATTATCAAGCACTACTCTAAATGCATACAAGGATTCCCTGGGAGGCAGTTCCACCTGAGTTCCAATCCTGATGCCCTCCCCTCCCCACTTAAAGCTGTGTGACTTTGGGGCAATTACTTGACCTCTCTGTGCCTGGGTTCCTTTGGTGGATGCCATGATGTGTCCCCAGGTTCCCCTTCAGGAATAAAGAACTTACGGCCCCCAGTGGCTGTGAGTGCTGCTGCAAGACAGCCCACCGCAGTCAGCCCCTTTATCGAGAGCTCTTGGCACAAGAAAACCTCCTCACCCAGGTTCATGATCATATCTAATGTCTGGTCACAGGAGTACAAAGCCTGATCCCCTTGCCCCGACTTGGATCAACTGAAGGACCATCCAAGCTCCAGAGCACTCCTCAGATTCAGCTGAGGTCTCACCTGAGACCACATCACTGCTCAACGCCTCCCCAGGCCCCTCCTCCCTGCTCCACTCCTTCCACAAGTGTTGGTCCCAAGAGCATTCCCACCTACCCAGCCTGCACGCCCGTCTCCATCCCAGAGTCAGGCTTCCCAAGCATCCCAGTCTGTGAGTTTCCCATCTATAAAATGGGGATAAAAGCACCACTCACCTCATATGGCTTTTGTGTACATAAAATGAGTTAACACATAATATGCTTAAAATACCCGGAACGTGGGAAATGCTCTAAACGTATTTGCTATTATTATCATTGGTATTATTCATGTAATTCCCTTGAGGAGGGAATCCCATTGTCCCTGTTCTAAAGGGGCAGCTCGGGCAAGGACACTGAAGCAGTTAAGTGTGATCAGAGAGCCAAGGAAGGCAGACCGGGTGCAGGGGGTGGGGGAGCAGGAGCAGAGCTTGCAGGCTCTTGCAGGACATGGGAAAGAGTTTGGCCTTTATCCTACATCAGGGGAGGCCCCGGAAGTGTCCTCAGCAGGAATGACACTCTCCCCTCTCAGAGCTACTGGGCCCAGGGTTGGACTGGCTGATGTTAGGTTCACTCCTCCGCCACCCTCTCGGCAGCTCCCAGGAGTTTGTCTCTCTCCCCTCTGGGGGTAGCACAGAACCTCTGCCCTCTCTAGCTCAGCCTCCCCAAACCTCCTCTTCAAGATAATCACTTCTCCTTCCCCTGATCATGCCTCTCCAGGACCTGTTTTCAAGCCCCCCCACATTTCTGTTCCCTCCCCTGGATATCCAGTTCATCTTTATCCTCTTGAGGTGGATCAGACTGGACTGACCTCCTGCTCCTGGTGAGGACAGGCCAGTGCAGGCAGAGCAGGACCACCCCGTGCAGAACTCCCCTGCGTCTGGAGATGTACCCTGAAGTTGCATTTCCTTTCTGCAAACCCTGAATGAATAAATGAATGAATGGTGAGTGGTTCCATGTGGCAGGACTGGAGTGCCCAAGAAGTCCATGGAGTCCATGGACAATGCTATTCAAGATGTGAACTAAATTACGGTGGAGCCTCCCTACAAGGGTTTCCAGGGTGGCACTGCAGTGGAGAGACAACACCCGCGCAAAGGCAAGAGTCCTGGACTAAGAGTGGAGGAGCCCGTGGCTCTAGCTCCGGCTCTGCTGTGCAGCCCTGTAACACTTGACCTCTCTGGGCTTCGCAGCATCATCTACTGAGTCATCTCCCCTCTGGCTCCTTCATTCACTCAGGGTTCACAGAGCCACCCTACATGACTTTCCTTCCTATGTCCACGACAGATGTTTGTGGAGCAAAGAAAGGTGGTCAGACTGGCCCAGCATGGTGTTTGGAGTAGGTATGGCATGAAGGTGAGGAAAACACGGAGTCTGCAATCTCTTTCTCTCAGGCCTAGTTCAATAATTACGATTCTTTTAAAATGCCATAAATGCATATATTCTTTGTCCTAGCAATTCCACACTTAAACCAGATTTATCAAAAGGTTATTCATCACAACACTGTTTACAAGGGTAAAACATTGGAAAAGGACAATCAATAAGGAATTGAGGATATAAATTGGTACATCCCTACAATGACATATTATGTATGACACTATAAAAGAAAAAAAGAATAAGTTCATGTTTTGCTATGGAAAAATCTCAAGATACACTGCTAAATGAAAAAGTAAAGTATAGAATGGAACAGTGGTACACTAGGCCCTTTACTAAAAAAAAAAAAATGGGTGGGAGAATAGTACTCTACGTGTGTGTACACTACACTTGCATGTACATAAAACATCTGTAGGCAGGAAACCAGGAAACAAGCAATAGTGGCTACCTGTTGGAGTGATGATGGGCAGTATGAATTGGCAGACAGGACAATGGGGAGGTTCAGAAACTTTTCACCTTATATCTTTCTATACCTTTTGATGTTTAAACTTATTACCTAGCCAAAAAAGAAGAGGAGGAAAGAAAGAAGAAGAGCCAGCTCCAATAATTTAATCCCATCCAGTCCCCTAGCAGGGGCTGATGCTAACTCCGTTTCCATCTGTATGGCTCTGCCCTCATCCCAAGCAAATTCACTTACTTTACGAGATCACCAATGTATGGATGTGCAGAAAGACTGGCATCTCTTTTTTATGATAAAAAAACTAAAGCTTAGCAAATATAAATGACTTGTCCAAGAACACATTGGCAGAAAATTGGTTAAATGTTTGCAGCTAAAAATTACAGAAGACCTAATTTATATAAAGGATTTGTTAACTCACATAGTGGGAAGGCCCGAAATAAGGGGAAATTCTCCCTTTGGTCTATCAGGAAAAGGGGATGCCCTCAAAGGCTCAGGTGCTGGCCACCCCTGCGCTTTGCCATCCTAGCACACATTCATGTCTCTCCTCATGGCTACAAAATGGCTGCAGTGGGGGTCACTTGAGGACACCTTATCCAAAAAAGAGGACTTTTTTCCCCTGTGAATCTCCCTTACCAGCAATGAAATCCTTTCCCAGAAGCCCCATAGCGAGTTTCCTCTCAGGTCTCACTGATCCTATGATTGGTTCATATGTCCCTACCCAAACCAAAAGCTGACAAAAAGCTTGAGACTGTCATCATGCAGGGCCCATCCTCCTGGGCCTGAGACTAGAGCCTCTCCCCTAAGCACCTGACACCCCAAAATTGAAGTGTCTTTAGCAAGGGTGGCATAAGGAATAATTGTTTCGCACCTACCCAGTGAAGTCTATCCTGTTGTAAATGATGTTATCTCAATACAAAGCTGGATAGGACCTGGTTAACTAGATCACTAATGCATCTCATTATTCACTTTACTTTTGCTGAGTATCTACTCTGGGCAAGGCAATTTATTAGGGACCCTGAATTCAGAAACGAAAGGCATGGTCCTTTCAGGTTCTTCTCAGTCTAGTGAGGAATACATAGAAATAATAAGGTCCCACTCAGCACAGCCAGAGTCATGAGGAAAAGAGGCACAAGGGACTGTGGGAGGGAGGAGAGGCGACTGAACAGTCTAGAAGGTTAAGGATGGATTTTCTTGGGAAAGGGACTCTTGAGCTACGATGTAAAAGAAGAGGCGTTAACCAGGTAGAGCTGGTCAGGAAGGGGAGATGAGGCAGAGTGAACAGCTTGTGCAAAACCCCAGCGAGGAGAAATAAATCCACACCTTTGGGAACAGCGTGAGTGGGCCCGGGTGGAACGGAAAGTGTTTGTGGGGACAGCATCCGGAACAGGGCAAGCAGCAGATCCCGAAGAGCCTTGTAAACAAACCTTTATCCAAGAAGGTGGGAAAAGTCAGACCATCCTACATCGGTGAGTGGCGTCATCAGATTTACACCGTAGAAAGAGAAAACAAGAAGAAAGACAAGAAAGAGAAAGAAGAAAGAAAGAATGAATGGGGAAGTTTGCATTAATTACAAATGCTGACTGTGCACCACACACTGTCCCAGGAGCAGGGACTCCGGCACACTTAGGGCAGACGCAGCCCCTGCCCGTGGGGTCTGGTAGAGAAGACAGCCAAGGCCACATGCTCGAAACCTGGGATCACTTGTATCTTCGGTGTCAGGGAAGGCTCCGAAGAGGAAATGGCCTCTCATCTGAGATCTGAAGGGTGAGCAGCAATCAGCTAAGGGAAAAAGGACAGAGAAGTGTCCCAGGCATTGGGAACAGCATGTGCCAAGTCCCTGAAATACAAAATGCTTGGCATAACCCAGGAACTGAGATCCCGGAGTAACTGGGGCTCAGAAAGCAGACGTTGATGGCAACAAGGAGAGCTTGGAGGCAGCTAGGAGCCAAAACACATGGGCTGTGCTGAGGGGCTTGCTTTTTATCAAGAGAAAGGAATAGAAGAAACACAATGAGGAAGCAGGAAAAGAGGGAATTGGAAGGCAAATTTCCTGAGTTTAAGCCATTTGAGATCATATTGGCAATTGAAAACCCCAGGATGGGATTTCAGAGCATTAAATGGAATCAGGCCATCCTACCCAGCCAGGGTTGGTGTAACAGCCTCCTGGCCTTCCTCACCTCCCCAACCCTTCAGCTCAGGGCTCTCCTTCTCCCACTGTCAGGCCTCAGGCCCCCAAGGAGAGACCTTCAGAGATGAGTGATTTGCCCCAAGGACCAGCAGCAAAGGGCTTACCCCTCCCCCTGGCAGCGGGTGCTTCCAGAGGATCCATTGCAGATGGAGACCATCAAAAAGAGATTAGCACAGCGCCCAGAGACACCTGCAGGGAGGAGCCTTATTGGTCCCCTTACCGGGAACTCCTCCAGCTGATGCTAAGGGAAGAAACACGAGCTGTCTTTGGCAAGAATCAGAGAGGCCCTGGAAACACATTTCCCCTTTGAGGGCTTTTGCAAAATCTGTAATGGACTTAGGACCTGCAGAATTTAGAATTTTCTAGCCAAAATATGTCTCCAGAAACTTTGGAACCCACCTCTAAATTTTGGGAAGAGAAAACCAAAGTCAAAGAGGGAAAGTGACTTGCCTAAGGTTACAAAGTAAGTCATGGCAGAGTGAGTACTGGTGTATAAATGTGACGACTCTTCATCCAGTACTCTTTCCAATAATAATAACAATAATAACGGCTAATATTTATTAAGCACTTACAATGTACTAGACTCTATTCTAAGTGCTTTGAATGTTTTAACTCATTTAGTCTACACCGCTACCCCATCAGACAGGTAATAGTGTAATTTACAGGTGAAGAAACTGAGGCACAGAGAGTTTAAGTAACTCAGCGTTGCACAGCTGGCAGAGTTAGAATTTGAACTTAGGCAGCCTGCACTTCTAAAGACCACTCAGAATCGCAGACAGACCAGCCAATCCCTCAGCTCCAACCTCACCTCCTCCAAAAGGCAGAATCTGTTCATTAACATGGACTCCTCTTTCTAAAATTTGGTTTGTTTTGGATCTGAGTGGGGTCACCTCTCTTCTCCTACCCACAGCCCTTCCTCAGTCTGGAACAGCCACTGGCCTGCACTGACAATGCCCCAGTACAGCACACGGGCACTTTTCCTCGATGCTAAATAAATGCTCCCACCTCCAACAACATAAAGGCAGAACCGACAGGGTCACATGCCAATATGTCAGCTGACCCCACGCCCCTTCTGCTACTCAGCACCTTTCTACACGTGGCTCTCCATCCCTGGTGGCGACTTGTACACATGACATCGACGGGCTTTTCTGCCCTCTAGCTGATGAGAAATACAATAAGGAGATGAGAGGAAAGAGAAGTGAGGGTATTTATTCCCGCAGCTCCCTCTCTTTCCTTCACCCCTCACCTGCAGGTCCCTGCCGCTGTAAGGGGGACCCTCCACACAGCCCTCTCTTTCTGGCTCCAGTTGCCACTCTCCCCACCCCCACCACCACTTCAAGGCCAGGGAAGGTAAAGAAGCCTCTGTGTTCTTAGCTCCAGGGTTCTGCAACACTCCTTGTGATTTCCCTGCACACTGCCCCACTGCCATAAATGGTTCCTTTCTTAACTTCTCGATTTCTCCTAGTTCGAATGTGCTGTCTGTTTCCTGAGCGATGCACAAGCTATTCCTTGACCTTCTGGACTGTGCACTCTGCTGCGGTCCAGGTGAGCTGGGACTGACACAGAGAAGCTGTGTCGCTCACTGGCGGTGCCCCTCCTACAAAGCTAACCAGGATCATCCTGCTAAACAGCTAACTTCAGGATCATCACTAGGGACAGTCCTGAAGTCTCAAACCTTGTCTCCAGAGCTGTTAGCCCAAGTCACTGAGACTCAGTCACTTAGTGCATGGCCTGAGTTACTTCCCAGGTACCAAAGCTGGGTGGTGCATGCATGTTCCCTGATGCTGATGGTAAACCCCCGAGATAATGATAATTTGTCATTGTGCCCACTTTACAGATAAGGAAGCGGGGCACAAAGAGGTGGACATCAGAAGTCTTGGTGGTGAGGCCACTTCCCCTCCACGCCGCTCGTCCCTAGAACACCTGGACTAGACGGGTGGACCACAGAGGAAGGATTGCCTGAAAAGTGGCAAAACTCAAAATCTGGAAGGATCAGCTTGAATGGAGCACTACCCCTGCCAGTCTGGAACAAAATGACATACAACTCGTGGGTAGAAGGGGGTGGTAGGGGGTGAATAGGATCTCAGGGTTCAGACATTTGAGTGGTGACCCAGAGCAGGTATGGAGAACACCTCAGGGTTCTACCTGCCTGGGATCCATTTCTCCTCCTTGTCCTTAGTCTCTTTTCCCTCAAGGAACCTCAACCTCCAACAACTCTCAGTCCATGCGGTTCAAACAGGGCTGCTGCTGGCTCCACCCTAACTCAGGGGACTGTGCCAACAGAGTATGTAGTGGGGAATGGTCCTCTCCTGGGGACTGGTTCTGCATAGGCACAAGACCTAAGTTAGTAAAAATTGAGAATCAACATTAGGGCTTTTCCTAAAATGAGGGCGGGAAGCACAGGCTAACAGAGCGGCAGCCAGGAGCTGCTGGTGGCCATCCTTCCCTCACTCGGGAAGCGCCTGCCTGAGGAGGCAGCAAACATAAAGAAGAGCAGAGTTGAAAGAGGAAAATCCTGACTCTATCATTAGAGTACCCAGTCGCAGTGATGCTTTAATCCAGCACATCCCTGGGCTTTTCAGTGAAAGAAGCCAATCCAGTCCTTTCTTCGCTTAAACCAGTTTGAGCTGAGTTTACGGCATATTATGGGACTGAGTCCTGTGTACCATACACAGGCTTAAACTCCATCAGGGAATTTGGGTGCAGATCAAAGAAACTGAGGCAAAAGCCCAGGTGTATGGGACCCATTGGGAGAGGACTGCGATTCCCAGCCTGTCTAACTGTTTAAGCACACTGGCCTGTGAAATCACACTGCCTGGACTTGAATCCTGGCTTGGCTATTTATTGGCTGTGGGAGGGGCTCTCTGTGCCTCAGTTTCCTCATCTCTACGATAAAGACATTCAACCTAGCATACCTTTCTGCTAGGGCTGTTGGGAGGATTACATAGGATATCACGTATGAAGCACTTACAACGATGCGTGGCAAATTGTAAACTCTCAGTAACCGTTGGGTCTTACCATCATCCCAAGGCACACAGGTGACCCAAGGCTCATTACAGGCAGCAAGACTCATTCCAAACCCAAGCAGCTGAGGTAGCTGAGGCCAGGCAGCTGGCCCTGCACCCTGGTCAGAATGCCTCGGGGACTCTGGGGCGGAGCCTGCAGGAGAAGCCTCAGATCTGCCCAGCTCCAATGGGATTAGGATTGTGGGGGTCCCCAGACTGCCAGCACGGACTTCAGATGTGGCTGCTGTTGCAGAGCCCGGAGGCCCCTTCCCTTCCCCAACCATGACCACTATCAGAATGTCCTGATGACCCTTCCGTAACCACCAGCAGCCCAGGCAGGAACCAGGCCAGGACCCAGCCCACACTCCTGCCCGAGCGAGTGCATTGCTGGGCTGCTAATCAGTTTGTATTTGTGCTGTCACATCCAAAGATAGAACAGGATGTCTTTGGTCAGAAAGGAAGTTGGGCATTTTTTTTTTATTGAATTAAGAGTGCTCCTGACCAAGAAAAAGAAAAAAAAATTCATAGTGTGAAAAAGCCCTGGATCAGGAGGCCGGAGTTCTAGTCCAGTGTGTCACTGGCTCGTCGTGGGACCTTGGCAAGTCCCTTCCCCTCTCTGGACCCTCAACTGTAGAATCCCGGTGGGAAGCGGCCAGAGGGGGAGAGGGAAGGCAGCTGGATGAAGTGGTCCTGGTGGCCTCCTTCCTGTGTCATGGCTCAGAAATTCCCTTTCACCAGTCACCAGTGACTTTGCACAGTTTGAGAACATGAGATTGCTTCAGTCCCGGCATGGGTCCTCCTGCCCCATCCTGTCTCACTGTGTCCTACGTCTCACCTTAACCTGCAATTTTCCCCTTTTCTCCCTGTCCTTTCGTATCCTTTAGGAGTAGGCCCTAAGAATGAGTTGATAAGATTAGCAAATGACCAACATTTGCATTAGCCCTTTGCAATGTAAAACTGGCTTCACGTTTGTTGCTTCATTTAGCCCAAGATTAATGGGACTCTCTAAGGGTGACAGTCCTAACATAACACTTAACATAACACTCCTCTCTATTGTAATTGCTTATTTTATTGTCCTCCTTGTGAAATGGAACCTCTGTAAGTGTGGGTACTGCTCTACCTTGCTCACCACAGTACCCCCAATGCTAAAATGTCGTGCCTGTTACGTGATAGACTTTTAATAACTATGTGTTGGATACATCAGCAGGCCACATCAGCCAGGCCTGTAGCTGATTGAATACGGAGCTTAAGAAAGAAGGAGGAGTCCAGGGTGGCTGTTGCATCCCTATGCTTGTGAACAGTATCACTGCTCACCCAGTCACTGCAGGAGAAGCAGACTTAGAGATAGGAAGGGAATCCTGGTGACCAAAGAGCCCAATGAGGCATAACTGGGGCTTCCCCAAACTGAAGACCTGAAGAGCAATGCCCAAGTAAGGCTTCCAGGAGAGCTGGGAGAAGTCCCTTGGGTGGCTTTTACTGAGTCCGATCATTCTGCAGCCTATGACACCAAATCAGATGGTCTATGCCATAGACTCTATGGTATTTTTGTTGTCAGCAAGTCATCTGTGACAATTTAGGCAAGTTAGAGGATTATTTGGGCTTACGTCAATCTGGAAAAAGAAAAAGTTCTATAAAAGTTTCAAAAAGAAAAAAATAATGAGTCCCATTGAAGCAAATGTCTCTGATCCAGGTCAGATCCTATAAACAAAACCACATGAGTGTTCAGACACGTTGGTCAATTAGCTTAAGGGAGCATTCGCCACACCTTCCAAATTCTTCCTTCTTTGGGGGGGCTGTGGGGAGGACTTTAATTAAAAGGCACAGAGAATGACAACTGGGAAGTGGATCACCTTAGAAAAACCACTGGCACAAAAACAGAAATCTGGGCTGGCCGGGATGCTCAGCACTGATTAAAATTCCCAAAGTGTGAACTCACGCCTGAGTCAGACTGTCAGTGGGCCATCTGGGCAGGAGAGTGGGGCCCAGAATGAATTCTGCAGCCAGAGCTCCAACACCAGCTCCAGTGGGGCTGAGGCAGGGAAGATAGAAGACTGAAGTTTGCATATGGAGCCGTAGGAGAGCAGGGCCCTAGCGCAGAACGGGACTTGCCTTGTCAAGGTTGTCCCAGCGTAGGTGGGCTCACAAAGGGGGCATGTGTGGCCTTGGCCAGCAGCTGGTCTAAGCAGAATGAAGCTGAGACTGAAGAATGCACCCAGGCCACGTACGGTCATGTGCTCAGCAGGAAGGAAGGGTTGTTACCGGGCCAGGGGATCTGAAGGACCTTCATAAGCCCTTCACACCCAGCCTCTAGGGAGGCCGTATGGAAGCACTTTGTCTTCCACTTGTACTGCCCCAGTCTGGATCTGCACGTGTATTGTCCTTTAAGAGGGAAAAGCTACAGAGACAGACAAGGAATAAAATTCAACAACAGAGAAAACCTCAAGTGACACGTGTCATTAGGAGAGTGCCTGTCATTTAGAATGCTAGCTTGCTAAAATCCTTCTTCTTTTTCTAGTTCTGGTTCAAATGCCATCTCCTTAGGAATCCACTCCCTGGAAGGAATTCCTCTCTCCCTCGCCCGTGCTGTTACGTGATTAGTAGAATTTATCACATGCATCCCAACAATTAATTATCCAATACTTCCTTACTCAATTATAGTCATATGGAAAGCCAGGGCCTGCCCTCTTTGCAGTAACAAAATCCAACTAATAGCTACCATTGATTGGGTGCTCACCTGTCCCACATGGTCTGCATCCATTATCTTCTTTAATATTCAGGATACTTTGTTTGTTGTGGCAATTTGGAAACCGACATTCAGAAAGATCACCAACAAAGTCAGGGTTCAAGCTCAGATCCAAGACTGGGCTCTTTCCAATATGCAACAATGCATGAAGTATTTATTGTAAAAATATTTGTTCAGTATTTGTGAATTCATGGGTTTTGACCCTGCCACCTGGCATGTCAACGAAAACTGGATAGGATAGTGTATCAGTTTTCCATTGCTGCATAATAAACCACCTCAAATCTGAGTGGTTTAAAGCAACAACCATTTTCTTTGCTCTTAATTCTGAGGATCAGGGATTCCAGCAGAGCTCAGCTAGGACGGCTCCTCTCTGGCCCACACAGGGCCTGTGTTCTTCTCCACGGCCCCTCTGTCGATGTGGACACTCCAGGCTTCCTTAGAAGGCATATGTGTTTCCCTCTGAGTGAAAACAAAGCTTTCGTCAAAGGCTCTTTCAATCTCAGAATGTCAATTTGGCTGCATTCTGCAATAGGCCCAAGCAAGTTACAAGTCCAGCCTAGATTCAAGAGGGCACAGAAATGAACTCCACCCCTTACTGAGAGTGGCAAGCAAGGTCACCTTGCAAAGGACATGGACCCAGGAGAAATGGGCCACTGGAGGCCATGATGGTTAACTAGCTGTGTCAACTTGGCAAGCCTATGGCACCCAGTTGTTTGATCAAACATTAGTCTGGATGTTGCTGTGAAGGTATTTGTGGATGTGATTAACAGTTATTATACAGTCAATTGACCTTAATTAAAGCAGATTACCTTCAATAATGTGGGTGAGTCTCATCAAATCAGTTGAAGGCCTTAAGAGCAAAGACACAGGTTTCCTAAAGAAGAAGTAATTCTGCCTCAAGTCTGAAACATGGAAATTGCTGAGTTTCTGCCTGAGTTCCAGCCTGCTGGCCTGCTGTGTAGATTAGATTCTGGACTCAAGACTATAACATCAAGTCTTATTAAACTGCCATCCTATTGATCAGTCTGCCAGATCTCAGACTCACCAGGCCCCGCAATCGTGTGAGCCAATTTCTTAAAATAAATCTGTCTCTTTCTAGATAGACAGATATGGATATAGATATAGAAACATATGTATACATATCCCATGGGTTCTATTTCTTCGGAGAACTCTGACAAATACAGGGACTTTTTTTTTTTTTTTGAGACAGGAACTCCCTCTGTTGCCTTGGCTAGAGTGCAGTGGCATCACCATAGCTCACTCCAACCACTGACTCCTGGGCTCGCGCAATCTTCCTGCTTCAGTCTCTTGAATAGCCAGGACTACAGGCACATGCCATAATATTCGGCTTTTTTTTTATTATTTTTTAAATTTTCTGTAGAGAAGGGGTCTTGCTACGTTTCTCAGGCTGGTCATGAACTCCTGGCCTCAAGTGATCCTCCCACCTGGGCCTCCCAAAGTGCTGGGATTACAGGCATGAGCCACCACTCCCAGTCACAGGGACCATTTTTAACAATCTACAACTGGTACAAAAGGTACATTCTGACCAGAACATAGGGCTGCGGCATTAATCATCCACTACCTTGAAGAGACAGAAATGATTTCAATTCTGATCTGTAAATCAGACAGAGCTGCCTCAGAAATGAGACTTTTCATGAATTTTCTCATGGTTCTGCTTTGGTCAGGGTTTGCTATAATAATCCTCACATACACTCTACGAGGGTATTCACAAACATTATCTCTTTCACAGAATTGCACGGGCTCTAAATTAAATCTTTGCTGGATCATGGACAGTTTGATGAGGGCAAAGCTCCTGCCGCTGCTGGGCCCTGAGAACCACCACTGGCACCTCCACTGCCCCACTGGACACGGGACACAAAGCAGGCACCGCTGGCACCAGAATACACTCTGACTTGCCCCTGAGTCCCTCGCTCCAGATCCAGAGCATGCACAGTGGACGCTTCCTTATCTACAGATTTCACTACATGGAAAATTCCTGACTGGGCAGGAACTGGAGGAAAAAGAGGCTAATGGAGAGAAGATTCAAATCTGCCCACTCGTGCCAGGAAAGACCGGGTCTCACGTACACACGGCCCCCTTACTTACCCACTTGCGGATCAGTACCAGACATTTAGGTTCAATACCCCCATTAATGCGGGTGACAAACACCTCTTCTAAGTGAGTGCACTACCGTCTAACGAACTGCACGAGTTCCCAGCAGGAAGCAGGCGGTACACTCAAGTCTCTAATAAAGGGGCTATTCTTAAAGACATGAAGCGACTTGAAGGAACCCAACAAGGCTAGTGCAGTACCCTGGGGTTAGCAGCGGCTGGGCTGCCTAGAACTTTGCCCCTCTGGGCTCCTGGCTGGGAGCATGCCCTCCATGCCTCCCACCCCAATCTCCTGCTGCTGCCTCAACCAGAAGCCAGAGGGCCATGGAACCCATAGAAGCCGTCTGGTAGTGTCACCTTCCCAGGGCACGGCACAAGGCAGAGAAGAGGATGGAGCTGAAGGACAGAGGATGGGCATCCAGTACAAAGCCCTTTGCTAGGCAATGCAGTGTCAGTGTTCCTAAAGATTGCCCTCCCCTCATTCCTGACTTGGTAGACTTTAAAAGCCAATTTCCCCCGATTAAGCATTTGTAGGGGGAAGAAGGAGGATAGTATGCTGAGATTTATTCCAAACCAAGAGACGTCCTCTGAGGCTCAGCTCTCTGACCTACCCATCTCTGATAATAATTTAATTCCCTGGGTTGCTGTGTGAGAACTCAATGAGCTCATGTATGCATACAGTCCTTGTAAAGTATGAAACAGCATACAGCGATGCTCTGCTATATCTGATGGGGGCAGAAGGGCCACAGACATGAAACCACACACCACAGTGACCAGATCCACCATGACACACCCTACGCTCTTCAGCTGAAGGCCCGGACAAGCTCCCAGAGCCCCACGAAGCCGCCACTGCTCTGACGTGCCAAGGCATCCAGGCCAGGCCCCCACAGCATCAGCAGTGACCTATACAGGCAGTCAGGACGTCGTCCCCTCGTCAGCACCACTGAGGAGCTTGAGATGTGTGAACGTCAGCCCAGTTTGGGTTTCAGGAACACTCTTTTCCCCAGAGAGGCCCCACGGGAGCATTTACATCCACAGGGGTCATTTAAGAGCGTATGAAGTTAAGCAGGACGCCAAAGAGCGCATTCCCCAGGGAACAGGCTCACAGAAGCCGCTGGCCGGAGAGAGATGCCCCGGGCCAAAGGCTGCCCCACCGCATCCTCACAGGACCCTGGCCAAACTCTTAGCAAGAATGGCTCCAGAATTTATGAGGCCAAAAAAGCTCTTAAACGACTTCTATTTTATTTTGAAAAGAAACTGGAAGGGTGTAGCGGGAACAGTGATACCCTTTTCAGAGGGGGTGAAGTAGCACGACCGTCTGTGGCTCCACCGCAGTTACCACGTGTGTGCCCACTTGACTTCTGAGTGCAATTTCCATTTTACTCAGGAAGGAGCAGGAACCCTCTGCTCTCCTTTCACATCTGTGGCTCCCACTGCCCACATGACAATGTCCAGAGCTCCTCAACTTGGCACTCAAGAACCTCCCCAACCATTACAAGTTACTTCCCAGTACCGCTCTAATGGACACATGATTCCGCTGAAATGTGGTGGTCAGATGTACAGGCCTCAAAGTCTGACACACCAGAGTTCCAACCTGGGCTCCGTCCCTTACTAAGCTGTGTGACTTTGAGCAAGTTGTTTAACCTCTCTGACCTGAGTCAGGTTCCACATCCTAAAAAATAATAGCATTTGCCACAAATTAAATGAAATTATGCATATAGAGTTCTAAGCACATTGTCTAACCCAGAGTTAAAACTCAATAAATAGTACCTGCTACCAAACTAATCTCCTGGGCTGTGCTCTGTCTTTTGTCCCCAGAATCCTGCCTGCCCAGCCCCATACCAGTGGCAGTCCCCTCCCCTCACCGAGTTCTACACCTCCACCTGCTCCCACCACACCGGCCACTCCGCTGGCCCTGACCTCCCCTCCTCCCTCAGGACCCACCCTACAAAGACGTCTGCCAGCGGGTGGAAATACTGCTGGGATCACACCCAAAGTCCCTAGCTCAAGTCCCTGCCTCTCCAGTGACTCAAGACCTGACCTTCTACCAGTTACTCGGCCTCCCTGGCCTTGTTTTCTCTTCTCTAGAAGAGAGATAATACCCCCTTCTACTTATTGTGGAAAGTCAACAGGATGATATATGTAAAAGAACTCTGTTAGTCCTAAAATGCCATGGAGAGTTAGAAAAAGACAAACCAGTAAGTTTTAGGCAGGTACGATGCACAATATTCAGGTGACAGGCACACATATAGCTCTGACTAAAGCATTATAAAGCTATCCGTGTAACAAAAACATTTGTTCCCCCTTAAAATTTTGAAATAAAAAAGTAATTTTAAAAATTTTTAGGGAAATAGTAATACTAAGCAATAAAAACTAAATTTTTATGATTTGGTTCTGCTTTTGAGGTCTATAACTTTTCCGCTGGAAAAGCCGGTATACTGATTTAATGATCCAAGAGGATTCATGTCACTGATTAGCAGAATTTCCATGGACTCTTATTTTCCCCTCAGGCCCCACTCTGAAAAATGCAAAAATAATTTATGTTGTTCCTAAGACAATGGAAGTTCTACTTCTTCTCACTCACAAGGTGCTTTACAGTTTATAAATCGTTCACACATCCCAGCGGAGGCCTAAGGAGACTACAGTTGGCCTGAAGAGCCAAGAAGAACTTTCTGTGTCAGCCCTGGGTCACTGCTCTCCTGCCAAGTCCAAAGGGCTCAAAGCTCATTATTACTTGAAAACCTGGGAGCAACCCAGTCTCATCCACAAAGGGCCAAATGCCCACATGAAATGGGACTCTTTCAAATGCCCAGTCCCATGTAAAAACCAAGTCAGGGTTTTATAACCTGATAGGTACAAGGGTTGCTTCTTTTGTTTTATTTCTTGCAAAGTGCAGATGTAGCCGTTCTTTCCTCACAGACCCATAGCCTTGCAACAGCCTGAGACCCCAATTTACCAAATCAGGGAGCTGTCAAGGTCTTCACACATTCTACGCCAATGTGCTTCTTTCACATTAACTTTCTTGGCTGAAATTTCCTAGGCAACATCTAATTAGAGAGAGGAAGCTATCTAGGGGATGAAGATTAATCTGTAAGCACAAAAAAGTTAGCCAACTTGTTTAACACTACACAGCATCACAGCTGAGATTAGAGGCTATCGTTTTTAATAGTTCTAGGCTGCCTCAATGATATCCATTTAAACAATGGAAATCCTGTCAAGGTAAGAAGATGAAAGTTGAAATATGTAAGCCTGATTGGTGTATTTGGGAGTTGGACGGTATGTGAGAGAAACCATTATCCCAGTTCTGCCTCTAGTTCATTGTACAACCTTGAATAAGTCAATTCCCGTCCCTGAGGTTCGATTTCTTTGTGGGTGAAATGGGAGGGTTGGACTAGTTCAGGTCTAGCGAATACACGCCACACAGCTTGCCATGGAACACTGGCCCACCTGGAGCCCATGCAGATATTGCTGATCAATTATAGCACCTTTTCTAGTAAACGGGGCACAAAACAGTGCTTCAGGCAGTTGCCACTGGTAGGCCAGAGCTGCCACATGAAGTTCATAAAACCTATTTGCCGTCCAAGAGCTAGACGGTTTCTAAGGATTTTTACCTGTTACAACATTCTACCACCTATGCCCTAGTAAAGAGGTAAAAACACCAAAGCAGAATCAGGAAACCTGGGGCCTCATCACCAGCCTGCCCTGGGTTTTCAGTGCCACCAAGGAAAGTAACTAAAAATCTGGGTCTCTCTTTCCCCATTTGTAAATTAAGAGTAATAATTTCATTCTTGTTATTTTTAGGATCTTTGTGAAGATGAAAATTAAAATGAAAACCATGTGAATGAGCTTTATAAACTGAAAGTCCTCTAATAATTGTAGTACGGTAACATTTATTAAGCACCTCGCTAGGTACCTTAAATTTATTTCTTGTCTCATTTAATTCTCACAGCACCGCTGTCAAGTTGGGTTTCTGACACTTGCAACCAAAGAAGAGCCAGTTAATGCAGACCATGAATTGCTCCAGAGCTGGACTGCTTGATTCATGCCTCCATCTCAATCCTCAGCCTGGAGCTTGGGACATTCAATAAATATTTGTCGATTTAATGATTCTCTGGAGGAAATTGTGTGGCTTTTAAAGGAGAACTTGGGGACATATTTTGGAAGGTGAAACATGACTGTTGGGATGCATTAGGATAACCCAACAGTGGTTTTCAAATCCTAAGGACAGTCGAGAGTGTGATGCATGGACTTTCACCTCATGCCCCAAGATGGCTGCTGGAGCACTAGACATTACATTCTCTAGGTGTATGTCCAAAGTAAGAAAGCATGGGGGTGATAAAAGCAAGAGAAGAAGAGCTTTCTGTGAGAACTTCTCTCCTTTTATCAGGGAGGGAGAATCTTTTCCCAGCTGACTTTTCCTTATGCCTCATTGGGCCATATGGTTGTCCCTGTGTGCACGAGAGGCTGGAAACGTGAGTACTTGGGAAGAAGGTCGGGGAGAAAGGTGTTAGGAATGGCCCTTAGACAGCCAACCAGTAACGTCTGCCACAGGCGCTGTTCCAGAAACTCCTCGTGTAGTAGGTTCCTACTGCTGTTATAATAAGTTAACACAAACTTTGTGTCTTAAGACAACACAAAATTTTATTAATATCTTACTATTCTGAGGGTGAGAAGTCCAAAATCGGTTTCACTTGGCTAAAATCAAGGTATCCACAGGGCCTGCTTCCACAGGCTGGCTTCATTCTGTGACATGTGGCTCCTTCCTCCGTCTTCAAAGCCAACAGCGTAGCGTTTTCAGACGTCTCTGACTCTGACTCCTGCTTCTATTCTCACATCTTCTCTTACCCTCACCTTTGGTCTCTCTCCTCCAGCTCTCAAGGGCCCTGGTGATTACATGAGGGCAACCAGGTAATCTCCCTATCTCAAGATCCTTGACTTAATCACACCTGCCACGTCCCCCTTGCAACCTAAGGTAACAGATTCACAGATGCTGGGGATTAGGACGGGAAGATCTTTGGGGCCTCGTTATTCAGCCTACTACACCGCGCATGATTCCTGGTAAGGATCTTCCTCCTGAACAAAGACAAACTGCTACTGAAGGAAGGAAGGCTGAAAAAGAAATAAAACTGCAGAGTTGCCGGAAACTGTATACATCTGCCTGCTTAAACGCCAATGGTTAACATTCAAAAGAGAGCCGCGGGAAGTCTAGGTCAGGCCATTGTCCCATCTCAGCAACTCACCACCACCAGGTTCTGGAGGGGAATACACAAGACAAATTTGAAAACAAAAAGAAATACCAAACCTGGGGTAGAAGAAACACTACTTTTTAGACTATCCAACAGCACCCCCCAGTGCCTAGAAGCAGGAAGAGGGAGGAAGAGCTAGCAGGTTGGTGAAGAAGCAGAATATTTAGCCCAGTGGTTCTCCCTCACACACACCGGGTGCAGGGTGCAGGTGATCTGAGGCTGGGCCCAGGCATGAGCACAGTGATTCTATGTTCTGCGACAACCACTCAGTTAAGCAAAGCAGTAAACGTTATCTGAAAGCCTTCGGGGCCCTGAGGGTTTAAAAATAAATATGATAAGGCTCCTCCTCTCAAAGAGCTTCCAGTCTAGACAGAGCTGGAAGAAACACTGGCCACGACTAGCAACTAGGTGATAGAAAGCAAATGACTTACCCTCTCTGTGCCAGATTCCTCATCTGTAAAATGAGGAAAATAATAACTGTCCCCGCTTTATAAGGTTGTTAAAAGAGTTAAATAATATAATTTGTGTAAATCACTTAATATGGTGTCTGGTACAAAATAAGCACACAGCAAGCGTTAGGGGCCACCTGGTGGTCCAGGCATGAGAAATCCGTGGCCCGAATGCCCTCATTCCCTTGTCACTCACTGCCAAGCCCACTGAGTAATCTGAACACTCTTTCCTACTGACTCTGGACAAAGCTTCTGGATTCTTCTCAATCTAGTTCTCCACTCACGGTGATAGGCGGACAGGGATGTAATTTGCCTTGCAAACTCCCTCTGCATTTTGCACTTAAGGAAAGGAGAGCCAGGAAGGCCAAGTTCACTAATGAGCCTATGCAGAGCTAGCAGGGGTCCAAATCTTCTGGGACAGGTGCTCTGCACGTGCGGCTTTTCAGCAACCACCAGTGTTGGGCTCTGCCCTGGCCACAGCATGATGCGTCCATGAGCTCCTTGTGGTAAGGGTTCCTGGATGGTCTCGTCCTCCCCGCTCTCCACCTGCTGCCTCCTGGGTGTTCTCAGCAGCAGGCCCTCCAGGTCCCTTGGTGGCCAGGTGCCCAGTATGACGTTGTAAGAACACATACCCTGACATTAAAACCACTCCCAGTAACGGAGCCCTGACACCTGCCTTATATTAATTGCTCAGCGTACATTATATCAGATAACTTCACATAGATTGTACAAGGCAGAGATTTTTAACCCCATTATATAGATGAGAAAACCGAGACACTGAGACTTAGAGAAGTTTAATATCTTGCCCAAAGAAAAATGATTATTAAGAGGCAAAAGAGGATTCAAATCTAGGTCTGAAACCAACAAGCTTAATCACTAGGGCATACTGTTTAGCTTTATATAACCATAACTTCACGAAGCAGATTCATTAAGCTTTGCCATACCCCCAAAATTCCCGAGCTTCCCTCCATCATAACATTTACTAAATTAAGCTGAAACCATCCTGTCCTTTATGGGCCTCCCCACAAGGCTAAGGTCCTTCAGACGCTACTCTGGCCAACACACACACACACACACACACACACACACACACACACACTCATCATGCATGCATACATACATTATCTAATAGGATATTCTACTTATCCTTCAGTTTTATGTTTATAAATCACTCCTCCAGGCAGCCTGCCTAAGCTGTCAGGTAATAACAACCTGCATTTCCCTGTTTCAGCACTTGTCAGACTATCTGCAATATATTCCAAGGTTACAGTGGAATTAATCCAGAAGTCTGTATAACATGTGAAAATTAAGAAACATTGAATTATGTTTAATAACAATACTATTTATTGAGTTTTGTTCCAGGCACTATACTAAGCATACACGCGCGCGCGCACACACACACACACACACACACACATATATAAAATCTCATTTGATGACTGCTCCCAGCCTCTTAGGTGATTATTATCACTTTCTTCATTCTATAGGAGGTAGCGGTGGAAACAGGCAGAGAATGAGCCTTGGAGAGGTTAAAGGATTTGCCCCAACCCACACAGATATATATATATCAAAACCAGAATTTGAGTCTAGATCTGTGAGTCTCTTGAACCCAAGCTGTGGACCGCCATGCTCTACTGCCTCGATGCGCATGGGTTACATGGACACCTATGGACAAGAACCAGGGGCCCTGTGAGAACTAATTCAATCCTGGAAAGTGGCGTCCCTCTCCTCCTCTTCGTACTGTGACTTCAACTACAGGGATACCTTCAAGATACTGCAGGTTCAGTTCCAGACCACTGCAATAATGTATCACAATAAAATGAGTCAGATGAATTTTTTGGTTTCCCAGTGCATATAAAAGTTATGTTTATACTAGACCATAGCCTATTAAGTGTGCAATATCATTATGCCTAAGAAAAAGCACATATCTTAATTCAAATATGTTATTGCTAAAAAATGTTAATGATCATCTGAGCCTTCAGCAAGTTGTAATCTTTTCGATGGTGGAGAGTCTTGCCTGGATGTTGATGGCTGCTCTGCTGACTGATTAGGGTGGTGGTTGCTAAGAGCTGGAATAGCTGTGGAAATTTCTTTTTTTCCCTTTTTCCTTTTTTTTTCCCCCCAAGACAGAGTCGCACTCTGTCACCCAGGCTAGAGCGTAGTGGTATGATCATAATTCACTACAGCCTCAAACTCCTGGGATCAAGCGATCCTCCTGAGTAGCTGGGATTGCATGTACTCACCACCATGCCCACCTGGCTGTGGCAATTTCTTAAAATAAGACAATAATCAAGTTTGCCATATCAATTGACTTCACAAAAGATTTCTCTGTAGTATGCAATGCTGTTTGATAGCATTTCACCCACAGTAGAACTTCTTTCAAAATTAGAGTCAAGGGCCAGGCATGGTGGCTTACACCTGTAATCCCAGCAGTTTGGGAGGCCAAGGCAGGAGAATCACTTGTGGCCAGGAGTTTGAGACCAGCCTGGGCAACACAGCAAGATCCCTCTATAAAATAAAAATTTTGGCCATAGAGTCAATCCTTCTCAACCCTGCTATGGCTTTATCAACTAAATTTAAGTAGCATTCTAAATCCTTTCTTGTCATTTCAATAATGTTCACAGCATCTTCACCAGAAGTAGATACCATCTCAAGAAACCAATTTCTTTGTCCATCCATAAGAAGCAACTCCTTATTCATTCAAGCTTCATCATGAGATTGCAGCAATTCAGTCCCATCTTCAGGCTCTACTTCTAATTCTAGTTCTCTTGCTATTTCCATCACATCTGCAACTCCATTCTCCATTGAATTCTTGAACTCCTCAAAGTCATCCATGACTTCCAAACTTCTGTTAAAGTTGATATTTTGACCTCCTCTCATGATACATGGATCTTCTTCATGGCATCTGGAATCATGAATCCTTTCCAGAAGGTTTTCAACTTACTTTGCCCAGATCCATCAGAGGAGTCACTATGTATGGCCTCTGAAGCCTCATAAAATGTATTTCTTAAAAAATAAGACTTAAAAGTTGAAATTACTCCTTGATCCATGGGCTGCAGAATGGATGTTGTGTTGTCAGACATGAAAACATTAATATCCTTGCACATCTCTATCAGAGTTCTTAGATGATCACATGCATTGTCGATGAGCAGTAATATTTTGAAAGAAATCTTTGTTTCTGAGCAGTAGGTCTCAATGCTGGGCTTAAAATATTCAGTAAACCATACTGTATACAGATGTGCTGTGGACCAGGCTTTGTTGTTCTATTAATAGAGTACAGCCAAAGCAGATTTAAAATAATTCTTAAGGGCCCTAGGATTTTAAGACTGGTAAATGAATGTTGGCTTCAACTTAAAGTCACTAGCTGCATTAGCCCCTAACAAGAGACTCAGCCTGTTCTTAGAAGCTTTGAAGTCAGGCACTGACTTCTCTCTAGCTATGAAGTTCCAGATGGCATCTTCTTCCAATATAAGGCTGTTTTGTCTACACTGAAAATGTGTTTTTGAGTGTAGCCACCTTCATCTTAACTAACTCTTTTGGATAACATACTGCAGCTTCTACATCAGCACTTGCTGCTTCACCTTGAACTTCTGTGCTACGGAGACAGTTTCTCTCCTTAAACCTCATGAACCAACAGTTTCTCTCCTTAAACCTCATGAACCAACCTCCACGAGCTTCACACTTTTCTTCTGCAGCTTCCTCACCTCTCTCAGCCTTTGCAGAATTGAAGAGAGTTAGGAGTTTGCTCTGGATTAGGCTTTGGTTTAAGCAAGGGAATTTTGCGGCTGGTTTGATCTTCTATTTAGACCCCTGAAACTTTCTCCATATCAGCAATAAGACTTCACTTTCTTATCACTCATGTTTACGTAGCACTTTTAATTTCCTTCAAGAACTTTTCCTTTGCATTTACCACTTGGCTAACTATTTAGCCCAAGAAGCCTAGCTTGCCACATATCATGGCTTTTGACATGCCTTCCTCATTAAGCTTATTCATTTCTAGCTTCGGATGTAAAGTGAGAAATGTGTGGCTCTTCCTTTCACTTGAACACTCAAAAGCCATAGTAGGTTTAATTGGCCTAATTTCAATATTATTGTGTCTCAGGGAATAGGGAGGCCCAAGGAGAAGGAGAAAGATGGGGGAACAGTCACTAGAGCAGTCAGAACATATACTTATCAATTAAGTTCACCATCTTATGTGGGTGTGGTTCATGGCACCCCAAAACAATTACAATAGTAACATCAAAGATCATTGATCACAGATCATAACAGATATAATAATAATTTAAAAGTTGGAAATTTTGCAAGAATTACAAAAATGTGACACAGAGACACAAAGTGAGCACATGGTGTTGGAAAAATGGCACCAATAGACTTGCTCAAGGCAGGGTTACCTCAAACCTTCAATTTGTTTAAAAAAATGCAATATTTGCAAAGCACGGTAAGGTGAAACAAAATAAAAGTTTGCATGCTTGTACTAGAAAAGTTACCCGATTATGAATAGTTCATTGAACTCAATCATCAGAAGTTGCCAATAAATAGCAAAGTAGTCCCAGAAGTTGATGTGAAAGAGACCATATGTTGGAGATGATGAAAGAAAAGGAACTTAGCGACTTGTTTCCATTTCCAAAGTTTGAGAAGGAACCGTTGCAGCAAATAAAGTAAGATCCATCCTCTCAGACTACATACACATTCACCTCTCATCAGAATCTGAGCTTTATGAGAAAAGAGACGATTTCATTCCCTGCTGTATCCTCAGAACCCAGAACAGTACCTGGCACAGAGCGGTTGCTCAAGGAGAAACACTACTGAATGAGTGAATGGACTCACACTAACCCGTATAATGGTAGCACAGGGGTGGCAGTCGGGATTGTGGGTAACCCAAAATCACCGTTAAAAGTTGTCCAAACAGAGCACAAAAATTTGTTTCATATAAATTTAAATGTTCAAAATTAAACCCAATTTTTAAGAACACATTTATCCTTTTTCTTATATCTTTACCATCAAAAATAATAAAAAAATAACACAAAATATACCTATAATTAATACACAATGCCCTTCCCTTTACATCATCTCTAATAATCATATGATATAAATATGCTAATAATCGATGCACAACATAGCACAAAAATTGATGACAACAGCTAACAGATTGCTATCATCTTTTTCGTGAGTGGGCCAGTAAAATGCTGTCGAAGGAAAGGGACGGAGGAGCTGGTGCGTGGTGTCAACTACGCGAAGGCGGCTCAGAGGGTGGGGCGAGAGGAGGCGAAGCCAGGGCAGGGAATTTCGAAGGGGCGGGTGACAAGAGGTTCCAGGGTGGGGGTGGGGGACGTCTCGGAGCGGGGAAGGGGACATCCTCAGCGGCTCCCTCACCCCTAGGATTCTCGGCCACTCCCAGGGCACTAATTTATGGTCTTTTTGACTTTTTCCGAAATGCTCCGCCTTATTTTTAATCGTGGTTATTCTGCAAAGCAATTAATCCACTTCATTCCCTCATCACGGAGGGCTCATTCTAAACAAATCAACCAACTCTTAAGAATGCACAGAAGGAAGTCTTCACTCAAAGCCGTTATGTAAAGGGAAGCAGCTATCCTGGGGGAATGTTTAAACGCAGCCTTTCCTACCTTGTCCTGATCGCTCTGACCTGAGGTGACGAGGAGGAATGTCAGCCCCCTCACCGCGGCGCGCGTGCCCACAAGAGGGCAGCAGTGTATGCAGTCAGGACCCACGTTCTCACGCGGGCCTCGGCGCTGGGATCCGAGGTAGGGACTGCAATGGAAGGCCCAGAGTCGGAGAGCAGAGGACCATCCCGCGCACGCACGCACGCACGCACACGCACACACGCACGCACGCACACGCACGCACGCATGCATACTACAGACGGGGCACTGAGGCCCAGGAAGGAGGTCTCTCCCGCAGTCTCACGGAGACAAATTGCAGAGCCAGACCGCCTACCCAGGGAGTCAAAGTGTCCCAGCGGGGCTCAGGCCTCAGTGGTTTTTACAGCACCCGAGGGGTACGAAGTCCTGCCGTACCCATTGCTGCTTCTCAACACAAGGGAGGCCAGAGAGAGAGAAATAAGAGTCTTCTATACCGTAACAAGTCTCAAGACACTGTGTGGAAATACGGTGATAAAATACGCAATACTATGGGAGAAAATGTATATGAAACAGTGTGTGAGTCAAGGCCGGGCAAACAGATGTCCTACTCAATTGGGAAGCGTTAACAAAGAAATGACAGAATATAGTCAGGATGTAGAGAGATGGTGACCCCCGAGGCCAAAGCCCAAGGAGGGAGTGGTTATGGGAACCTAGAGACAAGGCAGGTGGGCGTTGAGTCACCTGGCAGGGGTTGTGACCCTCAGTTGAGGGAGGCAGCCAAGGAAGTAAACACCCAAACCCACGCTGCCCTGCACTCGGGGTTCCTGCAGTGTTGCTCACCAGGCCAAACTCAACCAGAAGCCAAAGGCAAGGCCACCACTCAGGGAGGCCCTAGAGGTCAGCCCCCCGGGGTGCAGGGAAGGGTGGCAAAGGACGGAAAGTGGATCTGGGTGTGCAAGCGACCACATTTCAAGGGTTTGTCCATTCCACAAAAGTCGGACGAGTAATACTCTAAACAGACGCTATTGCATGCAAAACAACTTCACTTTAAACCTCTGTGGAAGAGGAATAGACATTTTTTGCAGGTTTGAATACAATATAGAAAAAATCACTTCTGGAAAAACCATAGTAGAGTTTTAGTTAGAAAAAAAGTAATTCCTAAATATCATTACTTCTTGGGTTTGTTTTAATATAACAATGAGCAACTTTCTCTAGAATTGGACACTAGGAAAAAATTTTCTCTAAGCTACAATACAGTAAGTTCAGCAACTTCCTGGTTGAAATTATACAATCTCCTCTCTAAGGCTTAGAAAAAAACAAATAGGTTCCTTATATGTATTATACCAAGCCTGCCTTTTCAAAGAAGTTTCATATATATTTCATATACATTATCTTCTCCCTACATCCCCTGCATCAGGGTATTGATCTGATCTAGAGGTGGAATCAGGAGGTTACAGTTAAGAACTCAGGAAAATTGAGTCCTAGCTCCACCGTGACCTTACTGGGTGACCTTGGCCCAGTCACTTCCCTTCTTTGGGCCTCTGCTCCCCTGATCGTAACATGAGAGAGCTGGACTAGACTTGTAGGTTTCAAATATTTTTAGCAGAACTTTTACAAACAAAATCTTACATGACAACCAACAATACAGCAGATTTAGTAGCTCTGTGCTTGTTGAAGCAGGCCTTCCCATACCCTGTACCTGAAATGCCTGAGGACATTCTAGAGGATTTTTCAAATTCCTTCCGGAGCTGCGTTCTATGAAATATTAATTCCATGACATAGTAGTATAAGCATTTGGGGGGAACAGGGGTGTGGGTTCCAAGGCCACACACTTGATCAGCAAAGTTCAACATACTTTCTTTACTGCAGGAATTTGGGGGGACTTTAATACACTAAAACGTTTTGCCAATCTCCAAGCTCGTGATTTAATATATAGTTGGAGAAACAATGATCTAGACAAGTTTCTTTTTAAATTTTTTTACCATAATCAGAAATACAATTTACATCATGCATCACCCAACACACACACACACACACACACACACACACACACACGCACACACATACAGTTTCACAAAACAATATTTATCATTACTGTACTCTGATACTATCTAGTCTATTTTGTTTCATTTTTTAAATGCTGAAGTTGTGTGTGAGACTGTATGTGTGTGTGCCGTGCGCCACTGAGTCATGATGCAAAGTTTATTTCTCACTGTAGGCTACAGTCACGAATGTTTGAAAGCTGCTATCTTGACGACTCTCAGCTCTGAGACTCCACCCCTGCAGGCTGTGGGCTGCTTGCAGGTCTCTGAGACACAAATTAACTGATTCCTTCTAGGGCTTAAAACATGGGTGCCTCTGTGCTTCTTCTCACAGCTGAGTTGGGCCAAAGAATGTGGACAGGATGGAGTGGAGAAAGCTGGCACTGCCCTGGTCTGGGAGGTACAGCCAGGAACAAAGAGCGAGTTTGTCTCAAGGGCTGCCAATCCCGCCTCATTCACAGGCGCTAAATTCATTTAGCTTCGCCACCCTGCAGGCGGGCCCCCTCACCCCAGGGGCCTGCCAGCCACTTCCACAAGGGGTTAGTGTCAGATCTGGGCAGCTCTCCCTGCCTGATGTGATGGACATTCAGGTCGCCTGTGAGAATCGGAAATGGAGTTGCTCTAGTCAGTTGAAAAACAACATCCTTCCCCCACACCCCATGTGCTCCCTGCTCCCACCACCCTGCCCCCTCCTGACACAAATGTGTCTCGAGGTGTGGGCAGGGCTGGCTGGCCTGGCCACTATGTGCAGGACCCTGGAGGCCTTCCTGCTTCACTCTCTTTCCCTCACCTCTCTCCTTACTTCTTATGGGGACTTCTGAAAGGACCACCTTTCCAGAGCATCAGCCCCGGGAGAGGGAGGGGAAGGAAAGCCAACTCCCTTGTGCCAGGCACCATCCTGAGTACCTTACACAATAGTCTGCTGGCATTTTCCTTTTTATATAGATGAGGGAAATGAGGCTTAGAGAGGTAGTCTGTCTGGTTCCAAGTTCAAGAACTTGTAAGCCTTGGGGAAGAGGGAGGAAGAAGGGATGGCGGATCAGACTTGAGTAAGTCTAGGGCAGCCTCAGGCTTAGGGAAAGTGGCCAGCGTCCCATAGAATGGGCAGCTGAATACAGCACAGTGGGCATCTGAGCTGGAGACTAGTGGTCGTGTAGTGTGAAAGAGCACACATTTTACCATCACGCAGCCCAGTTGCTGCTGTTTTAATTAACAGGTCTTTATTCTTCTAGAGCAGTCTTAGGTTCAGAGCAAAACTGAGCAGAAAATAGAGTTCGCAATACCCCCACCCACAGCCTACCCCTCACCCGAGCACCTCCCACGGAGTGTTCTATTTGTTAAAATGACGAAACAACATGGACACGTCATGATCGCCCAAAGTCTATAGTTTAAATTAGGGCTTCCTCTTTGTAGTGTACATTTGATGGGTTTGTATAAATGTATAAGATTTAGCCACCTTTATAGTATCATACAGAATTGTTTCCCTGCCCTAAAATCCCTTGTGCTCCAGCTGTGCATCCCACCTTTCCCCCAACTCCTAGAAACCACTGATCTTTTTCCTATCTCCATAGTTTTTTCTTTTCCAGAGTGTCATATAGTTGAAATCATACAGCAATGTAGATTGCCCAAAGCCAGTTTTTTTAACCTTTGTAAAAATAAGTTTACTTCTGGGAAGATGAAGTAGACAAACTTTTCTTTATTCCTCCCACTAAGTACAACTAAAAACCCTGACATTATATATACACATATGCACACGTATATATTATATATTAAATAAATAACAAATATAAGAAGACTCTGAAAGATGGACAGAAGAAGAAGGCAGACCAGCTAGGGACTTCAGGACTCAAGGAACAACACAATGGTGAGTTCCCTGGGATTTCTTTTTGCCTCTTATATCCCAGACTTAGAGCTAAAGAAGGCTTTGACCTGGAAACATCAATGGGTGCAAACCAAAAAAATCCCCAACAAAAGCCTGCTCTCTCCAGCCAAAGGACTAGGAAAGGAGCAGCCTAGGAAGACAGAAAACTTTTAAACAAGAAACACTCTGACCAAACACCAGAGAAAAAAGCTGTGACCCTACCCACACCCATGCCAGCAAAGGTGGAACCAGGAGCCTAGATTTCCACCTGTGCCAACCTGTAATGAAACACTCCAGACCCCCACTGGGATGGTACGAAAGAAGGCAAGGTAAGGCACTGGGACTTTCATCCCTGCTACATGCTAGCATCAGGGTGTCAGTGGAAACCACTGGAACCCAGACTTGAAACCCTAGCTGGCAGTAACAAGGCACCCCTTCCTCTCTGCCTAGCAGAGAGTCACCACCTCCCAACTGTAACCAGGCCCTCTCCCCATGTAGTATCAGTGAGGCCACATGGGGAGCACTGACAAGCCAGGGAGGTGTCCGTGGAGGCCTAGTGGGCAGCCAGAACCCCACCTCTGCCCCACAGTAACAAGGAGCCCCCCTCCCAGTGCCAACAGAGGCTGAGTGGGGAACCTTGACCTCTGGCAGTAACAAGACAGCACTCCCCATTTCTCAGCTGGACCAGTATCAAAGAAAGCCAGCTAAAACAAAAAGTTCAAATAAGATCCAGAATCTTGTAACATAATATCTGAAATGTCAAGTTTCAATTGAAAATCACTCATCTTACCAAGAACAAAAAGATCTCAAATTGAATGAAGAAAGGCAATCAATAAATGCCAACATCAGGATGGCAGAGATGTTGAAATTATTTGCTGAAGATTTTAGAGCACCCATCATAAAAATGCTTCAACAAGCAGTTGACACAAATGAAAAAATAGAAAATCCCAGCAAACAAATAGAAAGGCTCACCAAAGAAAGATAAGATACAAAGAAGAACCATATGGAAATTTTAGAGCTAAAAAATACAATAACCACACCAAGAGTGAACCCTACTGTAAATTCTAGACTTTGGGTGATAATGACATGCCAATGCAGCATCACTGATTGTAACAGATGTACCACTCTCAGGTGCAGATGTCAATAATGGGGGAGGCTGTGGGTGTGTGAGGGTAGGGAGCATATGGTAACTTTTAGTTTTGCTGTGAATCTAAAACTGTTCTAAAAAATAGTTTACTTTTAGAAATATATAATAATCAAAATTATAAACATTAATCAATGGACTCACCAGCATAATGATGAGCACAGAGGAAAGGATCAGTAAAGTATAAACTGAGAGATAGAACGGTAGAAATTATACAATCTGAATAACATAGAATAGACTAAAAAAACATAGGAATAAAGCCACAAGGACTGTCTTAGTCTCTTCAGGCTACTACAACAAAATACCACAAACCATGTGGCCTATAAATAACAGAAATTTATTTCTCACAGTTCTAGAGGCCGGGAAGTCCAAGATCAAGTTGCCAATGGATGGAATGTCTGGTGAGGGCCCACTTCCTGGTTCATAGAACAGTACCTTCTCAGTGTGTCCTCACATGGTAGAAAGGACAAGGCAGTTTTCTGGAGTCCCTTTTATAAGCAAAGGCACTAATCTCACTCATGAGGGCTCTGCCCTCATGATCTAATCATCTCCAAAAGGCCCACCTTCTAATACCATCACTTTGGGGTTTAATATTTCAACCTATGAATTTTGGATAGACACAAACATTTAGACCACAGCAGGAACATTTGGGACTATAATAAAAGATCTAATATTCATGTCACCAGAGTTCTATAAGGAGAGGAGAAAGGAGACAGGACTGAAGAGAAATAATGGCTGAAAACTTCCAAATTTGGCAAAAGAAAAAAAACATAAACCCATACATTCAAAACCTAATCGATTCCAAATAGAATAAACCCAAAGAAATCCATACCAAGTTACATCATACTCAAACTTACGAAAACAAAAGGCAAGAATATCTTGAAAGCATCAAGAAAGTAACAATACATTCCTATAGAGGAAGAAAAATTCAATGACAGTAGATTCCTTACAGATACCATGGAGGGCAGAAGAAAGTGGCATAACATTTTTTCAAGTGCTGAAATAAAAGGACTATCAATCCAGAATCTTATGTCCAACAAAAATACCTTCATGAATGAGCAGGAAATCAAAATATTCTCAGACCAAAAAAAAAAAGCCTAAGAATTTGTCTCCAGCAGACCTCCCCTAAAAGAATAGCTAATAAAGTTCTCTAAACAGAAAAGTAAGATGAAAGAAGAAATCTTGGAACATCAGGAAAGAAGAAAGAATACAATAAACAAAAATATGGGTAAATACAATACACTTTTCTTCTCTTGAGTTTTCTAAATTATGTTTTATGGTTGAGACAAAAATTACTACATTGATGTAGTTTTAAATGTATATACTGAAAACACTTAAGAGGAGGTTAAAAGGACATAAAGATAGGTAAGATTAAAACTCTTCACTCAAATTGACAAAATGATTACACCAATAGACTATGACAAGTTATGTACATATAATACAATACCTAGAGCAACTATTGAAAAGCCATACAAAGAGATATATCAACCCCAAATCTTATATCCAGCACAAAATCAAAAACATTATAAATAAATCAAAATGGAAGCCTAAAAACAAGTTTAAGTAATCTACAGCAAGGAAATGAAAATAAAACAGAGACACAAAAAAACAGAGTACACTCATAAAATGAAAAATAAAATGGAAGACTTACTATCTCAGTAACTACATTAAATGCAAATGGTCTAAGTACCCAGTTAAAAGACAGAGATTGACAGAGTGGATTAAAACACATGAGCCAACTCCATGCTGTCTACAAGAAACTCACTTCAAATATAACAATATAGACAGATTAGAAGTAAAAGGATGGGGAAAGATGTGTCGTGAAAACATTAATCAAAAGAAAGTAGATGTGGCTCTATTAATATCAGATAACATGAACTTCAAAGAAAACTACCAGAGACAGAGAGGGACATTATATAATAATTAAAGATTCAATCCACTATGAAGACATAGCAATCCTAAATGTGTACATACCAAACAACAGAGTTGCAAAATTTGTTAGGCAAAAACTGATTGAACTGAAAAAAGGAATAGACAAATCCACAATTTTAGTTGGAGACTTTAACACCATTCACGACAATAGATAGAACAACTAGACAGAAAGTCATCAAGGATATAAAACTCAACAACACTATGAACCAACAGGATCAAAATGACATAGAAAGAACACCCTACCTAACAACAGCAGCAGAATACATATTCTTTTCAAGAGTCCACGGAACATATACCAAGATAGACCAGATCCTAGGCCATTTAAAATACAAAAAACTCAACAAATTTAAAAGAATTGAAAATCATACAGAGCATGCTCTCCAGCCACAATGGAATCAAGCTAGAAATCAACAGCAGAAAGATAAGAGGAAAATTTCCAAACAATTAGAGACTAAAAACACAACTTTAAGTAATCTATAAGTCAAAAAAGAAGTCTCAAAGAAAATTTTTAAAATATTAAACTGAAAGAAAATGAAAATATAACATATAGAAATTTATGGAACATAGCAGTACTGAGAGGAAAATTTATAGCATTAAACTCATATTTAGAAAAGAGAAAAAGTTTTAAATCAATAATCTAGGCTCCCACCTCAAGAATCTAGAGAAAGAAGAACAAATTAAACCCAAAGCAAATAAAGGAAGAACAATCATGGTAAGAGCAGAAATCAATGAACTTGAAAACACAAAACAGTAGAGAAAATCAGTGAAACAAAGGACAGGTTCTTTGGGTTGAGGTTTGTTTGTTTGTTTGTTTTGAGGCAGAGTCTCACTCTGTCACCCCAGCTACAGGGCAGTGACGTGATCACAGTTCACACAACCTCAAACTCCTGGACTCAAGTGATCCTCCTGCCTCATCCTCCCGTGTAGCTGGGACTAGAGGTGTGTACCACCATGCTCGGATAATTTTTTCTATTTTTAGTAGAGATGGAGTCTCACTCTTGCTCAGGCTGGTCTGGAACTCCTTACCTCAAGCAATCCTCCCACCTCGGCCTCCCAAAGTCCTAGGATTACGGGCATGAGCCACCATGCCCAAAGAAAAAATGAGAAGATATAAATTATCAAGAATGAAACAGGAGATACCACTACAGATCCTGTGGATATCAAGCAATAATAAATAATACTATGGACTATACACATAAATTTGACAAGTTATATTAAATGAATCAATTCCTTGAAAAGTACAAACTACCTTACATTACCCAATATGAAATAGTCATTCGACTAGCCCTATGATTTAATTCAATATTCATGTCACCAGAGTTCTATAAGGAGAGGAGAAAGGAGACAGGACTGAAGAGAAATAATGGCTGAAAACTTCCAAATTTGGCAAAAGAAA
>NW_012138302.1:12987190-13035553 GCF_000956105.1 Propithecus coquereli
AAGACTCAACAGAATAAAGATATCAATTCTCCCCAAATCTATCTATAGGTTTAATGTGATTCTTATCTAAATTCTGGAAAAACTTTTGTGGATATAAAGAAGCTTATTCTAAAATTTATATGGAAAAGCAAAGGAACTATGATAGAACAATTTTGAAAAAGAAGAATTAAATGGGAAGAATCAAACTACCTGCTTTCAAGATTCAGACTGTAGCTACCGTAATCAAGACTGTGGCATTGGTGGAAGGGCAGACATATAGATCAATGGAACAGAGTAGAGAACTTGGAGATATACACTCCCAAACATGCCCAAATGCAAAAGTCATCCCATGGAGGAAAAATAGCCTTTCCCACAAATGGTGCTGGAATAATTGAGATGGGGATGGAGTGAACCTAAACCTAAGTCTCACATCTTATAGAAAAATTAACTCAAAATGGATTGTGGACTTTAATGTAAAATTGTAACACATTTAGGGGGAAAAAAAGAGAAAATCTTTAAAATCTATAAAACAAAAAATGGGTAAAATGGACTTCGCCAATATAAAAAACTTTTGCTCTGTGAAAAACCCTGTTAAGAAGAGAAAAGACAAGCTACAGACTGGGAAAAAATACTTGCAAACCACATATCAAACAAATGGGTAAAATATATAAACATCACCTGAAATTTAACAGTTAAAAAAAAAAACCAAACAGCCCAAGTATAAAATGGGGAAAAGACATGTAAAGACATTTCACTGAAGAGGCTATACGGATGGTAAATAAGCACATGAGAAGATGCTTAACACTGCTAGCCGTTAGGGAGATACAAATTAAGACCACAATGAGGTATCACTGCACATCTATCCGAATGGCTAAATTAAAAAATAGTGACAACACCAAATGCTGCTGAGGATTCAGAGCAACTGAATCACTCACACATTGCTGATCAGAATGTAAAATAGTATACCACTCTGGAAAACAGTTTGGCAGCTTCTTTAAAAATTAAACAGGCAGCTACCATACAAACCTGCAAAATGGCATTCCTGGGCATGTATTTGAGAGAAATGGAAATTTAAGTTCACGTAAAAACCTGTACGCAAATGTTTACAACAGCTGTATTTGTAAGAGTCAAAAACTAGAGACAACCCCACCGTCCTTCCAAATTTTTTACAAATACCAATAATGCCCCTGTAATAACCATTCTTGTGACATATCTTCTTGTTCACATGTTAGGGTTTGGAAAAGACTGCCGAATGCCTACCTTTCATAATCCATTTCTCATATTTTAAGGTTATTTTAATAAATGAGACAGACATGATCTCTGCTATCATACAGCTCACAGCTTTGGGAAAGAGATAGACAAGTAAACAAGTATAGCCACTGATTGCTTCCTTAATGAGTTGTTATAAACTCCCATCGGTTTACTGCTACCCCAACCTAAAAAGGCGCCAAACACAGTAGCTAACTTAATAAGTTTGCACAGAGGAGTCTAGGGCTGTTTTATATTTTCATGTAAAACTCATCACAAAACTTTCCAAAGGACTAGGTGAAAGCCCTAGGAACCCTAATTAAATCTGGCTGACTTAATTAGGAATCCAAACACTGCAGAGGCTCTCTGATCAATGGAGCAGGAAACAGTTTGCCTGATTTAATTATTTTGTAAAAAGGTTAGCTTTCTCCTTCTTCTTGGGCCCATTTATTAATGAGCCCATAGAATGAGCAAAGTTGTTAAAGGCCCACACACTAGAGTCCAGTAATCCCAGCTTCGTCACTTCTTCACAATATAACCTTTACTCAACTTCCGTAAGCCTCATTTTCTCTCATATAAAAAAAGACTTCATAAGGCAACTGTATTGGATTAAATGAAATAATGCACATTAATCCACTCAGCACAATGCCTAGCACGTAGCAACTTCTCAATCCCATTATGTGACAGTGAAACATTTGTATTATTTCCTTAGGATGTATTCTTGGGAGTAAAAGTATAAATCAGAGAGTTTAAGCATTTTTAAATCTCATGAACATACTATAAAATTATTTTCCAAGAGTTAGACCAATCCATATTCCCCCCTGTGTAGAGAGCACCCGTCTCTCCTCACCCTTGCCAGTTTTGTGTGTTCTCATTTTAAAGTATTTGTAATTTGATAGCTGAAAATGTATATATTCCTTCCTTTATGTTTCTCTGATCAGCAGCAAGGTTGGAGGATTTTTTAAAATTTTCCTTAGTTATTTGTATGTCCTCGTTGGTGGATTGTTGGTTAATATCCTCCACCTATGTAACTATAGGGATCTTCATTTTTATCAATTTGTAGGAACTCTTTATATATTAAGAATATTAATTCTTTGTTGGCAGTGTGAAATTTCATAAATACGTGTAGAAGAGGTAAGAGCAGTTCTGCTGTTTGTCACTGAGATAATGAGTGATGTTTACGGGTTGATTATATATGACCTTCAAATACCTTTTAAATCTGCACGAACGGCAGAACCAACATTTCCTTTGGTTTTTTCCTTGTTTGTTTTTTTCCCTCTACCTATATGTCATTTCCCATCCACTACAGATCTAAAGATTTAACTTCTGTTTATTATTTGTAGGGTAGCTATAGTGTATCCTGTCAGTATGCTTTTTCCCAACCAGCGGATGTGAATATTGCTGATAAAATTCTGCTGCCCTCCTCTGCTGCCCTTCTCTGCACAGAATTGCCCTGAGCCAAACAAGAGCACCCTCACCAGAGAGGCTCTACCACTTCCCCGCCTCCCCACCCTTCGCCTGTCCACAGACCTCAGCCAATGACTGATTGACATGTGGGTATAAAAGGCCCACACCCTTACCCTAGGGTGAGAGCAACTCTGCACAGTCTATGCTCCAGAGCTTCCCATGGGACCAGACCACACTCTTGCTTAGCTTTTCTCCCTGCCTTACACTTCTTTCCTTTCTCCCCTACTCCTGGGAGCCTTCTCCCAATAGGTATCTTGAAGAGCAATCTCTGTCTCAGGCTCTGCTTCTAGGGAACCCAACCTAAGGCAGTGGCCTTTCCAGAAATAAACATTTCTATTTGTACCTTTGTTCCTACAACCATTCTGAGTCACATTTATACCTGGCTACACTCAGGATATAACCACTTGCTTTTCCTTGGTTGAGTAAACCAAGTGGTGAATTATTTCGGTAGCTTGTCCAAGGTCATCCAGTGTGTTAGTTAATATTTACTGAGACACCTGAGGCAAAGTAACCTGAATGTGAACTTTTGGCCAATGGCAGTTGGAACTATTGCTTGGCACCTGTCCCTGATCAACTGAAATCTCACATCTTGTTCCCCAGGGTTGGCTGCTTCTGAGTAGAAAATGATTCACAGTGGCTCAGCAGCTACAGTATAGAAGGTTCCAAAAGTGCCTCACCCAGAGGCCCAAGAGGCTTGGATGTGCCGGTTTGCACAATCATTCATGGTTAGAGCTAGAGAACACCATAGTGATTATGTAATCTTACAGATGGGGAAACTGAGGCCTGGAGAGGTTAAAATTACTTATTCAAGGCCAAGCAGCACAGTAGTACGGCCACTGCAGGCCATTCTGGCACGGGGGGGAAATATGAGTCTAGCCATAATTTCCTTTGCCTTTAATTCCCACATTACCTCTCAATCTGGCAACTGCCTCTCTGTCCCCACCTTGTTACTCAGGCTCAGCCCAGTGGTTGGTTGGCCTGAGAGTCACTCTCCTCCCCCTCCTCTCCAACCCTGCACTCCTGTTTCACCTGCCTCAGTTGGTCTTCTTTGTTCCTGAGCCCAGCTCACCAAGTGCTGCAGGAGAAAATGGCACAGGGCAGATGGCTCATGGCCTCCCCCTCCCCTGACCTAGACCCAGGCTTTGACAGCCATCTTCTCATTCATGGCTGGCTCTCCTCTCCTTCCCATCATTGCCCACCCCATAGGACACCTACTCTGGACAACCTCTTTAAGGAAATAGAGGCCACAATATATGTACCCCCTAAATGTCCTCTCCTGCTGCAAGAGAATTTATATCTGCACCCACATGCTCCATCTTTCCTTTGCCCCTCTAATTGTTACCCCATAAGCTTCAGCTCCCTGGGGGCCCAGCTCCTTAGAGGGTACCCTGTTCTCTGCAGTATTCAACCTTGTTGTCTCGCCTCTACCTTAAATAAGCCTGTAAACTTGCTCAAGTTTCTCCCATCCTAAAAACAAACCAAACAAATGTCTCCTGATCCTGCCTAGCCCCACAGCCAGCATCCCCTGAGTCTCTTTCCCTTCTTGGTGAATCCTCTTGAGAGGGATGTCAGCACTCTCCATTTCTGCCTCCTCCTCTGCCCTCGTTCTTCAACTCTTGCAGCCTGGCCTCTGCCTCCACTGCCCACTGGAACAGCTCTGGCCACAGCCGTCAGTGTTCCCTCATTGTCAGTTCTGATGGCTTTTTTTCAGTGCTCATGCTACACTCGCTATTGCACTTGACTCTGCAACACTGCTCACTCTAGGGTGAGCAATCACCCCAGTTCGCCAGGGACCGACGGGGTTCACAGGACGTGGAACTTTCAGTGCTCACACTGGGACAGTCCCGGCAAACCAGGATGATTGGTCAAGCTAACTGGCTTCCTGCCTCTTGAAATTCTACCTCCACTCTCTCCTGGGTCTTCTTGTCTCTCAGACTATTCCTGCTCAGTTTCTAACATTTATTATTATTTTAATTATTATTATTGCCCAGCAGGTATTTCTTCAGGGGTTGATTCTCAGTCTAATGTTCTTTCCTTAAGGGTTATTCCTGGGCCATCTTATCTACTCTCAACCCTTGTAAACTGATAACTTCCAATTCTACACCTCCCTCCTTAATCTCTTGTAAACTCTACAACAGCCTACATCACATGTCTATATGGAAAATCCAACTCAACAAGTTCACCGCAGAATCCATCATCCATCTCTCTTTCTTGGTTAATAGTGTCAACTCTAGAACTGTGAGTGGCAGGGGCAATTGCTATGATGGTGAGGAATGTCATGACATCCAAGATACCAATCGCTTTTGCCCATCCAGGATCCATTACCCTCTTCTCCTAATAACAGCACCTGATTTTCTTTGGGGGACACACTCTCTCTAATGTTCAGTTCATTGTGGTTTGTGTGAACAAATCCAATCAAGGCCGACTACTCTTAGGTGAAGGGATATGAGGACACGACACAGATGATGCAGGTTCATCCTGACACTGTGCGTTACTTCCTACAACCTGGAGTCCAGAGCTGCCCCCTTTCTGTACTTTCTAAGTCTGGCAAATGAGCTTTTCCTTAGACTCTGAGAGCTGGGCCGCTTGTTTCCACTAACTTTATTTTTTGTTGAAATTAGCCAAAATTGTTTTTCTCTTGCTAATAACCAAAGAACAGTAATAAAGTCTAATGAGATGTCCTCCTGTCCCTCACCCCATGTGCCACCACCTCCCCACTGAAAAGTCTGCAGGATTTCTTCCCCAGTTCCTCTCGAATCTAACACGTCTTCTGTGTCTCCATTAAAGCACTTATTTTTGGCATTATCATCTCTTGCCTGAACTATAGCAATAACTCGCATTTTTCAAAGAACTTACCAATTGTTCTTTTGAAACACTTCAAATGCGATGTGCACCTCCGGGGGAATGGACACACTTGAAGCTCGGACTTGGGGGGGAGGGAGGGTAAGGGCATCATACGTAACCTAATCATCTGTACCCCCATAACATGCTGAAATAAAAATTTTAAAAAAAAAAAGCACAAAACTTTGTTAAATAAAATTAAAGACCTAAGTAAATGGAAAAAAAAAAAAAAGATTTTGTAACCTCCTTTTCAGAGACAAGGAAATGGAAGCTCAGACATGTTGAGCTGCCCAAGGAAACAATGGACAAGCCAGAATTTGAGCTCACTTTCTCTCCACCACTCCACACAGGCTCCCCAGCCGGTTTCCCAGGGTGCGCCTTCCTCTCCACGCTGGCCTCCAGGGTGGTTTATTTAAAGCATGAATCTGACTGATCGAAACTTTGCTTGAAAACCCTCCTGGGGCTCTGCTGGCCCAGAGGATGCCAGCCAAGGTCCTGGGTGTGGCCCTTCCTCCCCAACACCAGGGGCTCCTCTCCTTGCCTTAGACTTGCTCTTCTGGTCACATTGAGTTGCTGGTCATTCCTGGTGCACACTAGGCTCTTTTCCACCACACCATCTTTGCCCATACAAGCCCCTTTTTCTGGAACATCTTCCCCTTCCTTCCTTCTCTCTTCCCTGAAGACTTAATTCAGCTGCTCTTTCCTCAGGGAAGCCTTATTTGACAGCCTCTCCGCTCCACTGCCAAGCTAAGTGGTGCTCCCCTTTGCCTATGCATCCTGTTGTGTACCTCCCCACTTTCTGCATTAAAATGAAACTGTTTGCCTCTTTCTGTCTCCACCACTAAGCACAAAGCTCCCAGCACGCCAGGGTCATAGCTTATCCATGTCTGAATTGGGTTCCAGCACCTGGCACAGGTAAGTTCTCAGCACCTGGTGATTCCCTTGCCCTTCCTGTTCAGGTGGCTTCTAGAGCCCCCTCTGCCTAGCTCCTGCATCACCTCTGATGCTGTGACAATGCCATGGCAATATAGGTAAACCCATCACCCGGCCCTGTCTCAAAGTGCTGCACTGCAACAGAAACCGAGTTTAGCAACAAGAAAGTGATTGCTAAAGAACTCAAGCCCTTTGTTTGTTTTCCAGCACTGAATGGGATTGACGCGATACGAATATGTCTTTTAAAGTTTCTCTTTTTCTCTCCTCCACTGCCTGAGATGACAAAGCTGCTTCAGTGCCCATGTCGTCTTATACCCCCCCTCATCCCTGCTCGCCCTTTCTGACATCGCAGAGGCAGAAAAAAACAAAACTGCTGCAGCTAGAGCTTCTGCAGGGGACAGAGAAAGAGAGGAGGGCAGCATTCTTTCTCTTGGGGTGGGAGCAGGAGATAAACTGAGCACACACCTTTCTCTTGGTGGGTACATCCTAATTTATCTAACGATTCGCCCTACTTAGGGTGTTTCTAATGTTTTGCTATTGTAAAACATGTCTACAAGAATACCTTTGGCCAGAGATGTTTGCCCCGGCTTCTCCACTGACTCACTTTTTGACTTTTGACCTTGAACAAGTTCCTTATCATCTCTGTGCCTCAGTTTCCTCAACTGGAAAATGGAGATAATAATTCCCACTTCATAGCATTGCTCTGGGGATGAAATGAAACCAAGTATTTAGAACAGGACCAGGCTCGTAGTAAGCACTCAGTAATCTTGGCTGGGTTTTTTCAGGTGGTGGTTGTGATCGTCGGTTTATTATTATCCAGCCTTTATCACCCATCTTGACCTCTCATCTGACCACAAGCCTACAGTGTTGACTTGGATATCCCACAGTCACCACAGACACATCTTATTTAAGACTCTGTTATCAACAAACACCACCTCCCCTCCCACCCTATCACTCCACTAACCACTTCCTTCTACATTCTTCATTCTTATGAATGGCATTGCTAACCCCTCAAGCCATTGCTCTCCCAAGCCATAAGCTTAGGAGAAGACCATCCACTCCGTGTGCTGGTTTCACAGCATGTCGGACTTTCAGTTTTACAACTGGCAAGCTCAACCTCCTGAATCCATCCCTCCATTCCACTGCCACCCACAGCCTCATCCCAGAGGCTCTTGTCTCCCACCTGTGCTTTCCTTGCATCCACTTTTGCATCCCCCCTCCCCCGTCACTTCCCCAGGTATAGAGCAACCTTCCCAAGGACACATGTCTGGTGGCATAAATCTACTGAGATTCTTCAACGACTACCCACAGCCTTCCCCTTAGTCCTAGGTCCCCACCACTACGGGGGTTCTCGTTCGTCAAAACTCCGCTGATAAGCCACTGTTTATTTATAAGCATTTTTATATTTTTTATAATTATATATTATTTTTAAACACTTTTTTTTGCATAAAATATAGTCCCACCAATGTTGTTTTGGCCTAATCCTCCTAACTGTTACATGAATGAGAAAGCATTTTGAACAGACTTCCTCTTAGGATGGGTAAACTATCTCAGCTGGCAAAATACATGGCTAAGTGTTTGGGTTGGGTTGTCTCTCCCGAGTGAGACAGGGGAGACATTTGTGTGGGGGCCAGAGGGAGGAAAGGGAAAGAGGCCAGAAGAATGGAGGAAACAGAACTGGGGGCAGGCAGAAAGCTTGGTGGCTGGGATGTGCCGCCCACCTGCAGTATCTGCCCCTGTCCATCTTCAGCACATAACCAAGCCCATGGAAGAATCCGTGCATGTGGATTGTAGCTTTGCCTCTGAATTGACTCAGGGCTGGTAGCACAAAGCAGAGAGGTGGAGGAAGAGATCAGAGCCAACGAGAAATTGCCCAGAGGACTTACGACGTCATGGACTGTGGTGTTTGGGTTCAGGTCAAGGTGAACCTGACTTCCCAGGGACAGGGAGCCCCAGCTGGCCTCTAGGTTGCACAACTACTTCCTAAAACACACTTGCATCTGTGCAAGTCCTGATTTGGGCTCAGGTGTGGCAATCTAACCACAGCGCCAACAGTCGAGGAGGATAATGATCTATCTTCAGGCAGGGTCAGGCCTCAACAAAACTTCACCCTCTCTCTCTGATTCTGGCAAAAGCCTGTGGTGGCTTCACCTTGTGACTTCAGCTTTCACCTCTGTTCTCAGCCCAGGCCTCCCATTCCTCTTGCCCTTATCAAAATTTATCCATCTTGTGTATTCATCCTTAGATTATATTGCCAAGGATCCCCAGAATCTCTCCTCTCTCTCCTTCCTCTCACCGATATTTCTGAAAGGTTTTATTGATCAAAATGCATTTACTCACAGTTAATTTATTTTTCCACATTTTGGCAATCAAAGCTTGTACAATTGTCAATCAGCATTTCTGATTTGCTTGCGATAAAATTCGTGCTAAACTGATATAATTCCAGATCAAAGCAAAGCAGTTTTACGATTAAATAACAGCTAATGTTTATGGAAAACTTACCGTGTGCCAGGTAGTAACCCATTGAGGTAGGCATTATTATTAACCCCCTTTTACAGACAAGGCGACAGGAGAGATTAGCTTGCCTGGGATCACATAGCAAGTAGGTAACAATGCTGGGATTCAAACCCAGGTGATCTGATAACAAAGCCCAAGCTCTTATGTCCTTTCATTATATCAAACTATTGCCACGGTGATTAAACATGCAGGTAAAGCGTACAATTTTCATCATGTTTTGTGAAATATAGTGAAAATTTGGAGCCCCTCTACCACTATCTTAGTACACCCCTAAGAATTCTCAATTTCAAGGTAAGGAAACACTATCTAATAAATATAACCCTCTTTAAGATAGTAATTATTTTTTGTTTCAGGGTTTTCAAGAAGCTGGTTTTACTGCTTAAAACTAGAGTTTTCAAAAAATCTCCTTTTTTAAAACTTGGGTCAATATGCTTTCTTTCTTTTTCTTTTTTTTTTTTTTTTTATTGAATACAATATTTAAACTGCTCTGGCCCAGAATACAACAGCAAGGAAGATTCATACTCTAATCATTTGCATACCTCTATCAATACTTCTGATCCTTCTGATCCAATACTTCTGATCCAGACATCAGTTCTACCTAATTCTGAGACGTGTGTACCTACTCTCTGTGGTACCGTTTTGAATTTCATCCTTTTCACTAGATAGAGTTTCAGATGTTCTCTGTGGATGTAATTCGCGCATTTGTCCGCTGCCGCCTGCGCATCCCGTGAACGCGTGGGTGCTTGCCGCTCCACCTTCCAGTCTGGGGTCATAGAGCCAGGTGGTAAAAATAATGTAGCTATGAATATTTGGGGGATTTTGTTTTAACAAATGACCTTTTCTTTTTAAATTATTTACGGAACATATTTTCCCAGATGTGGGAGTGCCAGGCCAAGAGTGGAAAGGCTTAGTGGGGAAAGCTCAGATACTGGAGTGAGGCCTGGATTTAAATCCTCTCTCCACCACTTACTCTCAGGCGGCTTTGGACATGTCGCTTAATCTCTTCATAAGCCTCATAAATAGAATGATAATAATATCATTCCCACCGGGCTGTTACAAGGATTAACAATAAAATAAAAGGCATGGAACCATAATAGACCCTAACTAAATGGAGGCAGCTGTTCTTAGTATTACTAACTTAAGGCTTTTTTTTTTTTTGCAAGTTACCGTCTTACTTTCCAGAAAGCTTACACAATACACAGATGCTGCTCAATGTACAATGGGGTTATGTCCCAATAAACCCATTGTAGGTGGGAAATATCCTAAGGCGGAATGTATTTAATACACCGAACCTAGCAAACATCAGAGCTTTGCCTGGTGTACCTTAAACGTGCTCAAAACACTTCCATTGGCCTACAGTTGGGCAAAATCACCTAACACAAAGCCTATTTTATAATCAAGTGTTGAATATTGTACACAGATGTTTGTAGACATAATGGGATGTGAAAACACAAAACACAATACCCAAACAACGCCGCAACACAGTACACTGCAGAGCGTTGGCTGTTTCCTCTCATGATGGCACGTGGTTCTGGGAGCCGCAGTTCCCAGCTAATGTCCAGCATCACAAGACAGTACTATATCGCAGACCGCTAGCCCAGGAAAAGATTAAAATTCAAAAAAGTACAGTTTCTGCCTAATGGGTATCACTTTCACACCTTAGTAAAGTCAAAAAATGATAAGTTGAACCATCGTAAAATAAGAGACCATATATATAGCTTCATTACGAATTAAGATGTAATCGTTTAGATTGATCATAGTTTAATGTGTTTTCCCTCGATGGTATTTTCTTTTTAATAGGGCCTCCCAGAAACAGCATACCTTAGGGCAAATGTTAAGGATAGAATTCTCAGCTATAATAAAATACGGGAGGGAAGCTAATACGAGTATTTGGGGCATCCCTCTACATTGGTACTATATATATTTTTTTTTTTTTTGAAACAGAGTCTCACTCTGTTGCCCAGGCTAGAGTGCCGTGGCATCAGCCTAGCTCACAGCAACCTCAAACTCCTGGGCTCAAGCAATGCTACTGCCTCAGCCTCCCAAGTAGCTGGGACTACAGGCATGCGCCACCATGCCCAGCTAATTTTTCTGTATATTTTTAGCTGTCCAATTAATTTCTTTCTATTTTTGGTAGAGATGGGGTCTCGCTGTTGCTCAGGCTGGTCTCAAACTCCTGATCTTGAGCGATCCACCGGCCTCGGCCTCCCAGAGTGCTAGGATTACAGGCGTGAGCCACCGCACCCAGCCCATTGGTACTATATTAAGAGCTATCATGCATTGGTCACTACCTACATGCTGGGCACACTGCAAGAAGCTTTATTGTGTTTTCTGACTTAATCTTCACATCCTTATGAGTCATGAATCACAGCACCATTCTGAAGATGAGAAAACTGAGTCCCAGTAACATTACTTAAATTGTACTGGGCTGCACAGGTAGGAGAGGCTGAGTTCTGTTTCAAATTGAGGTCTACGTGATTCCAAAGCTCACGTTCTCTCTTTTCCACCAAGCTGCTGCCCAGCAAACTAGAATAAGCATCTAAAAAGGAATCACTGACATGTGGACAGCTGGGGAATACCAGGGGTCATGCGTGGATCTCCCTAGAATCTTCTGTTTTGATGATAGTTTGTTGATGGACCCCTGCACTGGAAGCCATGATGTGATTTTTTTTTTTATATTCTCATTCCCAAGGCAAAAAATTCAGCAAGGGCCCCCCTATCTTCAGCTATAAACCCACCTCTGCTGCTTACTAACCTTGGGCAATTTCTTAGCCTCCCAAGCCTCAGCTTTCTAATCTATAATGTGGGAGTAATAATAGGACCTAACTCAAAGGGATATAATTAAGAAAATTAAACGAGCTAATATATGTACGAATTATTAGTATGGTACCCAGGACCTACTAGATGTTTAGTAAATGTTACCTATTATTATAAAACTAACATATTATTGTTAAGTGAAGAAATGACCTATTCCCAACTTAGTTGTCCTTGCCTTGATCTCTTTCCTTCCCTGCACGGATCCCCCATCCTACCTCCCATGATATAAAAGCTGTTAGGAGATATTTCTGCCTGGGATTAGGTGGGAAGAAAATAAAATTAAACCAACCAGGCTGTAAAAATTCCTCTTTGCCAAGATGGCTTTGAGCCAGGCCTGCTGGCAGTCAGAATGTATGAGCCAAGGAGAGATGAAGGGTACAAGTCCCTTCAGAAAACACCCCTGTCAGGATCAATCTCTGGTGTGGAGTCAGAGCTCACCTTCTCTGCAACAGGGTGGGCAAGCTGGACAGGACAAGAGGCCTTTGTGGCCCCAGAGTCCCCTGCAGAGGTCAAGCCCAGCCCCCCAAGCGTCAGCCAGCCTGCCTTTCCCACCAGGAGAGTGAGTGCAGAGCCAGGGCCACCAGGTTGGTCCCTTCTCACAGGGCTGGACAGGCCTGGCCAAAAGTAACACATCCATTCCCAAACAAGGCAGGGGTATCCAGAGGCAACGTGACAAGGGTAGATCACTGAACGGTCATGACAGGAGCCAAGGTCCAGAGTCTAGGGGGAAAGAGAGCCCAGCCTTCCAGGGAGAGGGAAGGTGAGTGAGAAGGTCTGATGGGGGAAGGTGGCTCAAAGGGTGGACAGGAAGCCACGGATAGCTGCACGGCTGTGAGCTAGGACAGTGGGACCAGGTGAGGCTAGCGGGTGGGAGACTCATTGCTCAGGAGCTTGTAGCCCTGTTGAGGATTTTAGTTTTTATCTTAAAGGAAATGGAACATTTTAAGCAGAGGAGAGATATAATCAGATTTGTATTTTTAAGTAATTCACTCAACAACTATTCTTGAGAACCGACAACAGGTTATACAAGGCACTAAGGAGAGTACTATGAAAAAAAATAACACTATTGAGCATTCAGTTTAGCAAGGACATAAGATCAATAACCAAGTGATTGTAATGTCATGTGGAAAGATATATGTTTCATTAGAAAGAAAAACTTTGTAAATGGAACATATGGGATTCAAAAGCAAAAGAGGGTGCTTCTAAGCGAGAGCTCTGGAAAGCTTCATGAAGAAGGCAGAATTTGTAGTGGCATTTACACAAGTAGGTAATATAGCTTAATGTTCTAGTGTAGACGTTATAGAGTAGACACTAGCACCTGAGCCCAAAGTCTGGCTCTGCCACTCTCACGAGAGTTGTAAGACCTTGGGTACATTGCTCAACCTTTCTGTTTATTAGTATTATTTTCATTTGAGCCAGATCTTAAAGGAGAAATAGGACTTGGACATACAGAGACAGAAAGGGGGGCATTAAAGACGGGGCCAACTTGAGGGAGAAGCATCACTAAGGACTCAGGAACAGTAAAGCAGCTTCATTTGGCTGAAGACAAAGGGTGGTAAGAAGAATAGTGGAGGAGAAAAGAGTATTAACCCTTCTTGACTTTGTACCAGGTGCCAGAACCCTGCACACATCAATTCATTTAACCTTCACAACGACTCTGCAAGGCAGGTATAACCTCCTTCGTTTTACACACAAAGAATCTGATGCTCTGCGACATCCAGTAGCGTGACCAAGCTTGTCAGTGGAGGAGAGAGAATTTGAACCCAAGTTATCAGACTCCAAAGCTCACACTTTTTCCACTGTGACCATATTTACGCCTCCCCACACCCACCGCCAAAGAGCGGGCAGCACCTTCTCCTAAGCTAATGCCCCACACTCCCAAAGCACTGAAGACATTCGAGAGCCTGATCCACACCTGGGAAGATAATTGTGGAAAAAGTGTCCCAAAAATGCTCTGAGCAAAAAGATATTGTTAGACCGATGCAATGCCCTCCAAAGGGGACTCTTTGTGGAGTTCAACATTCATTTGCCGTGTAAGACCTCTGGAGCTTTTTAAAGCATCAGTCACATTACTTTATATTCACACCTCTGTGTTACCTTGGAGTAGTAACAAATTAAACCGGAATCAGCTATTCACACTGAGTGATTCTATAAAGCGTGCTTCGCTCCTGCAGCTTGGCTACTTTAAATGCCAAAAAAGGAAGCAGATATGGTGGAAATTGCATTAAAAGGAGGTGCATAAATTACTCCAAGATCCTGGACCCTGTACTCGCAGAATCCCTTTTTCATCAATTCTCCTAGCTCTCGGTCAAATAAAAAAGAAGAGAGTATAGGCAAGAATAAAAAATGTTACTTCAGTTCAAAAAGAACCATTAATGACAAATGTGTCTTTTACATTGCAGAGTTAATTCTGCCAGGAAAACAAACAAACCAGCATGTCTTTGAGAATGAGAATCAACATTTGAAAGAGAATTGACATTTGGCAAGTTTAAAAATAGACACTCCAATAGAAAGAGCATCTGCCCACTGAAAATATGAATCAACACACAGGCCCGCTGCAGGCTGACAGCTCCGACCAGGTTATTGGGCTATGCAATAATGCCCTATTTTTAGGGCTGTGGAGCCAGCAAAAACAGGCTGGCTTCAGCGGCTCAATTAAACATGGACTGCAATGACATACACAGTATGTCTCCAAAGTACCTAGAAACAAGGGCTTGTAATATGGAACACTGTTTTCTGTGGCAAAGAGCCAATGCTGTAGCTTTTGTAGGCTGCTGAGGTTAAAGGAAAGGACGTTGATGTGATGACTGTGTTCATTCTCATTGTGAGGGTAGAGATGTGGACTGTTGGCCCCAGAGGGGCCTTCGAGATGGCCTAGTACTGTACCCTTGATGCGCTTGGCTGCCCAGTATCTGAACCCTGTGACTCCTACGCTGGAGAACTGTCTGTCTTAGGAGTGTAGCTGGGGGACACAGCCTGGCTCTTTCTCTAGAAAGCTGTTTTCCCGGTTCCCCCAGCAGCGAGGGCTCTAACATATGACCTATGTCAGATGCACCTTTTCAGGCTTTTGATTTAAGAGTTAGTGATGCGAAGGAGGAGATTGAGTGACAAATTCTTTCCAAGGGTAGCAGCAAAGGCAGCAAAACCCGGTTTCCAAGGGCAACACGGCCGATGGTACCAGTAGGGGTGTTTGGTGCCCACTCCTGGCACAGGTGCAGGCTGTGACACTCAGCATGCTACAGCATAGCAGCTGCAGTGGCCTGGCCAGAGTCTGGCCCCTCACTGAGATTCTGGCCCCGGTTTGCCTGCGCAGTCTTCCTTCTTGCCTGTTCTCTAGGTCTGGTTCTTCGGGCTTCCTGGTAATCCTGTGAGCTGGCCAATATCCTTTCATTCAGTTCATTTTTCTGCTTCGCTTGCCCAGAGGCATTTCATCCTTCTTAAAGGTTTTCTTGTTCAAGGTGGCTGGAATTAGGGGTGTTGTTTATTCCTCATACTTTTGTATAACTCATATTCTGCCTAACCCATATTCTTGCTTTTTCTTCTGATGGTGCAGTTACCTTGTTTTGTCTCTTATTCATAGCTATAGCCAGACTGCTCCAGACTATCAATCTCTTTGGCTCCCCAAAATTTTCATTTTCCACGAAAAGAAATGCTGTGGTGATGGTTTGTAATTCACGGCTTATCTTTTTTTTTTTTCGTTAAATTCCACTTCTGATTAATATGGCACCTTATAATAGCAGACAGGTAGACGTGTTAGGCATGCATTTATTATTTTTGAGACTAGAGAGTTGTGGTAAAGATGTAAACTCTTCTAAGGCTGATGGATTGCTTAGTACTGTGCCTGTATTGAGTACTGAAGAGAGCTTAGTCATAGGAAAAGCAACCACTACGCCTCCCCAAACAATGAGAATAGCATCTAGGTAAATGAGGAGACAGAGGTGGATGAAAAGTTGTATGACCCTCCCCAGTGTCACCTCGAACAGCACAGCGTCCTGGTGTCGTGGCCTGGCATTTGAGATTCTCAGCAGGCTGCCTCCCACCTATATCTCTAGCCTTCCTCAGCATACTCTCCACCAGAGCCCTTATCTTTAAGCCCTGGAACTTTAAATCGGCAGATTTGCTTCCATGCCTTATTCTAGAATCCAATATGAGTGAGGCCTCAGGAATGCATCACAGCCTTTTTTCCCTTCTGTCTTTCATTCCCAGAATATTTAGCATGCACCTATGTTCCTGGAGTTGGGAAAGGAGGAGTTAATCCAGTCCAGAGCTGCCTGGAACCCACTGGGTAAGGCTGCCTAATTCACCATGAGCATTGTCAAAGCTACACTTCCAAACTAGCCCCTGTCCATAATAAAAGTGATGTTTTCACTTCTATCTTTACTCTTTTATTTATTGAAATTTTTCATAACCTAGAGGAGGAAGAAGAGTCTTATTTAGTGTGTGTGTGTGTGTGTGTGTGTGTGTGTGTGTGTGTGTGTGTTTGTGTGTAGGGTGTCCCTTGGAATCCAGTGCCAGGTACTGTCTAAACCACTGGAGATAATGCTATGAATAAAAGAGCATGGTCCCAGTTCCTATAGAGTTTGCATGTTAATAGAAGAAGGTAACTTATAAACAACTATGAAAGATAAATTCAGATAAGGGCAGGTGCTAGGAAGAAAATGCACCGTGGAATGGCCTAAAGAGTAACAGAGTGGAGGGAGTGTTTTCAGTAGGAGCCAGGGGAAGCTTATCTGGGGAGGTGACATTGAGGTAAGCCTGAATGATAACAAGACATGTGGGTGAGATATGCCAAGAGCTTTTCAGGAAGAAACTAGCCAGGGAAACATCCCAAGGTGGGAAAGAGCAGAGCACGAAGAGCACCATGAGTGCAAGGGGAGACTTGTGTGCTTCTGCCAAATTAATAGATGAAGAGTGAGGTGAGGTCGGAGAAAGCTAGGCAGGGAGCAAGCTGATGGAAAATAAGAAACTTGGATTTTCCTCTCATTGCACTGGTAAGTCTTTAAATAAAGTAAGAGAATGGATACAACCTGATTTACATTTTTTAAAACTTTTTATTTATAGATTCACAGGAAGTTGCAAAAAAAAGAGTACAGACTGGTCTTGTAAACCCTTCACCCTCCTCCCCAACATCAGCATCTTATGTAACTGTAGTACAATAAAATTGACATTGCTACAACCCACAGAGCTTATTCAGATTTCACTAGTACTACATGTACTCGTGTGTGTGCGGGTATGTATGAATAGTTCTTGGCAAATTTGGAACATGTGTAGCTTTCCGTAACTACCACCACAATCAAGATGCAGAAGTGTTCCATCACCACAGGGCTCCAGGTGTTACCCGCTTGTAGCCCCTCCTACTCCTTCTTCCCCAATCCTTCCCCCCGGAGACCACTAATATGTTTTCCATCTCTATAGTTACATTTCATGAATGTTGTATAAATGGAATCATATAGTATATAACTTTTTGATTGGCTTTTTTCACTCAGCAGAATTTCTTGAGGTCCATCCAACTTGCTGCTTGTATCAATAGTTCATTCTTTTTTTATCGCTGAGTAGTATTCCATGGTGTGGATGTACCACAGTTTATTCACCCATCAAGGGACTTTGGGGTTGTTTCCAGTTTGGGACTATTATGAATAACACTAACATTCATATGAAAGTTTTTACATGAACATAAGTTTTCATTTCTCTGGGATGTCTAGGAATACATTTGCTGCATTGTATGGTAAGTACATTTTTAGTTTTGAAAGAAACTGCTGGCCAGGCACAGTGGCTCACACCTGTAATCCTAGCACTCTGGGAGGCTGAGGCAGGAGGATTGCTTGAGATCAGGAGTTTGAGACCAGCCTGAGCAAGAGTGAGACCCTGTCTCTACTACAAATAGAAAAAATTACCCAGGCAACTAAAAATAAAAAAAAAAAATTAGTCAGGTGTGGGGGCATGCACCTGTAGTCCCAGCTATTCGGGAGGCTGAGGTGGGAGGATCGCTTGAGCCCAGGAGTTTGAGGTTACTGTGAGCTAGGCTGATGCTACGGCACTCTAGCTTGGGCAACAGAGCAAGACTGTCACCAAAAAAAAAAAAAAAAAGAAAAGAAACTGCTAAACTATTTATTCTCCAGAGTGGCTGTACCATTTTACGTTCCCACCGGGACTATATTATTCATGGTCCACTTTTTGACATCCTCACCAGAATTTGGTATTATCACTATCTTTTATTTAGATCATTGATTTCTTTCATCTGCATTTTGTAATTTTTAGCATATGAATCCCGTACATGTTTTGTTAAATTTATACTTAAGTATTTCATTTTCTTTGGAGTTACTGTAAATGGTATTGTGTTTTTAATTTCAGTTCCTACATATTTCTTGTTAGTATATAGACTTTTTTGTGTGTTCATCTTATAATCTGTGACTTTGCTGAATTTATTAGGTGTAGGAGTTTTTGTTTTTGGGGGTTTTTTTTTGGTAGATTCTTTGGGGTTGAGTATTAATACATAAACAATCATTTTGTCTGCAAATCAGGACAAATTATTTTCCAATCTGTATTGTCCTAGCTAGAGTTTTTGGTACTGTTAAATAAGAGTGATGAAAGTGGGCATCCTTGCTTTTTTTCTTAGTCTTGAGGGAAAAGCATTTAGTCTTTTACCATTGAGTAGATTACCTGCAGATTTTTTGTAGATGAGCTTTATCAAGTTGATTTGTTTCCCTCTATTTCTATTTTTCTGAGAGTTTTCATGAATGGGTATTGAATTTTGTTAAATTTTTTTCTGCATCAATTGATATGATCATGTGATTTTTCTTCTTTAGTTTGTTAATATTGTGAATAACATGATTTGATTTTCAAATATTGAACCAGCTCTCTATCCCTGGAATAAACCTCACTTGGTCATGATGTACAACTTTTTATACATTGCTGAATTCAAGTTGCTGATATTTTGTTGAATATTTTTGCATCTAAGTTCATGAGCAATATTGGTTGATTTACTTTTTAAAAGTTAACCCTGGTTTCCTTGTGGAAAATAAAAAAGCGAGAATGGCAGCTGGGAAACCAGTGAGAAAGCTAGTTGGAGTGGTCCCTATGTCATTTCAGATCATAGATATGTCAGTAGAGAGATGTCACTGGATTCAAGACATGTTGTGGAGGTACAGTTAATGGAACTTGCTGTTGGATTAGCCAGGGCTTGGTGGGAAAGAGCATTGGTGCAGGCCGGGGAAATATCAAGAATGGTGAGTACCAGGGAGAAGAAAGAGACTCCATTCCTTGAGATGGGGAAAGTTGGAGAGGGAAAAGCTGGCAGGGGGATGGATGCAAAAGTCAAGAGTACTGTTTCAGACATATTAAGTGTGAGGTGCCTGTTAGAACTCACGTGCCAAGGTTAAGCAATTAGGTATCAAGTCCAGACCCAAAGGAAGAGGTATTTAAAGCCATGGAATTAGATGACACCACCTAGGGAAAGAGAGCAGAGGAAGAGGAAAGAAGAGAGGCATAGAGAAGTTGCACGAGTTTTAAGTCCCTGAGGTCTTTAACATCAGCTGCAGCTCAAAAAACAAAAAAAAAACCAAAAAGCAAAAAAAAAAACCCAGCATGACTCTGCTTTATAATATAGAATATTAACTCGTGTATGTTTCATATGATGATTATGAGAATAGAGTTAGATAATATACCAAATTGTTTAAAAATGAGCAAATGCGTAGGAGATCTGTCAATATAAAATAGGATTGAATTTTTCAATAGAATTTTTCGTGATGCTGGAAATGTTCATACGGAACACTATGCTGTCCGGTATTCACCAGCCATAGATGGCTACTGAGCACTTGAAATGTGGCTCATGTGATTGAGGAAATTAATTTTTTATTTTATTTAAATTTAAATAATCAGATGGGGCTGATGGGGCTACAATATTGGGCAGTGCAAGTCTAGAACTTATATCTTAAATTCGATTTGATCTTTTAATACCACAAGTTTGTAATTCATGTAGCTGCTGCAAAATATTGCTACAATCAGACAATTGATCAGACAAACACAATGAGACAGTGAGGAGACTCAAGGTTTGCTGTAGAGATTTAGGTTAAACTGTGAGCAAGTCTCTTTTAATGATTAATTATTTATTATTCTATTAATTTGGTTATCATCTTAGCTCTATAAGTTCCAGCACTGTGGTCGCCCACCCCCTGTTAGGGACCAGGCTGCAGAGATCCACTGCCCTACCGCACACCACCCAACCCCATGGAAAATGGAAAAATTGTCTTCCATGAAACTTAGAAGGCAGGGGAACAGAAGGAGGTGAATGGCAGTGGGCAGGTGAGCTAGCAAAGTTTCATTTGTATTTACAGCCCCTCCCCGTGGCTCACATCACTGCCTGAGCACCACTTCCCCCACCACCGTCAGTGGAAAAATTATCTTCCATGAAACCAGTCCCTGGTGCCAAAAAGGTTGGGGACCAGTGTTCTAGCATGTGTGTTACTTTGAGCAAGTCGTAAGTACTAGGTCATAGTTTTCTCGATTGTAAATGAGTGTTGGGAGTAGAAAGGGTGGGTGCGAATTTTAAAGAGTTAATTCATGTACTAGTCTTACAGTAAGAGGTGAATACTATGTGCTCAGGACACACTAGCTACCTTTAATCAATGCAGACATTATAGAAAAATAAACAGAGCATCTCATCTGAATATGGAAGTATTTATTAATGACAATTTGATGATTCTTTGGGTTTGGGCAATATATAGACCTGAGGCTTCCCTTGAACTAGGACTAGTTAAAGACATACATTGCTGGTGTTCTTGCTTTGCTTTTATGTCTGTGCTCTAGGCAGAGCTTTTACTAGCTTATGCATCCCTAAGCTGATTTTTAAGCTTTTCCAAGAATTTTGCTGCTGCCAAGTTGAGTTCAGAACCAGAGGAAAAGCTAGATTTCAGGCTTGAAAGGCTTGAAACAGCCTTTCATGCCCCTCAGACTTATACTTAAATCTTCCTTAACTCCAGGTGACTTGATAGGGCTTTCTTGGTCTGTGGGCCCTTTTAGTTTCTAAACTACATAAGAACCCACCCCTCCTATCCCCAAAAAAGAAATTTCTAGGACTTTAGATCTTCTCCCCAGGATCAACTTCTCAGGCATTTCCATTTGTTTTCTTCATGACTTAGATTAACCTTAATTTTACAGCTTTACTGCTCAAAGTGTTGGCCTTGGATTAGCAGCAAGCATGGCTTCACCTCGGAGCTCATTAGAAATGCAGAATACGAGGACCTACTCGATCAAAATCTGCATCGTATGAATCCCAAGTGTTTCACAGGAACATAAAAGTTTAAGAAGTACTATTTTATATCACACTTCCTCTTGTTCGCTCTGAAGGAACTTGTCTTTACACCACTTCCTCAAATGAGCCAAACTTCATGATCCTCAATCAATCAACACCCTATTTTTTCCATTCCAAATCATTCTTTCCATTTTATTTCGTTGTTAACATTTTTAAAAAATCAGAGAAGTGCAAGAAATAGCCAGACTTTCATTCTTCCCTGTCTTAATATAAAGTGTCAGCTCTCCTGCGTAGAAGCAACTCTGTAGAGTTACAGAGTAAAAGATTTCTATAAATACGTATTTGGTATCACTTGAAATATTATCAACCTGTCCCAGTAATCTTTTATGCCATTCTAGTTTTAGATTTTCTTTTTATAAAAACTTGATTTCTCTCTTTCTCTAAAATTATTTTAAGGTTTCTATGAAACATTCATTCCCTGCTCTTTGAATCAATATAATTCCCCTTTGGTTTACTCCTTTGTTATTTGGCATCCAGGTGCAGGACAGGATATAGAAAATATGGGTCGTGTTGACAATTCTTATTTGTTGGTTTTGCTTACTCTCTGTGATCTAAGAGGAAAGAAAAGAAAGAATTATCATCTTACCTTTGTTTGTCATAATATATTTGTGATACATCATAAGATAGAATGCTCGTTATTTAAAATGACGTTTGGAAGGAATCAATTTTGTTCAGATTTGCTATTTTTTTATGTGATTTATTTCTGTAGGTAAAGTCTTTAATTATTATTGAATAAATAAAAAGAGAAAAAAAAAACCCTGTTAACTATGTCACACAGCATCTCCCCTATATTGGCCTTAAATATCCTGAAGCAAAAAGCAGAGGAGAGAATATGATGGGTCATCAACCTTCTTATATTTCTTCAATAAAATAAAGACCTACAAAGAAGACATTTATAGTCTATCACTATTCTATTATGTTGTTTAGCAGTCTTCACTGATACAAATCTTATATTATACAACCTAAATATCTGATATTACAGTTTAAGTCTATTTTGTTTAATGTTGTCAACCAATGTGAATAACTGAACAAAAACTTTATAGCAAATTTTGGTTGAAAAAAGAAAAGCATTTTTTTCTGGTATTTGTCATCTTGATTTACCTAGTTCTAAAACAATTACTATCATGCTTTAGACATTTTCCCACTTTGGTTCATGTACTGAGCCTTCATAGTATCATTTCTGCCTTGATTCATAATTACTCCTTCAGCATTATATGTTGATCTTTTTTGCATTTCCAAAAATTTCTCTGTCTGAATTAAGTCTCTTAAAATGCATCATGTGGCAAGATATGCATTGTATTTAAATTTATTAATACTACTACTGATTTTGTTTTTTTTTAATTGGAATATCTGAGAAATACGTTTTAGTTTAGCTTTGTTCAGAAAATGGTTTTTGAATAGTTTTTGTAGCATGGTCTGCTATTGGGTTATTTTTTATTATTCTATCTAGAGCTATATATCAAATGCCAAATAGGGAGTGAGGGAAATGGGAAAAAGAGTAGGGGAACAAAACTATATTTTTCTTTCTTATTTTGATAACCATCAAGAAGATATTCTAAGCCCTGTTTATTTTATGTATAAGTTTCTAATAAGCTTAAATTGTGTTATGTTCTAATAAACTAAACTTTTTTGGGAGGAAAAAAGAGGGCACACACTCAGATCCTGCCTCAGCCAGCATTGCACACCATCTCGCACTTTTTGCTTCACCAGTCTCTTGGTTGTAATGTCAAAATTGTTCCTTGGATCTCAGAATGGATATTGCTCCTTTCTCTCAACCTTGAGTCCCCTTCCCAACTTTGAGCTGCATTTGCTTCTCAAATTGCAACTGCCTCCTTTGAGTCCAGGTAACACCCAGGTCAATTGAATATAACACTGGTGACCCTAACCCAGCAGCTCCACTAGGTTTGCTCTAACCCCAGCAGAAGGGAATAAACTTTCTACTCCAGCTATTCAAGCCTGTGTTGAATGTGCCATGTATTATACCTAATTTCTGCCCTGCCCTTCCTTCAAGGTCCTGCTCAGGGCCTACCATCTCCTTAAAGTTTTTCCAATCATTCTGGTCATTGCTAAGAGACTTCCTCTCACCTCCCACAGCTCTTACTGTCCGTACTACTCGTTTTCATTTATTTATGCATTCCACAAACATTAATTGAATATCTACAATCTGCCAGACACTGAACAGATACAGGGACACTGCTGTGAACAAAAGAAATACACTTGTAGCCCCTAATGGAACGTGTAGTCTAATGGAGGACACAGCTTTAAACAAAAACTCACATAAGTGCACGCGTGCGCGTGTGTGTGTGTGTGTGTGTGTATTATATATATATATATATAATTACAAATTAACATAAGTGCTGTGAATAGAAAATATGGAGCATTCAGGATAGACTGCTTTCATTTGTTTCCGTGAATATTCTAGTTTAAGCTCTTTAAAAAGAGAGACCGTATTTTATATCACTTGGTTAAACTCAGAATCTAACCCATACTAGATACGCAGTGGCTGTCTATTGATGACGATAGCGGCAATGAAGGAGAGCAGCATTGTTTGGGGATGACTCGCAGGTACCAGGAATTGAAGAAATTGTACTTCTCTTGCATCCCTGCAAAAAGAAAGCAACCTATAGAATGTATTCTTATTGTTTTTATTTAAAACATGAGAAACCATTTCTTTGTGTGTTTTATTTCTGGCAGGGATTTGAAACTTGTTTTGAAATGCCTACCTACTTGCCCCAAATGTGCATGCATTTCCAGTCTCTCTCCAAATTATTGCTATTTAAGACCATGCACAGTGGTGTGCTGGTAAACGCTTACTAACTGATTCTCTCAAACAAAGAAACAAATTTGTAGTATTTGCCAATTTCTGTGGCGTAAATATTCCCATTGCCAATTTAAAGGTATCAACATACTGTTACCAAATGCTGATATGGGAAGGAATGCACAGCAACACATTTTTAAAATGACATACAGATACAGCAGACATAAATAACCTCAAGAGCATAGTTAGTAGTAAAATGTAGCAAAATATCAGGAAGTGATGAGTTTTGAGTAGTTATCTTTTTGGATGTACTTTAAGTTAATACAATTCAACTTTTAATAATGGCTGTATTCATCAGCTAGCACACAAAATCCCTAAAAATTTAACAACTGGCTCCCAAGAGATGGCTCCCCAATGACCGTGCAGCTTAATAGACCCATATATGTCCCTGATGGGATCTAACTGCACAAAACTGGGTCTTTAGTTATACAAAAGGGGGAAGCAAAGTTGAATCTTGCTTACTGAACCCCAACTCCCTCCCCAAGCTCTGCAGAACAGCCTAGGGTCACATTGAAAGCTTCGGTGTAGCAATATAATAAGTTAGCTGACCCAAGACCCATTCCTGACCACTTTCTCCCTTGTCTGCCTCTACTATATGGGATAGAAAAGCTAAACACCTTTTTTCAACTTCCCATGGAGCTGAACAGTCAATGAACATAAGAAGTGATGGGAGATAGATAATGGTCTGGAAACACTTTTTATTTTCTTGATAAAAGGACTAGGTCTCTTACGCTTCCTCCCTGTTTCCAATATGAATATGGTATCTGGAGCTGTGGCAGCCATTTTGAAACCATGAGGCAATATGCATGAGGAAATGGCCAAGAGAATTGAACAACTATTGGCTGTAGGTTTAGTAAGCTCCCAGACAAAAATCAAACCAGCAGATTCCAACACCAGACTTAGTGTTATGTGAAGGAAAAAGCTCTTACTTCTTTATGCTATTCTGTTTTCTGTTATTTACAGCCAAAACCATTCCTAGCCCATACACATAGTCATTTCATCTGTTCTAGCTTCCATTACCATGAGGGCTGGAAAGGGAATAAGAGGAAAGGCAACTGATATGCCAAGCGTGGTGCTGGGTGGTTTTCACACTTCATCCTCTTTAAGTTTCACAACAATGCTATGAGAGATGACATTTATAAAAATGTATCATTTATCACAGCTAGTCATACTTTGTTTTTAAGGAAGATTTAACAGTGCTGCAATTATGTGGACCTTGAAAAATTAATTTCAGTGTAAATTTGCAAAGGTTTGAACACTTATCCTTCTTCAGTAAATTAAAAGTTCATCACATAATTTGGATAAATTGACACAAACTGCATACTGACAGAATCTCCATACCTACCTTCTGTCAAGCAACCAAGGACATTTGGTTTGGTTAACAAACACCCTGGGAACACCTGTCCTTTGGTCAAAGATCACCTGGACTTCAAGGAGATTAAGGAAAAGGTTTGTCTCTCCTGGGGGTGGGTGGTAGCATTCACTGAGGAGGAGAGGAAGTGGGACTTTCTGTGGTGTGAGCTCTCTTAGGCAGGTCAGAGAGCTGTGTTTCCCAGAGGTCTATGACTCTCTCAGTGAGAGTCAGGAGGGAAATGGAGGAGACAAATGCCCTTCCAGGGATTAGTCAGCCAGTCAACCAGGAGTTAGAAGTCACTGGGCCTTCATTACATATGGAAGATAGAGGTTTCCCTGGCATGAGTCAGGAGAACTGGGAAACTACAGAGGGTGACAAGGAAGAAAAGAATGGGCAGGGTGACAGAAGCCACATCATAGAAACTATACAAACAGCAAAGAATGTAGTCTGTCTCCAGAAGTGGAATTCCTGCCGTTCAGCCATTCTTTAGTCATTCAGAGGAAGGAGATGTTTATCAACTGTCTACTACAAGTGAGGTCCTGGGGATGCAGCAGTGAATTATTAAGCAGACATAGCTCCTGTCTCATGAAGTATACAGTCTGGCGGAGAAAACAGACAGTTAAAACAAGTTGCAATAAAGTGAGATAAGTGCTATTAATACACTAAATATATGATATTATTTATACTCATCCTCTTCTCTATTTATGGTGTTACATGGTGAGATGGAATGAAGAAAAGCACGGGACAAAAGCATCTGGCGGCCCTGGTTCAGTTCAGGCACGAATAGTTTTTAAGTTGTGTGCCCTTGGGTAAATCTCTTTACCCTCGCGATGTTTCTTTTTCTTTAAAATAAGATCAGAATAGATTATTATGATTTTATTGTTTATACTAAAAATAGTAGTGGTAACTTCTAAGAATAGCTCTCACCATGCTTTTTGTGTGACTGCCCCATTTTGACAAGTGCCATTGTGTCCCCAGATGTGTTCCTCTACATGATTTGGGCTTTCTGGGCCCTGCTTGCTAATATTGAGACACCCATATTTGAGGCTGATCAGTTTGCTGCTAGCCATACCAACATGCTAAAGCAAGGCTAGATCTTTTGAACTGGTTCTTCTAGATAAGTACATTTTCAGAACACTAATTCTTAACTCAAAGTCTTAAGTACATTGGAGAACCAAGAACAAGCTTCACGAACGTTAAATGCATGCCCCAAATGCATGCAAAATTGTGTGTTGTGTATGTGTTTTGGTGAAAAGGAGTCCACAGGGTTCATTCAAAGGTGCCCATAGCCCAAAAGAATATGATGTGATCTTGGTATTATCTCTCCTTCCTCTGAATGCCCATGGTGGCTTGTACCTTTCACCACTTTTTTACTACAAGGGTTACCATCTTTCCTACCAGACTACTACTTCATTAAGGGTGGAGACAGTAGCTTATTGAAACAACAAACTACAGAGGAAAAAAACAACAAAATATGGACTTTGGAGTCAGATAGATCTGCCTTCAAATTCACTTACTAGCTATGGACCTGAGGCAGGTTACTTAACTTTCAGACTGACTTTGTTTAGTCTGAGTCTCTTTCTGGTTTTCTGAAGAAACATTTCCCTTTTCCACAGGACAGCGCATGAGATTCAGTCTAAATCAATCATGGTACCCATTTTCCTAGCCATAGAAGATGGACAGTACATGGGCTGGCCTTGATGGATTTTGCTCCTCCAGGATTTTGCTAAGTGGGGCTGGTGGGAATGATCCTTTACTCTCTGGGGGCAGAGTGGTCAGGGAGTGAACCTAAGCTGTGCTCAGCCATATCTTCATTCTTGTAAGGACATCTGTCTGTAAAAGAGATGGCTAGACTTGGCAAACACAGAAGCAGAGATAGGATAAAGAACTTTGTTGGTTTCCAAGTTCCAAGCTTCTTGGTTACATGAACAAATAAACATGCCTTTTGGTTTAAGCAAGTTTAAGTTCAATTTCTGTCACATGCAGCCAGACTCCTGAGCCCATATATAAAGCAGGATAGTAATCTCCACTCTTGAGAGTCTATGAAGATAAAATAACATATACTAAAGGACCTAGCAGTTCGCCCTGCTTTTGACTGCCCCATTTCAACAGATATGATTTCTTTGTTCGTCGATGTGTCACTATCACCAAAGATGACTATTACACAGTTACTAGGTTTTATTTCAGATGAAATAATTTGAGAAATGCTTGGCAAAACAAGTTCTTTCCCAAGGGACTTTCCAGAGTCCTCGGTCTTCAAATTTGCATCATGAATTCCCAACTAGGCAAAGTAATATGACCACAAAGCCCTATGTCAAGGAACATCTCTGAAGATTTTGGGAACTACCCTCTATATGGCTAACTCAGTAGTTTTGCTGTGGCAAACACTCCTGCAGTGAGAGTTTGACTGTTATCGGCCAGTTCCTTTTCTACCTGAGCAAAAGTCTGACAGGTTTTTACCCCGGTTCTGACAATTTCTAGCTGTGAGACTTGGAAAAGTCACTTTAATTCCCTGAGCCTCAGTTTCTTTATTTTTAAGCTGACAGTGTTAGACTCCATGACCTTTGAGAACCAGGGCAACTCTGCAGTTCTTTGCTTGTGAGATTATAGAAGGTTCTGGAAGGACTGAATGTAGTGTATAGATACTCCGGGCCTATGAGAAAGGCCCAGGTGTTGAGTGAGAAAAAGTGAGAAGAAATGGGAAACTGCACTGAAGGTTCATAGTCATCAGAACAAGCCCAGTTTTTTGGAGATTTTATTCCAATATTCTAGTGTAAGCAATCTGTGGATTGGCCCAACTCTAAGTTGAGGCTTCTAATGATGCCAAATCCTGTGGGTTTGTACGTTTTAGGTTTGGGTGGAACAAAATCAAAACCTTATAAAACAAAAGGTTAATGTGACTGAATATTTGCTCTATGGATCCTCAAAAGCCAAGAAAACCTAACGAAAAGAGGTGACGAGGGGTGAAGATCATGTAATTCAGACCTCTGGACTCCTGAACAACAACATCGTGTTCCTTATTTTCTTATTCAGTTCAAGTTTAACCATGACAGCTATGAACTGAACCCTCTGCTGAAGAAGTTCATGCTGTCGTCCACTAACCCACAGAAACCTTCTTGGGGAAGCTTAGCAAGTGTAAATGAAATAACGAAGGAGAAAATCCTTTGAAAACTGCAAAACACTCCACAAATATGTTATTTTTATTATTATTCATCCGTTTAAAGTATAATTTGGGCTTTACCACAGACATGACTTCAGGCAAGTAATTCATCAGCTCCGCCCTTCATATAAAACGAATGCACTAATGGATGGGAAAGATTAACTAGAAAATGATGGTGGACGCCTCTGAAAACTGAGGGTCACTGCAGTGCTTGCTAGTTAATAGTAACCGTACAATTGTGAAGTTATAAATAGCTCTGCATTTGAGCGGAACCGAGTGCTCTGCTACTTTTTCACTTGTTGCCACTTTGATTTAGTTCATTAGCTCCACTAACCTATAATTAGCACAACACCCTGGAAAATTAATCCAGCCTGGTGACTCAAAGTCAGGGAAATGAAACAGGCTTCTAAATCGTGTTAGAATGAAGCTGAAGCCTGAGGGCTAGGTCCTCCTGGTTTCAGAGGGAACTAAAAGCCTCAAACCCTGATTTTTCAGCTAAATATAGGCGAGTCCATCTTTCTATTTTCAACTGAAAAGTTTCAACATTGCTATCAAGATAAACTCTTTATTAGAATACTCTTTATTAGAATTTTCAATCAGAGGATAGGAAAGAGAATTGCAAGCAGTTACATTATGACGACACGTATATACCTTTTAAGAATGTGGCTTTGGAGAAGCTCTACCTGCTAGTCTAATTAAGAAAAACTTGCCAAAATTAATAGTAAGGAGGGAGAAAAAAAGAAAAAAGAAAAACTGCCCGTCTCCATCTCCTGGCAGAGATTCTGAGGTCACTCAGAGCAGGAGGGTTTCCAGGGGCAGAGGAAATCTTTTGCTGGAAACTGTGAGATTGCTGAAATCTGATCACCCTCAGAGCCCATGGAAAGAGAGTCAAAAGTTACTGAAGTCAAGAGACCATATGCAGATCAAAAGCAATATGGAAAGCTGGAATATGGAGCCAGCTATCTAGGACCAGGGAGATGAAAATGAGGAGCAGTGGGGTATAATAAAAATGGGCAGTGTGTGCTTGGGGCACTTCTTCCAGAACTTTCTTCAGCTGCATATAACATTATGGATAGGTGAGTATGCTGAGTTAAAGGCTAGGAACTAGGTCATAAGAGAAATAAACGGGTCCTTTCATCTTTCTCTTTTTTGTAGAATCTTTTCAATTCCCACATTAAATAGCCCCAGTGTCCTTTCCTTGTAAATGCTTATCAGCTTTAACTGTTTTATTCCCAATTGCATGTGATGATTGTCGGAGTCTGCAGGCAAACTTTCCTAGTTAAATCTCAACATATCTAAGGCCAAAGTCATCACCTTTCCTTCTGGTCAAACTCTGACTTTGGAAAATACTACCCTTAATCTCTCAATCACCCAGTCTAAAAATCTAGGAGTCTCTCCTTTCCCTTGATCATCAAATCTAACTGTCAAATCCTGAGGAATTTACCTTACTTCTGCAAGCTTTTTTTCATTCTCATCCTACAGCTGCTTATTTGATCTCTTACATTCAATGCACTACTGCCAGTTTAATCTTCTTAAAGCACAGCTTCAATCATGGCATTCCCTGACTCAAAACATCTAATGGTTGCTGGTTGCCTAATGAATCAAGGAAAAGTCCTTGGTTTGGCAGTCAAAACCTTGATCTTAGCTCCCACGTCTCCTCTCTACTTAACAATCCAGTATCATGCATTTGTTAATGCTGTGGACTGCTGGATTTGTAGCTTATCTACTACTCCACTGCCATGGAGGCAGTGGAACCAATTTGCTGTGCTCAGGGGATAGGTCTGCCTGTTAGTCATAGGGGCTCAGGACAACTCATTGCAGCTGTTACAAAAATATCCAAAAGCTAATGTTGAATTGTTATTAAGTCAGTCACATCATCTTAAGTGAAGGACAACACCACATTGATTTCTAAATGACTCTCCATTTGGCAATATATGTCTTTACGGAGGGATAGGTGAACTGAAGAATTATCTTTCCTCTTCCTTCTTCCAGCTTTCTCCACTGTCCATACTGATTTTTTTTTTTTTTTGCAGTACATACTCAGAACCTAGATTCCTCTAAAAGTAATTGCTCTCTTTCCCCCAAATTGTCACTGTGCTTTAAAACAGAATATTAGCAAACTGAATTCAGTGTCATATATATAAGGAATTATACACCATGACCAGGTGGGATTTATCCTGGGAATGCAAGGTTGGTCTAACATCTGAAAAGCAATTTATGTAATAGACCATATCAATAGAATTTCTTTAAACCACATGATTGTCTCAATAGATAAAGAAAAAGCACGTGACAAAATCCAACATCTTTCATGATAAAAACACCAAACAAATCAATAAAAGAGAACTTCCTCAACTTAATAAAGGGAATCTATGAAAAACACAACTAACATCACACTTAATGGTCAAAGACTGGATGTTTTCTCCCTAAGATCAAGAGCAAGACAAGGATGGCTGCTCTTACTACCTCTATTTAACACTATACTGGAGGTTCTAGCATGAGCAATTTGGTGAGAAAAATAAATAAAAGTGATTTAGATTGGAAAGAAGGAAGTAAAACTATCTCTACTCATAGATTACATCATCTTATACATACAAAATCCTAATGAATCCATTATAAAACTATTATAACTAATAAACAAATTCAGCAAGGTTGCAGGTTACAAAATCAATACGTAAAATTCAATTGTATTTTTATACACTTGCAATGAACAATCCAAAAATGAAATTAATAAAACAATTCCATTTATAAAAGCATCAAAAAGTAAAATAGTTAAGAACAAATTTAGCAAAATAAGTATAAGACTTGTACTCTGAAAACTACAAAACACTGCCAAAAGAAATTAAATAAGATCTAAATAAATGGAAAGATATCCTCTGTTCATAGATGGAAAAACTGAATATTGTCAAGGTGGCAATACTCTTCAAATTTATCTACAGATTCACTGCAATCCCTATGAGAACTGCAGCTGACTTTCTTGTAGAAATTGACAAGCTGATTCTAAAGTTCATATATAATTCCAAAGGGTCCAAAATGGCCAAAACAATTTGAAAAAGAAAAACAAAGTCAGAGGACTCAACTTGATTCTAAAACTTACTACAAAAGGAACAGTAATTGAGACAGTGTGGTATAGACATAAAGATAGATATATATATCAATGGAATAGCATTGAGATTCTAGAAATAAACCCATGTGTCTATGGTCAATTGATATCTGACGAGGGTGCAAGAACCATTCAATGCAGAAAGAATAGTTTTTTCAACAAAGGGAACTGGGAAAACTGGATGGACACATGTAAAAGAATGAAATTGGACCCTATCTCACACCACATACAAAAATTAACTCAAAATGGATCAAACACCTAAATATAAGACCTAAAACTATAAAACTCTTAGAATAAAACACAGGCAAAAAGCTTCATGTCATTGGATTGGGCAATGATTTCTTGGATGTAACACCAAAAGCACGCGCAATAACAGAAAAATTACATATACTGGACTGAATCAAATTCAAAACTTTTGTGAAAAAGACAACCTACAGAATGGGAAAAAATGTGTACATTATACATCGGATAGGGAACTTGAATCTAGAATATAATAGACAATTAACCCAGTTCGAAAATGAGCAAAGGACTTGAATAAACATTTCTCCAAAGAAGATATATAGATGGCAAATAAGCACATGAATAGATGATCAACATCATTTGTTATCAGGGAAATGCAAATTGAATCTACAAGAGGATACCATTCCATAACCACTAGGATGTCTATAATAAAAAAAAGTCAGATAATAATAAGTATTAGAGAAGATATGGAGAAATCAGAACCCTCATACACTGCTATTAGGAATGTAAAATCATTAGGCTACTTTGGAAAACAATTTGGTAGTTCCTCAAAAAGTTAAACATAGAATTAAGATTTGACCCAGCAATCCAATTCCAAGATATATACCCCGCAAAAATGAAAACATATGTTCACACAGAAACTTTTACTTAAATGTTTCCAGCAGCATCATTCATAATACCCAAAAGTTGGAAACAACTCAAATGTCCATCATGAATGGATAAACAAAACATCCACATAAAAGATTTATTATTCAGCAATAAAATGAAGTACTAATATAGGCTACAATATGGATAAAGCTTGAAAAGTTACGCTAAGTGAAAGAAGCCAGACTCAAAAGACCACGATTATAAGATTCCATTTATATGAAGTTTCTAGAAGAGGCAAATCTATAGCGACAGAAATTAGTTTAATGGTTTCTTAGCAGCGGTGGAGGTGGGGGCTGTAAATAGAGAGATTGGAGAGTGATAGCTAGAGGCTACAAAGTTTCTTTTTAGGTGATGAAAATGTTCTGAAATTGTGGCAATAGTTGCACATATCTGTGAATATACTAAAAACCATGGAACACTACACTTCAAATGGGTGAGTTGTATGGTATGTGAATTACATCTCAATAAAACTGTTACCAAAAAAAAAAAAAAAAAGATTGGGCATGGTGGCTCACTCCTATAATCCCACCACTTTGGGAGACCAAGGTGGGAGGATCACTTGAGGCCAATAGCTCGAGACCAACCTGGGCAACACAGCAAAACCTTATCACTACAGAAAAATTAAAAAATTAGCTGGGATGGTGGCATGTACCTATAGTCCCAGCTACTCAGGAGGCTGAAGCAGGATCACTTGAGCCCAGGAGTTTGAGACTGCAGTGAACTATGATGGTGCCATTGCACTCCAGCTTGGGGGACACAGTGAGATCTTGCTTCTTAAAAAAAAAAAAAAAATCAATGCTCAATTAGAGTATTCAAGGTATGAACATTGCTGCCAACTTTCTGGCTGCTATTTTATTTTTTAAAAAAGTATATCATGGATATGGATTTGCATCTATCAAAATCTGGTACATTAAATATCATTTTACTTTGTTTTTCCTGAAACAAATTAAAACTCACCTGAACACCCATTGGCCAAAATATTGAGACACTGAATTACAGTGATAATTAGGGCTCCCTCACCTACCCCCCAGGGAGGATGTATTTAGGTTGCAGGGTTCTTCTGAAGTTGAGAGCATTAGGAAGGAACCCCTGGTATTTGGTCTACACTGATTAACACTGAAACGATTACATTCTAAGCCTGTATAGGCTAAGACCCTTTGAGGGAGGATAGCTCTGCTGCTTCCCTGCCCTGCTAGAGACTGGGGGGTTTTGTAGAAACTATAAGTCCCAGGTAGTCATTTCTTTTTGAGTCCTTTCTACTCCTAGGGGCACTGTGAGGCAGCAAGAAAAGGCTCTTTTCCTCACAGAATCCCCCAAAATACTAACCTCTTCCTAAACTTGGACAATCTCCTTCTCTATCACGGCCTGCTTCTTTTACCCCCTCCTTGAAGTACTTTTCTACATCTTCTCCCCTTCTGTGGGATTTCTGCTTCCAGCAATGACAGATCAGCTCAATTAAGACCATCACTCCTGTGAATAACAACAAGAAAAGCTGGGAAGAATATAGGAAATATCTGTTTGAAGGCATTGAAAAGCTTCTGAGACAATGAGAACTTCAAGGATCAAATCATACAGAGAAAGGAATTACAAAGAGGTGAGCCCATCATTTGGCACTGCTTTTCCTTTGATGTATTTGCTGACGCTTAATCAGCAACCAAGAGGGTGAGAAAATGAGGAGAGCTTACAGGGCTGAGATGACAAAAGTTGGAGATCAAGAGCCACTAAAGAGGAGGTATGCTGGTGAATACTTTAGGATTTGAGTTGATATGGTGATATGCTACATTGGTGCCCTCCATCCCCCCCATGAACCACACCTTCCAGTATTTATGCCTTTGGGTGGTCCTCTTCCCATTGGCTCTGGGCTTGGTCATGTGATTTGTTTTTATTAACAGCACATCAGTAAAGGTGACACAAAGATTTGATATGTGTTTGCTTACTGGGACTCATACTTTTGGAATGCTCTCTCTTAGAATCAAGCCTCCATGCTTAAATCAAGTTTATCTCAGTGGAGAGATAGTCCATGTGCTGCCCCACAGTGCTCCAGGAAGTATAAAGAGCCCTGGAAGGTGTAATATTATATATAGAGGCCATGTGAAAGAGTACCAAATGCCCCAGCCAAGTGTCCAGCTGAATGCAGCTCTATAAGTGATACCAGCCAATACCAAACAGAGTAGGAGAACTTTCCAGCCAACCCAGAGGATTATGAGAAATAGTAAATCAGTGTTGTTTTAACTCACAAGTATTGAGATGGTTTGAGATATAGCAATAAACAACTGAAACAGTTGGAACCCTAAAGAACCCTAGGAGAAAGGATGGACCAAAAACTGACCTCACAAAGACTGAGGTCTAGCTTTAAAAAAAGAAAAACAAACAACCAAAACATGCACACACACACACACATACACACACCTGCCCCCCTACAAAATACCTAATCTGTGATTGAATTAAGTTGCTCATAATCCCTACTCCCAACTGCCTGCCAGAAGCTAAAGTAAATCCTCTCTTAAGTAAGATATCATCTAGAACCTCAGGTATTCTCTGTAGTTTTTAGAACACAAGTTATAATTAAAAAAAAAAAAAACCTATGCTTTCAAAAATATAAGAAATGACTGATAATCAAGAGAAAAATCAGATGATAGAAACAGACCCACAGGAGATCCAGAGATGGATGTTATCAGATGCAAACTATAAAACAGCTACGATTGAAATGCTCAAGAAATTAAAGGACAATATATAGAGTTATAGCACAGATGTGAAAGCCATAAAAAAGAATTATAGTGAAATTATTGGACTTAAATATAAAATAACTAAAGTTCAAAACTCAATAAATATATTTAACAGTAGATAAGGTATAGCTGAAGAGAGAATTTGTGAACTAGAAGAGAGGTAGAAGAAAATATCTAGACAAGCACAGAGAGGCAGAAGAATAGAAAATAAAGAAACAACCATGGAGACAGATGTGATTCAGTGAAAAGGGCTCACATTTATATAACTGATATCCAGAAAGAGAGGAGAAAGACAATGAAATAGAAGGGACATATGAAGAAATAATGACTAAAAATTTTCCAAGCTAATGAAAGACCTCAAACCACATATTCAAGAATCTCTACAAACACCAATGAAAATAAATACAGAGAGCTGGGTGTTGTGGCTCATGCCTGTAATCCCAGCAACTTGGGAGGCCTAGGTGGGAGGATCCCTTGAGGCCTGGAGTTTGAGACCAACCTGGGCAACACAGTGAGACCCCCATCTCCAAAATTTTTTTTTTTTTTAAATTAGCCAGGCATTGTGGCACATGCTTGTAATCCCAGCTTCTCAGGAGACTGAGGCAGGAAGATCACTTGAGCCCAGCAGTTCGAGGTTGTGATGAGCTATGATCATATGACTGCACTCCAGCCTGAGCGACAGAGAAAGACCCTGCCTCTAGAAAAAAAAAAAAAAAGATAAATACAAAGAAAACTACATCTAATCACATCATAGTAAAACTGCCTCAAACCAAGAACAAAAAGACAAAGATTGTAGACAATAAAAAAATAAAACTCCCCAAAGGATGGACATATTTGAAACATGGACTTGGGGGAGGGGAACCAAGGGCAACACATGTAACCTAAACATCTGTACCCCCATAATACCATAATATGCTGAAATAAAAAAAAAATAAAATAAAACTCAACTCTCTATTTCAAAGTGGTTACCTAGGAAGGCTAATTGGTTTTGTCTCCTGAGTTCTCCTCCTCTACTCTTCCTCCCTTCTAAGCCATTCTCCACACTGAAGTTAGATTGATCTTTCTACAATTTAAGTAGCATCACCTCTCTCCTGCATAAATGTTTCAGTGACCTCCCATTACCTCAGAATAAAGTTCAAGCTCCCCATCACAGTTTAAGTTCCCCTCTTGGGTCTGGTGTCTGTCTGCCTTTCTAGCTTCCTTTCTCACTACTACAGGTTGAGTATCCCTTATCTGAAATGCTTGTGACTAGAAGTATTTCAGATTTCATATTTTTTCAGATTTTGGAATATTTGGATCTACATAATGAGATATCTTGGGTATGGGACCCAAGTCTAAACAAAAAATTCATTTACCATCCATATATACCTTATACACATAGCCTGAAGGTAATTTTATACAATATTCTTAATAATTTATGCATGAGGAAAGTTTGTGTACATTGAACCATCAGAAAGCCAAGGTGTAACTATCTCAGCCACCCATGAAGACGATCTGTGGTTGTTTGGCATGAACATCATTCCCGACTCTGAATTTATATGCCACTGAGAAATAAAAGTAAAATCCTAAGCCCCTCAACTGACTGAATGGGCCCCCTCTTGGCCAAGGGGACCCCAGAGAAAACTTAAAACTGAGTTCCCGGACATGGCAGGACTGGAGGTCAGACACACCTCATTATACCCCCTCCCTCCTTAACCTCCATTAGGGTTTCTTCCCTAAGAGTTAAACAGAACCAGCCTTTTGAAAAGACTTGCTCCACCCCCATTTCAATTAACTGCCTAATACTGCCCTGCCCTTTTTGTGTTTTCACCACCACAACTGACCAGCATTCCTTTCTGATAAAGGGACCCCTACCAAGGAGTGGTTCTGACCAGCCTACAGAGGATGTGCAACAAGGGTTTTTGAGTACTCTGCTTCACTTTTTGATGTCAGAGGCCCCAAAACTTCACTGTCAGATTATGCTAACATTGCCATCTTTTGTACATGTGACCTATGAAGGGGCATGAAGCTCCACTGCTCATGTGCATGTTTCTGCTTTCATAAATATTCATGACTCCTCCTGTAGCTTGTTAAATATGTATAGTCGTCGCTCCCACGAAGTACATGCTTTCAGATTCTGCCCGAGGCTATGCTTCCCAGCCTCTCAGAACGGCCACCCTGCAGGCTGTAACCCTTTATGAGAAATAAAGCTCTCCTTTCCAAATTTACGAACCTCATCATTTCTTCAGTTGACATTACCAATAAGCTATCATTTTCTTATACTTATTCATACATAGGTATTAATACTTAAGAGTCAAAAATAGGAAATACCATTAATATTTTGAAAAAATAATGTGTTCAGGGTAACTAGGCAGCACAGCAGCATCACCAGAATCCCTGCATCAGCTGTTAAACAATAGCAAAACAACCAGCAGCAGGCTTTCAGTGTCCACCTACATTTTGGTTGTGACCCATCACATGAGGTCAGGTGTGGAATTTTCCATGTGTGCCATCACGTGGGCACTCACATTTTCAGATTTTGGAGCATTTCAGATTTTGGGTTTCTGGATTAGGGATGCTCAACCTGTACCTCTCTAGAACTCTACATGCCAGCTATACTCCACTGGCTTTTAATTCTTCTAAATTGCTTGACTCTCACCCATTACAAGGCCTTTGCACATGCTGTTCCTGTTCCCTTGGAACTTTCTTTTCTTATCTCATATTTCCTTTCCTGGCTTTCCTTCTTTCTGTTAAATTATACTTTAAATGTCATTTTCTCTGGGAAACTTACAAGATTTCCTAGACTTGGTGATTTACCCCCACAGAGGGCAAGAAATTTGCCCCTTATAGCCTGAAATTCCCTGATCAAAGAACCTATCATACTTTATGATCACTGCTTATTTGCCTATTAATATCTCCCTTTACAGACAGAAAGTTCCAAAAGGGCAGAAACTGTGCATGTTTTGCTCACAATTGTCTCCTAGTCCTCGGTCTGGTTCAAAATAGACAGAAATAATTTTAAAAATTACTCGTTAATTAACATTAGAAAATCCTCATGGCTTGTCTTCCAGATAGTCCATTATACCTCACTTCTAGACCTAGGTATTTTTTTTTTCTTTAGAAGCTTTCTAGAGAAGGATATATGTGAATTGAATGCAATGCAAATTTTTAAAAATTCTCTTAACATTTTCTAGATTTTACTGCAATAAAAATAAAAATGTAAATGAAAAATATGAATATTTATACGATAGGCCCCACCCCAGCTTTCCCAATTCCACAGGGTTTAAAGTGCTCATTTGCTTTCTTACATGCAAAATAGTATGATTATGCTACTTACTTGCATCCTCAAATGACACTCTGGCTTTGCAGTCACTCCAGGATCCAGTTGAAAAATGGACTTCCTTGTTTTTTGTAGCCTTTTGTGGCTCCTTTCCAGTTTTTATCACAGACTTTGTTTTTCTCTTCTTCTTTCTCTGCTTCCTCTTCTCAGCTAAGCATAGCTTCCTCTGTCATGTTCTATAAACCTGCCACTGTTGATGAGTCTTTTTATGTGCTTTCGGAATCAGTGGGCTCTGTCTCATGACCTCTTAGGTTCTATCTCAAATTTTAGTGGCAAACCAATTTTGCTTTACCTGTTACTTTCTCTCCCCTTGCAATTCATTTCCTAATTTAGTTACTGAATTAACTCTTCAAACACAGGGCAGAATTGAATGCTCTCACATCATCAAATTTTGTTTTGTTCACTGTTGCATCACCAGTGCCAAGAACAGTACCTAGCACCTGGTAAATAGAACATATTTGTTGAATAAATTAAATACCTGGGCATGTACTCTATGGCAGGCTGCTTACCTCAATTTAAATTACTTTGTTGTTCATATGTTGCAGGTAAGTATTTACAACTTCCTTGAGTATCTAGAAATTGATTATAATACTTCATAAAATTTTATTTCAAGATACATATATATATATATATACATACACACACACTCACACACATACACACACACACACCTCGTGACCCAATCCAATTACAAGTATTCTTCCTTAGCAGGTTCTTTTTTGTCAATGTTCAGAAATGCAAGATGAAGAAGGCTTCCTTTTGTTTTTTTGTCACAAATTAAGAGACTTTACTTCCTTTATACATGAGGCCTAGTCTTCAGTCATAATCTAGCCTTTAATTGGAACAACAAATATAGTAACTTCATTTAAATGTAAACAAAAGTGATGAATTCATCCTGTAAATTGAATTGCTGGTGTTTATAAATTATGTGGCAAGTTACTAGGCAAGAAGGGTTCATGGTGGTGGGGGGGGGGAGATGCCGCCAGAGAGTGCAGACAAAATGTCACGGTACTGCCACTAATTTAAGAATTGGGGTGTATGGAGATCTTCGTGAGAGCTGGGTTGGCAACAGGAGGGATTTGATGGGATGACAGAGGTTAACTGGTGGACATCAGGTTCAGGAAGAAATAGGGATGAAGACTTTAGGAGATGAACTAACTTAGCCTAAATTAGCAAGTATGTAGCGAGAGAAGGAAAAGGCATCAGAATCGTGGGAGATGGTGGGGAAAGAACCTAGGAGAAGCACGAATTGAAGAGGAAAATAGAAAGGGCCAGGGCTTAGATGGTGGAGTCATGGGGACTAAGGATATGACCCCAGAGTGCCGATGCTAAAGGTGGAAAGAGACAGCAACGAAAGCAGGCCTTCAAAGGGCAAGAGGAACTCCCAAAGGTAGCAAGGAACGGGGATGGGGTGCTCCCCAAAGGGCAGAGACGAAGAGGGAATCCCAAGCCAAAATGCAGTAGGAATGTAGGTAGGCGATGTCCAAGGTGTCTGAATGAGGAAGCACAGTCTGCGTTTTCTGGAGGTTTTCATACAGAACACTAGGATTTAGATTTTGGGTTGGAAAAATATATTTTAGATTCTCAAGAGGGGATTTCAGCTTACTAGAGTTCAGTCAGATTTGGTGGGGCAGGTCGTCAGTCAACGTCGGAAGGAAAACTCAGGGCTGGGAATTAATTTCAACCGGTTTAGGGAGATTTCAGCGAGGGCTGGAGGGACTAAGGTCGAGAGTACATGCGGGTCCCGTTCAGCTCAGGTGGTCCACGTGCCTGGCTGGGGCAGGAATTTGTGTGGGCGGTGAGGCGTATTCTGGCAGCGGTGCGGGTGAATTTCCTTCAGGACTGCGGTGCATTTCTGGCAGGGCTGGAGGTGGGCTGCACCCGCGGCGGAGGGAATCCCATCTCGGTGGGGGGCATTTCGGGCCGCGCGGGGGTGCGCCGGTCGGAAGAGAGAGGCCGGGGGGACCCCGAGCGGCTCGGGCGTGCGAGGGCGGAGAGAAGCGGCGCGGGGCCCGAGAGGCGCGGCCGGCACGGGGATTTCGGCGGCGTCCGCCACGGCGAGCTGCGCCGCGCTGCAGCCCCTCCCGTCCCGGGGGAACCTGTTGCCGGAGAAATGGGCGGGCGGTGGCGACGACGAAGGACCCTCCCTCGCCTCAGCCGGGCCGCTCGGCAGCCCTTTCACCCTGCACACGCTCTGCGGCGCGGCCCCTCCCTCCGCTCCTTCACTTAAAACAAACAAACAAAAAAACGCCGCCACCACTCGGTACGGCGAGCCCGGTCGCCTCCCGTGCCGCTTCCGGGAGCGGAGGCGCGGCCCCGCGGCCCGAGGAGGAGGAGGAGGAGGAGGGGGAGGCCAACATGGCGGCGCGCAGGGCAGGGCCGGGCCGCCGCCGCGCCTGAGCGCCCCACCGCCCTCGCCCGGCTCGCGGCGCCCACGCCCGCACCCACCCTGGCCCGGCGGCCGCGGAGCGCGCGGGGCAGGAGCGCAGGGGCCCGCCTGGGCGCGGGGGCGGTGCGGAGGCAGCGCTGCGCGGCCCGCCAGGCCCGGGACCCGCAGCTTCGCCGCTCGCCGGTCGGCGCAGCCCAGAGGCCCGAGCCATGGAATCGGAGGAGGAGCAGCACATGACCACGCTGCTGTGCATGGGCTTCTCGGACCCCGCCACCATCCGCAAGGCCCTGCGCCTGGCCAAGAACGACATCAACGAGGCCGTGGCGCTGCTCACCAACGAGCGGCCGGGCCTCGACTACGGCGGCTACGAGCCCATGGACAGCGGCGGCGGCCCCAGCCCCGGGCCCGGTGGGGGCCCGCGGGGCGACGGCGGAGGTGACGGCGGCGGCGGCGGCCCCTCCCGCGGCGGGAGCACCGGAGGCGGGGGTGGTTTCGACCCCCCGCCCGCCTACCACGAGGTGGTGGACGCGGAGGTGAGGAGGAGCAACCCCTGACCTCGCGGGAGAGGCCACTGGGGACACACCCCACGGGGCTTGCACTGGGGAGACGGGGCTTATAGTGGGGCGGGGGGCGTGGAGAGAGAATGAAGCACCAGCTTCCAGTCGGGGACGTAGGTCACTAGACTGGGGTTAAGTGGAGAAAGGGACTCTTAGGGGAGGGGTCCGAATGGGAGTTAGGGGTGCAGAACTGGACTGCAGGTCAGGGTGAGGAGGGGTCCCTTAGGCTTCGGGCTAAGCACGCCGACGCGGCGGGCCAGAGATCGGGAGGAGGGTCCAGGGATAGTAGCGGAGATGGGAAGACAGACACAGTAGCCTGGAGCTATGTTGGAGAGGACACGTGTATCAGGGTCAGAAATGAGGTACTGGTGGACTAGGCTAGGTCTGAGATCTCTCGGCACCAGGTTTTGGTAAAGGATTGGGGGAGGCACCAGGTTCGGAGTCTCAGAAAAAGTGGGATGGGCCAGCAAGAGTAGTGGTCTTTGCGAGGATCAGCAGACTGTTAGGGTTAGGAATGGGATTTGGGTTTTAGCCAAAGGTCAGAAAGCGGAGACATTGAGCAGGGTCTAAAAAGAGGAGGGACTGGGCATGGACCAGGAATGACAGGAATTGATCTAAAGCGGGTGGGGGGATTTCGGCTTCAATAAGGTCTGGGGTGGAAAGCTGGACTTTAATAAGGTCAGGTTTTAAAGCAGTGGGGATTGGACTGAGAGAGGCCAAAGGTAAGAAGCCTGGGCAGGGGTAGGGACTGGAATTGGAGGATGAAGCTGGGACCAACTCTGGGTAAGTGGGGAGTACTTGTCATAGGTCAGAAATGAGGGAACACTAGATGGGGAAAGGGGGGCAGTCATACTGAGGGTGCTATGCAGAGGGATAGGGAACAGGGTGGGAGATAAATGGGAGTGGAGCAGGAGTTTGTTGAGGCTAATGGCTTTGATGGGAGATCTCAAGACTAGGTGGAGAAAACTAGGCCTGTTTAGTTTGGGATGTGAGCAAGGAACAGGGAGAAGAAACCCGGCTTTTCCTACGATAAAGAAGAAAGATCAAGCAGAAGCAGTAGTGCTCGCGAATAATTATTTTGCAGAAACATGGCAGCTCATGGCAGGAATTTTGGTCAGATTCATTGGATAGTGCATTTCAGGGTCCAGTAGAGCAGCTTGCCTGACCACAGAAAGAGCACAGATCTCAAATAAATGAGATTGTGTTTTTAGATAGGTATATGCATTTGGATAATTCTTAGCTAAGCTAAGCCTTCTGAAAGAATTCTTCCTGAGCAATGGTATATCCTTTTAATTATATGCTTTTTGCAGCAGTTGCTTGGGCTAAAGTAGCTTAGGAAAGAAGGTGGCACTTCAGAAAAAACAGGTTTCTGTGCAAGATTTCTTTGGTTTCCAGACTTTGACACACTTGCTGGATTGCCCTGTCACCAGTAACTCAACTGCATCATTGACTGGTTTATGGAAGTAAAGATTATTATTGTTCCTAGTTTGGGAATTTAAAAAAAAAATCCCATATAATTAAATAACTACTTAAGTCACTTTAAGAAATGAGCTTCTCTTTGCCAGTTCCCATCACTCCTCCCCTTCTTCCTTCCAGTTTTGACCCAGTTTTGAAATCAAGAAGAAAGCTCTTGCTTTTTTTGATGGTGTTTGTGTAACTCTGCAAACCTCAGTGTATCCTCATTATGTGAAATATTTTATTCTTTTTTTTCTTTTGTCACACCTTTTAATTTCCTGTGATTGAGAAATCAATAAATTATGATGCTTGGTGCATTAACCTTAGCTTACTGCCTATACATTTAAGTACAAAGAATTGGGAGTGGCTTCTTTTCGCATGAATGGCTGGCCCAGGAGTTTGCTTTCAGGTAAAATCCAGAGAATGTCCACATTTTTGAAGCAAAATGTCAAGTCCTTATTTCTCTTTGACCTGTGGATTTGACCTAGGGGAGGTTGCACAATTTACTTTTGAGAGTTCAGGAAGACTGGTGACTGATGCTACTTTACCCATCAAGCATATTGGCAGAAGTTGGCAGGCTGACACTTTTCCTGACATACGGGAGCCTGGTGAGACCATTTAACCCAAAGTTTGCCTCTGTGGTTTAAACACCTTCATGCATACTTGTTATTCATCCTTGATGTAGACAATGGGAAGCCGAGGCTTTTGATCTTGGGAAATAGGAAAATTTTTTAATTATTGTTGAGTATCTTCAGTGTGTCAAGCCATGTATTAGGTGCTTTATACAGTTTAATCCTTGGTGATAAAGTTGTAACATTACCATTTTTAGGAATATGATTGTGTAGTTAGTGGCGGAGCCTGAATTTGAACCCAGGTCTCTGACTTCAAAGCCAGTGTGCTTTTCACTCTGCTTACATGGTTTTAGGATTGAATTCATTTGGTAGCAGTATGGATAACAAGGAAAAATAAAGAGGAAAAGAGAGAAATTATGAAGCTACTGTGCAAGTCTAAGAATGATGTGAGTGCCTAATCAAGGCATTAGGAATAGAATAATGGGTAGAATGAAAGAAGGATCATAGATTTTTTTTTTAAGCAGAAGACTTTAGAAATTGGTCATTAGTTCAATTCCCTTATTTTACAAATGCAGCCTTTCAGGCCCCAAAGGGGAAGTGTCTTGTCCCCTCAGAGTCAGTTAATAGAACAGGTGGGGCTAGAACTCAGGCCCTCTGGCTTTAGGACTGGCTTCTTCTCCCTATTAGCTGCCTCTTTTTCAGAGAAAAAAGGGACAGGTCAGGGTTATGAGTTAAAGGGAAGGAAGAAAAGGAAAGTAAAACCTGGGTGAAGATTGTCAGCTGTTGTATAATTTACCTTTTTTATTTCTCAAAACTGAGTCCCTGAAATTTCAGCTTGCATTCTCTTAAAAATGTTTGGGAAAACACAGAATAAAATATAATTGATTTAAAAAGCAAAAATGATTAAGCTTATTTTATATTTGTATTTGAAGATAGAAATGGTTCTCTTTTAATACCTCCAGGTCCCAGGGCAGGGAATAGAGTGGTAAACAGAACACAGATTTTACATTCTCTCGGGTCTTTGTCCAAGCCTCTCATTTTACAAGAAGTGACTTCCCAAGGTCATGTAGCTAGTTAGGTAAATCAGTTTAGTAATTTGGGGCCTTGCTGTAATTAAGATTTGGTTTAAAAGTTACAATTTGGAAAGTACAAGCAGTTAACTTCTGGTCTGGTAGAAGCAAAGGAGAATGCAGATAAAAAAAAAAGACCCAGATATCTAGCAAACCCATAAAACTGCATAGAAAACCACCTTTTTAATATCTTCCAATTTTATGCTTTGCAGAAAAGTTGTGTTTGTTCTCACTTATATTGTTGGATGTAGATACAGTTCTTGGTTTCTGAGTTTGCATTGCTTCAAAACCATTCCACCGCACACAAGAGTCTGTTCTATTATTAAAGAGAGTGAAATCTCACAGCTCTCTAAATAACTTATCCTGATGTTTTAACATGTCCCCCTCGCCCCCACTTCCTTGCTGTTTTTTACATGGCTGATGTAAACCCCCGCTGACCACTACTGAGCGCTCATTCCCTGTTCTCCACAGCGTGGGGAAAGTTGGTCCTTTGGTCAGTAGAACCAGGTATCATGTGCATCTTACAAAACTTAACAACTATGAAATGTACCTTGTTATTAAGTCTCTTTATTTTGTCTTTAGATAATACTAAAATGGAATTTTTTGCAAGGAGATTTCACATTCATTGAGGAAATACCTTTCTTAGCTGTCTAGTTCTGTTGATTAATATTCCCAGAAGTGATATTTAATATTATGATCTAACAAATATTTTGAACTCTGTTTTGTTCCTGTTTTAATGTGAACATATCCTTCTGGAGGAATTTTGTGAGAAGCATTTGCAAGATTTCATTGCTTTTTGTTTTTTAAGTTAAGAGCCCCAAAGTTGGTCCTGCTATATATAGCTAAATCATGTAAAAATAAAAATCACGTTAATTTGTAGTTCCTTAACTTACCCCATTTCTGCTTCTGTTTTCCCCCTTTGGTAGTAAGTGGTAGTTATAAATGAATTGAAATTATAATACCCTCAAATGTGAATATTAAGGTTTATATTAAAACTCATGTTTGTTTTTTCCTAAAAGACAACAATCTTAGTACATTTGAGTGTGGAGTAAATATGAAATGAGTAAATCTTAGTAAATTATTAATGATTTGAATACATGACCAATACTCTGTGATTTACCATGATTTAGTAAGTTAAAAAAGAAAGAATTCATTTAAAGATTTTAGAGTGAAAAATAGAAGAACCAAAATCAGTTGAAAGTAAATGAAATAAAAGTAGGGAATCTTAAAGATGAATCAGCATAGCCTAATTTTTGAAATAAGAATTTCTTTATGATCTATATGTATCTCCTTTGGGAGTTAGGTCTATGAGTTCATCTAACGGTTGGATTATCACCTTGTAATTACCTGACCATTCATTTTTGGAATGAATATAATTCAGTGTTAAGGAAGTGCCTTTTGTGTGTTGGTGGGTGTGTGGTTCTAGTGAAATCTTAGTAGGTTGTGACAGCTTTATACAGCATAATAATGTTATTAGCTTAAAATTTAAAACCAATTTCAATGTTAGAAAAGTAAATGTTCTAACAATTTCAGGAAAAGGTTTCAACTTTAATAGCAAAATACATCAAGTATACTTACATATTTTTATACTTAGTGCCCAAAATATTATATAATATTTATTTGAATCTGAATGTGAAAGTGAAAATTTTTCACTTTTAATAAAGTATTAAGAAAGATTTAGCAGAATGTTTCAAATCTGGAGTTCAGTTTTCCACGATATTTTTCATATTGGGAACCCCAGAGAGAAATAAGTGAGCACATAAATACATATAATTGAACCATTTCAAAACACCCCCATACATTTAATACACTATAGCTCACGTATTTCATTTGCATTTAAACTTTTTTTTTAAAAAAGCACAGTTGAAACAAGTTTTACCATTATGTTTCCTGTCAACTTAGAATGGTTTCGTGTAGTCCTAATGTGAGCTGATGAGCTCTTAGAGGCAAGCCCATTTGACGTTAGCAGAGAAGTGACAGTAGCAGCTCAATGGTAAAGGAGGGGATGGGAAAACCTTAAAAACAGACTCAACCGCAGCAGACTAGCGGTCTATATAAGGTGACTTGAACCAGCTATATGCATTCTCTACCCTTGAGAGGATAACTATTTTTAATGATGCCACCATCAAGAAAAGGTTATCGTATGCTCTGTTTAAGAAGGGTTGGGAATGCATAATATATTTTGGTAACGTTTTCATTTTAAAAAAAAATGAAGAAAAAGAAAGTTGAACACAGAAAAGTCAGTTTCAGATACCTAGTAAAGTCAGATAGGAGGACATTTCAGCCTGAGGATACTAGATTGTAGAGATACTAAGAAAGTTGTACTTCATTTTCAAAAGAATAAAATTTTTTTTTCTCACTTTCCTTTTAGAGAGTTTTAGTTTCTTTTTTAAGTCTGTATTTCTCATTCTCATTTATTATCATAGGAATTTTTATTTCATATTGTCACTTTTCTTAGTCACAATTGATTTATAACAATTTTTTGTTAAGCTCATATTGGTAGTGGGCGACACTATTTGTTTATTGTTGATAATCTCTGGTGAGTTTTTGGCAAGGTATTTTGTAGCTATTTTGCTTTTATGTTATGTTTACGGGTTCGCTGGTCTGTCCAGCAGTGAGAAACCTGGCTCCCACCACTGGTACCTTGTATTTTTCATTTTGGGGTGTGTGTGTGTGTGTGTGTGTGTGTGTGTGTGTTTGTATGGTGCATGCGAAAGAAATAGAATCTACCTGTGTTAGAGATGATTACCCTAAGCTAGTTAATGGAATGTATAACCATAGATTTGACTTGTTTTTGTTTATTCTGCAGAAAAGAACTAACATAATTAAGTCAAAATTTTATTCTGACAATCTCCAGAAATTAAAATGCTTCAGCTGTGATGCAGCAGTCTGTCGAACCATTTTCTAGGGCTGAGTTGAAGATTTGATTGTCATCTTAGAAATAAGTAATATTGCAGGTACCCACTGAAGTTCTCCCACTTCTAAAGATAAGTGTAGTTGTTCTAGCACACAGTTTGCTTTCAAGCTACTTATTTGTATTGAGAAATTCATTTGGCATTATTTATTATGCTTTCACATAGTTTATATTAAGAATATTTTATAAAACAATAACTTAATAAACAACATGATACAATCATCCCTCCGGTACCTGCCAAGGACACCTTCCAGGACACCTTCCTCCATGCTCAAGTCCCTGACGTAGTGTTTGCATATGACCTTTGCACATTCTTGAGTATACTTTAAATCATCCCAAGATTACTCATAATACCTAATACAATGTAAGTGCTGTGTAAATAGTTGTTATACTGCATTGTTTTATATTTATGTTTTTTATTTTTAATTTTTTTGAGTATTTTTTATCGTGGTTGTGGTTGGTTGAATCCACAGATACCGAACCATGGACATGGAGGGCCAACTGTACTTACCTTCTTTATCAGTGGATTTCCAAAATCGTTTCTGACGTTAAAGTCTTTTTCAGAAAGACTTGCTGGTCAGACGTTGTATTGCCAAGACTTTGTAGTTTCTGCTTAGTGTGCTTTTAGAACTCAGCTTTTCATAAACAGGCAAACATTTCTTTTGCTTTTTTTTTTTCTTTCCATTTCTTACTCCTATATTGTCAATTTTGGTTGAAAATTGAATTGCTTTTTGAAACCTATAGTTGGAAATCTACAATGAAGCATTTTGGTAGCAATTTAAAATGTATTTCCAATCCTAGTAAATATGAAGATATTTTGTACTGTGAGTGGCAACACCATCTATCAATTGTCTTAGTTACTCTGGACTCCTTGCTCTCTTCTCTTATTGAATAGCCTGTTAACTCTAACCCTAAATGTCTTTCCTGCC
>NW_012138302.1:13038076-13050495 GCF_000956105.1 Propithecus coquereli
CTTAGAAAATATTTGTAATTTTCCTCTTGCAAGGTTTACTTCTCATGATGTCTGCTTCATTTTGAAATATTATGGTGAGTTATAATAGCAACAAATCATCCTATCTTCACTAATAGTTAAGGTATCATATATGTACACACACACAGAGACACACTCGTACATACATATATGCACATACTTATTTTTGAGAAAATGTCAGGTATCTGTTGAGTAGCCAAGCACTCAGTGTTGAAAGTAAGCCAGCCAAGTATCTATAATTTGTACCATGCAAACAATCGGTTCATGATACATGGGCAGATACACTGACATCTGTAGAGCAAGTCCTGTTTGCTTTTCATTACTTTGAGCTTTATATGGTTGAAATATAGAGCATGTCTGTGCTAAAGGAATTTTAAGCATTTCTTAAGAAGTATCAAAGATCAGAAATTATGTAGCTACTCTTGGATTCACCCAGTTCATAGTGATTATAGTATGAAAGAAATACTAAGACTACTTAGCAAGATATACTTCGTAAAACAGCAAAATTATATAAAACTGAGAATATTCCTGCCTTTCCCTCTCCTTATTCCAGTAAATAAAACTAAAGGATTAAAATTGAAAGTTTATTTCAGAGCTGGAAGGGACCATGGAATCTGGTGGTGTTGAATCTTATCAATTTAGGCACAAGGGCCTTGACTCTTGACTCATTAGCAAAGTCAGGAAGGGAACTCGGCCTTCTCTCTCCTAAAATGTATTTTGTTTACTTTACCATACTGTCTTTATGGCCTGAGGAAGTCTTTGACTGTAGGTCATCCTTAATATAGCCTTCCTTATAAACTCTCTGTATTTTAATCATCACCATTTCCTTTGTTAGATATATACCAGTGTTGGTTTCCCCTTATCTGTGATGGATAGATTCCTATAGGTTATCTTGCTTTCTCATTCTGCATTTTTTTTTAACTTCAGCAGTTATTTGTGAGTTTAAAGATGGTGGAGGTTGAGACGGGAAAGGTTAAGGCAATTGCTGTGGCTTGGAAAGGTGCTGTGTCAGTCTGTCGACTTAGCATCCTTGAACACCTGATCCCCCGCTGAATTCTATCCACAGTTGGTCATGATATTGAGTACTTAAAAATAAGCTTTAAGAGTTAGTATACAAATCTCTTGAAACAGTATACTACCTAATTTAATAATTATGTTTCAGATGTGTGACCTTTTTTTCCTTAAAATTACCCTTTTTGTTCTCTAGATATCAAACACAGTGATTATAACAAGTATCAACTGGGATGTATTTTGTAGGTTTGAAATTAAACATTTTGAATGATACCTTAGAAAGGTGTTAATATGCTGAAAATATAACACTTCCTTTTGATTATATGTATTTTAATGAATATAGAAATAAAACACAGTGCATATTGATGAACTCTTAAAGGATACTTAAAAAAAAAATCAGCCTTAAAATAATACCAGTTCCTTTTATGACTTCCTGCCTTTGCACATGCTTTTTCTCCTACCTGACTTACCCTCCTTCCTCTCTCTCACCTTCCCCCACTTCTCTTGCCATATTGGACCTAAGAGTTAATCCATAGCACTATCTGTGTGGCATCAACTTGATCCTTGTATTTGATCCTTTCTCTACGAACTAGATTTAACACAGGCTTGCTGTTGGCAGAGATAGGTGGGAACATCCTCCTTATCTCAGTCCGGCAAGTTCCAAGAGACTCCAAATGCTAGCATACTACAAGTCCTGTTAATCACTTTTGCTAACGGTTTTCTATCAGGAGTTGGTACCTGCCATTATACTTCTTCCCATTCATTCTTCCCCTCCTCCTAGTTTAAAAGTGCCTTCTTGAGTTTGAATAGAAACACTTACAAACTTCTGTTATAGCATTTATGCCACTGTATTGACATTGTTCTTTATTTGTCACCCATATTGATTTGTGAGTCCTTTGAGGGCAGGGTCTGGTCTTCTATATTTCCCATAAAGTCCAGGGTAACCCTTGATGTAGGAGGTGCTAAGTTAAATGAAAGAATCTTATCTGGAAAATATTTAGTTTGCATCACCATTTTGGAACACATTATTTCAACTCAACATGTATCAAATAGTCTCTTAAAACTAATCTTGCCTAAAATACCCTACTCTATAGCTTGAAGGCAACATACATTTTTTTGGTAGTCTTTTAGCAGATTTCTGTCACGGTGTTTACCTTGTATTAGTTTGTGGGAAGGAACTTTTTTGAACTGTTGCCAGTGTCTTTATAATAGACACAATTTTGAACATAACATATTAAATTTGAAGTTTGGTATCCAGTACCACTCCATTTGCATTATGTTTTTTCTTTAGCTCACATAGAAAAGTATTATACACAGGAAAGAACATAACGGATGGTAAAAGAAACAAACCTTTTTTTAGCATTTTGTAGGACTGTTTGCCAGTCTGTTTTTGTATAGTTTTGTTACATGGCTTAGTTGAGCTCGACTTCAGTAAGGAGATTGTTTGCAGAGGTTGTCATTTCTAGAGAGGAAAGAAAAAACATGCTATAGTATAATTAAAGCAGGATTTTTAGTGTTGTTGGTTTTGTTTCAGATTGTCACATTTGCTTAATTTTTCCTCTATAATAATGATTAATGATGTTACTATTAATCCAAGTGAGTTTATTTTGAAGTAAAGCTGTTGAGACACTGTTCATTTTTTTCTCCTCCTTTCTCATCCCAATTAAATAAAAATGTATGTGGAGGGGGAGTAGGAGGGGGAAAGAGAGGAGTACGGTAACCATTTGTTCAACACTGAACAATCTATTGAATGTCTTTGGCTCACTTCTGGCTTCAGCTAAGATACAGCCCCTGCTTTTAAGGAGTTCATAGCCTGTGTTTCTGAAGGGTGGGTGGCATCAGATCAGAATCATTTGGGTTGCTTTTTCAGAATAGCTTGTCACTGTAAGGACCTCCAGCTATCCCAGGAGATTCTGACAGAGTGGGAACTATTGGGAAAAAGTACTTAGTAAAATGTTAGAAAATGGTCAGCTACAAATCGAAAGTAGGTATAATTTGATTTGCATACTAGATGTATTTTCCCAAGTTTTTATCTTGAATAATTCCCAGTCTACAGAAGTTGGAAGAATAATGCAGTAAACACTTGCATACCCTCCACCTTGATTCAACATTTGCAAACATTTTGCCACATTTGCTTTTTCTCTCCTCTGTCTCTAAAGAGACATACACACACAAACATATTTTTTCTGAACCTTTGAAAATAAATTGCAAACATCATCACACCTGACTCCTAAATATTTCAGTGTTTATCTCCTAAGGACAAAGACATGCTCCTACAGAACTGCAATGCCATTATCTCACAAAGGGAACTTAACATTAACACAATAATATTATATATGATTTAGTCCATATTCAGATTTCTCCACTTACATTAATAATATTCTCTATAGGCTTTTAAAAATAATACCGGATTGAATCAAAGATTATGCATTACATTTGATTATCATATCCCTTTAATCTGGATTCTAGAATGGTCTTCCCATCTTTTTAGTCTTTTTATACTGATACTTTTGAAAAGTCTAATCCAATTCTCTTACATTATTTTTTGAATAATGATTGAATTATGATGAATTTTTGAATTATGATTGAATAATTTTAAATACCCAGAGAAGTTTTATTATCTATTGAGGTAATAAAACTGAACAAAAATATTAATTTATTTCATGACATAATTTGTTCTCTACTTTGTTCCCCCTTAGTAAGATGGCATTTGTTAATATCTTTATTTTTATCTTTAATAGAATTTTAGCGTTTTTAGAGGTGGAAGGGAATCTCGGATCTATAAGTAAACATTTTCATTTTATAGATGAAACTGAGGTATGGAGATGTTAAGCCTTATCTAAGACAGTAGTTCTTAACCAGGGGTGATTGTGCCCCCTCCCCCAGGACATTTGGCAAAGTTTGGAGATGTTTTTGGTTGTCACAGCTAGAAGGGTACTACTACTGGCAACTAGTGGGTAGAGGCCAGGGATGCTGCTAAACATTTTGCAGTATGCAGGGCTGTCCTCCTCAACTTTAAGCCTAATGAATTATTTTATGACTATAAGAAGTAAGACAAATTAGAACTTATTGCTTGAGAGAACAATGGAGTAACCTTCTAAAAAGAAAAATATAAAAGTGTTTTCAGTGGAGTTTTATTCCTGTAAGTAAAAATTTGTGGAGAACATCCATTTAAGAGCACTTTAGATAACCATAATAGCACTTTACTTTTGTTTATATGGGGTTTGAGTTTACAAAGCATTTTCACATACATTATCTTATTTAGTACTCACAAAAACCCTTTTGTAGTTAATAAGCAAAGCACATAGCATTCTCCTTTCACAAGTGAGGAAATGAAGGTTCATAGAAAATAACATCCTGTCTAATTATGGTCAGGTAGATGTTAGTCAGAATTACTTGGATATAGATTTCAGTTCTTTTTCTGCAAAAAAGAAACAAGTAATCTCAAAAATGTCCTAGGTGCCTGGTCACTAGATGTATTTGGATAGAGGTTCTGGGATGTTGCCGGAGACATTGTGCAGGGGATTTAGGTATCAGATAAAACTTCAGACACTGGAAGTCGAATGGAGAATTAGATATAGCTCCTCTTACAGAGTAACACAATCTTACTGGGGTGCCAAACCTGAAAATAGATGAAGTTTAGTACAACTCAGTGTTTGATGTTATGGAGATAGACGAAAGTGCTTTAAATATGCCATACACTCTGTAGTGCCCATCTACACGTACGGTTCTCTGTGCTTAGGATCCCTTCTCTCTTTCTTAAGTATTTATTGGGTGCTTCGTATTCACTTATTCATTCACTCATTATTTATTGGGCACCTACTCTGTCTCAGGGACTGTTATGATGGAACAAATAAAACAAAAGTTCTGCCCTGGTGGAGCTTGTACCCCAGCAAGGGGAGGCAGACAACAAACAAATAAGTAAAATGTAGAATGTGAGATGATTATAAGTACTATGGAAGAAGATAAAGCAGGCAAGGAGAGAGATCATGCTAGACTGGGGGCAGGGTATGATGAGGGCTGCTTTTTAAGTAGATTATTTAGGGAAGGCTTCACTGAGAAGGTCATATTTGAGCAAAGACCTGAAGAAGGTAAGGAAGCAAACTGTAGTTATCTGAGGGAAGAGCGTTCTAAGGGGTCAGAAAATTTTCTATAAAGGGCCAGAGAGTAAATGTGTGAGGCTTAGTGGGCCATATAATCTCTGTTGCAGCTACTCAGCTCAGCTACTGTAGTATGAAAGCAGCCGTAGACTATAGGTAACCAAATGTGCAGGTCTGTGTTTCAATGAAACTTTGTTTACAAAAACAGACAGTGGGTGGTACTTTGCCAACTCTTGCTTTAAGTGGAAGGAACACTTAATGCAAAAACCGAGAGTAGGAACCAGGCTGGCATGTTTGAGCAGTATCAGGGAGGCCAATATGGATAGAATTCAGTGAAGGAGGGATAGGGGAGAGGTCAGCTCCTTATTAGGGCCTTATAGGCAACTGTAATGATAACTTTTTGTCAGAATGAAGAAGGAAGGCATTGAAGGTTTTAAACAGGGAGATAACATGATCTTATGGGAAAGATCACGTGTTGTTTTTGAACATTTTAGTCTAAGACACCTATTAGATGTTCTAGTGGAGTTACCAGAAAGGGAGTTGGATATATGCCTAGCGTCCAGAGAATAGATCTATACTGGAGCTAAAATGTTTGAGTCTTCAACTTAGAGATAGTATTTAAACCATTAAAGCATGCATTCTCAACAGGGGTAATATCATTCCAACAGGAGGCAAAAATTGGTTCTTGGGAGAGGTGAAAAAAAATGTTAGATATTACAACGGATTGCTCCAAAGCTCAACCCTACTCAACACAATCTTATTCCTTAGTATTTAATTCCATGGAGTAATTCAGAAAAAAATGTCTGAAACATCTCCTTGGAGGGGTGATAATGAAAACCGGGTTGAAAAACACTGCATTTGGTTCGACTCAATGAGGTCAGCAAGGGAGTGGGTATAGGGAAAGTAAAGAAGTGGACTGAGGACAGCTCAGAAGTACTCTGCAGTGTTTGGAGACTGGCGTGATGAGGATGAACTAGCAAAGGAGCTTGAGGAGTGACTAGTGAGATGAGAGGAACTGGGCAAGAGCTCTGTCCTGGAAACCAAACAAAGGAGGTAGTTCCAGGAGCAGGAAGTGATCAGCTGTGTTAAATGTTGCTGATGAGTCAAGTAAAATGAGGAATAGGAATTAACCATATATGTGAGGTTGTGGTGAAGAAGTTAGATATTTACTTAGGTCTCAAGTATTATTTTATTTAGTAGGATACCTTTGACTAAGGGTGGGTCCCCCTTTTTTTCCTTCATTGTGGTAAAAAATACATACATAAAATTTACCATCTTAACCTTTTTAAAGTGTACGGTTCAGCAGTGTTAAGTATATTCATGTTATTGTAGAACAGATCTCCAGAAATTTTTCATCTTGCAAGTCTGAAACTCCATAACCATTAAGCAACAATACTCCCTTTTCCTCTACCCCTCAACCCTTGGTAACTACCATTCTACTTTGTGTTCCTATGACTTTGACTACTTTAGATACCTCATATAAGTGGAATCATGCAATATTTTTCTTTTTGCGACTGGCTTATTTCACTTAACATAATGCCCTCGACGTTTGTTTGTGTTATAGTATGTGGCAGGATTTCCTTCCTTTTTAAGGCTGAATGGGTCCCCGTCTTATGTACTTTCATAGTACTTTGTAAGAATAACATGCTCCTTACAAGAAATTGTAATTTCTTGTTGTCTTTTCCCCTGATAGACTGGGCATTTCCAAGCTTCAAAGGCCGAATATGTTTGTCTTGTTCATTAGTGTATTCATAGCCTCTGCAAACCTATCTCTACAAAAGAAGAAGAAGAAGAAGAAGACAAAGTATTTTACTTTGCTCGAAGGAATATTGAAAATTTTGTTGAAGAGATGATGCTTGGACTGGTTTTGAAGAAGAAACAGGAATTTATTTAAGCTGAGAAAGGGCGTTCTAGGGCAAACCAAGCAAAGGAAACAGGATATAGGTATGCATCCATGAGAGGACCTTGGGTGTACACAGCGGCCTGAGAAGTTCAGTGTAGCTAGAGCAGAGGGGTTTGGAAAGTGGCAGATCAGGTTCTATTTGTAGTTGTAGTCAGATGGTGAAGAGCCTTGGCAAGGCAAAAAGCTTGCTTTTATTCTCTAGATACCTCTAGGCAGCTGGAAGCTAATGAAGGTTCCTGAGCAAACGAGGGATAGGGTAAGGTTCCTTTTGGGGATGGGGTGGGATTAGGTTTTTGGTTTTTTTTAAGGAAAATCATTCTGGTGGCACTTTGTGGTGATATAGAATGGTAGAACGGACAGCTGTTGTAAGAGTGTTGCAGCAGCTCAGTCCACACATGATGAGGACCTCAGCTAAAGGACTGCGTGGCTAGGAGAGGCTGTTCAGGAGAAATTTCTGAAGTAGAATCATTGTCATGCGGTGACCAACTGGTGGAAAAGATGACAAAGTTTCAGAGATTAGAAATACTAGCAAAGTAACACATTTGAGACAGAACACTGAATTCTTTGTGGATATGGTAAATTTGAAGTGCCTAATTTAAGGCACCAAGGTTAGAAAGTGTAGGAGAGAGAGAGAGGGAGAGAGAGAGTCAGAGAGAGAGAGTGTCATCTGAAGCTTGAAGAGAGGTCTGGGCTACTGTATTTTATGCTGCTGTTTGCCATAGTTGGCCCTCTGTGTTGATTATCTTTTCGTCTGTGTAGTAATCTTGCAAACCAAGCACCATCCTGTTTTTCATAGAGGAAAACTATATAGCCTCCATGGAACACTGAAGAATGTTTGGTTTTTGTAAAAACATTTTACCTCCATTCTGCAGTGATGCTTTTCGAGGCTGTGCCATTCCACTAGCATTAGGAGGAATTGGAATACATCCACATGTAATTAATCTAGAGCATGAGATTTGGAGTAGAAACCTGGACTTAAATTTTTATCCCATTCTGAACACAGGAATGACTGTTGGTGTTAGGCAAGGTACCAAAGGTACCATAAAAAACGTGACTTTGGGTAACTTTGTCTTATTTGAGCCTTTGTTTGCTCATCTAAAAAATAATTCTTACCTCATGGGGTTTGTGAAGAATTACATAATAATATATACGTATATATACTTTCCATAGTAACTGGCACAATTCTTGACATATAGTAGTTAGGTGCTCAGATGTATTCGTTCTCCCTTCCATACACTCATTTTAGTCTTAGCTGCATTTATCTAAGTCCTCTTCACCATATCTCCCCTCGTTTCTGCTGTCTGTCAAAACTGAAGATCCAGCATATCTCCAGTCACTGGGGATGTCCTAAGGAAACTGGGACTGGAACCACTACCTACTTTTTTGATCTTAGGGTCAATGATCTGTAAGTTCCAAACCTTAAATCTAAGTGAAAGTGTACACCCAATGTGTAAGATACCACCTTTGAATTACAAGACAGCCTCTTCTCATGAAAACCTTGTCTCTGTATATTCTGAATACAGTCATCCTTCAATATCCATGGGGAACTGGTTCCAGGGCCCTCCTTGGATACCAAAATTTGTAGATGCTGTAGTATTTGCTTATAGCCTGAACACATCCTCCTATCTACTTTAAATTGGCTCTAGATTACTTATAATACTTAATACAGTGTAAATAATTGTTACACTGTACTGTTTAGGGAGTAATGACAAGAAAAAATGTCTGTACATGTTCAGTACAGATGTAAACATCCATTTTTGTTTTCCAAATATTTTCAGTTCACTGTTGGTTGTATCCGTGGATGCAGAGGGATGATTTTACATGAATAACCAGCAAAGGTTAATGCAGGGAACCACAAAAAAAAAGCCAGCTTTTGTAGAGTAGTTAGGAAATTATTTACTTCTCATAAGATGGAATGAAAGTGCATTCTAGGAAAATAATTTGCAGACAGACTTGAGACACAATATATTAGTAACTTGGGGACTGCCATCATCTCTTCTTTTTCTAGGAAACAGTATTTTAGGATTTATTTTCTCTAATCTGAAATAACAGAAGAAATATCATATCTGCATATAACCGTTCCTGAATTGCTTTGAAAAATATTTAATAAGACTCACAATCTCAAGATTTAACAGAAGTTATTATAAATTAGTGACTTTGAATCAAATGTTCGTGTTTGCATGTTTTTCCTTAACATGCATATATGGTACTAATTGTCATTTATTTTAGGTAATAGACAAATCTTTAAAATCTTCATGGAGAAATCAGTCTATCTTCATTTTTCTATACATTGATCAGAAATTTAGAAGTTCTTTTGAGTACATGTTGGCCAGTAGGATAGTTCAGTAATTGACTTTAGTATTAAACTTCCAGCAACATTGGCACTCTCTTGTCCATTAAGTTGAATAATTTTCTTTATCTGCATTTGTTGAGTCAGTGGACAGACAGGCACTTAATCTCTATGCTCGCAGGTGGTAGATACTGCCATGGGAGTTTTGCTTTTTTCAACGAGGAAGACTTACATTTTAATAATGTATCCTTGTGGAATTCAAGCCCTTTTAAAAACTCAATGAAGGTAGTTTTCTAAATAAATATTAAACTCTGTTAACTAACTCAAAAGCTTGCATGATGATATTTTAAAGCTCATTTGCAAGGATTAGGTAAATATTTTTGTGTACTTAGTCCCCAGTTAAGATATTGCCTATTCATTGCATTTTTCAAAGGGGCAAGTTTCTGGATATGGGTGGTGACATATGTATGAACATGTCTAATTACCATTTACAATATAAAATGTATGCAGGAATATATTTTTGTCAAAATAGACTATATGCTAAGTCTAAATATCTTTGCTAAACTCTGTGGGGATAGATTCACACTCTATAGTAACAGCATTTATCAATTCCATCAAAAACTTAAGTTCCAACAATTAAAAGTACTATTAATATATTGATCTTATTAGTAGGTTAATAATAGGCCTTAGTCTGAACAGTTTGCAAATAGGTGAAGTTATAATCACAACTATTTGAATTCCTAGCGTATTTATGATGCTGTCAAATATTATAGGAGTTATAGAGATCTTGTTTCTATTTTCATTTGTATTTATAGGCATAAAAAAGATTACTTATTTAGGAAATAACTTAAAATACTGAAGAAGTGTATGTATCCAACGGTGTTAATTGTTTTGATTTTAATCATAAGTTGGCCAATTCAGAAATCATGATTTAACACCTAGCTCATTTTTTTTCTTGGACAACTGAATACACAAGATTCAGTGTTGCTAGAAATTTTTCAGGTTAAAAGTGACATTCAAGAATTGTTGACAAGCTAATTTCTTTTCTGCCTTACTGCCAGAATTGTACATCTCTAACAAATGCCTGACTTACATGAATATTATAAAATATTTATAAAAATTATTTTTTAATTTTAAATGAAATTGATGGAATATCATAATAAAAAGCAGTAAAGACATTGCCTGAAGTAGTCAAAAGTCTAAAACTGTTGAGGTTTTATTACTTAATACACTTTAAAAATAAACTAGTACTGGATTTAAAATAATGTGATCTGTAACTTTCTACCTAAAACACCATTTCCCTTGAACTCCTTCAACTATTGCACGTACACGTATTTGTTCTTGCTGAGCACACACAGGACACCCACAGGCTGGCTCGGCACCCTTCACCCCTTCCTTTACTATCACATTGTCCTGTTGTTTACAGATAAAAATTGTGTCTTTGTCTCTGTCCCTAGCACTAAGCACCTTGTCTAGAGCATAGCACACTTTTTTTTTTTTTTTTTTTTTTGAAACAGAGTCTTGCTCTGTTGCCCAGGCTAGAGTGCCATGGCGTCAGCCTAGCTAACAGCAACCTCAAACTCCTGGGCTCAAGCGATCCTCCTGCCTCAGCCTCCCAAGTACCTGGGACTACAGGCATATGCCACCATGCCCTGATAATTTTTTTATATATATTTTTAGTTGTCCAGCAAATTTCTTTCTATTTTTTAGTAGAGACGGGGTCTCGCTCTTGCTCAGGCTGGTCTTGAACTCCTGACCTTGAGCGATCCTCCCACCTCGGCCTCCCAGAGTGCTAGGATTAGAGGCATGAGCCACCGTGCCCAGCCTCATAGCACACTTTTGATAAATATGCTTCTAATCAATTTAGAATCAGTGATTGTTAATGGTTACTTTTGTATCATTTGGATTTGGCATCTAATGAGAAAATAGTATGTTACATTCCAGAGTTATTATGAAAAGCCCAATGCATTATGTCTGTTGGGAGCTATTTTGCAATAGGACTGAGCTGCTTCGGGTGTGTTCTCTTGCTCAATATGTAATTTTTGCCAAGGACAGGCTCTACTCAAAGTGATGACTCAAAATATTAAATCAACCTAAATATGGGTTCATGTCACTATTTTCCCCCTCTGTGATTACTTATCTCTTTGTGTTAGCAGCACCCTCCTCAAAATGTAATGCTGCTCAGTATCGTTCCTTAACCCTTGTGTATAACACGTCTATTCCCTCCATCTTTAAGACCAAGAATGTTAACTGCTTATGAGGCAGCATGGTATTTTTCACCTGTTAAGTCCTAAATATATTATTTCAAAAATTGCTGTTTTAAAACTGTTTAATGGCCATATGTATTATATTTTTATTATAGATCCTTAGATACAACTCTGTGTTTTGAAATTCTTAGATATATTTATATACTCACGTTTAGTGGCTATAATCATTGAACTCATTTTTTTTAATCAACTCCTTTTAATAACAGCTTTATTGAGATATAATTCACACACTGTAAAGTTTACCCTTTTTAAGTGTGCATTTACAGAGTTGTGCAACTCTCACCACCATCTGTAGATTCTTTTTTACTTATTGGTGCCCTTGGATACACAAAAGTTTTTAATTTTGATGAAGTTCAATTTACCTATTTTTTCTTTTGTTGCTTGTGCTTTTCTAAGACATAATTACCTAATACAGGCTCATGAGGATTTATTCTGGTGTTACATTTTGAGTTAATTTTGTTTATGGTGTGAGGTAGGTCCAGTTTCATTCATTTGGTTGTGTATATTCAGTTGTCTGAGCACATCTGTTGAAAAGACTGTCCTTCCTCTATTGAATTGCTTTTATGCCTTTGTCAAAGATTAACTAAGTTATCTTGTCATCCTTGTTGAAAAAATCAATTTACCATAAATATAAGATTTCATTTATGGAATCTGTTATATTCCATTGACCTAAATATTTATCTTTATGCCAGTGCCACATTTTTTTAATTATAATAGATTTGTAGTTCAAGAAATGTGAATTCTTTTTTTTTTCTTTTTTTTGAGACAGAGTCTCACTCTGTTGCCTGGGCTAGAGTGCCATGGCGTCAGCTCACAGCAACCTCCAACTC
>NW_012138302.1:13052230-13075883 GCF_000956105.1 Propithecus coquereli
CAGCTGAAAGTCTGTACACACTAACTCCCCATTCCCCTTCCCCTCAGCCCTTGGCAACCACCATTCTACTTTCTATCTCTATGAGTTTGACTACTCTAGATACCTCATATAAGTGGAATCATATAATATTTATCTTTCTGTGGCTGGCTTATTTCACTTAGCATATCTTCAAGGTTCTTCCATGTTATAGCATGTGTCAGCAATAGCTTTTTTAAAAAGGATGAGTAATATACGATTGTATGTATATACCACATTTTGTTTGTACATTCGTCCGTTTTCATGGACACTTGAGTTGCCTCCACTTTTTGACTATTGTGAATAAAGCAGCTGTGAACATGAGTGTACAAATATCTATTAAAGTCCCGTCTTTTAGTCCTTTTGGATATATATGCAGAAATGGAATTGCTCAATCATGTGGTAATTCTATATTTAATTTTCTGAGAAACCACCATACTGTTATTTACTGTGGCTGCAGTTTTCCACTTCCACCAGCAATGTACAAAGGTTGCAATTTCCCCAAATCCTTGTCAACACTTAATATTTTCTATATTTTTGATAATAGCCATCCTAATAGATGGGAAGTTTCTTTGTCCAGTTTTAATATCAGGGTAATACTTGCCTTATAAAATAAGTTGAGAAATGTTCCTTGCTTTTCTGTTTTTTTGGAAAAGTGTGAAGGATTGATGTTAGTTATTCTCTGAATGTTTGGTAGAATTCATCAGTGATGCCATCTGGTCCTAGGCTTTTCTTTGTGGAAAGTTTTTGATTACGAGCCATTCTTTATTTGTTGTAGGTCTTCAGATTTTCTATTTGTTCTTGAGTCAGTTTTGGTGGTTTATGTTTTTCTAGGTATTTGTCTGTTTCATGTAGGTTATCTAATTTGTCGGCATAGTAATTTTTTTTGTTTGTTTGTTTGTCTTTGAGACAGGGTCTTACTCTGTTGCCCAAGCTAGAGTGCAGTGGTGTCATGATAGCTCACTGCAACCTCAGACTCCTAGGCTCGAGCGATCTTCCTGCTTTAGTAGCTAGGACTACAATCGTGCAACACCACACCTGACCTGCAATTGTTGCTAGTATACCTTATAATCATTTTTATTTCTTTAAGGTCAATAGTGATGTTTTCTCTTTCATTCCTTATTATTAAATTATTAAACTTGAGTCTTCTCTCTTTTTCCCTTGGTCAGTCTAGCTAAGGATTTGTCTCTCATTTACAGTTCAATATTTCCTTCTAATCTCTGCTTTCGCTGCATCCCATAAGTTTTGTTATGTTATATTTTAATTTTCATTCACCTCAATGTATTTTCTAATTTCCCTTGTGATTTCTTCTTTGACCCATTGGTGATGTGGGAATGTGTTGTTTAATTTTTACCTATTTTTAAATTTCCAAAATTTTCTTCTGCTGATGATTTCTAATTTCATTCCATTGTAGTCAGACAATATACTTTGTATGATTTTTAATCTTTTCAAATTTGTTGAGGTTTATTTTACAACTTAACATATGTTCTACATGGAGAATATTCCATGTGTACTTGAGAAGAATCTATATTCTATTGTAATTAGGTGGAGTGTTCTATGAAAGTATGTTGAGTCTAATTGTTTTATAGTACTGTTTGAGTCTTCTATTTCCTTGTTGTTTTGCCTTCTGTCTGTTATTGAAAGTGAGGTATTGAAGTCTCCAATATTATTGTTGAGTTGTATATTTTTCTTTTCAATTCTGTCAGTTTTTACTTTCTGTATTTTTGGTCTCTGTTGTTAGATGCATATATGTTTATAATTGTTATGTCTTCCTGATGGGTTAAACCTTTGTTATTAAAAAACAGCCTTCCTTGTCTCTAGTAACAAATTGTAACAAAGTGTGAATACTACTACAGCCACTCCAGTTCCCTTATGTTTGCGTAGTTTATCTTTTTACATCCTTTTGTTTCAGCCTCTTTGTAATTTGAATCTAAAGAGTGTCTATCATAGACAGCATATAGTTGTATCATATTTTAAAAAATCCACTCTGCCAACCTCTACCTTTTTGATTGGAGTGTTTAATCCATTTCCATTTAATATAATTACTAGTAAGGCAGGATTTACATCTGTCACTTTGCTATTTGTTTTCCATATATTTCTTATGTCTTTCTGTTCCTCTGATTCTCCATTATTCCTGTCTTGTTGTCTAAAAAGAGACAGGATATCACTCTGTCGCCCAGTCTAGAGTGCAGTGGATGATCATAGCTCACTGTAACCTTGAACTCCTGAGCTCAAGTGATCTTCCCACCTCAGCCTCCCTAGTAGCTAAGACTACAGGCACATGCCCCCATGCCTAGTTGATTTTTGTTTTTTATAGAAGGGTCTTGCTGTGTCGCCCAGGCTGGTCTTGAACTCCTGGCCTCAAACAATCCTCCCTCCTAAAGTTCTGGGATTACAGCACTTGGCCCACTCCTATCTTTTATATTAAATATGTATTTTTCTGGTGTATCATTTTAATTCCCTTTCTTTCACTATAAATACACACACACACACACACACACACACACACACACACACACATATAGTTTGAGTTATTTTATTAGTGGTTGTCCTGGAAATCACAGTTAACATCTTAATTATAGAGAAGTTGCAAAAATAGTACAAAGAATTTTTATATAACCTTTATTCAGGTTCTTCAAATGTTGACATTTTATCATATTTGCTTTACTTTTCTCTCTTTGTATGTATGTATATAGATAAGAAGACATATAATGTGTACGTGTATAAAATGTGTGTTTTGTTCTTGCACTGTTTGAGAATAAACTACAGACCATGATGCCCTTTTATCCTTATATGCTTCAGTGTATATTTCCTAAAAATAAGAATATTCTCTTAACATAACTTAGGATGGTTATCAAAATCAGAAAATTAACATTCATCCAGTACTAAAATTCTTTGATGCTAAAAAGTAAAATAAAACAAATATTAATGAAAATTTCTGTTTCAAGATTCGGTCCAGGATCCCATGTTGCATTTGGTTGCCCTCTCTGTCTAGTCTTCATGTCTTTTAAGACTTCGAGATTTTTTAAGAATAGGGGTAGATATTTTTTAGTATACATTTTGGGTTCTCTCATGGTTAGATTCAGGTTATACTTTTCTGCCAAGAGTACCGCAGAAGTGATAATTGTGCCCTTCACAGTACATCGTATCAGGAGGCAAGTGCTGTTTGTCTCATTACTGAAAAGGATCCTCCTTCCCCAGGCGCTTAGGGAAGCCGCTAGGTACATGTGATGATTTCCTATGTGATTCATTCTGTTAACGCCTATGGACATTAATGATAGATATTCCATAGTAATGACATATCCCCATTTCAGAATCAGCCAACCGATTGTGTGTTGGGGCAGAGGCTTATGTGCCTTAATTCTGTTTTGACCCTAGGTTAATAAATTTAAGTATTTAATCTTCTAAGGCTGCCATAAAATACCACAGACTGGATGGCTTAAACTACAGAAATTTATTTTCTCACAGTTGAGGCTAGAAGTCCAAGATCAAGATGTCATTAGGGTTGGTTTGTGGTGAGGATTCTCTTCCTGATTTGCAGATGGCCACCTTCTCTGTTTGTCCTCACATGGACTTTCCTCTGCGCACTCACTGAGAGAGAGATCTCTGATGTCTCTTCCCCTTCTTATAAAGACACCAGCGTTATTGGATTAGGGCCCCGCCCTTATGACCTCGTTGGACCTTAATTATCTGCTTAAAGGCCTATTTCCAAATATAGTCACATTGAGAGTTTGGGCTAGAAGGAGGCCCAATTTAGTCCAACACTGATGCTGATAAAAGTGTTTTTTTTCTTTCCCCAAGGAGGCTCTTAGTTTTTATAGCTATTAGGTACATTTGATAATTTTATATGTGATTTGATCTGTTAACTATAGAAATTAATGATAAGATATTCCATAGTAATGACATATACCCACAGAATCGGCTAAGTGAATTTTTTATGTCTTAATTCTACTTTAATTCCAGTTTAATACATTTAAGCATTTAACAAGTGTGCAGTTTTAAGACTATCCTAAATTTTCTATTCTTTGGTTCTATCAGGTTCCTTTAAGTATAAAACTGGCTTATTTATATTACTTATGAATTAATTGTATTTCTGAAAAGTGTTATACTTTAAAAACTGAAATTTTCCCGTACATTATCATTCTAAACCTACTTAATTCACCACTCTCACCCTTCACACCTTCCCCCTAACTTACATTGTCTAATACACCTAATAATTACCTTCCTGTTTTTGTTTTATTTTCATCCCAGTTTAGTTATGAACCTGGAAAAAAATGTTTTGGATTCCTTTTGGTATCATTGATATAGGTTTGAAATTAGTTTTCTTCTGTATGCTTTTATCATTTCTGTTTTATATTTATGTTTTTTTCCTTTATTGAGGTTAAAGGTGGTTTTTTTAATGGAATGATTTTATCATTTTATTTTATAATGATTGGATTATATAGTGGATTGTGAAAATATTTAGGTTTCAGGGTTAGGTGCAGTGGCTGAATCCTGTAATCCCAGCCCTTTGGGAGACTGAAGGGAGAGGATCACTTGAGCCCAGGAGTTCAAAGTTACAGTGAGCTATGATCACACCACTGCACCCAAGCCTGGGCAACAGAGTAAAACTCTGTCTCTAAAAAAGTAAAAGAAAGAAAGAAAATATTTAGGTTTTCCAAAAAACTAGTAGGTGTTAGGCAATTTGGAGTTCAGTTTGCTTTATTACAAATTAGCATGGTGAGAACTGAGGGAAAGTCTGGCAGTTATCCCATTATTAATTGAAACTTTGCATAGATTATTTTTCCATTTAACAGTATTTACTAGATACCAACTTTGTGTTAGGGACCAGGTTCTGGAAATACAGAGTTGGTCAAAAGTGGACAGTGTCCATGCCCTGATGGAGCTTGGTCTAGTGGAGGACAAACATAAAATAAGTCACAAGTAAATACAAAATTATATCTGTGAATAGTGCTATAAAGGAGAGGTTCAGGATGGTAAGAGTATATAATAATACATAATAACTAGAGGAATTTGACCTAGTTTAGAAGTTCTAGAAAGGCTTCCCTGAAAGAATTAAGGATGTATAGGAGTTAAGTAGGTTAAAGAGGGCAGAAAGATGAGTTCAGGAATAGTGGCATAAAACGACCATTTATTATGCTCATCGATTCTGTGGGGAAAGGATTCAGACAGCAGTTTATCTGTGCTCCATGATGTCTAGGGCCTCAGCCGGAAGACTAAGGCTGGGAATGACCTGATGGCCAGAGGCTGGACTCATCTGAAGCCACCTTCACTGGCCTTCAGGTACTGGCTGTCCACTGAGACCTTAGTGAGACTGTTGGGCAGTACACCTGCATGTGACCTCTCCATTTAGTGTGAGTTCCCTCATGACATGGTGTTTGGGTTCCAGGAGTGAGTGTCCCGAGAGGACAAGCCAGGAAGAAGCTGTATTGCCTTTCCTGACCGAGGCTTGAACATCACGCAGGGTCTCTTCTGCTCTATTCTGTTCATTGGGCAGGTACACACACAGTCCTACTCTGGTTCAGAGACACGAGGAGTAAATGCCACCTTTTGATGGAGAGTGGCCAGGTTCTGGAAGAGCATGTAGGATCAGAAATATTGCTATGGCCTTTTGGGAACATATTCTGATACAGGGATCATTGTGCTTGTCAAGAAGCTAAATCCCAGAGAAACCATTGGAGTGCAGAAAGCTGGAGAGGAAGAATTAGGGGATAGGCCCTTTAAGGCCTTCTAGAACATTTAAAAAATGATTTGGATTATCTTAAGAACAAAGGCAAGCCATGAAAGTTTTTAGACTTTGCATCAGATTTGTGCCTTATAAAGATCAGAGTGGAAAGCAAATGTGTGTATGAGGTAGAGGGAGACCAGTTTGGAAGCTGGCGAAATAATCTAGGCATAAGCCACGGCAGCTTGGGCTAGGAGGTGGCTGTGGAGATGGATGGAAGTGGAGGGATTTGAGAGAAATTTAGGAGGTCTGATCCCCAGGTGTTGGGGGCGGGGATGGGAGAGCAGTGTGTTAAGAATGATTCCCTGGTTTCTGGCGGTGCTACCAGATGTATCTGGTGCCATTCACTGGGATTGGGGAACACGAGAAGTGGACCAGGGTTGAGGGGGAAGGATCATGAATTTGGTTGGGGCACACATTTAATGAGAGAAGATGTCAAGTAGGCAGTTGCATTTGTGTGTCTGAAGCTCAGAGGAAAGGTCTAAGCTGGCAATAGAAATTTATGAATCATCTGCAGATAGGAGGTAATTGAGAGTTGGAGTGTGGATGAGGTCACCCAGGGAGATAGACTGGAATGAGAAGAGAGGGCCTAGCACTGAGGTTTGAGAGCTCAAATATTGATGCCTGGGAGGGGAGGGTGTACCAGACACACTAGGAACAGCCAGACCCGTGGGAGGAGAAAGGGAGTGTGCTATCCTGGGAAGCAGGGGGAAGAATCTAGCATTTCAAAAGGAGAGAGTGAGCAGAAGGTCAGATAGTCCTGAGAAGTAAGATAAGGACTGAAACACGTCATTGGATTTAATGATACAGAATTCAATGGTGACCTTAACCATAGTCACTTTGGGGAGTAGGGACTCTGGAATCCAGATTGGGGTGGTGTCAGGATTGAGTCAGTGTGAGAAAGAAATGGCAAATAGAGGTACCTCTTTGAAGAAATTTATTCTCTCAGTGAGAAAAGAGAGGTGAGGACAGGATGGCTGTCAGTGAAGGCAGGTTTGATATTTTACTATGAGAAATGGAGTTCATTTTTGAAGAAAGAGATGACGGTCACCTTCTGAGAGGGTAAGAATGCCAGAATGATAAAAGATGAGAATATTTGAGGTACTCTTGGTGAAAGATGTGATTATGAGAAAGAAAGGTGGGATCCACACTAGTGGTATTAATGCAATCATTGGTTAAGCATTTGCTCTGTTAAATTCTAAATTTTTACAGTAGTCACTAATTAGCTTATTTGCTTTTTATCTTAATCCCTTTTTTGTCAGAAGAATGATGAAAATGGAAACTGCTCTGGGGAAGGAATTGAATTCCCTACAACAAATTTGTACGAACTGGAAAGCCGTGTTTTAACGGATCATTGGTCCATCCCTTATAAGCGAGAAGAATCACTAGGCAAATGCCTGTTGGCCTCTACCTACCTAGCAAGACTTGGTAAGTTTCCAGACCGCAGGACACCTGAGGACATTTTTTTCATAGGAGGCCTGAGTTTGATCTTAGCTCTTATTGCCTGGCTGTGTGGTCTTGGACAGACTGTTTATTCTCTTAGTCTTTGTTTATCCCCTGTAGAATAAAAGCTTTGAACTAAATCAACCATTTTCTTCTAGCTTCAAGAGAGTGTAAGATTATTTAAAATACAGTGGAAATCTTTATAGAAATTGAAATTAACTTCCCAAAGAAGCTTGGAGCACTTTAAATTAAGGCTCAGTTCAGCAGCTATTCTTTTTAAGAAAAGAAATGTTTATTTAACAAACTTTTGTGCTTATTATTGTAAGTGCCTGGCACTGTCTTTGGTGCTTTACAAATATTAAGCTAATAGAGTAATAAAATATCACTAGGTTGGAAGAATGGATGTCAATATAAGGAAACATCTACACTAAAAATCTATAAAAGAGAAAATTTATTTTTCATATTGAATTCAGTTATAAAATAAAATGAATAGGGCCACTGTTTTGTGGAGTTTTTTTCCTTAATAAAAGTGTGCTTAGTTAACAGACCATGATTAAATATGAGACACATCAAAAGGAAATATTTTGACTTGGATTCGATTTAATCCTGATAGGCTCTTATGGTGCATTTATGACTGGCTTCTCAACAGCAGCATTTATTGAGCACCTGTAGGAAGGATCTGTGTACTATGCCAGACAGTAGATCTAAAAAATAGAAACTGTGTTCAACAGTATTCCCAATGATGAACAAAATCCATTATCGAGTTTAAGACGGAAATGCATTTCTTCCAAGGAGTGATTTTATATTAGATTCATTCATTCACTTAGCAAGTATTTATCACTTACTGTGTGAATTGTGCCAGACACAATTCTGTATATTTTATTACACAGATTTTATCAGTTTGTTTTAGGGGAGAAGAGTGATTTTGGCATTTATTGAAATATTTGTGTTTTTATAGAACTGTTTAGAAAAACAATAATGGCTAGTAAGTAGCTCCTGTTGGTGTTTTACTAGCTATTTAATCAGACCCTTGAAGTTACTCTGACATGAAAACATAAGTTCAACCATTTCAGTTCTAATTAGTATTTATTTAGTCTAATACTGTGATTCTCAGTCTATTCCCTCATCAGAAGGTATATAGTCTACTTTTAATAACCCTTTAAGAATCAAGGTTTTTATGGTAGATAGTTCCATGTGTATTTAGTATGAATTTAGAATGGTATGTATGATTTCTGCAAACTGCCTAAGATCTAAATAAGGTATGTTCTTTCGTTTATTTTACTAAGGTCTTTCTGAATCTGATGAGAATTGTAAAAGATTTATGGATAGGTGTATGCCTGAAGCATTTAAAAAGGTAAGAAAAATGTGCTAATCCGATGTTTTTTGGTGGGGGTGAAGTAGATAAGCTTTTTGTTTCAGTTTTAGTTTTTTTATGTGTAAGACCAGTTTATGAATCTTGTTCAGCTGAGGAATCCTCTAATATGAAAAAAAAGTAGCTCTGAATTTGGGGCTTATAAATGATTTACTACGTTAATTGTTTGCATGCATCTTTGGTCAAATATAACTTTTACTTCCTACTATTTAATTGCTAAGAATAGGTTAAGGCTTAATTATACTAGGAAATTGCACACTTTAGTAAAGAAAGAATTGTGGCACTTAGATAGTATAGTATTTATTTATCAAAATATGAGCCTCTTTATACTTACTATTTTACTGAGGCAGAAGCAGACATTTTAAGCTACTGAAAGTTAGATTAGATTAGATGAGAAGAGAAGCGATGTTCTTACTGGCAAAATGGTATGCATATGGCAGCATCTCCTGTCAGAGCCAGAATGATACGCTCCCATTCTGATCACATCTCTTAGAAAGCAGTTTTTCTTAACAATGGGAATAGGAGATCACTGAAATTGTGTTTCTGAAAGCGGACTGACTCAGCACGATTCCCTTTTCACCACATGAGTCTTCAGTCCTCACAAGAGCAGGGACTGTGTCTGTCGTGGACACTACTGTCTTCCCCAGCATATAACCAAGTGCCTATCTCGTAGAAAGAGCTCAGTAAATGTTGAATGAATGAATGAGTCTCCTGCTGTCTTAACTTCTGGATTTTGACACCCATTTTTGTCCTATATGCAAGTAAGTCACTAGAACTATAAATGGGTAAAGTTTATATTTATCTTAAAACCCAGTGAAACAAACTCTTCATTTGCAAACAGTTATTCCCAGCTGCATTTTGGTAGACAGAATCTCCTTTGATTCAAGGCTTAAAAGCTAACAAAATTAATTTTAGAAACAAAAGTTTTCTTTCTTTTTTCAGAAAAAGAGAGAAATCTTTTTAAATTGTCATTTGGGCAGAGATTATATGAAATCAAGATTTATCTTCATTTTAGATTAATTCATCTACCAATTTGTAGTTTAAAATAATTTTAAACTTTTAAGAATTCTTTTAAGAATTATAGTAGCTTTTTAAAAAATAGCAAAATTTTTATAATGTAACATACTGTGACATATAATATATGCACAAATTTACAGAGAAGGAAAATACAAGTTTATTCAGAGTCATGGAAAAGGACTTATTAGTCTAGGGAAAGGACCTTTAGGTTTAGGAGCTCCGGACCCAGAAAGCCCTGTATCAAATAAGTTCACCACCAAGTTGCGTATTTCGAGGATAATACTTTAACTCTGTGCAGAGATGCTTCAGAGAACTGTTTTATCTTATGCCCTCATAATAAATGGTCACATGGCTGGTTGGTTGGTTGGTTGGTTGGTTGGTTGGTTGGTTGGTTTTTTTTTTGTAAAACTGTGAGCTCAAAGGTACCCTGTGTTATGTTATTCAATTTTGTTAATGTAAAAATGTTAAATTCTCCTACAGTTTAGAGCTATTAAAAAGATTCTCCTCACCATCAATTAAGCATACTTTCTTTTATTAAATCAGAAGAGCTACAGAATTCTATGTGCCTTTAGGCTTGGCTGCCAGAACACTCAGTAGGATTTGACATAATTGGTACTACTTTCCTCGCTGTGTTTCCTGGGACAAGGACCGTCGTCCCCTCCCCTCTTCCCCAGGCTTTTCTCACAAGCTGCCCTCTACCATTTTCTTAGAAGTAAGGGTATGAATAATAAGTGATTGCGTGAATAAGGTGCACAAAAGGAGCTTTGTTGTCATTTCTGCATTCTTCACCTTTCACCTTCAGGCCAGCCTTGTATTCTTTCTTAGTATGTTCAGGCAGGGAGAATAATTTAGGTTTGTCCATAGTATATGGTTGTGTTTAAACCAGCTGCGCATCTCCCCCACAAGGTATCGCCTGTCTTTCCCCATCTCAGAATTCTAGACGGTAGACAGAATTACGTTTTCAAAGTGAAAAATGAACAAATGAGAATGGCACCAGAGGAAGTGGTGCTTAATCCACATATATTTTTATTTTGCAGTCATACGAAGCTTCTTAAATGTTGATTTCTGTTTTGCTTTGTTATTTAATTTTTAAGTATAGGAGAAATATGTAGTCAGGCAAAAAAATTCTTGTAAAAAATGGTAACTCATTGGTTTATATAAAATCAGTCTTATGATTTTTGCTCATTTGAGCAAATAGTGCCACTAATTGGTACTTAGAAAATCTGGAACTGAGTCTTTTCTCTGCAGCCATTGCAGTTTGGGCTCCTTCAGACTGCTCTTTTTAAGAGGTTTTCAGTGTGGCCAAGAAAAAAATTTTGATTGCATGGTATTTTCCCTCTGGAGGGAAATCTTAACAAAAACATGAAACCACCATACAAATTTAAGTGAAATCTTTTGATTTCTCATTGCCTGTTCTGACAGTTGTTCCTAAATTAGACTTCCCCAAGGACTACAAGGCTGAGGATCAGGGAAATCCAGTTTCTCCACTCTTGAATGAATCTAAGAAGCTATTTGATTATAAGATGTACCACTACTTTATATTTGATGTTTATATTTAAGAAAAATAGCTGCTAAGTAAACAGTGTTGCAATGTCTTTTCACTGAGAGCTATTTTAGATTTTCTTAAACATTTAACAAATTAAGTATTACTTTTGCACTTACTAAAAAGGAAAATATAAGCAAAGTAAATTGGTAAGATGTTTCTAAAATTTTTTTACATTCAGAACCCTGCCGTCATCTGGTCAACAGGTGGAAAGATGCCATTCTATTTCTGAGATGTTAAAAAATGTGAAAAGAATATGTATATTAGAATCCATGAAATATAACATCCATTTCTCAGGTTCTTAAAATATTGATTAATAAGGATAGGCAACCATCAAGATATATTAATAATGCCTTATCATTTATAAAATGCTTTCACGTTTATTCTGTCTTTTGATCCTCATAACATCTGTGTGAAGTGGGAAGGAATTATGCCTCTTTAGAGATGAAAGAACTGAGCCTCTGAGAACTCAGGTAAATTTGTCCAAGGCCACACAGCTAGAAAACAGTAGTAACCAGGAATTGATCTCGGGTTTTTACCTGTTCTACACCACTTGACCTCCCCTAGTAATAATGACAAGTAGAGGAGCAAATAAAAATTTTCTTTTGAAGAAACTGCTTTAATGCAAGAAAATTAAAATTCAAAAGCAAAACTCTGTGTTGACTTTGAAATAAATGAACAAGTAGATGGACTGCAGTTATGGGTTTTTTAACAGCAAGTCATCTGCATAAAAAAAGTATTTTGGTCATAATCTTTTGATTATTTGAGATTGACCTGATAAACCATAAATTTATTTTCTTTTTTCAAGTTAGACTCTAGTCTGCCCTTTATGTTTTTGTAGCTCCTGACATCAAGTGCTGTTCACAAGTGGGGTACTGAAATTCATGAAGGAATCTACAACATGTTGATGCTGTTAATAGAACTGGTTGCAGAGAGAATAAAACAAGATCCAATTCCCATTGGGCTCCTGGGCGTGCTTACAATGGTATAGTATCTCTAAAATGAAGTGTTCTGTGTTTCGATTTTGTTGAAAATAAATACTTGTTATTCTCTGACTCCTAGTTAATAATTTGTGATAATGGTTTTATCATTAAAGATAATAACTTAGCTGTTAGGGTCCTTCATTTTTATTTTTAAAAGCAGAGCAACCATCATGTGTTTTACTTTGGAAGAAGTACCTTTCTATAATAATGTTAATGTATTTTACAGCTTGTAAAATGATTAAATGCCTTTCTCTTATCTCTTTCCAATTTTTTGTATCTTAAATATTTTCGTATGGAGTGTTCATGTGGTTAGATTTCTGACCTTTTCCCCCAACAGGCAATAGAAGCTACATGAAGGAGAGACCCTCCTGCTTTCCCGTCCTACTTCTGTCTTCACTGTCTCTGTGGCCCAGCTCTACCTGTGGCTGCCCTAGCACATCTGGAGCATTGATATCACTTTGCCTTGAGTCAGACCTCTCATCCTGTTACCTCCTACTCTTCTCTCACAGCAAACATTGAACAGGACAGGAGAGCACCACGTTAGTCCCTTGCTCCTCTGCACTAGCTACAGCGTGTGCTGTTTGTTGGTGTTCTTGAACGATTCCATTAACGAAGGAGTCCAAGGCTATATTTTTATCTTCTTTTCTAGTGCTAATATGTGTTGCTATAGAAATAGATAATAATGTTTCTCTGTTCTCTTTGAATCTAGGCTTTCAATCCTGATAATGAATACCATTTTAAAAACAGAATGAAAGTGTCTCAAAGGAATTGGGCAGAAGTGTTTGGAGAGGGAAATATGTTTGCTATTTCACCTGTATCTACTTTCCAAAAGGTAAACATAGTATAGTTTTGTTTCATCTTTTTTAGAGAAATGTATTGGAAAAGATATTCTGTGCTATAAAAATGACAATTTACTCAAAAGGAGTAAAACAATCTGTGGAAAATGACAAATATCCCATATGGCTCATAAAATTGCTTAAAATTTTTTCAGACATTGCAGATTTTTCCCATAGCTGTTAACCAGTATCATGAAGAATTTTATAGATTTGAAATGATATCTAGTGAAATGAGAAATGACTTTAGTGCCCCATATATTGGATTATCAGAACTGCAGTTTGATTGGTGTCCCAGTTTCGTAGAGATATTTGAGAGACTAGAGCATTTGAAATGACTTAAGATGACTAATTGTACCTAGAAAAAAATAATCTAGTACTTAGTCTCCTATATAATTTTCTTTTAGACTCCCTAAGCATTAAAATTTTTGCTTTTTCAGGCCCAGAACCAATATTTTTATTTTATATTCAGAGTTTTACAGTATGTCTGTAACATTTTGCCCACAAGGAGTACATAAGCTGAACAATCATTTACTTCAAACACTGGCTTTTCAGAAATAATTGAAAGAAGACAAATTAAGTGGAAAGAAAATTTGTCCATTGCTTTCATAGAAACAGAGATTTAGGTCAACAATCATTTATTTAACATTTACTATGTGTCTGGCATTATTCCAGGTTTATGAGATATACATAAACTGTCCTTGTCTTTAATATAAAAAGTAATAAGATGTGATTCCTAGCTTAATGATATAGTGGAGAAAATATGAAAACAAAAAATTACAGCATAATAAACATTAGGTGTGATTATAATATGTACTATGCATAGAATTCAGAGGAGGCAGGGATATTGCCACCCTGGTGGGTCAGGCAGTATTCCAGAGAACGGGTAAGAGCTGAGTGGAAATGCCAGTATATATGTTCTTTGGAATTTAATCCCCACAACAACTCTTCTAGTTGGGTACTATTTTTACCCCCATTTCATAGACGAGAAGCTGAGACAGATGGAAGTTAAGTACTTGCCAAGTCCACATACCTAGTTACAGGAAGAAGCCATGCAGTCCAGCCATGGAGTCCACATTCTATAATAACCATACACAGTACTACTTCCCAAAATGTTAAAGTCTTCTCTTTCAGTTTGTTGAGAGGATTAAATGACAAATATATGTACAAACACTGAACATGGTGGTTCACTATAGTAAATATGCAGCAGATAGTCATTCTTTTCCCTTCAGTTTACATGTGCAACAACTGAGACCCAGAAAGGTTGATCTTTGGGTTTCCTCTCGTTACCGCAGAGGGGTTCTCTCTCTCACCAAGGCTCTAGATCCCCTCTCCTCTTGCCTACTCAAGCATATCATTCCTTAGGTTTTATATTCTTTCTTTGGTATCCTCAATTTTTTCCCTACTCTCGGATCATTACCTTTGTATACAATGTGCTCTGGTATTTCACCTCTTTAAATATTAGATAAACTTTTAATATCATATACCTCTCTAGCTTCAGCATGGTCCTCTGCTCCCCTTGATAGCCATACCTTTTGAAAAATTCCATGTCCTCTCTCCCAGTTATTCTTTTAGTGATTACTCTAATATTTTAACTTACTAAATAAAACCTAAATTTCATTAATATCTTTATCCTCCTCTGAGCAATATATAAAGGCCTTAGAATGTTTCACCTGATCACTCCCCTCCTGACTTATTATCTCTCTGTCTTTATTGTGCATTGTCTTAATCTCCTATGTTTCTCTACTCCATAAAGTAGGTAAGTGCATCGTATAAAGTGTGCTTTTAGTAAAGGCCCATTATTGGTGGTTAAGTCTTTGTTTTGGATGGCCTGAACTTAACTCTATTTACCATTCCTTATAGAATACATACTTCCACTGGGTTTGAAACTCTAGATTAACAACTATTTCCCATCAGAATATTGAAGATATCATTTCACTGTCTTCTGGTTTGGGTACTGCTTTTGAGAAGTTGGCTGTTGGTCTGACTGTTCTTCCTTCATTAGAGATGTCTGTCTTCCCTCCACGCCTGTATCTTTTTTCTCTTTGGTGTCTGTCAGTTTGACTCTCATGCAATTAACCAGGGTATTCTTTTTATTTACTTTGCTTCAGATTCGTTGGGCTTCTGAATCTAAGAATTAATGTCATGCATCAATTCTGGAAATTTCTCAACCATTATCTTTTTCAATATTGTCCCTTCCCCATTAGTGTCTCTTTCTGGAACTTTGGATACATGTTGGACTTCTCATTCTGTCCTCCATGTCCCTTAACCCCTTTTGTATTTTTTCCTATTTTCCATCTTGTCTCCTTATGCTGCGTTGTGATAACTTTTTCCAGATCTAATGTACAGTTTACTATTTTTTTCTATTTGTATCTAATCTGCTGTTTAACCTATTCATTTGAGCCTTTAATTTCATTACTGAATTTTTCATTTATATAAATTGTTTGCTTCTTTTTCGACGCTGTTTAGTCATTTTTTTTTTTATTGTCTCATGTTCTTGACTCATATTTTCAATCCCTGGTTTGTTTAATGCTAATTTATATTCTGTGTCTGATATCTACAGGTCTGATTCTGTTGGCTTTTACTCGTTTTGTATGTGTGTATGTGTATAGAAATGTATTTATACTTATTTGTTGTTTTTCTTCGTATTCATGTTTCTTAGAATTTAATCTAGGGGGATTTCTTGAGGCCTAAGTTGAAAACTTTTTCCTCTGAAAAGGATTTACTTTTACTTCTTCCAGTGCCTGGAAGCACTAAAATCTGGGACCACTGTGGAATAAACTCTCAGTTTAAGGTTTTTCAGACCATAAAGTCAGTGTAAATTTGAGCAGGAAAGCCATATGAAGGCAATTCTGTGGTTACAAATTCTTGAAGAATTTTTTTCTCACCTCCGTCCAGTACCCAAATCAAAGTAGGCAGGCTTCCTTATTTTCCCTTTCTGTGGGTAAATTTATTTCAGGTCACCTTACGCTGAGGATGTAGCCTTTTGGGTTCCAGCTTTATATGACAGTCTTTTTGAGTTTCCCTGTCTCACCTTGGCTTTATGTCCTTTTTCTCCTGCAAATGGAAGCTTGAGGTCACCAGGATTCCTCAGGTGCCTGTGAAGTGAAAGCTGGCTTCAAAATGTGTCTACCTCACAAGATTCCTTCTTTCTCTTTGTTTTAAACTTCTGAATGCTTTGTTGCCCACTTAGCTGTATTTTGTTATACAAAATTATTTTTTAATGTTTTTATCCAGTGGTTTTAGTTATTTTCAGCTGGAAAGCTGTTGAGGGTAACTACACCGAAGTCCCCATTAACTCTTCAGAGCCCTCCATTCTGCCTTCTTTTTCCACCATCCCACTCTCGTTAGGGCACCGGTACCTTCTGTGTTTCCAGAGTGGAAGGAAATGTCTCTTGACCCCATTGGCAGCACTGGTCATACAGTTGCTCCCTCTGTGGAACCGTTTCCTCCTTGGCTTTTAGGACACCACAGTGCTTTGCATTTCTGCCATGTTTCCTCTGCTGACTCCTTCGCCTCTATGCAGTTTTGACCCAAGGCTTTCCTCTCTTTATTCACTACACTTACTCTAGGAAATATCTTCCATTCTCATGGACTTAAATGTCATCTTTATACTGATGGCCCTCCAACTTACATCTCTGTGGCACAGACCTCTTCTCTGAGCACCCCAGATTTGAAGAGTCAACTGTCTCCCCTTGGTTGCCACACAGAGTTCTCAAACTTAGTGTGCCTAAAATGAAACTTCATTTTGCCTGCAAGCTTTCATTCTTCTCCTTTTTAATAAATAGCATTACCATCTACCTAGGTGCTCAAGCCAAAAGCATAGAAATCAGCCATGATTCATCCCTTTTTCTTATTCCTCATATCTAATCCTCTGATTTAATCTCAGGTCCTCTGATTTAATCTCAAGTATGTCTCCAGTTGACTTCTCTCTCTCTTTTGCTATCACCCTACCCACACACAGCCGTGTCCTATCTAGTCTTCTAACTGGTTGTCTAACTCTCCCATTCATCAATTGTTTCGTTTGTCACAGAACTGCAAGAATGATTTTCTTAAAACATAAACACTGTCTTGCTTAAAACATTTCTGTTGGCCAGGTGTGGTGGCTCACATTTATAATCCCAGTACTTGGGGAGGCTAAGGTGGGAGGATCGCTTGAGGCTAGGAATTGGAGACTAGCCTGGGCAACATAGTAAGATCCCATCTCTACAAAAAATAAAAAAATTAGCCAGACATGGCATGTGCCTGTAGTCCAAGCTACTTGGGAGGCTGAGGTAGGAGGATTGCCTCAACCAGGAGTTCATTTGAGCCAGGGATTCGAGGCTGCAGTGAGCTATGATGACGCCACTGCACTCCAGCCTGGGCAACAGAGCAAGACCATGTCTCAAAAAACAAAGCAAAGAAAAAAAAGCAAAAAACAAATGCGTCTGTTGCTTCGCTTCTAATCAGCATATAAATTTCTGTATGATCTGGCCTTCGCCTCTCTCTGCAGTCTCATCTGTGTCATTCCTGGCTCACCACGTCCTGGCTGGGAGAGTTTTCTCTTGTTTCTTAAACATGGTACACTCTTTTCTCCTTCCCCAAACAGGACTTTTACCATTTCAGCTTCTCTGTAAGGATTGTTCTTTAAATGGCTAAATCCATCTCATCCTTTAGGTTCTAGCTTAAAAACTACCTCTTCAGAGAGGTCTTTCATGACCACCACCACCCCGAGTGAGCTGACTTACTTGTTGACCTGCTAAAATAAGAGCTCTGTGTAAGCAGGTATCACATCTCTTCTTAGTCACTATTCTATATCCTCTAGAACAGTGAATGCTCAGAAAAGGAAAGAATGGAAGAAAAGGAGGAAAAAAGAAAGAAAAGAAACAGCTTGGTTAAGCGCATTAATTAATGATACAGCTGGGACTAACAATTTCTAAAGTAGAACTTTCTTAGAAAATTTAACTCAAGTTACCCTGTACCTTGGAGAGCTTAAACAACTGATCTCAGCTGCCCCAAATTGCATAAATGTTCCACATTGTGGAAATTCCATCACAATATAGACTTATAGACTCCCTAAATTATATACTATTGTCAAAGACTCATATTATGAAAGATTTAGGGGAAAAAACTTTCAAAATGTTTTCAAATTTTGACATTTTTTTCTCTAACTTTTCAGGTAAAAGAAGTATAGGGGTTAATGGGGAAGCTTTTATATTACCATCTCAATTTTGTTTTTTTTTCCCTCATAGGAACCTCATGGATGGGTTGTGGATTTGGTAAATAAGGTATACAACTTTTATTAATGTTGTCATGTCACATAGTCTATTTTCCATTTTCTGATAAGATTTCCCACAGTTTGGTATTTTAAGCAAATGATAGCTACAGACAATCAAAATTTTTTTTAAGGAGATAGGTTTCATAGTTCTTTCCCTTTTTTGTATGTACCATGTATGCAGATGCACATCAGCTTTTGGACTTAGCACATCTCCTGCTGTGTACCACAGGAGTGTTGGAATGATTTCGTGAGGGTTCTCTTGAGACCAATATTATAGAGCACAGTGAGAGAGTAGAATGTTAGCCTTAGTTCCTTGCTTAAATTATTAATATATAGCAATGTAAGATTAATTTGTGCCCTTTTTCTTCTCAGTTTGGAGAATTAGGTGGGTTTGCAGCAATCCAAGCCAAGCTCCATTCAGAAGATATAGAACTTGGGGTAAGTTCAACCACTGTAAGTGCCCAGTGTGGAACTTCACTCTATCTGGGTTGATATACAACCGGGGGATGCAGTCTGGACATAGTAAGTTAAATGTTATATTAAAAATTAATCTTTAGAGGAACATATTTCATGGTTCTGATAGCCAGAGAAATGTTTACTCCTAATTATAACCAAATTTCAATTAGAATGTTTGTGTGGGCTTTTTTGTTTGTTTTTAAGAGACAGGGTCTCCCTCTGTTGCCCAGACTGGAGTACAGTGGCATCGTCATAGTTCACCGTAACCTCCAACTCCTGGGCTCAAGCGATCCTCCTTTCTCAGCCTCCCAAGTAGCTGGCACTACAGGTGCACACCACCAAGACTGGCTAATTTTTAAATTTTTTGTATAGACAGGGTCTTACCGTGTAGCCCAGGCTGGTAGGGATCCTCCCACCGAAGCCTCCCAAAGTGCTGGGATTATAGGTGTGAGCCACCACATCCCGCTGGTGTTTTTTTACCTCACTATTTTTCCTTTGCCTATGGTATATTTCTCTTAATTTGGTGACGGTTACATGAAATTATTTTACTTTTTAAAGACAGTTGCTATATGTGGCAAGTATATATTATTAATATGTACATAATAATTTTATGTCTCAGTTAAATAATTACATAAATTAGAATTTATTTTATAGTAGTAGGCACAAATAAAAATATTTTAGCAAGGTTGTTTAGTAGGCCTTTTGGTGTTAAGAAACTTATAAGTTACAAAGGGCTGTAACTTGGGAACTTAGAATCATTCCTCCTGTGCAGTTTTTATATCTACCTCATTTTCACGTCAACTTAATTTTCTCAAAAAATTTAACCTGTGGTAAGGAGAATAACCTAATCTTTAATTTTTAACACACTGCTGACCTGTTTGTAGCTGAGAGCACTTTATTCTGTTCTCTAGTTAATTAACCATTCCATTAAAAACTATTTATTATGTCCTTGACATGTATAAAACACTGTGCTAACTAATTTGATCTCTGCAGAAAATGATGCGATATAATAATATACCTAAGTGTTGCAAATTGTGCTTACAGTAGCAGCTATTTCTGTGGGACCATGACTCATCGACTCCCATGGTCCCTCTGGGTGAAGGAAATGGCAGAGGGCAAGCAGAGAGACTGATGGGGTGGTAATAGACCGGCCCTTTCTTGCCACTCAGTGTTTATCCTAAAGATCACATGTCTGTCAGATTACTGATACTGATCCGGAAGTCTCTTCTTCTTTCCCTGGAAGTTAATTAGGTTGTTGGACTGTCCTTTTGATCCCTATTGAATAGATTAAATATGTTGTAAATGACTTTATTGACCTGAAAGATAATATGTAATGATTTAAAAAGCAACACAAAAGAAAGACCTCTTTAGATCTAAGGTTTTATCTAACTTAACTTGTTTCTCAATAACTAGTCATTGGGCACTATCAGAAATAAACTTTATTTAAAAAAAATGCTGAAACACTCACTAATTTCCTGCAGAGTCAATTTATTAAACAAAATAAAACAAAAAAAAGAGCAGCTTGAAATTTCTACTCAGATGAAAATTGGCCAAGGACAGATACTTAGGAATCTGGGCTTACCACTCACTGTTATCAGGTGTCCTGAGGATAAAGATTCTTTCAAGATTTTTCCCTTAGGTGGTTGCTGCAGTTGATGTAGAATTGCATTCTTTAGGTTTTATTGAGGAGATGTTAAAACTCAGGCATCAAAGAGATTCCAAAGATTGAGACTCTTTTAGCAAAGTATAATTAAAATTCCTGATAAATGCCGGATTAGAAGACCCGTTAAGAAGGTGACTGTGTCCCAGAATAAATTTAGGCCTTATTATAAGACTTGAGTACAAGTCACATATTTTTGAATTTGAAAACACTGGGAAGAAAATATCAGTCACCATCCAACCAGGTGAAGATACCTGTTCAAAGTAAGAAATGAAAGTTGCCTGTCCTTCCACCCCATCTGACACCCATGCCTACCTCCTAGGTAATGGTTAACAATTTAGTGCCATAGCCTTTTTGACTTTTTCCTAATTTATATAAATCTGTACATGTTCGTTCTCTCTTTCTCTTTCTCTCTTTAAAACTAAATTGTAATCAAGCTCTACCTAGTAGTATATTTTCATTTAACATTATGTCATGGACATCTTTCTACATAAGTTTTTCCATTTCTCTGTGGCCCCTGGAACTGTCTCATCCTCATACTTGAGCTCTGGGTTGTTGCTGGTATAGGTTTTGGTGCTAGGTATTTGCTTTTTGTTTCCTGTTGGGGGAGTGAAGCCAGCTTGCCTCTATGCCACCATTTTGGAATGAGAAGTTACATAACGATTTTTCATTTTTATTGAGAGTATCTCTTGCTATACAGAAGTTTCAAGATTTTATATAATCAAATTCTTCCTTAATGGCTTAAAAGTTTCCTAACTTGCTTAGGGAATGTTCCCGTACCTCACAGTTCTAAAAATGTATTTTTTCATTTGTAAGTTTATATTTTTAGTTTTTAAACTTAGCTCTTGAATTCATTTAGAATTTATTTTAATATGTTGTGTAAGATAGGGATTCAGTTTTATTTTCTTCCAAATAGGTAACCAATTGTTGTAAGATCCTCTATGGAATTATTCACATTTACTGGCTTTGTCATACATCAAAGTCCCATGTGTTATATGGACTTGTTCCTGAACGTCTATTCTAGTCATTCATTCTTTGGTTCATTTTATATTATTGCTCTACTGTTTTAATTATTGGTAGCACTGGTTCTGCCCAGTATCATTCTTTTCTAAATTTTTTTTTAATCCTCTCATAGTTTTACTCTTCTAGATATAGTCTGCCTATCAGATTCCCCTACAGAAAATTCCACTCATGTCATATTTGGAATTGTGTTAAATTTATAGGTCGGAATGTAGAGAATTGACATTTTTATAATACTGGTCTTTTCATTCAGGAACATGGTATCTCCCTATTTATTTGGGCTTTCTTTTATGTAATTTAGTAAAGTTTTATAATTTTCTTCAAATAAGCCTTCTGTGTTTTTTATTTAAAGGCATATTTCATACCCTGCCAACTATTCTTTCCTTCATTTCATCTAGTTCTCCAAAGAAATTTTATTGACATGTTCTGATTTGTATTACATTAAATTTCTATAATAATTTAAATGGGTTGACATCATCATATTAATTCTTCCTATCCAAGAATTTAGTTTGTCTAGTCTTTCCTTCATGACTTGATCAAATCATTATTTAAACATTTCTCTGATATACAAAAAAGGATTTGTTTAATTTTTACAGGAAAAAGTCCTCTCAAATCTGTTTCTAAACTTCACTGTCTTTTTTCCAGGCTGTCTCCGCGTTGGTGCAACCCTTAGGAGTGTGTGCAGAGTACCTGAATTCCTCAGTGGTGCAGGTAGGATTAAACCATTTCACATTACTGCAGAGGGTGATCCAAGACAAGCAAAGAGCGATCATTTTCTTTTCATCAGGTTGTTCAGAGTTGTGCCTAATCCAGAGTAATTTCTTTTTTTCAGATTAATTATCCTTTTAATAAAATACTATCAGAAGATAAACCATCGTTTAATAATTTGAAGTATAGGAGACCTCTAACATTTTAGAAGGTTATTTACCTTTTCAAATTATCATTTTATCAAGTATAATTTTTATTTATTTACTTTTCATTTCCTTATCCCTGTTTGCTTCCTAGGATTGTGTAAAGGTTCAGTGCCATTATGTATTATGGTAGATCAGTGTTGAGCAGTTGGCTAGGCTTACTTACCAGCTCAGTCACTCACTTTTGAGTGACTTAACAGCACATCTTGTCTGATTTCCTGCCTAAAATTCCTGCAGAATTTTAAGTCAACAGGTCATGTGAGTGAGCGTTCAGTTTTCTAATGCTAAAAACTTATTATACTTTCTTGTTTTCTTTTCCATTTCAATTAACAAGTTTTACCAAACAAAATGTCATATTGAAATACCTCTTTATTTTTTTTGTTATGAGTAAGTCTGTGAGACCTATAACTTTTACAGAGCTTTTTAAAAATCATCATCAATGGTTTGAAGGCAGTGTCCTTCTCGAGCAATGTTTTACATGTACTGTGTTCCTTCTTTCTAATGTCAAATTTATGTATGGCCATTTTAATAAGGGAGACAGGATTTTTTTTAGAAGGTTCTAGAAATGTCTGTTTTTAATTGTTAAATGCTTTCTTTCAGTGTCAAGGTAATACTGCTGGATATTTAAGTGAAATAGCACGGTTGTTTATATATTTCTTCATTCTGTATATTAAACTTTGCAGAAACAACTAGTGTTCTTTCAGTTTCTTGAGCATATAAATAAAGCCATTAATTTTGTGGCCGAAACAGCTAAGACATAAAGAAGCTAAATGATTTGGCTTACTGATATTTATTAATAATTTAATGATTGCCTTCTTAATAGTCAGGGCTAGGGATTTTAAATGCATACTCTTTACTTATACATTGCTCATGGAAAGGAATTCAGCATAAATATTCCAGCTGCTAATTAATAGTAAGGTCTTTAGAAATTCTAGATTTTCTGTATATAAGCAGAGTGTACTCTAAAGAGAGTAAGAAGTATATGAATTTCCAACCAAAGCATATATAACTTTAATTTTATCAAACTATCTAAGCTTTAAGTTCATTTAGCAATAAATTCATAGCATAATACATGTTAACTGACATAACAATTGTCCTCATGACTGGCTACTTGTGTGACTTTGGGAGACTTATTTAACCTCTGTGGCTCAGTTTCCTAATCTGTAGAAAGATCATCATAATAATATTAAATACCTATTTCACAGAGTTGTAGTGAGGATGAAACAGGGCCTGGCACATGCTGATAAGAGCACTGTGACTCGCCTCATAACCATAATGGCCCTCAGTCCTTGCTGTGCAGATGGCATAAGTGTAAATGAAGAAAATCTATCTGGGTAATTGCCTGATGTCATTTTAACTCATTGCTAATATATTCTTGGCTTTGATAGCCAAATGTTATTTATCTTATTGTCTCATCA
>NW_012138302.1:13077009-13090339 GCF_000956105.1 Propithecus coquereli
TGGAATAAAAGCTTTAAAAGAATACAGTATTAAAATTTACCCCAACGTTATTTAAAGCAGTTTTAACATTTAAATTTAACATGATTTATTTATTTATTTATCTATCTATCTATCTATTTATTTATTTATTTTTGCCTTGAATTTCTCACAGGACCATTCCCCTTCCTTTGCTGCTCACTCAGGCACTTTTATTTAGAAGTGAAATGTATCTAATTGGCCGTGTAGAATATCAGATACCACCAGACCATTGTTACCCTATGTTCTTGTGTGTGTTGTAAGAATGGGATAAAAATGTTTTTACAGCTCCTTTTTTGTGTTTTTGTTTTGATTAAATAAAAGAGGTTGGTTAGCATCCCTGAGCTCTTGTCTGCCATTAAGTTACTTTGCATGCGCTTCCAACCGGATCTGGTGACAATTGTGGATGACCTTCGACTAGACATCCTACTGCGCATGCTGAAATCACCACATTTTAGTGCTAAAATGAATTCCCTCAAAGAAGTAAGTTTTGCGTTTGTTTCTACAAGACTTAAGCACAGACACTAAGTTCTACCAAAATTTGTGGTTATTAATATAAAAATGTTGAGAAATAAGAATTTCTTGTCCTATAAAAAAGAGATAATTATATAAAATGGTGTATGTGTTTATAATTGTTAGTAAAGCCACCTTCTTATATGTATTACTTTCAAAATTCATTTTCCGAAATATTTAGTGTTTTTATGAAATTTCCTAGAATGTAATCCCTTAGAACATATAGTCTGAGATTTACTTTTTACTCTAAGGGTACAATTCCTTTTATTTCAGATATGGGTTTACTTAAAACAAATCTTCTAACTGGGGTTGGGACAAAAACAAAATGACTACAGTTGTGTTGGTCTAAGCAAAATGATGGAAATAAATTTTCTGTAGCTTCCTAAATTTGTATCATATGCACAGAAACAGCACAGTTGGTTTTGGTGAGTGACAAATGGAGCCAATACAGTTGTTATCATTTCAGGTATTTTCCCTTCGGTTTTGTAATAGTTAGGATTCTTGAGTGCAAGTGAAATAAACTCATCCTGAACCGTCTTAGGCCAAAGGAGGAATTTATTGAAAGGATGCTGGGCTATTTCATATTAATCCTTCATTTGAATGAAGGATTGAACAGCCAAACCAAGAAGGGACAATGATACATGCAGGAAACAGGAACAACTAGAATTTGAGACCTGATCACTGCCAGGACTCTGTCCAAGTCTTGTCTCTGCTTCTCTGAGCATGTTGGCCTCATTCTCTCTACATGGAGTATGTCATATGGTGGAGAGTGTGTCCATGGAGAGTTTCGCATCCTGTGATTCCCATCACCAGAGGGGGACTGATGCTTCCTTTCTGTATATAAAGTGTCTTTCTGACACTTTCTTTCTGTATACTTCCCCAGTATAAAGGATGGAGGAAGTGCCCTGATTGAGATTTGAGTTAGATGTTCATTCCTAGCCAATCAGCAGTAGTCCAGGAAGTGAGAGCTGCAAGAATGGTTCCGTGTCCTTTTTAAAGAGACATCTCAAATAGTAGTCCGTTAATTTCTATAACTGGCCTTTGATGTATTCGTGCTAATTATCAGACCACATTGTAACACCACAAAAATTACAGATTATATATGAAGATTTTGATAATGTATATTAGATTTAGTCACAATAATCCTGTCTTTTTAGGTAACCAAACTAATAGAAGATAGCACTTTATCCAAATCTGTGAAGAATGCAATAGATACAGACAGATTATTAGATTGGCTAGTTGAAAACTCAGTTCTATCAATTGCATTGGAAGGTAAGTTGCTTTCAAAAAATTACCTAATACATAATTTAAATAATACATTTTTGTATAAAAAAGGGTACAGAATTATAGTTTTGACTGTATCAGCCTTTAAATAATCTTATAGCAAGTTACTGTTGTTTTGAATTAATTTGAATTACTATTTAGAGAGTCAGTGTTCACTGTATGTGGCTTCCTTTCTGGTGTTTCTTCTATTAGGTAACATCGACCAAGCACAATACTGTGATCGTATAAAGGGAATTATTGAACTCTTGGGTAGTAAACTGTCTTTGGATGAGCTCACTAAAATTTGGAAGATACAGGTAAATTGATCAGAATTATTTTTGCCGTTTCCTGTCATTTTTAAACTATAGGAGAGGGAGGAGGGTGGTGAGTGGGCAGGGAAAATGGGACCTTATCTTGCTTTAACCAGAGCAGCCATACCTAATCCATTTTACAGTTTTGGGTTTTCATTAAGATTGCTTATATAAAAAGGGTTCCACTACCCACAAGAAGTGTCAAAGTACTGATCTAGTCTAGTCTTCCCATTTTTCAATTAAAAAATGAAAAGCCTTCCCAAAGGTTATATAGCAGTTAGTGGCAGAGCTAGGAATAGGTATATGTCTTTGTTTATCAGTCCAGTGTTCTTTTCATTCTTTTGTTTATTAATTTTCATTAACAGTTTTTCTCCATTTAATACTATGAAATAAAGATAATAGATGAGTTTGTAGATCTCATCTTACCAGGATTCTCAGCAGGTGTGACAGATCCAACATACTTTGCATTTTCTTTTTCCTTTGCTTTGGGCATAGTTCTTTCTACTGATCTTCCTCACACTTTGCTGGCATTCCTTCTTTAGTCTCCTTTCCTAATTTATTCTCTTCCACTTTGCCTTTAAATATTAGTTTTTTTCAAGTCTCAGTCCTTTGCCCCCTTTTCTTACTATATGAGCTTTCATTAGTCAGTTTCATCTACTCCTGTGGCTTTGACTATATTTGTATACAGCTGACTGTGAATTATATCTCTAATTCAGACCTCTTTTTAGAGCTCCATGCAATATATCTAAATATGTAACTATTATACCTTCATGTGTGTAGCTCATTGGCATCTCAAATTCATTGTGTCCAAATGTAGTCATTCTCCAGTCTGTTTCATAGCAGTATTATCCTTCGTGACTAAGCCAAAGAAAAACCTGAAGCTCGGCTCCACTGTGTCAACTTAGTCACTGTGTCAGTCAGAATCCAGTCAGGAAACAGAAACTATGCTAGGTATTTCAAACAGGGAAGTGACTACAGGGGATTGCTTACAAAGGTGTTGCCGAGATGGAGAAGCAAAGAAAATTGAAAAGAGTGAATGCTGGAGGAACGAAAAGGAAGAAGGGGTATTAAGTCCTAGGAAAGGAAGCTGCTTTTGCAGGTGCTTTCGCTTCAAGTGCTGGTGCTGTTACCACCGAGGCTTCTGGAATCCCTTGCTGCATTTGCCCTCTGAACCCAAACCAGAAACACGCCTTCCTTCTTTCCTCCTGTCTCTCGTCCCCCAGCACTGCCTGTCATTGGCAGAACATAGCAGGAAGAAGTGTGGAAGCTGTAGATCGCAGGCACCCAGCCCAGCACTGCAGAACAGACTAGAGAAAGTTCAGTGCAGGAGTAAAAGAAAACAGTCCGAGGTCCCAAAGATTGTACTTCACATGTCTTGGCCTTAGTAGAATATCCTCATATAATTTTGCTTTGTGAGTATAAGTTTTGAATCCATATAAGGTTGAAGATTTGAGACTGTGATGTATGTGTCGTATATCCTCACTACATTCAATGAACATCTCTATGTGCACAGTAGATACTGAGAAAATTCTTAAAGAATTGAATCTAACAATGTCCCCCTGCCTTTCAAGTCTCTCATATGATGAACAATGAGGCATGATGGTGACATGATTGAGGTTATTAAGTGAGTTTCAACCATAAGGTCTACAGTTGGGTCTATAGCTCCGAAACAGAGACTTAACTGCCTATGGGATAAATAAATACTAATTGAAGTCACAAAATATCTATGAGCAGAATTTAAAAATGAGACAGATAATACTATCAGCTGAAGCCCTCAGGATTATTTATAAAATGCCAAAAGCGAGTACACTTGTCTCATAATTTAATTAGTTTGAATTTTTTAGCTAGTTGAAAATATTTTGTTCTCCTCTTGAAGTGAATATGTCATATTGAGAACTTGATTCTCATCTTTTTTTTACATTTGCCTTTTAAAAAATTAGTGCTACTTGGAATTTAAATAAGGCCAGCTGATGACCATCAATAATGGTTGCTTCATGTAAGTCTTGTCAATATTATCGTGCAAGTGAATGCTCATTAGACCAGAATCAATTTATCTTTGTTATATCTTTGCTTTTGCCTCTATAAATTGCCAGGCGAAAGATTTAGGTTTGACCAAGTTCCAAGACTTAATTTTTTTCCAATGTCCTCTTTTCTAGTCCGGACAATCATCTACCGTGATCGAGAACATTCATACTATTATTGCTGCAGCAGCTGTGAAATTTAATTCAGATCAGCTCAATCATTTGTTTGTTCTCATTCAGAAGGTATGTGTTCAGTCAAACTTGCTTACTTTTAAATTTTCGTATAGTAAGCTCTTTTGAGGTCCTCCCCAAATAGCAGTGTTTAAATGTACTTTTCTTTATTAAATTTTTTTAGCTCAAATGTAAAGTTGTTGCATATTTTTCCAGTTTGATTATGAAGCAGTTCCTGTGTCTTGTCTTTTCTCCCTGCAGAGCTGGGAGACTGAGAGTGACAGAGTAAGACAGAAGCTGTTGAGCCTGATTGGACGAATAGGCCGGGAAGCTCGCTTTGAGACCACTTCTGGAAAGGCAGGAGAATCAAATGGATTTTTCTAGCTACAGATGCTCAACGCAGTTTTGTTTGCATATTGGCTGGCTCACCATATGTGATATTATTGTAGGTGTTAGATGTACTCTGGGAACTGGCTCATCTTCCAACGCTGCCCAGTAGCCTTATTCAGCAAGCCTTGGAGGAGCACCTGACAATCCTCAGTGACGCGTACGCTGTGAAGGAAGCAATCAAGAGGAGCTACATCATTAAGTGCATAGAAGACATTAAAAGGGTCAGTTTATCTTTGGTCTCATTTTGTTGTCAGAGCAGCAGTGTAGCCTAAGTAATTAGAGCCAAGTAATTTTCCTCTCCTATTATATAAATTAAGCTAAATGTCCTATCTGGAAGCACTTAGAGTCCAAGATTGGGAAATTATAGGTATTGCTTTTACCAAGTCACTCATATGTCTCTTCAAACGAACTTTCAGCCTGGGGAATGGTCAAGTTTGGAAAAAAACAAGAAGGATGGATTCAAGGTAAGAATTTGCAGATGGAACCAACTAAAAGGTATACTAATTTAATAATTTCCTTTAATAAATTGCATCACAATTTTAATAGTGTTTCTTAAAGTAATGTTCATATTCAAACTTGATGTTTAAATATTCATTATATTCATTTGTATCCTCTGCTTTATTATTTAAAGCTTGGGTAGTTACTGACTGTTAAGGAGAAAAAAATCCAGAGTCATATTCAAAGAGTAGTTTTATTATATAATTTTCTTCAAATTATAAGACTTTCACCTTAGTTTTTAAAAACTAAATCTAAAATATGCACAAGTTTTAAAAGTACAATGGATTCTAAATAAATATTGTACCTATTTTTCTCCCATGAGGGAGAAATGGAGGAACATTCATAGAATAAGAGAAGGACGGGGACGCAAGGGGGTTTCATTCAGTGCTGGCACATAGCAGTTTTCAGGTTCTTCATTCAGATATGTGCATAAAGTGATTGCTTAGGCAAACAGCCATCGAGTGAGTGCCTGTTGCTGGGGCTCGATTTAAGAAGGCAGGCTTGGCTAGTCACTGCAAGAGGGACCTGGGCTGCAGAGGCAGGCGCTTCCCTTCAGGACTCTGGCCTCCAGGCTACGGTGAACTTATAGACTGTCCTTGGAAGTGATGGTTAGCAGAGAAAGCAGTGATGATTATAGCTCTCCTGTCACTCTGGTCCTTACACCTCAGGTCTCTCTTCTGGGAGGGGTGGTCTCAGTGGCCGGCTCAGTGGAAGTGCTTCTGTGGTTGCAGTAGCCCTGATCGGAGCAGCACTGTCCTCTCACTCAGGCCATCGGATTGCCCAGACCAAACTGAAAGTCTGGCAGCGGGAGGGATTTCATTTTCTGCATTTCATTTTATTATTAACATAAAAAAACTTATTGGTAAAATAGCTAGTGTCTTAGTAATTTCATTGGTAAATTGTCTTTCATTGATAAGTATTTCTTTAAAGGATCATTAAAGTAAAATACTGCTAACTAATTTTCATTGGTATAGTCATAGACTCTCAGCTCTTGTTAAGAGGCTTTGGTGACTTAACGGGCTTTTATTCTCTTAAGTCATATTTGGTCATAAAGTTTAGTTGGGGGCATTTAAGAACTTTGTGTTTTATATTTCTGATGTTGAAATTTGATCAAGTAACTTTTCTACGTATAATCTAGCTTTAGAGATTTTAAAAGGCATTCGCAAACTGGAGTTGGTAATGCTCGGGTTACGAGGAATTATTCTGTTAATTCAACAAAATTTCTTTCTACTCAGATGCAATTTGAATTTTTCCAGTTTTCTCAGCTCAGCAATTCAGATAATTTAGCAACCTCTCCTTATTGAAATTCATCCAGGGTTACTGAAGTTTGTATCCTTCAATAGTAATAGTAGGAGGAAAAGGGTAGCTATAGAAAAATAGTCATTTCTTCTCAACAACAGACACATTTCTTTGAGATGAAGGTCAAAGCTGAAGGGACTTTTCCCTCCCTCCAGGGATATGGCTTTTGAAACTGGAAAAATCCTTCCTGACTGTTAATTAGTCCTTCCTTGTTGCAGCTACACGTTACGTAGCTCCCTTAGTCAGTTACATCGCTGCATCTTATTGCCTCTCTTTGCAGTCACTGCATTCATGTCTGTGGTTTTATAATAAAACCCAAAAAAGTAACAGGACAATTTTTGAAGTTATTTTGTGAGACTTGAAAGGAATATTCTCCCTTTTTTAGTTCCCCACTGCTCCCAGTTAAGAAATTCTGGTGTGCCATTATTTCACTCCAAACAGTAACATCTTGCATTTTTACATGGCACTTTTTAGTTTACTGAGTGCTTTCACGGACACTCTCTTAAAAGTGCACGTTGCTGAAGGGGGGCAGTGGGAAGAGCAAAGCCCCCTGGATATGGCTCCGGCAGGGGGGTGAATTATTTACTGCCACTAAAGGTGTTTTTCTATGCTATGCCCTTTCCTGCCAGGCAGCAAGGTGGGCTGACTGGGGATTATGTCTCCCTGCCAGGCTACACAGAAACTAAGCAAAGGGTAAGACAAGCTCACCCACCTCTTACTCCCCTCCCACCCTCAGCTACCTGTATTCCCCAACTGATTCCCCTTCCCTCTGCTTCTGACACTCTTAAAATTCCCAAGTCCCACTGTTGTGTTCAGAAATTCCAGCCTTTATTTCTTAACTTTGTTTCTTTAGATTCTGCCAGGTTACCCTCGGCTCCCATGATCCTCTTTCCTTTGCTTCCTTTATACCGTCCACTGTCTGCCCCAACCCTTTCCCTCTTATTTCACTTCTTTTTTTCCTTCAATTAAAAAGTTTAAATGTACTTGTCCAAAAAAAATTACTAAACCAAAAAAAACTCATTTTTACTCAATTAGTAGTATCTGCACATTCCTTGAGTCGTATCTTCAGGCTCCTAGCACAGTGCCTGGCAGGCTTTCAGTAAGTGTTGGTTCCCTTCCTCTCACTTCTTCCCCTCTACCTTGTGAGGACCCTGTGCAGAAGCCTCACTCACACATAGTTGATTCGCCTCTACTTGCCAAAGCATGTAACAGAAAGTAAAAGCAGCAAGAGGTCCTCAGTACAAGTACTCTCCTGGTGATGTGGTTAGTACAGGAGGAAATACTTTAAAAAATTTTCCTCCCACGCAAAAATTTTTGCTTTGGTTCATTTGGATAAATGGCTAGGTCTGGAAAAACAAGGCAGAGAGAGAAATGGGGATGTTCATCTTCAAGAACAGAGAACTCAAGAAAGAACATGAAAGCTTTCTTCAGATCCTTAGAGGATTGTTATAGAGAAGTTTGATTCAGCTTACCTTTTATGTCTCCTAAGAAGTTATGCAGAGGCATGTTTAAGTGTCAGCGAACTTTCTGTTGAGAACAGTCTGAAAACAGAATTGCACTGCCTTCTGAGGTAGTGAGTTCCTCATCACTGGGAAGACAGAGCAGTCAGTCATTCAATAAAAAATGAATAAAGAGAATTTAGGCATAAGTTTGCAGGCTAAACCCATTGACCTCTAAGGCTTCATCTAACTTTAAGAGTCTAGCTTGGACATCCCATTAACTCCTGTTTATGAAACCTCAACTCCGTGACATTATCAATATATCTTCATTTTGATTGTTCACCAGTCTTTTGCCCCTTTTGTAATTAAAGAAGAGTAATGTAAAATTTTCTTATAACTTAGCGATATAATGTCATAGACAAGATGGAATAAATAACATCTTTCCTGTTTGCTACACTTTAGAAAGGCCATATCAGAAATAACTCTTAAATTTCAATTTCATACAATTTTATTTTCATTTTATTGTATAATAAGTTACCTTCAAAGGATAATTTTCAGTGTTAAATAAAAGCATTCTAACCATAATTGACTTAATTGGTCATAATGGTACTTTTTAAAGTATATCTACTTATTGCTGAAGGGTCCATATTTATATTCTAATTTTTGTAATCCTTTTAGAAAGTATCAGATTAGACGTCAACCTTACAGTTTTGATTATTGTCATTTTGCAACTGTTATAGTGTAGCAGAAATAGTCTCACAAGTAGTTGGCCTTTAACATACCTTATTTCTGTGATTCTAAGATGCATTGCAGATTTAATAAGTTTTCAGAGTAGAAAAAAAGGAACAGTACAATTTGCTTTTACTGACCATCAGTTTAGATTCACAGTCAGAGGCTGAGTCCAAGCCTCCTTTTGACCAGTTATGTACAGCTTCACCATGGCACACTGCTTGCAGTATGTCTAGTAGTGCTTTGGACCGCTCTCAAATCTTTAAGATTGGCTGTATAATTTTGAGACATGTTGAGGAATGTGGAGTTTTGTGTGCTTATCCTCTTTTGTAAAACCCGAGTTGTTTTATTCCTTAATTTAATTATGTATACTGCAAGTTAAACAGCTTCTCTTGAATTAAGGTGCGACTTAGGACAGAGAGACATTTAGTGCAGAGTGATACAGCCCTTCACAGGGTATGAGTCTGTTACACCAACTTCTCCTGGCTTTGGAAAATTCTTTAGTCTGAGACCACTGATGGTTTTCTTTGCTTTTAATTGCACTGATGGACATGACAGACCAGTCAATGCTGCATCATAGTGCGATCTATCCAAAAACATCCAAGTAAGACATTAGTGATCCCAATTTAAATTCAATCAAAAGTCATTGTTTGATGCCTATACCAAGTAACAACTAAAATGACAGGTAGATGAGCATCTGCTTTTTGTATACAGCTAAATTTGTGTTAATACAGACTCCGGTAAGGACAGCTATATCAAAACTTACTCCTATGCCTAGTGGCTGGTGAGTTTCTTTTGACATAATTGTGAGAAACATCAATTTCAGAAATGTTAAAATTTATAAAACCTGTGTCTTAGAATCCAGGAAATACGGTACTTGCTGATTGATTGGCTAATCTGTATGAGGCAAGGAAAACTATATTGTTTTGGCAATAGCTTGCTCAAATTTACACATCCAGTAGTGAGATCTTTTTCTACAGAAGACATCAAAAGTATTTTTCTTCCCCACAGGGGCCTTCATCTTACACTAAGACTCAGTAAAACAAGAAGGCTTTAAAATAAAAAATTCAGCCTTTAAAATAAATACTTATAAGCTTTTTGGTTAGAGATTTAATAATTGATCAGTTGAGTAATAATGTTTAATCTGGTATTCTTACCAAATTTTATTACAAAATTTCAAAGTTCTTAAGATGTTATTTATTAAAAAGCAATTCTCTTTTTAAAGAGTCTTACATGAACATCAGACTTTTTATATCTATACTGTGAAGATCTGGATTGTCATGTCAGTTTCAGAAATAATATATTCGTTTTGAAAAATGTACAGTGTAAGTGTAAAGTATCTGTAATAATAAAAATAGAATTAACCTCTGATGAAATTATTTTAACTAGGAAATACAAACAGATCATGAATATTTTCTTTAACATTTAGATCAGTGTCGTGATCTTATCATCGGTATCTTAATCACATACTTACAGAAAGCCATATTCTATTCCATTTTACTTACCAGCCAGTTCAGTATTATCCAAGTTATGCTTTTGCCATCAATTTATTTCGTCATGCCAACATGTCTTAGCAGCCTATGCTACTTAATCTATCCTCTGAAGTTGCTAATTCCCTGTTGTCTGTTTTTTGCTGACGCACCCCTGTACATTTACTGTCACTTCACATCCACTCCTGTTTGCAGTTCTTGGCCTTAGGAGATTGCATGCAGAGTAAGAAGCTGAAGACTGAATTATGAGTGCATGGAGATAAGCTATAGATGAGCAATATGAAGAGGAAAATAATAGAATGTGTAACAATAAACCTAATTGACTTGAAAATTTTTTATAGCTAATAAATGAATCTGCCATTTATTTCTAAATTTAATTGATGTGACTTCTTTTTAACTCTAGTCATCTCAACTTAATAATCCCCAGTTTGTCTGGGTGGTACCAGCTTTGCGTCAGCTCCATGAAATCACTCGCTCATTTATAAAACAAACCTATCAAAAGCAAGACAAGGTAAGAGTAACTGATTATTATACAATTACTTGCATAACCTTTTATAATAACAAAATATGGCTAAAATTACTGAGTTTATAATCACTATCTTACATCTTGATGGCTGTCAAAGTACTTCATTATATCATTTAATCTTGAGTTTAAACATCATTCTGCTTTCATTTTTGTGGAACTTTTTTTTTTCATATATTCCCTAACTCATTTCCTTTTTATTTGCTTAATTTGTTGAAATAAGCCAATTCTTTAAAGTTATAATGGTATTTTAAAAGTTGGGTTGAAAAAATTCAGTAGTTTATCTTGCATTGCAAAAAGATTAGTTTGCTTACGGAGCTAGAGCTTCCTCAGTTTGATAGGTTCAGGAAGAAAAATCTGGAAAAATATGTAGGAAGTGAAGGAGTCCTTTTTAAAGACTTTGTTATTTTCTTTTTTGTAAAAATGGAATCTCTTTTAGATGTAAAAAATTAGTAGAGAAGTTTATTAATTTTCTAGTAAATATATGTACCAGACTGATTTTATGACTTTTATGTAGGGAATACGAATGAGGAAATCCTCGTGTTTGCTCCCTCTCACCTAGGACGACATCCTAAAATAGCAGCTTATGTTAAACCAACAGAATTACTGCAAATTCTCATACCACTTTTCTTTTTGTTGTTTTCGCCAAGAGCATTATTCAAGACTTGAAGAAAAATTTTGAAATAGTGAAATTGGTAACGGGAAGTTTGATAGCTTGTCATCGACTTGCAGCAGCGGTGGCTGGGCCCGGAGGCTTAACTGGCTTGACACTAGTGGATGGCCGATACACTTACCGGGAGGTATCAGGCATTGTGTTCTTGCTTTGTGATCTACGGCAGTCATCTGACCTTCTTATGCTTGAACTATAAAAATAATATTTGTTGGTTATAACTATGAAGAGGTGGCAGGAAGTATGTTTATAGTGATGGAACAATTTTGTTATCTTGACTATTATTATTTTAAAATAAAATTGAGAAAAATTATATTTGTGGGTTAATCTTTCATATGATAAAGGAAAAACATTCTTTTTGGTCTTCGATCTGAAATAATTGTTAATTCTGTGGATAATGGATTTTTAAAAATCAATTGATCAGTAATATTATTGTTTTTAAAAAAAATTAGAAAAAAAATCTTCATTTACCAGTTGTGAGTTTGTGATGTTTTACTTTGAGATTGCTGAAATTATATTTTATTGACATCTAAAGTCAACTGAATTTGTAACAGACTTGAAGTAGCTTCTATTATATTGTACTGTCAACTTGTAAACAGATTTCTCACATTACTTTAGCCTAACTTTTCTGAAAAACTATTAAGTAAAACTGTTTTTTAAATTTAAAATTTTTATTTTGTTTTAATGTTGCTTTTAATTATGAATGCCTGGAGTTAACTAATTAGCACTATTTCTTTTTGCAGTATTTAGAGGCACATCTAAAATTTCTGGCATTTTTCTTGCAAGAAGCTACTCTGTATCTGGGTTGGAATCGTGCCAAGGAAATATGGGAGTGTCTCGTGACTGGCCAGGATGTTTGTGAATTAGATAGAGAGGTAAGATGATATTGTGGATAAAGTAAGGCAGACATATTTAAATATTTCACTTTTTTTTTTTTAATGTGTCTTACATCTTCAATTCTAAATACTTCTCAGTTTACATAAGCATAAATAGTATGGGCCAGGAACTGTAAGTGCTGAAAAATGTTTTATATGATGTATATTCATGGTGAAAATAAATGTGTGAGTTCTTTGATAATTTTGATACTATTCTGGATAAAATACCAAATTCAACCAAATACAGATTAAAAATTCTAGATATATTTTAACATTTTTCCTTTGCATGAATCTAATTTTAAGTTACCAACAGAAAAATTTGAGTTCCTATAATGATGTATTTCCCCAGAAACACTAAAGAAGAATTAGTGCTTGGACAGATTTTTAAAACTGTGATTAAACAGCCAAAAATAGATTAAACCAGGAATGAAACACCAACTATGACGTTTTCTAATAGTGAAACTCATCTTTGTCGACTCATTTTACAGAATAATATTAACTACTAAATAGGATTGTTGAAAGGACTGAGTATGTGACTGCCTAGCACAGTGCCTCGCATGTAGCAAGGCTTAATAAATGTTGATGCTAAAAACCCAAGTATAAAATCCAATGAAAAGTATGAGTATATATTTTCATTATCTAGGAGACAGATTGCTAATAATGCTTCATTTAGTTACAAAGTTCCAAGCATTTCATTTTTGAGTGGTATTTTGGCAATATGAACTTTTGAAGTATTAAAATAGTTTATCTTTACTTTCCCAATTTGAAATATATAGTTGACAGAATGGGATCTTAGTCACAGAGTAAATATTTGTCCTTAATCCACAGATGTGTTTTGAATGGTTCACAAAAGGGCAGCATGATCTTGAGAGTGATGTTCAGCAGCAGCTCTTCAAGGAGAAAATCCTTAAATTGGAATCATATGAAATCACTATGAATGGTAGGAAAAAACTTAAAATCATTTTTTTTCCAGTATTTTTAAGTAAGGAATTTTACTCTTTCGTTTCCCTCTAATCCTGCTTCTCAGAAGTAACTAAATAGTTTGGAATAGTCTTCTAGAATTTCGTTTGTGCATATAAAGATGTATTTAGATATGCACAAATAAATTCCTGTTTACATAAAT
>NW_012138302.1:13091744-13093349 GCF_000956105.1 Propithecus coquereli
ACATGGACTTTTTAAAGAATGGGATGTCCTAGACTGCCAGCTCCTGCGCTGATGCCAGAGCTTCTCTTAGAGTGTCATGGAGGCTCCCTTTGCAGCACCACCACACCTCACTGACTGCCTGGGAGAACATAACTCACTTCTTAGATCACTCTCTTTGCTTCTTGCTGATCTAGCAATAGCCAGTGGCTTCCTGTGGCTAGGCGAATGCAGAGTGGGGACAGTTCATCTAAGCTTTGAACTCCTCAGATCTAGCAATTCACGTACCTTAAAAAGTAAGCACAGTCTTCAATCCTGGGATAACCATGGCAGGGACTTAAGGAGAAAAATGTAAGAATAGAAGTGTAAGATAAAAAATGTAAGATAAAAATGTAAAATAATGTAAGATAAAAATGTAAGATAAAAAATGTAAGAATAGAAGAATAGAATAGTGAAACAGGAAAATGAGGATCTATAGAAATGTATATAGCTTATGTTTGTATTTACTCATGCCCCTTAAAAAGAAAAGGCAAAAACTAACTCTTTTCCAGTGCTTTTCATTCAGAACCTGGCTTCCTGGAGTGGTAAGAATTTTTACAAGATCTCATAAGTCCCAAATCCTGTTATTTCTAACTGAGCTATGTGAAGACCAGATTGAGACCCAGGAATTCTCGCTTGACTCCATTTCCTTTTGAAGAAAAACTCACGAAGACAGTGCCCATCTCACTCTTCTGTTTCTGCTCAGTAGCCTGTCTGGGTTTATGTTCAGTGTGGGTTTAGGTTGTCTGGAGGAATATCTCCATACCTATCCTGGTTCCCATGGAGGTTGCCCAATGCTTCTGTGGTTGGTTGTTTTTTGTTTTAAAATTCTGTATCAGTGCAGTAGTGTTTTCATATATAGCTGAGTCTTTACAGCCTTAATTCGTGTTGAACTGAAGAGCTTTGAACTCATGATGTAACAGAAAATAATGGTCTACAATTCTGTGATCCTAATGTGATATATAATTTTTGTTTTTTCTTTTGAACAGTATGTAGAAAAGCTGGAATTGATAGGAATGGATTTCATTTGGAAAATAGCCATGGAATCACCTGATGAAGAAATTGCTAATGAAGCTATTCAGTTAATCATCAACTATAGTTACATTAATCTAAATCCTAGGTTAAAGAAGGTGGGTATCTTAGGAAAGAAGTTACTCATACATAGAAAAGCAGAAAATTACATATTTTCCATTGATAAGCTGTGATCCGTGGCATGCCCAAAAACTGGCTTCTTTATTTTGATGTTTTGTCCTGAAGAGTGATGACAACTAAATGTCACAGACTGATTTTAATTTCCATATACCTTTTACTTTCAGGATTCAGTATCTTTACATAAGAAGTTCATTGCTGATTGCTATACAAGACTAGAAGTGAGTAGCGAATTTTATTAACATGTCTTTGAAATAAGTGCTTTGTTTCTTTTATAATTTTATAGTTTTACGTAATGTTGATGTTTGTGGCTGTTGCTATTGAAGAATTTGTCAACAGTACCATATTGTGGCATAGGGAGCAGACGTTTGCCGTGATGTCTCCAGTATAAAAGTATACTGTATAGGAAATCTTTCTTTTTCCCTCCTACCACCTCTTTTC
>NW_012138302.1:13104919-13107513 GCF_000956105.1 Propithecus coquereli
TAAGAACAGTCTTAATTGAGGTAGTTGCATGAATGATGATTCTCACAGCTGTTTGGTAAACAAATTTAGAATACAGACCTGCAACGAAAGGAAACTGTAGAGTATAAGCAGGTATATAAATAAATGTATAATATGATGTCAGGTGGTGATAAATGTTATAGAGAATAGATAAAAACAAAGCAGGGTCAGCTAGTAGAAGGTGACGGCTGTGCATGAAGTATTTTAGATAAAGATGAACAGGAAAGGTCTCTCTGAGGTGGTGACATTTGAGCACAAACTTGAGTAAAGTGACAGAGTAAGGGGTGTTTACTTGGAAGAGCATTCCAGGCAAGGGGAGCAGCAGGCGCAGAGGCAAGTAAGGTGGCTGGTGTGGGTAGAGCACAGTGAGGAGGAGGAAGAGTGGAAGACGCTGCAGTGGAAGAAGGACTTAAGATTTTATTCCATGCGTGATGTGGGGAGGGAGACGGCGGAAGGGAAAGCTCACAAGGGCAGGATTCCTTGTCTTTGGGCCGTCTGCTGTGTTCCCAGCTGCTAGAACAGTGCTGGGTACGTAGTAGATAGATGCTCACTAACGGTAGGTAGATGAGTTCTCTCACAACAGTGTTTAATTGTGTTTCACAGGCTCACAGTAATGAAACCATAGGGAGTGTCCGATGGAAGATAGCCAAGCAGTTGTGCTCTCCTGTGGATAATATACAGATATTTACAAATGATAGCCTGGTAGGTTTGAATAAGCAGTTTTTATGAATAATAAACTGATACGATTCCACTGTTTAGCCTGATATGAGTAATTTCCTCTTCCTTTCCCTCTCAATAATTAAGAAATCACTTCTTGCAGCTGACAGTGAATAGAGATCAAAAGCTGCTCCACCAGCTGGGCTTCTCTGATGAGCAAGTGCTTACAGTGAAGACTTCTGGCAGTGGGACCCCATCTGGAAGCTCCGCGGATTCCTCCACCAGCTCCAGCAGCAGCAGCAGTGGGGTTTTCAGTTCCTCGTATGTCATGGAGCAGGTACGAGGTGATAAATTTCACTTTAAAAACAAGAATTTAACAATCGCTATCTTTTTGCCTTCAGCCCCTACAGATTTGTGATTGTGTCCTTGTTTTCTGAGACAAATACTCTTAAGAACTGTATGACAGAGATGTTGGGTTTCAATTGGGAAAAGAAGATGTATAATTTATCAGTCTTTTAAGTCAAAGAACCTTTCGAATCACCGAATCATTCTGCCTGGCCACTCAGTGTTGTTTCACACATCTCTCTTCATGGATTCATTGATTTTTCTCTCTACTGGGTCATCCCATTAGCATTCAAGCATGTTGTGTTATTTCTGCCATCCAAAAAAAAAATTCTTCATGCCACTTTCAGCCCATTCTCTCCTTCTAAGTCAGCAGAATTCCTTGAAAGAGTTGCCTAAGCCTGTTGCAACTTCTCTTGTGCTATCCTCTCTTGACCTCTCTCTTGAAAACTCAGACTGTATTCAAGTTAGTCTGCGCCTCCACCTCTCGATCCTCATCTTCTGACCTCTCAGTGCAGCTGACACATGTGATCTCTTGCCTTTGCAGTACTTGCTTCGCTTGGCTTTCAGGCCTCGCCTGACTTTGCCCTTCCTCTCTGCCTGTTCCCTTCTAGTTTGCTTTGCCAGTTCCTCTTTATCTCCCTGATATCTCTCTGGAGCAGTTCCCTGGCTCAGTTCTTGGACCCTCCTCAGTCCACCTCCATGTCCTCAGCAATCTCATCCACTCTCAAAACTTTGCATATTGTATGTCCATTGATAACTCCCAAATTTTTATCTTTAGCCTGAAGTTCAGATACATGGATCCATCTACTTACTCAGCATCTCTTGTTAAATGTCCACTGGGCACCCAATCCTAATTTATCCAAAACTGAGCTCCTGCTTTCCCTTTTTCCCACACCTTACCCCCACCCTGGACCTCTTCTTCCCACAGTCTTGCTCTGACTTCTAGTTGCTTATGCCTAAGTCCTTGGGTCCGTCCCTTCTTTCACATCTATATCCATTAGCAAATCCTTGACTCTACCTTTAATAAACATCCAGAATCCGGCTGCTTTTCTCTACCTCTACAGCTTCCACACTGGTCTAGGCAACCGTTGTCCCTCACCTGGAGTGTTTCAGTGATGCCCAAGCTGGCCTCGTGGCTTCTGCTCTGACACCACTTCAGTCTCTCCCGTGCGGGGTACCCAGCAGGCTGTGTCTTACTAATCATAAGTGAGATTGTGCTACTCCTTGGCTCAGATCCTCCAGTGGCTCCCGTTGCACTCAGGATAAGAGCCAGAGTCTTCACTGGAACCCTCAGGGCCTACCTGATGTGCCCCTCTGGAACCTCACTGAGGTCATCTCCTGTGACCCTCCCCTCCCTCACATCCTGCTTGTACTGGTGTCCATGCTAGTCCTCAACACAGCAGGGCCTGTGCACTGGCTCTTCCCTGTGCCTGGAATGTCCTTTCCCGACGTGTGGCTGGCCCACTCTCACTCTCTTCAGTGTTGCTCATATGAGGCCTTCTCAGTGAGCATTTTCGACCAACTGTCTAGATTTTCAACCCTTTCCTACCCCTACACTACTTCTCATTTCCCTT
>NW_012138302.1:13108813-13109836 GCF_000956105.1 Propithecus coquereli
TACATCTGTGTGTTGCGTGTGAATGTGCATACGTACATATACTACTTTACCTTTGCTTTCGTATCACTGTGTTTGCTCCAGATGAGCTATGATTAGTCCCCGTTGCTGCTCACTCTTCACTTAGTTCCTCACACATGCCCTTCGTTTGACCTCTCTGCCGCTGCCTGCTTGGTGCCCCAGCCCCTTCGCCAGCAGGTGGCCGGGAGAAGGGAGACCAGGTCATACACGCTGGAAAGCAGTGAGCCCTCCCTCTCATACGTTCCCTCGGGGGCTGCGTCAGGGCAGATGAGCACTGTGGTCCCTCGAGCTTTGTAGTGGGCAGCCTTTCAGAACTAGTATTTTTATTGGTTGTAAGTTTGATTAGAAAAGAAGAATCTTTGTAAACTTGAATTTGTATTTCACTTCACTCCCTCAGGAGAAATCCCTCCCCGGCGTTGTGATGGCTCTTGTGTGCAACGTGTTTGACATGCTTTACCAGCTTGCCAATCTGGAGGAGCCAAGGTAAACATAAATACTTGTGAGGCTCGAAAGAAAATTTTGAAGGTTCAGGAACCAAGTAACTTTTCTCTTGAAACATATTTTACTCTACACCCCATACTAAATGACTTTGTTATTAAACTGTGGCTTATGCGAAAAATATTTGTATTTGAAAAATTCCAGGATAACTCTCCGAGTACGAAAGCTTCTGCTCTTGATACCGACGGATCCAGCCATTCAGGAAGCCCTTGATCAACTTGATTCTTTAGGAAGAAAGGTATGAGTATCTTTGGTATTTATTTAACTAGCATGGGAATTTTATGTCATAATTCAGTGACAATACAACCTGAAATCACACTAAGGCATTATGATGTATCTTTTCCATAGCATATTTTCTTCTTTTGAAAAATACCTTTGCCACACATAAATGGAAATCAGAACTTCATGTTGGCTTTTAAAGTATCTGTAGAGAGTCAATAATGACATCAAATGTTAGAACTGGAAAAGCCTTTAATATACTTCTACTACCTCCCTTCCCGCCCCCCC
>NW_012138302.1:13111346-13113289 GCF_000956105.1 Propithecus coquereli
AAAAAAAGGTATTGGAAAAACTAAAGCAAAAGATTATTATTTTCTTAATCCATTCAGGCTGCTATAATAAATTATCATAGAAAGCATTTATTTCTCAGAGTTCTGGAAGCTGGGGAGTGTAAGATCAAGACACCAGCAGATTCAATGTCTGGTGCTGGCTGGCTTCCTGGCTCATGGATGGTGATCTTCTCACTGTGTCCTCACTTTCAAAATAGGAATTTTAGGGGGACACAAACATTCAATCCATTATAACTACCTCCCCAAAAATAGCTCTAAACTAATAGATTGAGTTCAAAAGACACTTACTAAATTGTTTACTATATGTAAGTCGTTGTGGTAGTTAAGGGATCGGATCTGAAAAGACAAGGTATTTACTCCAAGGTGTTGTGAATGAGACATAGGAGATGCTGGATGTACTGAGTCTAGAAAGCAAACAATAAACAAACCACTGTTGGAAAGTTACCGAGAAAACAGTTCTGCTCTTGGAGACTGAGAGGTCAGGTCCTGTGCCACTTTAAGTCTGGAGAAAATAAAGCCCTGAGTGATTTTGCTTTGTCCTGGGAAGGTATATCCAGACAGTTATTCATGAAAGAATCGATATCAATGCCTAAGCAACTTAATTATTGTATCATGTTTCTTGAGTACACAAAGGTCATAATTGTTAAGAAAGTACCTGCATTTTTCCCAAGTGTTATTTCATCTGGCAATCTAATTTGGAGTATATAATTATATTCACTCATTTTCATACTCTCCTTGTTGCTTGTATATTCAAGATATGATAACATTTTATATTTGCTTTAAAGTAATCAATCATTCTTGTGAAAAGATGTGTTGGGTTCAAAGGAAAATATATTTAGCCAATATTTTTTAAATAAAGCATGTTCTTATTTAATATGGGCATTTAAAAATATGTGCAATACTCCAAAACAGAAAATTGCCCAGAAGTTTTTAGCCAATTTAAGCTTATAAAGTTTGCATCTTGAATTTGCTACCAGATACGTCATTTGCTTTTGAATGATTATCTCAAGAAAGTTAAGGTGTAATTCTTAACACCCATGTTTGAGAGCACCTAGAAAAACAGAATGGTCCAGCAGTTTGTCTAGCTTGTCATCAACTACTTAAATTACATTATATTAAAGCCAAAGCACTATAGTAGTAAAATAGCTCCATTATAATTTTAGGACTTCTGAGTAACCATGAATTCCTTTGATAGGTTGTGTTTAGATACACAAAATATTTGAAAAACCTAACTCTCCTCAAAGCATCTATTTTTGCTGTCACCTGAAAGGTTAATTTCCTTGCATTTTGCCCATTAACTTATGTTTGCCCACTAGGAAACTTCAAAGTGTGTATTCCAAATACCCATTTCTCTGAAGAAACCTGTCTTCACTAAATTGTCCATTAAGAATGGGAGTGTGTGCCTGTAGGTGAAGAGCTGTATACGCTGAGAATGCTTGGAAGAGCAGGAGTTCCCCTATCTCCCGTGTAATGTTTAGCATCCAAGGCTGGCAAGCCTGTGTCCCAGGAGCAACCTAGAAAGAAAGCAGCTTTAACAAAAATCCCACATTAACTGTCTAAACCCATAAAACTCATAGGTTCATAGAAGCAGATTTTAGAATAGAAGAGTATCTTGAGCTACCTCTAGCTTAAAACTGAGGCAGTAAGATTTTTAAAATTTTTAAATCATGACCACTAAATAAGCAACTGTTTACTGAACACTTGTTTTATGCCAGTGCTTGCACTAAGTACCTTAAGCTTATATTATCTTACTTAATCCAGTAAACTCTCTGGTAAAGGTAATACAAGCCTCATTTAGGTGAGAAAACTGAGGCAAAGGGAAAATTAGGGCTGGACATGGTGGCTCATGCCTGTATTCCCAGCACTTTGGGAGGCCAAGGTGAGGGAATCTCTTGAGGCCAGGAGTTCAAAACCAGCCTGGGCAA
>NW_012138302.1:13113339-13115579 GCF_000956105.1 Propithecus coquereli
AATTGATAAGATTCCATAAATCTTCTACCAAAAGATACCTCAGATCTCATTTTCAAACAGCAGCTTTTATTTGTGGTATACTTACTGGTTTGCATTTGTCTTTTAATTTTTAGGCAGTTCAGAACTTCATCAGATTTCTTGTGTTTACAAAATTTTTTAGCATGTTTTAGTTATAAGATTATGAGAGTCAAACTCACTGTTAATCCTTGGTGGGTTGATGGACAGGTAAGCCTGGAGACCCAGGTCTTCTGTTTATGGAATGACTGTTTAAAAATGGAAAAAGAAGAAGAAATAAAAGGAAAGAGATGTGGAGTGGGGCAGGCTTCTCCTCCCTGTTCCTTCTGTGCACTACAGCTGTGAGCTTGTTAACCCACCTTCCGATTGAGTGAACGGAAAGTTTAATCTTAGCAAGTTTCAGTCCTTTACCAGTGTGTGCTAACTGTGATTGTGGTTTTGATGAAACACAGTAGAATTGAGCTCAAATCAGCAATTCATTTCAAATACATTCAGGAAACATTTTTTTTAATCCATAGATCCACTAAACTTGTAATAATTGAGAGATTGCTGCTTCTGGCAGAACGCTATGTGATCACTATAGAGGTAAGCCTCTCTTCCTTTTAAAGCAACTTCATTCATCATATTACTAGACAAAATTGTGTATGTCTGATATGTTTAATAGCGGCACTGTGCATCTGACTTGTTTCACTTGTTTTATTTTTTTCAAGGATTTTTACTCTGTTCCACGAACTATTCTACCTCATGGTGCCTCATTTCATGGACATCTTTTAACTCTTAATGTTACTTATGAGTCTACCAAAGATACCTTTACTGTTGAGGTAGGTTCACATTAAGCTCTGTAGCCACTGTCATGTCGTCCTGTTATTTTCGTAAGAACAGTCTTAATTGAGGTAGTTGCATGAATGATGATTCTCACAGCTGTTTGGTAAACAAATTTAGAATACAGACCTGCAACGAAAGGAAACTGTAGAGTATAAGCAGGTATATAAATAAATGTATAATATGATGTCAGGTGGTGATAAATGTTATAGAGAATAGATAAAAACAAAGCAGGGTCAGCTAGTAGAAGGTGACGGCTGTGCATGAAGTATTTTAGATAAAGATGAACAGGAAAGGTCTCTCTGAGGTGGTGACATTTGAGCACAAACTTGAGTAAAGTGACAGAGTAAGGGGTGTTTACTTGGAAGAGCATTCCAGGCAAGGGGAGCAGCAGGCGCAGAGGCAAGTAAGGTGGCTGGTGTGGGTAGAGCACAGTGAGGAGGAGGAAGAGTGGAAGACGCTGCAGTGGAAGAAGGACTTAAGATTTTATTCCATGCGTGATGTGGGGAGGGAGACGGCGGAAGGGAAAGCTCACAAGGGCAGGATTCCTTGTCTTTGGGCCGTCTGCTGTGTTCCCAGCTGCTAGAACAGTGCTGGGTACGTAGTAGATAGATGCTCACTAACGGTAGGTAGATGAGTTCTCTCACAACAGTGTTTAATTGTGTTTCACAGGCTCACAGTAATGAAACCATAGGGAGTGTCCGATGGAAGATAGCCAAGCAGTTGTGCTCTCCTGTGGATAATATACAGATATTTACAAATGATAGCCTGGTAGGTTTGAATAAGCAGTTTTTATGAATAATAAACTGATACGATTCCACTGTTTAGCCTGATATGAGTAATTTCCTCTTCCTTTCCCTCTCAATAATTAAGAAATCACTTCTTGCAGCTGACAGTGAATAGAGATCAAAAGCTGCTCCACCAGCTGGGCTTCTCTGATGAGCAAGTGCTTACAGTGAAGACTTCTGGCAGTGGGACCCCATCTGGAAGCTCCGCGGATTCCTCCACCAGCTCCAGCAGCAGCAGCAGTGGGGTTTTCAGTTCCTCGTATGTCATGGAGCAGGTACGAGGTGATAAATTTCACTTTAAAAACAAGAATTTAACAATCGCTATCTTTTTGCCTTCAGCCCCTACAGATTTGTGATTGTGTCCTTTTTTTCTGAGACAAATACTGACTCTTAAGAACTGTATGACAGAGATGTTGGGTTTCAATTGGGAAAAGAAGATGTATAATTTATCAGTGTTTTAAGTCAAAGAACCTTCTGAATCACCGAATCATTCTGCCTGGCCACTCAGTGTTGTTTCACACATCTCTCTTCATGGATTCATTGATTTTTCTCTCTACTGGGTCATCCCATTAGCATTCAAGCATGTTGTGTTATTTCTGCCATCCAAAAAAAAAA
>NW_012138302.1:13115629-13138830 GCF_000956105.1 Propithecus coquereli
AGGAGTTAGAGTCATTATTGGGGAACTGTTCTAACATTTTTATATATGGGCAATTTCATAAAACTTTGGTTTATATACTTTCAAAAGAACATACCTAGCATATCACATAAAGTTAGCTGTTCTTACCTAAACCTGCCAGCCTGAGACTTTCACATTTGCCAGTTTCATGAAAAGAACACACCAGCTTTCTTTAGAACAGAAATATTTTTCTTCCTAAGTAAATAGAATATAGAAAATGTGATTATTTTAATTGTGAAACATCAGTCTTCATATACCTGTGGGAGGAGAAACAGCATACAACATTTAAAGAGATTCTAACTTGATTTGTCTGAATGTTTTATTTAGTAAAGGAGTAATTTCTGCTGAAAATGTCAAGATGGTTAATTGTGCTTATTTGTTTCCTAGGTTCTAAGCTCCAAACTCATGCCAACAGCTGATGATGACATGGCAAGAAGTTGTGCCAAATCCTTCTGTGAGAATTTCCTCAAAGCAGGAGGTTTGAGGTTAGAGTTTTAATATAAATTTCTTCAACATGAGTTGAAGAAAATGAAGATAGTTATTTTAGTTAATTTCTCCTTCAAAGCCTTGCTTGTTCCTACAAGGTATTGAAACATTATAAGAGTTAGGATAAGAAGAAATGATGTTTTAGGCCTTTAGAATATTTTAATTCATTTCGTAACTTTCGATTATTTGAAAAACTTGCAGAAGTACATCTCTTCCCTCGGTATTGGGGGAAATTCTCAAAAAGAGTAGAGCTGAGGAGGCTGTATCTGTTTCTTTTGAGTCTCGTATCAGTTAAAAATCAGGTGAATTTGATTCCCTGTAAATCCATATTGCATAAGGCATTACTGCTGGGGATGCACAGATGAGTTAGATGTTATCCCTGCCCTCGACAGGCTGTGGTTTAACCAAGAATAACAAATGGCCAGGTAGCCATACTATAAATATTAAAACAGGTATATAAAAAGTGCTTGGGAAGGGCAAGAAAGTAGTGGTTAAACTGGTTAAATTTGCTTGGGGTCATAGGTTAGGAAGTACTTCACAGAAAATGACCTTTGAGCTGGGACTTGAGAAATGAGTAGGAATCACCTAGTTCTATAAGGAGGGAAAGGACACTCCGAGCCGGGGTGGAGGCAGGGGCGAGTGAAAGCATCAACGTTTCTTGGGAACTACCGTTGCCTGGGGAGGCTAGAGCAAAGGATGAAAGAGAGAAATATGTAAAGAAAGGTCATCAAGGAATTTGAACATTATCTTGTAGTCCACAGAAGAACAGGCAGTTTCTAAGCTAAGACTTACCTAGAACAATTACACTGGCAGCAGTGGAGAAGGTGAACGCAAGTGGGAGAGACTGGAGGGAGGGAGGGAGAAGTGTTAGGAACTTGAACAGTGGTCCACAGAAGGGGTGGTATATCAATGGCAGAATGGCATTTATAAGGTAAAATAAGCAAGTCTTTATGATGACTTAGACAGTAGGGACATTTATAAAATGGCCTGTGATTTCTAGCTTGGGAAAGTGGCTGAATGGTGAGAGGTCAGTCAATATGGGAAGTAAACACAGGGAGGAGGAGGAAGAGGAAGGTGAGTCCCGTGAAGGGGGTGATTCGGATGCGGTGCTCATGGGAAAGGTGGAGAATGGCTTAGAGATTTGGGAGCGTGTAAGTAAAGCCATTGGGGCAGCAAGCAGCTGTCACACAGTCGAATGCTGAGTGTCAGGTAGGAAGGCAGAATCAGTACGTAGAAGTCTCTGCTTTCAGAAGAGTGAGGGAAAAAGGAGGGACAGAAAGTGGAAGAAAGAATAACTGTGAGGGGAAAGTTGCTTTTCTGTTTTGATTTTAGCATGTAGAAGACTTGGTTCTCTTTAGGCTGACTGGAAGGGGCCAATGAAGGAGAAAAGAATAAAGATAAAAGAAAAAAGGGATAATTAATGAGGCTAAGTTGTACTGCAGTTGAAAGGAGGTGTGCTGTGGATGGAAGAAGGATGCCACTTCCCCTAGGCAGGGAAGGAGTGGGGACCGACACGAGGCCGGAAGCAGTTCCTGTGGACTGGCCGGGGAGAGGAGAGATACAGGAGATGGGAAACAGGGATGAGGGCGGAAAGGACTCCCACATAATACGGACGATCTGGCACACATGTAGTTTTATTCTTTGCTCGACGCTGTAGAGGTGTTTTTCTCAACACTTCTTTCAGATCACTCAGCCATTTATAGGGCTGTGATAATAAAGACATTTACCTTTGGCTTATTTGCTCATGTCAGTTAAGTCACGTACCAGTCATTGCTGTGAGCACTGGGAACAGAGCAGTGAATAGATGAGACCAAAGTCTACGTCCCCATGCAGCTTACAGTCTAGGGTGGGAGACACAGTAAATAAGTACAAGCGTATGTCAGATATTGATGGCAGCTGTAAGAAAATAAAAGGGGAAAGCAGGTATGGAGAGGGTTGTGATTTTCAGGGGTGATCAGGAAAAGCTTCTCCAGTGGGGTGACATTTAACAAAGACCTGAGGGAGACGAGGGAGCGAGACCTGGGGGAAGCTTTCCAGAGGAACAGCCGGCAGAGACCCCAGTGGAAACCTGCATGGTACCTGCGGAGACCCCAGGAGGCCAGGGTGTTGGGGGCAGAGTGAGTGAGGCAGAAGTGGGGTTAGGTAGGATCTTAGAGGCTACGTGAAGACTGCCATTCTCTGTGTAGGAAGTAGGAAGCCATTGAAGGAGTTTGTGCAGAGGAGTGCCATGATCTGACCTGCATCTTTAGAGGATTACTCCGGTTGATCTTCTGAGAATAGATGTGGGGGGTGGAAGGTCAGAAGTAGAAGCAGGGAGAACAGTTAGGAAGGTGTTGTAGTAATACAGGGTGTCATGGATGTGAAAAACAGGCTTTATTGACTGCATCAGTTCTGGGTGTATTTTCGAATTGATAGTTCTACTAGTTAGTACCAAGATTGCAATTGTTCTGTGAACTCAGGCTGGTTAGTGAGAAGGGGAACTGTCTGAACACTGTGTTGGGTACCTTTTTGGCTAAGCCTGTAGTCTCATTCAAATGGACCCGGAGACTGATAGGCATCCTAGGAAATCATTGTGATAGAAATATGCGTGGTCCATTTATATGTAAGAATTTTGTAGAAACTGTATGTAATTGATAACATTTATGAGCAATTACATTACTATACTTACAGAAAATTTCCTGTGGAAAAAATAGAAGTCTTTAATATCCTGCCTTTTTTCTTTTCTTTGAAGTTTGGTTGTGAATGTCATGCAGAGGGATTCCATCCCATCAGAAGTAGACTATGAAACAAGGCAGGGTGTTTATTCTATTTGCCTACAACTTGCAAGGTATGTAAATATATTGCATTAGTCTTATAAGGCGATACTCGACTTTGGTTTTTTACCCAAATCATATCATTTTAAATAGTATGAAATGATCTTGAATAAGTCTAGCTTTTTCTTTTTAAGATTTTTACTTGTTGGACAAACAATGCCCACGTTATTAGATGAAGACCTCACCAAAGATGGAATCGAAGCACTTTCTTCCCGCCCATTCCGAAATATTAGCCGGCAAACAAGCAGACAGATGTCCTTATGTGGTACCCCAGAAAAGTCATCCTACCGACAGTTGTCAGTGTCTGATAGGTCTTCTATTAGGGTTGAGGAAATCATCCCTGCTGCTCGGGTTGCAATACAAGTAAGTGATTTGTGTATTCAAAAAATACTAAGTACCTCTTGTTTAAGTACCTCTCTTGGGTTAGGGGGGCTGTGTGGGTATAAAAATGATTAAGACATGAATATTGCCTTCAAGAAATTTATGGTAACTAAGAAAGAGACCACTACCGCAGAATAACTGTAATTCTAGGTAGAAAGTATCAAGTGCTGTAAAACTACAAAGGCAAAACCTTTTGTGGTTCACAAAGTTGGGATCAGTAAGAAGCTGATAAACCCTCCCGAGGTCAGTGGGATGGGTTTAAGTACTACCTTTTCTCATCACACTCTTTCCATACTTCTTTAGACAATGGAAGTAAGTGATTTCACTTCTACTGTGGCTTGTTTCATGAGATTGTCATGGGCTGCAGCTGCAGGACGGCTTGACCTCGTTGGGAGTAGCCAGCCAATTAAAGAAAGTAATTCCCTGTTTCCTGCTGGAATTCGAAACAGACTCAGCAGTTCAGGTACTGATTTAAAAGGGACGGTAATTAGAACATTGGGTAAGAAATGACTGTAAGAATTATCTGTGTGTAGGTTTATCAGAATCACAAAGGGAGAGAGCCTTTTCTTGTGCTTTTGAGCATGAATAAAAATTCTTCAAGCTACACACTTAATATTTGTGCACATTGTTGTATGTGTGTCATACTTCATTTAAGAAAAAAAGCATTTGCAAACCCATAGAGTAAATGGGGAAACCTAATCAAGTAGTTTTTAGCTTAGCCGAGTGTAACAGTGTCATGAAGCTGATAATTTTGACTGTAATACAAACTCATCTAGAATACTGACCTGGAAAACAGTTCTTTTCTTGGTTTGGCAGGTTATTTTCAATTAGGCCTTTTTTTATATACCTGTATTTCTCAGCTTTGTTTGATTTTCCTGCTCAGTCAGTATGTGTACAAATACCACAATAATAAAGTTTTTAAAATCATGACATACAATAAAGTGCAGACAGTAAAAGTGTATGAGATTTTTCGGATTTTTGTACGCATGTCACCCATCTAGATCAAGTTACAAGATATGGAATATTTCTAATATCCCAGGAAGGCTTCCTGATGCTCCTAAAATTGTACTATTCTTACTTCTATCACTTAAAATTAGTTTTGCCATGTGAACACATTTTGAGTGCCTACAAATATGGTCTAAGGACAAAACACGGGGTATTTCAAATACAGTGATTAAATTTCTCTTGTTTCTTAGACTGAAGTGTTTTATTGAAATATTTAATGTCATGCGAGGATTCTGGAACATATATTAAAAGGATATTAAAGTAGCGCACAGTTCCTGTAGGATCCACAGTAAGGTTCTGCTTGCCTGTTTTCAGGAAGCAATTGCAGCTCTGGAAGCGAAGGAGAGCCAGTAGCCCTACATGCAGGAATCTGTGTTCGACAGCAGTCTGTGTCCACCAAAGACTCACTGATTGCTGGAGAGGCTTTGTCTCTTCTTGTTACGTGCCTACAGCTCCGGAGCCAGCAACTGGGTATGCACGAGGCTTGTTCGTGATTAATCTCTTTAGGGAAAGGCCAGGTTTCTGTTAGGAATTATTTATGTTTCTTCTAGATAAGGTCCCATTTATAGAAATGAAAAAGGACAAAAGTTGGCATGTGGAGTAGGTAAGAATAATGCTGGAGTAGTTCATTCTGAAGAAGTGTTCATTGAAGCACCTTCTGTATACAAGGTTCCTTGTTGCCAGGGCAATATGTTTGCACTCCAGGAGCTTTCTGTCTAGTTGGGGAAATAACTAAGTTACAGAATTAGAATTATCTATCAATTCCTGATAAAGACTCCAGTCTTAAAAATTGTGAAACTTGGCCAGCCACAGTCGCTCACACCTGTAATTCTAGCCCTCTGGGAGGCCAAGGTGGGAGGATCACTTGAACCCAGGAGTTTGAGGTTTCAGTGAGCTATGATAACACCACTGCACTCCTAAAAAAAAAAAAAAAAATTGTGAAACTTAAGATTTGCCCTTTTGTCTTTATTGCTGGCTTTGGTGATCTCTTCTCATTTCACACCCTTAAATTCCATCTGTATACTGATGACACCTAAATTTGGGTCTTGCCCTGACATCTCTACTTGGATATCAGATAGATACCCCAAACTTCACATGTCCATAACTAAACTCCTAGTCTTGCCCATGTCACCCAAGAGTTTTCTCAACCTATTTCAAGGCAGTTTCTTTCTTCCATTTGCTCTGACCAGAAACCTTGGATTCATCCTTGATAATCTTTTTTCACACCCTGCTTCTAATCTGTCAACACATCCTTCTTAAAACTCTGTCTAGATTGCACCCTTTGGTGTCCACTTCTCTGTTAGTACCCTCTGATGGCCATGGTTTCTACCTAGGTTGCAGCAGTAGCGCACCCTAACCAATCTCCCTGCTCCCACCCTTGCAATCTATTCTCCACACAGTAACCAGAGGACACTTTCTAAATTGTAAGTCAGATAGTGTCACTCCTCTTTCAGAACCTTCCAGTGGTTTCTCAGTTCACCCAGAGGTAAAAGCCACATCTTTATTAAGCCTTCAAGACTGACAGAGTCTACCCTGTGACACTCCTGTGCCTTGACCTTCCCCTGCTCTCCCTCTCACTCACTGTGCTTCAGCCACCTGGCCTCCTTGCTAATACCCCAACACCCAAGACACAGTCCTGCCCCAGGGCCCTTGCACTGGCTTTTCCCTCTTTCTGGTACATTCTTTCTCCATCTCTCCACATGGATCACTCTTACTTATCTCCTGCAAGTCTCTGCTCAAATGTCATCTTCTTAGTGAGATGTTCCCTCACCGCCTTTTTAAAAAAATTACAACCCTCCCCTTGCTCCATCGCTACCCAAACCTCTTACCTTATTTTTTTCTATATCATTTATCACTTTATAACATACAATATAATGTATTTATTTATAATTTTTATTGTCATCATCCCCTCCCCAATTAGATTATAAGCTCCATGAGGACAGAAACTTTTGTTCATTTTGTTCCCTGCTGTATCTCTAGCACCCAAACGCTGCCTAATACATAGTAGGCCCTCAAATAAATATTAAGAAATGAAATTTTAGCAACTCCACTTATAAAAAGTGTACCAACACATAGGAGCCCTACTCTTAGCTATTGATTTAGTTTGATTTTACTTGAATTGTTTATTTTAGAGCTATTTTCAAATCAAGATGAAAAAATTATAGCTTCCTTCCAAGCTTTTATCTATTCTTTTTTGTAAGTTTATTTTAGGGCATATTCCATAGGTTGTAAGTATTGATAGTTTACCAAGGCAAGACATATTTATTCTGTAACTGGTATGTGCAAGGCATTGAGCCAAAATAAGAGGTATAAAAATGACTAAAACACGGTTCCTTCTCTTGAGCTCCTTAAAATTTCAGAGGGTGAATGGCAGAAATAGAAGCAGTTATAGAAGGTCCTAAATTCTGATTCCATGTAGAAGGGATGAATTTCTGCTCAAGTTGAGCTTAAGAAATTAATCAAAATTTTCAAAACCTTGAAAATGCATTGCCTAACTTAGTTCCTCCCTCCCCCAATTCTCTTTATTCTTATTATTAGCATCTTTCTATAACTTGCCCTGTGTTGCTGATTTTATCATTGATATTCTGCTTGGATCACCAAGTGCTGAGGTAAGGATTTCTTACATTTCTTACAAAAACTCCTTCGGTCCTGTTATGTTGTGGGTTCTCTTGGGTACCTGTGACATTGTGGGGAGTACAGGAGTGGCACTTAGTCCTCTCAGGGAGTCATACAAAGGGACTGCAGACCATGAAAGAATAGTGACCATTTGGACTATACTGCCTTCCCTTCCAATACCTCCTCCATATTCCACCGAAAGTTGTGAAACCAGTGTTACAATTAATTTCTATTTGTTTATAACAAACAAAATGTTATAGCCCATGTTGAGCATCCATAGCTTGCAAGGGCAGCTGGCGTTAAACATCAGTATGTTCGAATCAGGAAAGACCAACTTCAAGCCATGAACTTGCAATAGATTTTATAATTCTGACTTCCCTTAAATGACCTTGAGGATTAAATTTTTAAACACCTTTTTATTTTCATTTGTATCAAGTTAAAAACTTAATTGATTAGAGTAGAATAGTAGAATAATTTGGGAAATCGGTTCCCAAACCACACTTGTTTTTAATTAGCCCTAGTTTTATTGAGTGGAAACTTTACCCTTACAAATTGAAACACTCATACTTTATAGTATCCCTCAGTAACATGAGTGAATAAATAATGTAGCCGTTAGAAGAAAATCACTTTTTAAGCTGTTTCTAAATCTATGATTCCCAGCCCCCAGGCTACAGACAAGTACCAGTTCATGGCCTGTTGGGGACCAGGCTGCAGAGCTCCACCCCAGCCCTGTCCCCCAATCCGTGGAAAAATTGTCTTCCATGAAACCAGTCCCTGGTACCAGAAAGGTTGGGGACCGCTGCCCTAAATGTTGATTGATACATGTCCTTTGCCACTAATCATGTAATTTCAGATTCGCCGGGTTGCCTGTGATCAACTGTACACTCTTAGTCAGACGGACACTTCAGCACATCCGGATGTACAGAAGCCAAATCAGTTTCTTCTAGGTGTCATTCTCACGGCTCAGCTGCCTCTCTGGTCCCCAACTAGTATTATGAGAGGAGTCAATCAGAGGTACGTGATAAAAATGAGGACACTCAGGTTATACAGAGAGAAAGGATAAATGATAATTTGTGTACTGCTCCCCTAAAGTCCACAGTACATTATTGAGATGATAAAAGAATTTCTCCTTTCTTCTAACATTTGGACCCTGAAAGAGGGCATTTGTGTTTTTCTCCCCATCGAGGACAGGAGAGTTAAAAGAAACACGCCCAAGATTTCTTATCCATTGTCCCCAACTCCAGCTCCATCCATCAGGTTCATCTACCCCAGACAGAAAGAGGAGCTCACCTGGTTGGCGAGAGCCCAGAATTATTTCAGCCAGGTCACACTGATCCTGCCTTCTTATGCATCCCTTTCTCAGCTCAGATATTTCATAGATCCATGTCTAGAGGTAGCTAGGGTATCCTCCTAGCTTGCTTTCTTTTTCTTACTCTAAAGCTTTTAGTCATTCACCACTGAGTATGTTAGCTGTGGGTTTTTCATGTTTGACTTTTGTTATGTTGAGGTAGTTTCTTCTGTTCCTAGTTTTTTGAGTATTTTTATCATGAAAGGGTGTTAAACTTCATCAAATGCTTTTTCTGGTATTTTTCCTTCTTTCTGTTACTGTGGTATTACATTGAATTTCGTATGTTAGACCATACTTGCGTTCCAGGAGTCAATCTCACTCATTCACGGTGTATAATCCTGTAAATGTACTGCTAAATTTGGTTTGTGCTAGTATTTTGTTGAGGATTTTTGCATCAGCATTTATATGCAGTTTTCTTGTGGTATCTTTGGCTTTGGTATTAGGGTAATGCTGCCCTCATAAAATGGGTTAGGAAGTGTTACCTCCTCTTCAATATTTTTGAAGAGTTTGAGAAGGACTGGTGTTAATTCTTCTTTAAATGTTTGGTTGAATTCACCAGTGAATCCACCTGGTCCAGGGCTTTGCTTTGTTGGGAAGTTTTTGATTACTGGTCCCTCTGCTTGGTAGTATATGTTTATTCTTTCCTATTTCTTCCTGGTTCCGTCTTGGTAGGTTTTGTGTTTCTAGGAATTTGTCCATTATATCTAGATTATTCAATTTGTTGGCATACAGTTGCTTATGGTACTCTCTTATGTCCTTTTATTTCTGTAAAATTGGTAGTCATGTCCCCACTTTCCTTTTATTTGAAAGACCAGTGAGTCTTTAATTGAAATGTTTAAGCCATTTTTTAGGAAGTTATTAATAAAACTGTTCTGTGTGTCATTGTAAGAGTCAGTTTAATATAACTAAATTTTAAGAGTTTGATTTAATATTAAGTTTCTCTAAACTTCGGGAAAGAAGCAGAAAGTATTAGATGATATTTTTGACATATATTCTCAAAGAATCTCTTTTAAAAATATGATGAATGTAGATGTTTAATTTCACATAGGATTGAATCTTTAATTATGTGTTTGCATAATTTTGAAAATTATATCTCACAGCTTTTTTTAAAGCCCAAGTTAGGTAAAAATTTTTCCCTTAGTAATCATGATGATAACAGCAATTACCATGGTCTAACTATGTGCCACATAACATGCTAAAGTCTTTCCATGTATTTGTATTTTAAGCCTCAGAATGGTATGAGTTTGGCAAGTTTTATTAATTTTTGAAAACCATAATTCTTGGTTAATTATATAGTCTCATGATTAGTCCATGCTTGAGCCTTTTATGTATGTTTGTATGTGTGTATGCATTTTTATTCTTAATACTATAATAAGCATTTTAGTGATTAGAAAACTGAGAGAAGTGAAATAAGTTGTCTATGGGATATCCAGCTGTATGTAGTGGAGCCAGGATTAAAACCAATGTCTGTCCGATTCTAAAACCTATGCTATTAACTACTGCAATTGCAGGAAAAGCTTCCTTGATCATTCTGCATAAAATAATTTCCCTGTCTCTTTCTCTTTCGCTCTCCTTTATTTTTCTTCTTAGTGCTTATCACCACTTGACATATGTGTTTACGTTTTATGTGTTATCTGTCTCCTTTGTTCTTTTGTTCACTGTTCCACTACAGCAGTTCCAGGCATTTGGTAGGTGCTTAGTAGGTATTAGTTGTTACTTAAATGAATGTGATAAGTGTACTATGTATGCAGTCAATGCATATATTATTTAAAATGTGATAGATTTAATAAGTTGCTTTCTCTTTACACTATTATTCCTGTACTGTATATGCATTAGTAAAATCATTAATGTGCTTTTTGTAAAAATACAAAATTTGAATTAATAAGTAGTTAATAAGTATTAATTTGTATTAATTAAGTAGTTATTTTATACTTAGGAAAATTATCTTAATTTTTTTACAAACTTGTTCTAACAGGGAAAATGTTTTTTATTTTCAAATCAGACTCTTTAATAACGGAAACCTTTCTGTTTTTTAGACTATTGTCTCAGTGTATGGAGTATTTTGATTTGAGGTGCCAATTATTAGATGATCTAACGAGTAAGTAATGTTTAGCTTTGATTTGTGGGGAGAAGGGGTTGGGAAGGAGTAGAAAAGAAAGCCAAATGGACATTTCTAAATCTGATTTACATATCTTAGGTGTAAGATGAATTTTGTTTTTGTGAAAATAGCATGTAAATCCATGTACCAATGAGCTCTTCTTCTATTATATACCCAATTGTTAATGTGTTGAGAAGATTTGTTGATTTTAAAAATCATCAAAGACTCCTATTTTAATTATACCAACACAGAACTGTTGTAAAGGGTCTTCTCTAGTAGATTCTATTCTGACACTTTTTAAAGGTTCATCATTGAAGGAAAGAGGGACTCTCTATTGAGGCATGTTGATAGTGATAAAAATCAGGTAAGTACTTAGTGTTAGGTGATTTAAGTATCATTGTTAAAAGTTCTCTTATTAGTGTGCTGAAATTTTAATCTTTGTACTTACCCTTAAATGATGCAAATGTATGTTGGAACGCTCTGTAAATTTTAGTTGCAGATAATAGTTTGTTATTAATAGTTTATTTCCCACACTTTACACAAAGAATTTGCTTCAGCTTACAGGAAATTAATTAAATAAAAATCAGGATCAATGAAAATATTAATTGGAAAAGAATGTCACAGCCAGAAGGAAAAAACATACCTTGCATATATACAGGCTTAAATTCCCACACAGTCAGAATTTGGTTGTGAGGTTCCTGGAGGTCAAAGATAAAAAGGGAACAGCATATTGAGTTGTTCTCAATACCCAGTAAGAAGAAACAGAATAGTTTCTCAAAAGAAGCAAATCTTTTTCCTGGTACTTAAGTCTAAAAGAAATATTATGTAAAGGCTTTCATGTAGTGAACACACAAAGATACAGTGACTAATCATCCTCAGCAACATCTCTGTGGCAGCACAAATGCCTTCATTGGTTTCAGCAGTGTCTCTCGAAAACTGAGGACACAGCGCTCTGAGCTATGCAGGGAAATTGGTTTTGTGGAGACTGAGATATTTAATAATGTAGTCTGAGTGTGCATCCCGATTCAGGGAGTTCTGTTGGGTCTGGAGAGTGAATGGACTCGTGTGCACCTGGCAGTCTAGCCCAACACTGCGTTCCAGCCAGGCTCCAGTGAAAGCTGGCCAGCAGCTGTGAGGGTCTGCCCTCTGCATTGCTGTTTGAGGACTGGGATCATGAGTTGGCTACACACCCGCAACTGTACGAAATGAACAAGTTATTAATGTGTGTTGTGAGTGGTAATTGAGGGATCCAGGGTCTCATTAGGATCTTGGGGATCTTAATTCTCAGGTAATATGTCTTGAAACAATGATTGCCAATTTTAGAGTATCTTCTGTAAGCCAGTGCTTATATTAGGCACTTCATACACGACTCCCTGCAGTGTAGGTGTTGGCCCCATTGCATGAACAAGGAAACAGGGTCACACCATGAGTCAGTGGGGGAGACAGGGTTCATTTCTGGTGCCAGTCCAGTTCTGTCCAAGCCTGGAGTGTCCTTCACCGTGCAGGGACCCTGCTTGCTTCCCACCTCAGTGCAGTGGAAGAGGAGCATGTTCACTTTTGCTCTCCTCCGCAGTCAAAATTTCCAGTATGGAATTGCAGTTTAAATCCTTGTTTGAAGGGGAAAGTGAGATGCTTAATACAGAAGAACAGAGTAGTTCTCAGGAGTTTGGCTCCTCGTTTAGAAACCTGGATTCCGGCTGCTGTGACCTCTTTCTCCCTTACAGAACTCAGCCCTGCCTTAGTTGAGGTAACTGCAGGAGCAATGGTTCTCCTCATACCCTTCTACCCCTTCCTGCTCAAGGAGAGTTTGTTCCTGGGACAGCTGCTAACATCCACCAAACCAGGAGCTTCTTCAGAGCGAGGATGTCCGCTTCATCTTATATCCTCAGCATAAAGCACAGTGACCTGCACCGAGGGGGCAACCAATTAGTGTGCGGTTATGAATGAGGAAGCCTTCATGGTCGCTGTACACTGCAGCCGTAGCCTGCTGTTTGTTAATGACAGTCTTTTTGAGATGTGTGACGTGAAGGATTGAAACTTGGCTTTGCTTACTTTAATTCAGGACTTTGGCTCCATGAAGTGAAATCCTTTCTTTGTCATGGATTTTTTTTTTTTTTCCCCCTTAGCTTCAGAAATGGAGCAGTTAAGAATCAGCCCAGCTACCATGCTTGAAGATGAGATTACTTGGCTGGATAACTTTGAACCTAATCGCACAGCTGAATGTGAGACCAGTGAAGCGGACAACATCTTATTGGCAGGGCACTTACGCCTCATTAAGACCCTCCTCTCACTCTGTGGGGCAGAAAAGGAAATGCTTGGTAATTATAGCTTCATTTTATCTTGTGGCAGAAGACCTCAGTTCTCAGTTACTGCCATAGCGCTGTGTGTAATTGGGAAAATAAGATAGGTGCTAAATGTTCCGTGGAAAATTGACCCTTCAGGTAGTACGAAATTGTCTGGAATTTCAGTGGCTAACAAACTGTGTTGTTAAACCACATAGAGAATTTTACAGTGTTCCAAATGGTTGAATCATATAACTTCTTAATATCAAATAAAAATTATAATTAAAAGTAGGCTTTTCTTTTTAACTGTTACATGCTTTATTATGTATAATCTGTTGTATATCTTACTTCTATAAAAGGTGATTCTCATCTGGGGAGGCAGCCCCTAACTACCACCTCCTGGTGGTGCGACACATATGAGATTCTCCTAGGGTACACATATTTGTAAAAGCATATTCAAATTAACTATCACTTTTATAACACAAACTAAGCTCTACAAAATCTTCTTGGCTACTGGGGATACATAGAAAAGAGTGATTCTTGACCAGGGAGAGAAAGGCCTATCATTTTTACCTAAAGAAGGCAGTATTTTAAAGGTTTCAAAAACCCTTGTGTGGACTCCCCTATGCCCAGAAAAGAATTAATTACTCATTCAAACCTTTCTGCCTTGTGGCGTTCTCGGCACTCGTGTATCTAAGTGAAAGCTTGATGCCTTTCACCATAGCGTAGGCTCATAAAGGAAGGCACCCTCACTTCTCTGTGTTTGTGTCCCGTCCCACTCATCCCTACCCCTCCACCCCACAGAGCTTTGCCACATAAGCACTCAAAAAATAAGCATTAAACTGAATGCCCTGCCACTGGGTGGCCTCGGGTGCCTTTGCTGCTCTGGTAGGGAAGTGCATGATAGGATCTTTGAATTAAAATATGTGTTCATCTTCAATATGAATATTATGCTCTATTCCAGGTTCATCACTCATTAAACCATTGTTGGATGACTTCCTTTTCCGAGCTTCTAGAATTATTTTAAATAGTCATTCTCCAGCTGGCAGTGCCGCCATCAGTCAACAGGACTTTCATCCAAAGTATGGAAAATGCGCGTTGTGTTCAGTTTTGGTAAAAATTCTAATTCGAAACTTTAGTCTAAAAAGACTTTCTTAACTTGGACTTTGTCTTCCATCTGTGAGTCTTTGTTACCCTGTAAGATATTTTCCACTATATAAAGAAACGTGTAAAGGGGCTTAACATCAAGCCTGCCTGCCACATAGTAAGCACAGAGCAAGTATGCTGGTACCGTTATTATTAAAGTGGAAGAAGAATTAATGATGTGGCTAACTTGGTCAGTAACAAATAAAGGTTATAAGAATTACATACAAGGGAAAAGTAAATAGGCTCTGAGTAGAATCGTGAGGGTTTCTCAGGAGAAAAGGATAGGTACTTTAGTGCGTGAACGTTGTCATTTGCTGAGTATTGACTGTGTTCTGATAACTGCAATCGCTAGGGATTTATTACAGTAGTAATTTTGGAATCAAATTTTGTGTCAGTTTTTATGGGTACAAATTCAAAAGATCTCTTTGTATAATAACATTGACTCTACTTGAGTGATAGTGATATCTTGGAAATGGGAAGAAGAGGTAGCTACAAGCTGCCATCTCATTTGCTCTGAATCTAACTTTTTTCTTTTCTCATGAAAACCAGAGTTAGTTGAGTAATCCTAAAGAAACTGAGGATTTGGTATTTACAGTGAAAACGATATAATTTCAGTGGTTATTGAAATGGGCAAGGCATAATAAGCAATGTTTTGTGGAACCTTAAGAAGTATCTTATCATGTATAAATATTTCTCTACCCTGAGATTCCTTATTAGCAAAATCTCTTTTAGGTTAAAAAGACCTTCATTAGAACCTTGGGGTGTCCCTCAGACTGTGACTCCCATCCTCATACTTACCCTAGTCTTGTTTTGGAAGATTTGGTACTAGGTCCATGGGAATCTTTTATTAGAGCAGCAGAAATACATGAAAATTTTTATTTTCAGTAAACAACAAAAAATAAATCTTCAGCAGTTTTATTTTTGTTAAAAATAATACCTCCATAAATAAGGGAGTGTCTTTTAAAAATCATATACAGTGCCCTGAATAGAAGACATTTGTTTCATCCCTCCCCAGTATACTAAATGGTGTTCATTTATCACAGTGACTCCCAGCCTTTTTCCACAGAACCTTAAACAAGAGATTTGAAATACCCAGAAATTCATTTCAGAAGTAATGCTATTCTTATATCATAATAACAAAACAACTTCTTAATGTTTAGCCTGTGTGTATGGTACCTCCCTATTGATTTCTTACCTGTCCTTTGCAACCTGTAAGTCCAGACAAGAAGCAAAAGATGATGCCAGCTCCAGGGCCATTGTCGTCAGTGCCTGGTGCAGTGCTGACCCAAGAGCCCTGCAGCCCCTCCTTGAACACTTCCTACACTCCATAAATGCTTTGTTCAAAGGTTGGATATCCTCTTTTCTGTGTATCCTTCCTAACCTGTGATCCCCTCAGTAACGTAAGGTTGGCCTAGGTTGCAGTGAGAAATTACTGTCCATCCCCAAAGTGATTTCTACTAAAAGGCAGACAGTATAGGAAGGCTTTGATTTCCTGCAGAATGCTTGCTAGTTATCTTTTATGTCACTTTCAAAGAATTGATTGGACAAACTATTTCTACCTCCATTTTTTTCAGCCAAGTGGAAAGTCGATTAGTGTCCTTGAAGAATTTTTGATCTTCAGGCACATATAATGTTTATGGATATCTATTCTGATTTACATAGCTTTCTTTTTCTGCCAATTAGATATTCACATTTTAGGGTGATGGCCATAAAATCTTTCTTCCTACCTATTTTAATTGAAAGATAGTTATTCCATGTTACATTTATTACACAGTTCTCTCTTCTCCATTCTTGCTGATCCATTCCTTAGATACGAATACTCTGGAGTCATAAGTGAAAGAATTTTCCTACTTTATCATCAAGCCAAGAAGATATTTAGCTCTAAGCCTATTCATGACCTGTAGATCACTACATTTCTCTGAGTTTAGACCGGACTTAATTATGTTTGAGGAATTGCGGCTCTGATACTTTCATTTCAAATGTTGGTTTAGTTTAATGAGCAATTTAAGTAGATGATTCATTGTTGAAATCGACTTGTGTCTTTGTTTTTAGGTGTAGTACAGTGAATAGCCGATTGGCAGCCTATGAAGTCCTTGTAATGTTGGCCGATAGTTCACCTTCAAATCTTCAAATTATTATAAAAGAGCTACTTTCTATGCATCATCAACCTGACCCTGCTCTTACCAAGGAGTTTGATGTAAGTTTTGTAAACCTTGATGTACTGAATTTTTTTTTAGAATGATCTCTTAAACATACAACTTTAAAGCTATGTTTGCATTCTTCTACAAAGAGAGTCAGTATTTTTTGTATACTGTGTTCACATACTCAAATCAATTATAAACTATAGTATTAGTCTAATCCACTATAGTATATTATAAATTGGTACCCGTTTAATTAAAGAGGAGAAGCATTTGCAAGTTGGTTGATAGTTATTCTCAATAAAAAATAGCATTCCAACCTATTTTTTGAGTAACTGTATGCTTGGCATAGTGCCAAGCACTAGAGATACAAAGTCAAGTAAACATTGGCTCTGCCACAGCACAGTTTATATAGGTTCAGTTAAATTCAACAGATTTATTGAGTTTATTGTGTGCTAAGAGGTATGTTAGGCTTTTGGAGCTCAAAAACAAAAATATCCTAGCCTTCAAGAAGGTCAGTGTACAGTGGAAGGGGCTGACCCATAAGCCGATAATTTCAATGTAATGGGATACAATATAAGATAGAGATATGTCCTGATTGCTCTACTAACACAGAGGCGCTTCACTACCACTTGGTAGTGTCTTAGAAGGCTTCCTAGAGAAGATGGAACTTAAAATAGAGCCCTATAGATGAGTGAGCCAATTGAAGCAAGGTGGGAAATTCATTTCATTACAGCAGTGAGAAGAATGTGAGCAAAGCTATGGAGCCATGGAACAGCTTAGTGTATGTTAGGATCTGCAAGAGGGAAGTAAATTATAGGTGCACTAGGATACCAGACCAGGAACACAAGGACACATTTAAAGCTGCTTTTGTGTTCTCCTCTAACATCACAGAAAGTCAGACTTACCCTTTGGATGCCTTGAGCATTATGGAACATACAGGTTAGGCAGGAAACGAAGTGGGGACAGACTCCTAGGTAGAGGAAATGGCACTTGCACACACTTAGAAACGTGAGAGCACGTAAATTGGGAACTGTTTTGACTTACCAAAACAGGTAGTTTCTAATGCTTTGTGATGCTTATTTTATGCCATGTTTTAGCTTTATATGCATTTATTTAATAATCAGATTTAAATGAACACTTCATGTTTTTTCTTAAATCAGGGATTATACCAGCATAATGATGAAAATATTTGTATTAGGTAAATACTTATATTTTTAGCACTGTTACGAGCCAGTTTTTAAGATTTTGTACCTTTTTTTAAAAAAATCTATTCATTGGACTACAGATAAATTTTAGTGGTAATCAGATCTTAGAAATCATCCTGCTCTAAATGTATATCTAATGTTCATGAAAAGTATGTAATATTTAGCAATTCCTCAAGGTCTAAAAGACCTATAGGTTTTTGTCAGCTAATTGGTTATTAAGTGGACACAGATACTTGATATGTGCAGGTAACATGATTCTAGTCATGGCATAAGAACCAAGATTCTGTTGTAATAACATTTCAGAGTGTCTGATTACAGTATCCTTTTCCACTTGGAGAAGTGCCATGTTGGACCTTATCCCAGATGCCTCTTCTGAATTGTTTCTACCCAGAATAGCACTGTAATGGTGTCTGTATTTCAGAACATCTCTAAGTGCGATGGAAGGGTATTTACCTATTTATTTAATTGTATGCTCATTAAAAGAAGTTTAATACAAGAATGTTACCTTCTCTAAAACAAAGGGAATGAATTTGAGCCTTCCTTGACCATCCAGACTGGTTGGTTGTGCTTCTTCATGGTAAACACTTCACAGAACTTTTCCTTTTTTTCATAGTACTCCCTCAGTTTGTAAATATTTATTAGTATATTTATTTAATTAATGCCTGTCTACCCTCTTAGACCGTAAGCTCCTTGAGATCAGGGACCATGCACATTTCTGTTCTCTCTTGTATCCCTGGCACAGTGCTTAGCGTATAGTAGGCTCTCAATAAATATTTGTTCAGTGATAATCAAGTTACTACATAAACAAATACATACCTCCTATATGCAAGGACTTTATGAAAGAAAAGAGACATTGAGATAATAGTATTTTATAATTGTATTAGTATCTGCAGAAGTACTTCATGAACATGGGTTTTGCTAGCATGACTTTGATAACACACTGGATGGACAAATCTGTGAGTGTATCTCTTTTCCCTCTTAGACATCCCACACAGCTGTAGTGGAAATGTGCCTGTGGCAGAGATGCTAATTTCTCTTTTCTACTCTCTGTTCCTCTCTTTCCCAGTACCTCCCCCCAGTGGACAGCAGGTCTAGCTCAGGGTTTGTGGGGCTGAGGAATGGCGGCGCGACTTGTTACATGAATGCAGTCTTCCAGCAGCTGTACATGCAACCTGGGCTCCCAGAGGTGATTTCCTTCCTCTGTCCTATTTGCTGTGAAAGATGTATATGTTGCCTGAAATTAGCTCATACTTTTTTATTGCTTTTATGGTTTGCTAAAGCTAGACATAACTAGGGTTTCTTTAGTAGCTTCTGAAATCTTTATAGACACGTTGTTCATAGTCACATATTTTTATAAATCTGTTGTAATAAGCTTCCTGTATTACAGACGGACTTGACCTTTGTGATTTTTGAACTCCAAAGTTATTCTCAAATTCTATTCCATAAAATTACTAACATTTTTAGTATTTTAGAAATATGCAGGCTCTATCATCAACATTTTATAATAACATAGTAGTAACATGATATGGCAGCAGTTTTGAGAGTATTCCATGTCACACTTATTTCTTGTAGAGATCTTGGTGTTACTAGGCCAGTTTTGCATAATCAAACAGAGGCTTAAAGGCATGATTTGTTCATGATTATACCAGCTAGCAAGTATTGAAGCTAAATATCTGCATAATCATAGTCACGTCCAAACATAGTAGCATTCTGAAAAAAGCAGTGTGCATACTCTTGTGCACATGTGTCAAAGTTTCCTGGGAAGCAGTTAAATATTTCTAACTTAATACATTTCTTTTCTTTATAGGCATTACTTTCAGTAGATGATGACACAGACAACCCAGATGATAGCGTGTTTTACCAAGTGCAGTCTCTCTTTGGGCATTTGATGGAGAGCAAGCTGCAGTATTATGTACCTGAGAACTTTTGGAAGGTATCTCGTCCAGTAACTCTTTAAAGATGTTAGCTACTTGGAGTTTGGCTATGTTTTTTCTCTAGCAATATGGTTTCTTATGTTTATTAACTCTAGACTAATCCCATTACCAAAGCCTATAAAAGGATTGGGTATGCCATTGTTCTTGAAATTAGTTCTTGGTCACATGATTAGAATGTTGAGAATAGTCATTCATAACTCCTAAGGATTCTCTAATCTTAATTGTTGTGAATGTTTTTCAAAATTCTCATTTTAGCTCTTTGAAATATTTGTTCAAATCATTTCTCTGAACCTGTGCCAACTTCACTAATGCCTTTAAATAGAGAACATTATTTGTAAACATTGCTTTACTACGTTTCACATACTGGAGGATTACCTTGTGTTTTCCCCCGTGGATTGGTTAGTTTCTAAGAGAGAAACTGTCTGTTCCTGGCCTTAGCTCTCACCCCATACTCACCTCTGGTTTCAGAGACTTGTTATTATTACAGGGGACCAGGGAAAAGCGTGGAAGGCTGAATACAAGCTAGTCTCACTTCAGTAAAAACTTCCACATCCTAACAATGAACTTGGTTTTTAGAAGAATTTAAGTACTCTTCCACATTCTCTTTCTACTACATTCAGAAATTGTTACTTTTCCTTTAAAAACGTATTTCATTTTTGTTATATAGATTTTCAAGATGTGGAACAAAGAACTTTATGTGAGAGAACAGCAGGATGCCTATGAATTCTTTACTAGTCTCATTGATCAGATGGATGAATATCTCAAGGTAATGAAAGTTTCACTTGCTGACTCCCTCAGACTTTAATAACAGTATCTTAGGACTTGGGGTTATTGTGAAGCTGACAAATGAGAAACTGATTATCTTTAACATCATAACTATAATTCGTTTTTTCTGGGTTTAAACACACATGGATCAGTAGAATTGTATATTTCTTTTCTAAATTCACGTAACATTCAATAAAGTACATAGTTCTTAATCTATACTACACAGTGATAACCGTTTGTACCTATGTATTTTTGCTGTGTATCCATTGAAGGACTGCTTTAGTGCAGCTAAGAGTGCTTCAGTCACCAGTGAGCTGATGGCCCCATGCAGAGCAGTCCTGGAACTCAGGGAGTCCTCTGGCAAAGGGGATGAGGGGACCAGATTAAAAAGTTATTGGTAGTGATGTTTAAACGCAAGCTTTCTACCCCTACCTGGTAAAACATGTGGCAGACTTTCTAAATGGCCCGTTACCACTGTCAGCACCGGCCTCTCATCAGTAGGCACAATTTTTCCCTTTTTGTTTTTAAAATAAGTTATTAATTTATAACGTTCTGTCTACAAGAAAAAAGAGAAGACTGTAGAGAGTTGCTACTAGCATGGTGATGATGGCACAGGGAGAAGAATTAGGAACGGAGAACTCTGTTATCATCAGCTCTGCCTGACCTCTTTTCTCCTCCTCTCTGATTGTTTGCATCGCTCTGACAGTGGGTCTGATGATGGCCCATTAACCCCATTTGTCCCGGCAGAAACTACCAAAGCTCATTTTATTTTGGTAGTTAAACTGAAGTCTGTGTTTTAGGTTAGGCCTAAACAAATTTCTATATACCTGTAAGTTTTAGGGACATCAATTAAAATTTTAACTTTTTATTCCAACAGAAAATGGGGAGAGACCAAATTTTTAAGAATACTTTTCAGGGCATCTATTCTGATCAGAAGATCTGTAAAGATTGTCCTCACAGGTTAGTGAAGATATCACTGACATAAAAAATGATGGTCATCATTTTTAAATGATTTTTCTAGTATGTTGTGAATTTTGTGTTTGTTGAGAAACTTGTAAATCTGTCTCTCAGTGGATCTATAAATATTTAATTAATTGCAGTTCTCTGGTTTTCATTTCCAGAATTTTATTGTGGCCTTAAGAAAATATTTGTTGAGATTTATAATTTTAAGCGATTCTAAATTGTCACAATTTGGTGTTTTTATTTGGAGTGTACTTTAAAAGGTTGAGAGAAGACGTGTGTTAATTTCACTAATTAAGCATGTAGTTCTTTGTTCAAGCTCAGATATAATGTGATAATTTCCGGAGTTTTTAATTTCTTCATTGATCATGGGTTCTCTGTTACTTCCTAATCAGATATGAACGTGAAGAAGCATTCATGGCTCTCAATCTAGGAGTTACTTCTTGTCAAAGTTTGGAAATTTCTTTGGACCAGTTTGTCAGAGGAGAAGTTCTAGAGGGAAGCAATGCATACTACTGTGAAAAGTGTAAAGAAAAGGTATTACATTTGCCCTTTTTAAAAAACAAGATTAATTTGGTATTAATGTGTTTTATGTAAAATCAGTATTGAGCACCTCTGGTTACTTCCAGTAGATGGTGTCATTACTTGTTTTCACGTGGGTAGGAAAGGCCTTTGTGTTAATTACTTTGCTGTTTTATTTTCTTCATGGAAATAATTGATTTTTTGCTTTTCTTTAGAGAATAACAGTGAAAAGAACCTGTATTAAGTCTTTACCTAGTGTCTTGGTAATTCACCTGATGAGATTTGGATTTGACTGGGAGAGTGGACGCTCCATTAAATATGATGAACAAATAAGGGTAACTTTTTTCTTTTTGAAATTGTTAATGGTCATTACCTCACTCACTTCTTCTCTTTTTCCTGCTTCTGTTTTCAAATTCCAGGTACCATGTGAAAGGGTGTGTGTTCGGCATTATGAGGAATACAGCTCCGTGTCTTAAGCAGCTGCTGCTAGTAGAATAGGCAGATCTGTAAACAATAGCCCTCATTTCTGGAAGACATCCTAGTGATCTCTGTGAAAGAAAATGCTCCCCTTAATGCTCAAACCAGAGGCTATTTATACTTTCCCAGACTTAGCCTCTCTGAGATTTTGTACTTGAATTGGAGAGGTAGTTATTCCTAGCTTAAGTTAGGAAAACACATCCTCCTATTTGTACCTGACGTGATTGGGCACTGCTGTGTACGTTACTAATCAATATTAATATGGTCTTTTTGCTTTCACATAGTTTCCTTGGATGCTAAACATGGAGCCTTACACAGTTTCAGGAATGGCTCGCCAGGATTCATCTTCGGAAGTTGGTGAAAATGGGCGAAGTATGGACCAGGGAGGTGGAGGATCCCCACGAAAAAAAGTTGCCCTCACAGAAAACTATGAACTTGTCGGTGTCATTGTCCACAGTGGGCAGGCACACGCAGGCCACTACTATTCCTTCATCAAGGATCGGCGGTAAGGGTTTCGTGAGGCAGCACTCGCCCGCTCTGCCCTGCCAGTGTCTCTGCTCTGCTCCCCTGCCCTCCTTTGTCATCGTACTTATCATTATGTGCAAAGAAACTTTGCATTCTTCTGTGATCTTACTTCATTTTGAATTTTTAAAGCTTAGTATAACTCTTTTTATCCCTTCAATTTGAAAAGTTATTTTAGAAACTGAAATAACTGATGCTGCATTTTTCATAAAGATTTTCAAGTGACACTCAGCTGCTTTATTTATAGACAATGCATAGAGACAAATACTGGGCATGAGGATGTTTATTTTTTAACCTTATAATGTTTGTCTGCTCTCTGGGATCTAGGGGGTGTGGAAAAGGAAAGTGGTATAAATTTAATGACACAGTTATAGAAGAATTTGACCTAAATGATGAGACCCTGGAGTATGAATGCTTTGGAGGAGAATATAGACCAAAAGTTTATGATCAAAGTAAGTGTTTACAAATGGATATTTTTCATT
>NW_012138302.1:13138961-13197882 GCF_000956105.1 Propithecus coquereli
GGGGTCAGTGATGAAAAATTACCTATTGGGTACAATGTACACTATTCAAGTGGTGAGTACACTGAAAGCCCAGACTTCAGCACCACACAATATATCTAAGTAACAAAAATGCATTTGTACCCCCTAACTCTATAAAAACAAAAATTAAAAAATCCCTGACAATAGCCTTGTGGGGGTAAGCGGCAGAGGAGGAATAAAAGGGTGAAATGAATATCAAAGAGAAACTAATGAATAAAGAAATTAAACCTTGAAAATAGTTTCAGAAGAAACAATTGTCCACTAAAATTTTTTAATTTCCTTTCCAGTTATACAAAGGTGTGAATAATTAGAGAAGACATTCCTAGTACCTGTGCTTTTACAACCATATTTATTATGCAGTGTGGCAATGCAATCTTTCTCTCCACAACCTCCACCCCCAGAAAAAAAAAAAGTATGAGGAAAAGCGTATCACAAAACCCAATCAGAATTTGCCATCTGAAAAAAGCCATTTTGGAGAGACCTTAGCATTTCTGAAACCAGATTTTGAAATCCTTCTAGGGGCATTTATAAATGTCTACCTGCATTAGATTCACTGTATTAGATTTTGATACCATGCTGTTATAGTCATGCATCTCTTGTCGTGGTAACCTTTAAGAGTTAAATGTAACATCATTGCCAGAATTTACCTAGATTTGGCCGATCTTTGCAGAAATGCTTAAGTGAGGCCAATGCTTAAGTGAGGCCAATTAAGATCCCATCCTGTGCTACAGAACATCTTTCTAATGTTGCTTTCTTTTTGCTTGAACTTAAGACTTCCCTAGGATGTTTACCGTCTTTACTGCATTACCGTATGTACGGCTCACTTACTCCCTGCCCCGATATCACCTGCTAAGTGCAGGATCTATTTTAGTTTAAGAACTGAAGTATCCTGTCTTCTATTCTAAGCAGTACTCTAAAAAGACCCACATTTTACTTACACTTTGCATTCAAAAAATTTAGTAATAGTTACTTGCTGGATTTATGGGCCCTTTGTTTTCAATTGTCAAGACAAGAAAAACTTTTTTATTTACAAAGACTTCTTTCTTAATATCTTATTATAAAGCAAACCCGTACACTGATGTACGTCGAAGATACTGGAATGCCTATATGCTCTTCTACCAAAGGGTATCCGATCAAAACTCCCCAGTATTACCAAAGAAAAGTCGAGTCAGTGTTGTACGGCAGGAAGCTGAGGATCTCTCTCTGTAAGTGTTTCTTCCATATAATTCACTGTGTGATTCGCTAGATGATACCGTGATCTTTTGAGAATATACTATTTGGAATTTAAAGATAATTAGCTAAGCTAGACAGAAATTCTAAAAAGAGTTCCAAAAAGAAAATAAGTAAATGCCCTTTCTTTCTTACTTCTCCCTGGTCATTATTTCCTTGGCAAGAAGTTATTTTGTGTTTAGAAACGTGCATATAAGCTATTTCATTCTAGAATTAAGATTTTTCCAATTTAGAATTGAGATTTTTTTTTTAATGTTGGCAGCATTTATTGAATACACTTTATGTCCAAAGCATAGTACTGTACTAGCACTCAGAAAGTTGTTTTTTAAAGGTCCTGTTGTCAGTGAATTCACCTTTTAATATTTTGGATCAGGAAAGCATACAATTTGGTTTTTTCATGTGAGAAATGTGATTAAATATGGTTCATTAAATTTGAAAACTTGGTTCAATACTTTGTTGTTATAAGATTTTGAATGTGTGGATCTAACATCAGTTTATTTCACTGCTTTTTAATGGCTATACTGGCTGGAAAAGATACCTCACAGTAATATGCAAGAAGAAATCACTTTTGTGCTTGTTAAATTATGGTATTCAGTGTTAAATCCCATATACCAATTAAGTAAAAATTTATGTTAAAATTTCCCTATAATTTCTCATCTTTTATAATGTCAAGACTAATTGGAAGGTGTTAACATTTTTTAGTTGACACCTTATAATTGTACGTATTTATAGGGTACAGTTTTTAAGTCTAGTACCCTGTTTATATGAGTTTGGCAAGTTTTAATAACTACTAAACCAATAGCCAATTTATATTCGACAAAGTTTTCTGATTCTGTCTCTTAGGTCAGCTCCGTCTTCACCAGAAATTTCACCTCAGTCATCTCCTCGGCCCCATAGGCCTAACAATGACCGGCTCTCTATTCTAACCAAGCTGGTTAAAAAAGGTGAGAAGAAAGGACTATTTGTGGAGAAAATGCCTGTTCGAATATACCAGGTAAGAACCGTGTAAAAAATCCTAAGGGAGAAAATGAAGGTAGATGTCAAAATTTATCTTGTGGTTCCAGAAGTACTCCTCCGTGGTCTTCCAGATCAGCCGTACCTCTAGTGCCCTATCATCTATCATACCCACCCTGTCTCATGAATTTCTTATGCCAGGCTACAGAGCTGGCTATATAGCTAGTGCCAGAGTGCTAAAAACGTAAATATGAATACACATTCAGGATTGGCCAGCCCTGTCACTGACCTGCTGTGCGCTCATGTGATGTGGCAAATAAACCGAGTTGAGGGGAATAGGCAGTAAAGAAACTTACTTTATCTAGAGAGAAAAACAAATTAAGGCTCACAACCTAAGACTAATATGTCAGTGATGACCATTATTTATTGAATACCTACTTTGTGCTTCATGCTTTAAACAAATCTCTAGTTTTTAAAAGACTCTTGGAGTAGCAGGTTTTATTCCCATTTTTTAGATGGAAAAACTGAGGTTCAGATAAGGAGAAATGACCTGCCAGTGTCAAACAGCAAGGGTTTAAATCCAGAACTATCTACCCAGTCCCAACTTTATATACTAAATAATCAAAAGCTAAGTGGTTAGAAGCAGAGACTTTAAGAAAAGTATGTAGTCTTCCATTAAGGAAGAGAGAGAATTAAGCCACCTGATACAAGGGAAGCATGGAGTTGGTTGTACTTGGGAAAACCCTGTTTTCCCTTTCTACCCAAAATATCAGGTTAGAATTCACTTGTCCTTCACATGGTGATTTTCCTGAATTTCAAATGGTTTGGTTTAATAAATAATCTTTTTTATAGCATCTTATATTTGGAAGGAAGGTTTTTCTCTCTCCTTTTTTAAAAGTTCGAAGTTTAACATGTTAACTGCCCTGTGAGTTGTATTTAACTCATGCTAGTTTTGAGCCCAGGGCCTCATGAAGTAAAACCTGGACAAAACCCTACACTTCATTCGTGAAAATCTTACTTGTTGATGTTCTTATTGTTATAATTAATATTGACAAATCAATTCTAAAAACGTGGATTAAATGAGAAGTCAATAAATTTTGTTTTTCATTAAATTAGAAAGGATCATTTTGTTTTCAAAGTTTTTATTTTATTGTTACTATAAAACACCATGGCCCCAAGGAAAAAATTTTTTTCTAGTGTGGCAATGTGTTAAAAAAGGGAATTATAAACCCTATTTACCTAATTATATCACTGAACATGTCCTCCATGTATTGAATATTTCACCTTGTTTCTTTATTAATTGCTAATTTTCTTTTGTAGATGGTGAGAGATGAGAACCTCAAGTTTATGAAGAACAGAGATGTGTACAGTAGTGATTACTTCAGTTTTGTTTTGTCTTTAGCTTCATTGAATGCTGTAAGTAGCTAGTGGGACTGTTAGTAAAGAAATAAGGAAGGATTACAAGTTAAATATCTTTTAGCTAAAGCATTCAATGACTCATCCTCGCTCTCACTTGTTAGCCTTCAGATTAGATACAGAAGAAGTCTCCCATAAATGTGCCCTTACTGGGTGATACTAAACCGCAGGCAGCATTCAGAATGTATAATGTAGATAGTGAGTGGGTGTGGGTTTCCACATACTGGCTTTAAGTGCCCTTGTTTACATTTTTATGAAGAATCTAAGAGTAGCTATGAGGTTGAGTAGCTGTGAGATCATGTCAATGGATACAGGGCTTTGTGGAGATTAATTGTTCTTAATTTGTAATCAGATATTAGTAGACTCAAGATTGACTTCAAGTACTTTTTTTACTTGAGTACCATTATAATTATATAATGGTACTTATATTTTGGATTATAATTTGCCAATAAGGGAAAAAAATGTTCTTGGTCTCTTGATTTCTTAACACATCCCATGGTCTAAAGGCTGTATTTTGAGATGATTTCATAATAGAAATGAAGAGGATGTCTTCTCTTAGCCTTTTAAAAAATGTAAATGGAAATTTTTTCATAATGAACTGGTTAGATTTTTCTTCTTAATATTTAACTTTGTCATGTATCATTTTTCATTTCATAACAATATATAATAATCTATAAAACTTCTGTGAAAAATATCCTTTTTTTTCTCCCTGTCTCCTAGACTAAATTAAAGCACCCGTATTATCCCTGCATGGCAAAGGTGAGCTTACAGCTTGCTATTCAATTCCTTTTTCAAACTTACCTACGGACAAAGAAAAAACTCAGGTGAGAAGTGATATATTTTGATAGTCTGTTGTGACAAGAGACACTGGTTAATTCAATTAAAGTTGAATTTATAATTCCAAAATACTGTGAAAGCAGCTTCCTAATTTTCTCAGGTGACTAAGACATTATCTTTAGAGACGGCTAATCTAATGGCAAGGATAGAGAAATACCTGTGATGCATAAAGTCTGCATGTCTTTGGGAAGTGGGCAAAATTGTATCCAGATGTGGAGATCAGGGCAGGCTTTAAAGACATTGATGTTCTCAGAGGATTCTGAAAGGCAGGAATGGAGAAACACAGAGGAATAATCCTAAGCAGAGGGAAGAACCTGAGTAACAGATGAGACTTGCCTAAGGAACCAAGAACGACTAGTTGTGTTGTACTAGTACACGTAAGGGACTCATTTGAGCTGAGACCAAATGTTGGGTTTGGAACTCACTTAGTGCCCTGAATGCCAGAGCAGGGAGTTTGGGGTTTTTCATGTGAGATCAATGAAGGTTTTTGAACAGGGAAGTATGTTCAGAGTGATGTCTTAGAAACTCTAGACATCGACTACATTTGACTCATTATTGGTTTTTATCTTCAGCACCTGGGAAGGTGCCTGACACATTATAGGTTCTGGCTAAGTAGTTGTTCTGCGAATAAATGTAATAGATGCAGAGTCGTTGAGCAGTGGTTTGTAGAATATACCTAGAGTGAGGGGAGACTCTGGGTGCAGAGACTAGTTAGAGTTAGAAAATTGTTGAGCTCCTACAAGAATGAAGAGATTTGGGACAGATTTTGCAGTTAAGATGCTCTTGAGAAGAAAACAAATATAATGTCAACTTCATTTTTATGTGTGATAATCGAAGATATATTAACTGGTTTCAGTCTTTAGTATTTGAAAAGAAGAAATAATGTGTTCCCTTCTTTTAATACCTGGAGTAGGATTAGCTAAGGAAATTTAGTTGGTTACTTTGTGAAATTTGCCCATGCTATTTACACATTGCACACTGTTTCCATTTTGTTTATGCTTCACCATGCTGAGCACTGGGGGACTTAAGGGAAGTGGTGTGGCATTATGGGTATTATAGTCATTATACCTTTTTTTCTGCCTGAATATTTTTATTCAGTAAAGTAGGATATAAATGATTATTGTGATAAAGTATAAAAATGTCAGTGTAAGCTATTCTGAAAGTGGGCATTTTGTGAATGTAAATTAATTGAGCAAAACAAAATGCTACAGGTCAGGCCTTTTTTCCGATTGAAGTTGTTTGATGCAAATACAGAAGATAAGAGTTAAAATCTAAGACTAAGCTTCTTCACGTTTTTGTCAGGAGAGGGGAGGACGATTCATACCACAGGTAACAGAAGAATGCAAAATATTGGCTTCTGGGGTGCACTGAGCCACGTTAATGGGCAGTCGCTGAGTATGTCTTACCCCTCCACCGCACGCACCCTGGATGGATGGATGGATGGGTGGCTGGGTGGGTGGATGGATAGCAGTGGCACTCCATGGAGTCATTTGCTAGGCCATACTCCTAACATTGCTGTCTGCTTTTTTTAAAGGGCTGACACTGAAGAATGGATTGCTACTATTGAAGCATTACTTTCAAAAAGTTTCGACGCTTGTCAGTGGCTAGTTGAATATTTTATTAGTTCTGAAGGACGAGAATTGATAAAGTAAGTGTCAGGGTCTTTTAAGTAAGAGAAATTTGTGTCTCTGCCAATGATTTAGACCAGGAGTTTCTTATAGCCATTTTTATTTCAACTTAAAACTGTTTTTCTGATCAGAGTCAATTTTAAACTCTCTTCTGTGAAGTCAAGAGGAAATTATTCAGGTCACTCAGAAATCATCTCTGTTGCACTAGACTTGGGCACACGTTCAGTGGTTGCAAGAACATGCGAGGCAGCTCACCCACTGGGCGCTCACAGGCAGGGCCTAGACCCCAGCCGTGGCTCAGGGGAGTCAGGAATGCCAGTCCCTTCCCATAGGGACTCACAGTGTGGTGGCAAGAGGTTACTGCACAGTTCACAATGTCACCTATGTTTGGATTCTGGCTAAAAAATTATTTTTCACTAATCTACTGATAGTATATTAGCTATGATAGTATATTTACCTATGTACCTATCATTAAAAAAATTGCCTTCTCTGGTAAAAATTCAAAATACCCCAATCACCGTGAATGTTTACGCCTTACTTCCAGTCATCCTCACCAAGTCAGCTTCTCTTATCCTTGGGGCGTTCAGCATTCTTCCGGGAGGCCCAGTGAGCACTGCCTTGATTTTCAGCGTTTTGTCTCCTTTCTCCCCAGCAAGCTCTCCCTTCACTCTGCGTCAGCCATACCTTCTCCTCACCCCTCAGACCTCCCATGTCAGCTCACCCAAGTGACCTGGCCTCAGACTTCCCTGAGATAGGTACAGATTAATAAATGGGTACCCCCGGCCCCCAGCCCAGGGTCCACGTACCTACCAGAGTCTGGTCCCATCTTGCCCTTTCCTCCTGTTGTTACGGAGGAAAGTGTCCCCTCTTCTCTCGAAATGAGTCTCTCTACACATGCAGACTTTCTCCAGGAAGTTGGCCCTTTAATTATCTCACTCTTATTCCTCCATGATTACCTTGTAGACTTTTCTATCAGGTTACTTCTGTCAGCATACATATATGCTCTGGTATCTTTCAACTTAAAACGAACACACAGGGAATTCGGAAATGCGAGTCCCTTCCCACGAGACAGTCACAGTCTGGTGGTGAGTCAGAGATCTGATCAAACCCCTGGTCTTCTCCCCTCATCTCTGGGTCTGAGCTCCAGATGTTTACTTGCCGACTTCACGTCTCCACTTTTTCCTCCAGTCTCTCTTTCAGCAACAGAAGTGGTTTTTTTTTTTAAACAAATTAGGTCGCGTCACTTAGAGTTCTTCAGTGGATCCCTGTTGCACTCATAGTAAAATACAAAATCTTTACCATAACCCACAGAGCCTTACGTGATCTGGCCTTTGTCCTTCCAGACTCACGCTGTCTCGCTTCCTCCTCGCTTACCTGGCTGGAGCCATCCTGGCTTGCTGGTTCCTTGAATGTGCCAGGCTTGTTTTCCTGCCTAAAGATCCTGGCACCTGTTGTTCCTTCTATCTGGAACACTGTCCCCTCCCCTGTTTCCTAGTGAGCACCTTCTCCAGATGTCAGCTTAAACATCACTTATTCTGAGAGGCTGTTCCCAGTCACCCCGTCCAAAGGAGGTTTACTTGTGCATCTCCTCCACTGAACTCCATCCTCTTGAGGGCAGAAGCTGAGTCTGTTTGGTCCCCTCTGGTTTGCAAAGAGCCTGGTAAATAGTAAACACTCAGATATTTATTTGTGCGTGCATGCACATATCCATTTATCTTTGTATTCATGAAGAGAGAAGTAATAAACATTTCTTCGAAGTGTTGTATGCCTGTCCCTTTAGAGTTTGCATTAGAGATGACCTTTCACCCATTTTTCCAGTTCATTTCCAAAATCTTTTCCCAGTAGGACTCCCAAGTATTATGCTAGGCATTAGAGTGTCATAGAATCATCATCCATTTGGAAGGAACATAGCATATGTTTTGTTCATTCCCTATATCCAAGGAGGCTTGCTTTTAAATATCTCCAGAGAAATTCTGTAACTTCCTTTGGGAAAATGTTTTGATTTCTTAGTATTCCTAATGGTCAAGAATCCCAGTGAATTCATCTAAATTCTTCCTGATAGAGTTTATTATAGTTTGTTCTTTCTTTATGAAGACCAGTCACTCATCACTATCAATTGCTATAATTTCACATGTTTGAAGAATTAATCTTTTTTCTCTAATCACTTATTTCTTTAGAACCTTTAAGATATCTTAGATTGTCATTATTACAACTAAAAATATATATACTGCACTAATATTTTAGTAACTGTAAATGTGAAGAAGATACTGTATTTTAGATCAGCCCCTCAGTATAGTCCTTTTTTTAGACAATTTTAAAAATGCAATTATAATTGTAAAAAATTAAATCTTTAATATTGCTTACAAATTGATCCAAAGAATTCAGACTCCTAACATGAAGATACTTAACATCTTTTAGGAACCTTCATTGTGGAAAGTGTTAAACATACACGGAAGTAAACAAAAGGGACCCTCTCCTGTACGTGTTCCCCAGCTCAGGTTGTCGGTATTTTGCTAGTCTTGTTTTACCTGTCTCACACACACACTCACATGCATGCTCTTCTTTCCCTCTGAAGTATTTTAAAGTAAATTGCAGGCAACTAATTTCACTATAAATTTTCAACATGTATCTCTAACAGATTAAAGTTTAAAAAAATACACACTTTACCATTATCACACCAAACAAAATTGATAATTCCTTCATATCATCTTATACTTAGTCCATGTTCAGATTTCCCCCAGATGTCTCAGAAATGTCATTTTACCATTAAATTTGTACAAATTGGGATCCACCGAGGTCCACACATTGCCCTTGGTTTATATGTCTCTTAAGACTCCTTCAGTGTTCAATATTCAGTAGTTCCTTTAACCCACTACCCGCCTTTTTTTGAGCCATTTATCCTGGGAAGAGACTGGCCATTTGCCCTGTTGAGCTCCCCGTATTCTGGATCCTTGCATCCTCTTGATGCCCCTGACGTGCTGTGAGAGGAAACGTGCGGCACCCCTGTAGGTTGTCTTCCCAAAAGAATTGTACCCAAATCGGATGAAGCCTCTAGAGCTAGATGTTGTGGGAGTTCTTGTTATCTTTTTAAACTTATTTCTAGTTGTCACTTAGAATCTTACTGGACTTGGAGCATTGCCCTGTGTGTCTGTTTGAAATCAGGCAGCTGCTACATAGCATTCCCAGTTACAGGGAATGAGCAGGAATGCGGTGCCTCAGGAAGCTCTGCTTGGCCCACGAGCAAGTGCTAATGCTCTCGGAGTCTTGAATTAACATCTTTGAGTAATTTTGTTCCTTGCATATTAGGTGGGACCTGTGTGGGGAAGGTTGGGTTTACAGAAGTCTGACTTGCTTTTTCACACCACATTTCTCTTTCAGGATTTTCTTGTTGGAGTGCAATGTGAGAGAAGTACGAGTCGCCGTAGCCACCATTCTGGAGAAAACCCTAGACAGTGCCTTGTTCTATCAGGATAAGGTCGGTCTCATATTTAAATTTTTATTTATATATTCTGTTTTTACCAAATGTTTTAAATTGCAGGTAATAAGAAAGAGAGCCTAGGATTGGAGTCTGGTAATTTTGCCACATGAAATGCACCTTCTATGAACTGACTTTCTGGTACACGCCAGGGTAGAAGTCATTCTGTCCCTTCCTCCTCATGTCCCAGAAACCAGGATAGGCTAGGAATTTAGCTCTGCTTTGGTTTGCTTCAGGATTTTCTTTCTAGAACACTCCCTTTTTGGAGTCCTTTCTCAAGAATTTATATTAGATCTCTCTGAACTGAGACCAACGTGGGTCTAGAAATTCTAGTCTAGACCGACAGACATCTTGAGCCACCCCTGCTTTGTCTCTTTGCTCAGAAGCTATTTTCCTGATCTAAACCTGCAGATGGCAACCAAACCAAATAGTGCCGTTCATCCAGGGGCATTGGCCAAAAAATGAATGGTCCCTTCATGGGTCTCCGTTATTTCCTAATCTTTGTTCCTGTTTCTCTGAATTTCTTCTGGCCTTATTTTCTGCAACATATTTTCTGGTTCACAGCTCCACATATACACGTGGCAAAACAAACCTTGGTGTTCATTACCATCCTCAATCCCCAAAGATTTTAAGTCTTAGGGAAATAAATGACATACAGTGTAAATCTGATTATTCAATCTGTTATTAAGTCCTAGCAAATACAGCAGTTACTTCCCAAGTTTGCTGTTTCAAACAGCTGACACTACATGGAAAACTTTGAAAAATGTTGTTTTCAGAACAAATTGGCTCCTTATAAACATTGGCTGAAGGCAGTGTGTCTCAATAAACTAAATGCAAATTTTAGGAATTGCTGCTTCAAATTCAGATGCAGGCTTTGCTATGCAACCTTGAACAAGTCCTTTAAGGAGGATGTTGATCCAGCTACAGTGCCTGGCACCCAAGCACTTAGTTCCTCAAATAAGGTCATCAAATATGCTCTTTAGGAAGGTCTTAGAAAAAGACTATCTCTCGATTCCAGGAATTATTAGGAAGTTGAGGTTTACTCTAAGACAGTGGTTTTTGATCAGCTTAAATAGCCGAGCCATTTTTTAAACAAAACCTTACCTGGATGCAGAATATATAAAATAGGTCACTGGGAGCTGCCTAGGACAGTTTCAATAACATTGCTTCACCCCCTGTAGAAATTTCCTAAGCTGTATCATGAATCCTTAACATAAGGACCATCTCACGCTCCTCCTTCCTCCCATGTACCAGCTCAAACAAAGGATAAAGGCAGTGTTAGTGCAGTCCCCCAACAGCTAGAGTCAGGCCGTAGCGTATCACCCACCAGCCTCTAAAGGCAGGACACGGGTAGAGAGGGAAGGCATGGAGGATGTAAGCGTGGAAGCCATTTGCTCAGCATCTGTCTGATATCCAGCTGATGTGTTTTCATGTCTATTTCTCCTCCACAATGGAAACGGTGCCTCTTGCCACTCCCCCATATTGTAAAGTACTTTGAAAATGAAGTGCTATATAAACGCTAAATTTTTACTGTATTTATGATGGGTGTGACAGGATGGATGGGAATATTTCAAAAGTATGAATACCATCTTCAGAGGAAATGAACTAATAAGAATAGTAAGTAAGCCTGGTCTTAATTTTCAGATCACAGATGGATTTCTAGGGACTTGTCCAAAAACAGTTGGGGTGGGAGGGAAAGAAGAAGCAATGTCATAACCAAAACGGTTTCTAAACAAATAAAATGTTTTTCAAAGCTTTCCATGAGGCGTCAGCGGGCTCTCAAGTAAGTTCACGGCTAAGTGGATATCACCGTTGTCATTCTGTCAGGCTGTTGCTCTCCATCTGCTCCATCGGCTTGGTTTCTAGCCCCTATGCCTGTGTCTGTGTTTTTTATTCTTTGCATCTGTGATTATGTGAAGAAGCAGCATAGTGGAGGGCGGGATTCAGGAACATGTCTCCCCCACACCCCGCCTTTTTTTGAGACAGAAATTGGCTCTGGAGAAAATGTGACTGTTAGTAGAATCATGCCTTTGACTCTGAAATCTAGGAAACTAGGCTTTCCTTGTAATTACCGCTGCCAGCTCCAGTCTTTCCCTGGAAGGTAGAACTGAGGATTCTGGTTTTGCTCTCCAAAGCATAAGTCCCTCTGAATCTTGAGACTGGATTGTATCAGTCAGACTTTCCTTTTGTTCTTATGGCAGTTTACTTCAAATTAATCCTGTTACAAATGTCTGTCTTGTATTCTTTTTCTTTATGTAATTTTATCTTTTCTCTAACCAGTTAAAAAGCCTTCATCAGTTACTGGAGGTACTACTTGCTCTGTTGGATAAAGATGTCCCAGAAAATTGTAAAAACTGTGCTCAGTACTTTTTCCTGTTCAACACTTTTGTACAAAAGGTAAGTTATCTTTTTTGTAATATCTTTTCCTAATACAGCAGATTTATAGTCTAAAGAAATTTTATACATGGAAAAATTTTAGACTACATGGTATGGTTTTATGAGAATTTCTTCTTAAAAATCTTAATTTGAATTGTATTACTTGCTAGAATTCTGATACAGGTAGGTATAGATACTCATTGATAGCAGTAGAATACTTTTCATTAAAAGCAGTGTTAGTTGTTCAGTAGCCATTGTGAAGCAATGTGAGGCTCAAGAGTTTTTTAGTTAGATTTTAACAAGTACTTTCTGTATGTAAATTATAGCATTTAAAAATACGTTGACTCCTTAAAACATCTCATTTAGCTGTGTTTTTAAAACAGATTTTTGTCTGGATAGGAATATAATTTTTCATTCTCGATATTTTGTGACAGCAAGGTATCAGGGCTGGGGACCTTCTTCTGAGGCATTCAGCTCTGCGACACATGATCAGCTTTCTCCTCGGGGCTGGTCGGCAAAACAGTCAGGTAACACTGCTCACTTTGATATTCCTGGTAGAACGGTCGTGGGTTTTGTTGCCACTTTGTTTCTCTTTGTAGGTGATAAATATTTTTAATTTCATAAGAGTCCAGGTACTAGTGCACATAGACTTTAAAATTCTTTGGAGTTCAGTTATTTTTACAACTTCTTCATGGAATTTAGTGTCATAACCCATGGAAATGACTACTTAGAATATCAGTCAAAATGTGAAGTGTGAGTGTCACAGGAGGGAAAGATGGATTCTGATGGGAAATTTCACAAGCCTTCAAGGAACAGGTGGTATTGGGGTCCTCTGCTTCCTCTCTGGGGCTGTGAACAAGGCTATTTTGATAGTAACAGGTTGTTTTAAGTCCAATGCTGATAAAACAGCCAGAATTCAAATGTAAAGTACTGTTACAAACTGAATGATGTTGCACATATAGTATTATTCAAATGAAAGGAAAGTTGTTTTGTAATAGTAGGGTTGGATATATCCAAAAATGACTCTTCTGTTTGAAGTTCCTATATTGATGTGTCCCTCCCATCTGTTACATTTCTTTTGTTTGACAAATTTAAAATGCATAAAACGTTAACATGCAGTAATAAGTACTGTTTATGGAGCACTTATATGTACCAAATACAACTGGTCACTTTGTGGTGGTATACTTTTGATAGTCACAATTCAGTAAAAATTAGGCAATTTCATCCCCATTCTTCGGCAAGAATTAAAACACAGAGGTGTTAAGTAACTTGTTAAAGGTCACAAAGCTAACATACAGGTGGATCCGGTATTCAGACCCAGCTGTGCTGATTTCAAAGCCAGAGCCTTCCCCTGTATGTAATACATCACATGAGCAATTTTCCTTCCTTTGTTAAGGGAGGCAGACTTGCCACTTGGGCCTCTCAGCTTCCTCTTTAGTATTAAAAACCAAGTACTGACACTGTAACATGCTCTGGGTGTTGACACAGTATTGAGATTTATAATATTCCTTTTCCTCTATTAGCTCTTTCCCATCTGGGACTCCGCTGACACTCGCGATTGATTTAGATTTACTGTAATTCAGCTGCACATATTATCAATATTATTTTGCATTTATAGAGCAAACATTTGAAAACATTTTCACTTGTAATATTTTATTTGGTCCTCAAAATCACAAAGTAGAACAGATAGCCTTATCTTGGCCGTTATATGAAGAGGTCAGGTGGTGTTCGGGTAGAGAGCGTGCCCACATTTATACAGCCCAGTGAATGGCACAGGCAGGGCCAGACCTCCAGCCTCAGGGGTTCTCCTGGTATACTGAGGCACAGGAAGATTACCTGACACATCCTAAGCATTCAGTACCAAAGGTGAAAACATGAATGGATTGGTTTTAGAATATGAGTTAATATGTCTAGGGGGAAAACCCTTTTGAGCTGGCTTAAAACCTGTGACCTTTTTGTACTTTGACCTCTTCTACTATCAAGCATTGAGAAATAATTGAGGCCCAGAATATCATGAACCAGCACATCTTCTCCCATTTTGTGTTATTTCTAACCACAACAATAATGTCCACTTTGTCTTCTCTGATGACAGATACGTCGATGGAGTTCAGCACAAGCACGAGAATTTGGGAATCTTCACAATACAGTGGCATTACTTGTTTTGCATTCAGATGTCTCTTCCCAAAGGAACGTTGGTAAGCTTTAACAGCTTAAATACAACAGAAAAAGGAAGAGATTGAATTTGTCGAGCGTGGAGAGTAATAACGTTAGCAATTAAATGGATATTACCTGTTTCTCATTTGACTATTTGATAATTGAGGAGCACTTAAACTTTCTGTTTTAAATCATGTTAAGCTTCACCTTATCACAGGAGAAAGTGAGTCAATCATTTATTTGGGGAGGTGGGAGGATATATGAGTATTTTTTAAAAATACTAGGATTAAAGGCTAATTGAGAGTTCATTCATCACCAAAATTTGAATAATTAATATAGTGGGAAAATCAGCCAAGGTGTGGCTTGGAGTCTCCTACCTGTGTGAACTTTGACCAAGCCACCTGACTTTACCAATCCTTAATACAAAATAAAAATATTAAAAACATAATTCCCGGAGGGCAGCAGCAGGGTAAGTGTGACTACGGACGCTGCCCCAGGAGCGGAAGCTGTGCTATCCTATCCCCTCCTCTTACACTTCGCGTTGCAACCAATAAAGGCCATTTCTACTGTAAAAACAAAAAAAAACATAATTCCCCAGGTGTAATAAGGATTAATGAGATAAAATGTTGAAGTACTTTGTAAAACCAAAGGGGATTCAAACGTAAATTATGTCATTCAAATATATTTGAATATAAGGTATAGTTGGTAGCATTTCCTATTTTGTCACCCAGAACCAATAGCATAGTCATCATTTAGTATAACAGAGGCACAAGTTGTCCTATATGATTATCCAAAATCCTAACCTATGTGTGTACTGTGTTTTTATACTGCTTCTAGGCCTTGTCATGACAGTAACAACAATAGTAATAACACAAAGCAGCTGAAATGTATTCAGTGTTTTCTGTGTGCTGTGCCTTACATGGTGCTTTAAATGTATTGTGTTTAATCCCCACAGCAAACCTGTGAGGGTATTATCCGCTTCTATGGGCAAAGAAACTAAGATACGGAGAGGTTTAGTCACTTCACAGGTCTCCACGCTAGTTGGTGGCAGAGCAGCCAGGATATGAATGCAAACTCTGACCCCTGGGGCTGCGGTAGGTGGTGCTTTAGTGTCCCCTGGCTAGGAAGATCTAAAGGCAGGACATGGGATAAGTATCACAGGCCGTGATTCTGAGAGAGAAATGCTTATTGATTCTCTAAAGGGATGCTGGAGGAACACAAGGACATGGTTGTAAGTAGAGTTCGCTTACTAAACTCTGACTCTTTCATCTAGAAAGACAAAGCTACCTCATTTCATGAGTTCACACTGTTTTATAAAAGAAAATTAAAGTATGCATTCTTGTTTTTCTAGCAAATGAGGTGACCGCTTCCATATGGATTGATTTTACTTAGCACAGGTGGTATTGGCCATTATTTGAGGACAGTTGCTTGAGGAACAAAAGTGTCTTATCCACTGTATCTTCAGTGGCAGCCTTGGGCACTTTTTCGTATACTATCTACATTTTACCTTTTTGAAAGATTATCTTGAGTGGAGTTACTGGGAGTCCACAGCTACACTGTAGGCATACACTGAAGGAGGTGGGCAAACGTTTTCTCTCATCTGCATGACTGGCTTCCCTGCTATGCTAGACCGTGAGGGACCAGCTTGTAAGTTCTGAGCAATTGTGTGTGAATCTTGAGAGAGTCACGTTACCTTATGCCTGTCTGTTTTGTGGAATAACACCAAGTGAGACAGATTTTGTTTTGTGCTTTGCTTCTTTGATCTCCTAAAGCTCCTGGCATATTTAAACAACGACCACCTGTTAGCGTTGCTCCCTCGAGCCCTCTGCTGCCCCTGCATGAGGAAGTGGAAGCCTTGCTGTTTCTGTCTGAGGGGAAACCTTACCTGTTAGAGGTATGTACTTGTTACTCTAAAGCCATTTTCTTTTTATTTTAGTTATTTCTCCTATTTAAGGAAAAGCGCCTTTTTTTTTAGTTACATTTTGCATATTGCTCTGATGAAGAGGAGTATTGTTAAGAGAAGAAATAATTCTTTCAAACTGATTTTTCTTCCTGTGTATAAGTCAAAAATAAATAATTAGTAGAAGAGAATATATTAGTCCTCTTTTCTGCCAAGAAGTGGCCCTCTAGGCCCAGCCCAGCCAGCCACCCTCCCATGCCCCAGGGAAGTAGATAGCGCTTCACCAATCAGAATCATGCAGTTTGTCAGAGAGGGCTTCCCCCTCCATCTCTTGTGTATCCCTGGTCCTGGAATGCTATAACTCGGAACCTCGGGTGTTTGGAATTGGGCTGCCCCATCCGAGCCGCCTCTTCCACCCAGAGATGCCTCTCCTGCGGACTTAATCTTCCAACTCTTCTTACACGACCTGATTTATACACATGTGAGTCCATGATTAGTATGCATTCTGGTTTTTAAAATCACAGCAACAGTGCTGTGCTACATCTCTCTCTCTCTCTCTCTGTCTCTCTCTTTTTTTTTTTAGATTAATATTATTTTTTGGATCCATCAGTGATTAATTTGAGGAGAGAGCATTTGCCTTTGAAAATCTGATGAGAGTGACTCACTCTCTCCCGAACAAAAGTGTACACTTGCACAAAATTGTGTAAATTTTCAGACAGGCTCAGATACCTTGAAATCTATCTGTAGACTTCTAGTTAAGAAACCCTGTTTTGATTCAGTGTTGATCATCTTAATTCTGAGTAAATTTCATTAAAGTCAGGAACAGCAGATTCGTTGTTAACTGTGGTATAAGAAGAGCTTACCTCTGTTACTTCCTCCCACCAGGTGATGTTTGCTCTGCGAGAGCTGACGGGCTCACTCCTGGCGCTCATGGAGATGGTCGTGTACTGCTGCTTCTGCAATGAGCATTTTTCTTTCACTATGCTGCATTTTATTAAGGTAGGACGTGAGTTAAACCTAGCAGTAGCCAGATGGCCGTTGGTTGAGGCTCCAGAAGAGGATTCCTTTGCTCCAGGCAGTATGCTGCTTTTAGTAGCCTAAATTGTTTTTTCTAATCATAAAAATAGTCTAGGCTTATTTTTATTAGTTTTTAATTACATAGATAATATACTACTACATTCTCTTTGTGAAAAATTTAAGCATACAAATGAGGCTAAAGTCTTCTTTGACCACCACCAGTCCTCCTTGTCCCCTCCCCTCCCCCTACCCCAAGGGCCAGTACCATCACGTTGGCATGTTTCCTTCCAGGCTTCTTGGTGTGAATTTACACTACACATACCAGTTTCTGCCCACAGAATTTCTACATATCTTCCTGCCTGCACCAGTATTTACAACAGTGATGTTGACAAGAAGCAGGTTGTTAGTGGATTATGTCTTTAGGCTCTTACTACCATGTGTTTTGCCCTCAGCCTTTTTTGTACAGACCTATATCAGAAATGATTAAGTTCCTGTCTTTGCTATTTATTAACTATATGACCTGGGGCAGTTTCCTCCTCTGCAAAATGGGAAGAAATGTGACTGACTTCACCGGTTGTGAGGATTTAGTGAGCACCTGACACCTTGGGAGTAGGATATTATAACACAGTATCCTTTTCTACCCTTATATATGTATGAATTTATTAAATTGTCCAAAGAAACATGAGTTTTATGAACCTTGCTTTCTTCACTTAGTGTATCGTGGCAGATTGTTCTGTTTCATAAGCTGACTTTTTTATATACTTCACTCGTAGCATACTTACCTCAGAGCATTCTCGTAGCTATACCATCATATTCTGGAAAACAAAATAGGATATATACATACATAAATTCAGGTCTGTTTAGTGACTTACCCTCTCCCCTTTCCCTTCATCCTCTCTCCTCCTTCCTAATTTAATAGTAAAGTATCACAGAGTGTTACAGCTGGAAGGACCTTAGAGGTTGTTTATTTTAGTTCCCAGATTTAGCACTTGGGGAAACTGAGGCCCAGAGAGGGGAACTGACTGGCCCAGGGTCCAGTTAGTGGTAGAACTAGTACTTGGTTCCAGTGCGTTGATTGCCACTCCAATGCGCATTCACTGAAATTTTTATACTTTTAAAAAATATTTCAGAACCAGCTAGAAACGGCTCCACCCCATGAGTTAAAGAATACATTCCAACTACTGCATGAGATATTGGTAAGTCATAAATGTTCTGATTCGCTTGTATTTAGGTATTTATTAGTCAGCATGTATTTGTAAATAAAAACTTGTATGTCCTTTTATTGTTTTTCCCCTTCATTTGGTCTGCATTTATCAAGCCCTATTCCTGTCAGTCATGTGCTTCATGCATTACTGATTTAGAGGTGAGCAGTTACCAAGCTCTACCTCTTTGAACTCGGTTACGTGCGGGAGCTGGACAGGTACACGGCGGTTACAGTGCACAGAGCAAAGGGGAGTAGCGGAGATGGGTAACCCTTACTGAGGCCTTACAACAGGTAAGGCACCGTGCTAAGCACAAATGTTGCCCTGTGTAAACCTCATGATTACCCACAGAGGTAAGTTGCTGGCTTTACAGTTTATCAAATCTTAGACACAACTGATTGTATATGTGCTACTAAAAATATTTTTAAGAGTCAGGAAACTGAAATGTAATCGATCATAGGATGCTTTCCAATTTTGGAAATATGAAAAGCAGGAAAAACATTCAGTTATAATCAGCTATATTATTGGAAACTGAGGTTTAGAAAGGTGGAGTGTTTCGCCCAGGGCCACCCTTGGCAGGTCGAAGATGTGTGGCAGAGTCAGGATCCGAGCCAAGAGACTGGCCCCAGAGCCTGTGCTCTCTCCCAAACCCTGAGGAGCTCGGTGAATTGCAAGTAAGTGGCATGACTAGAAGAAGGAGGGAGAACTGAGTAGAGCTTGGGGAAAAAGCCCAAGCTTTGTCATGAAAAGCTTTGGGTACCCGTGCTAAGGCATGTGGGCTTTTTCCTGCAGGCCAGTGGTTATGAGCTAAGGAGAGAGACACCCTAAGCTAGTCTCTCACCCTAAAGAGAGGGAGGGACTGTATCCCTTAAAGAGTGGGGGGCTTCTTAGAGAGAGGGACTGTGTTCCCTTTAGGTCCCTAATACTTAATATAGGTCTTGGCACAGAGTGGCCATTCAATAAAGGGTTTTGAATAAGAAAAATAACATCTTGGGTACCATTTGTTAAAATCATATTTTTCTGGTCCTTTACCTGCTTTTGGTGTTTTTACAAACTTGGGAAGATTGTTGCTTCTCAAGAGTAGGACTGTGTATAGTTCATCTGATCAACAAAAAACCCATGTAGTTACTACCCTGTGCGCAGTTCAGAACTGGAAATATAGTAACAAGTGAGACCCACATTCAGCCCTATATAGCATGGCAGAAACGTTCACTTCACTTTTTAGAGCCTGTATAATAACAAAACGTCAACACATTTTTAGTAAACAAGTTAGAGCATAAACCTCTAATCCACAGAGAACTGTAGATATAGTTGGTCAGAACATACGGATAGAAAATGAATGGGTCTTTAAATATTATTTAATAGTTTTTCTTCTTAGTTTAAAATTTAAGATATGTTTGCGATATATGGTGATGACATAATATTTGTTTATATTGGGTTTTGTTAGGTCAGAAACCAATTTCTTGAATTATAAAGAAGGCACCAGTGGCTATGACACAAGGTTCTTCTTTCATTCACCAACCTTTATTTCCTTCCTTTCACAGGTCATTGAAGATCCCATACAAGGAGAGCGAGTCAAATTTGTGTTTGAGACAGAAAATGGATTACTAGGCAAGTACGCCTGGCCTGTGAGCAAATGTCTGCAGTAAATATGTAGATCACCGATTGTTCTGGCCGGTTCTGCCTCCTGCTGCTCTCCCTGGCTTAGATCAGTGACACGTTAGACGTCTGGTCAGGGCCACTGGGTTCCCTCGTTCTAGTTGGGAGAATTAAAACCCAAGGGTCTTACCACCCTAGACACTCTCACACCTTCAGTAAAGTGCGGCTCGAGGTCCTTTTCCCAGCTCAGGTGAGAGTCAAGGTGTTACGGTTACGAGCTGAAGGCCGCTCTCTGGTGGGGGAGACCTTTCATTCCACACCCCAGCCACTGGGGGGAAAAACACTAAAACCTCAGACTCGGGATGTTGTCCAGCTCATGGGATGTGATTGTCTTTTTTCCTATGATGTGAATGTAACCAGATTTCCCTTGTAAACTCATAGATGTTTTCTGTCAAGGATTTCTTTTTCAGAAGGCTACATTGGCTTTAATGAGCTATTTATTAGAAAAAGTTTAGTTAAAAATAGTGTTATTCACCTTCCACCACACACTTATATTTCCAGTTAATCTGAGTCATTTTAGATTTTGCTATATATTAAGAGGAAATTTGGGGTCTCCTGTTATTGCAGAAAGGAGATTTCAGCTAAGAAGTTTAGAAGCTACAGCTTTCCAGGGCAGCCCTTTGGAACAGTGTACTCTAGTCAGAGCGGTACCCAGGCTCTCTGTAACCTAAAAACTATAAACTCCTTAGGAGCAGGACCAAGTATTATTTATTTTTAAACCCCTGAAACACAGAGCAGGAAATATTTGTTGAACTAAATTAGTATAAATTTCCATTTATCGAACTAAAAGTGTTATAACTACTCTTTTCTCAGTAGTATGGTGTGTAGAAAAGTCTCTGGGTGAATAATCAGCCAGTGTAAATTTTAATTCCTTTCAGTTCTTCTGAAAGTCAAACTTTCACCACCGTGTATGTGTTTTGGTCCTATTTAAAGTAGTGTTTCTACCCATTAGAATTTGGGGGAGTCTGTTGAGTCAGGTAGCACCACTCTTTTTAGGTAAGTTGTTCCTCACCTGCTTATCAAAATTGTTTGTCAGTTTTTGGAACAAGAGACCTGTGATTACTTGGACCCACTTCTAGCTTAGTCCTTTACTCTTAAAATGTCCTCTTCTTTTCCTTCAGCTTTGATGCACCACAGTAATCATGTGGATAGCAGTCGCTGCTACCAGTGTGTCAAATTTCTTGTAACCCTTGCTCAAAAGTAAGTATAGATTTAAAATGCAGAGAGGAAATGTTGTTTTAATTACCAGTCAAATACGATCAGAAAAAAAAAAAATCTGCCCTTATTTTGTTACCTAGAGAATCTGACTCAGAGAATGCTTGCTTGGAAGGTATAGAAACCTATTTAAATGATACTTTAAAAAAAAATGTGAACAGGGAGTATTAAAAGAGTAGCAGATCTTACGGAATCCAAAAAACAAAAAAGCTAAACCACCAGGCCTTATTAGTCATATGTGATGGGTGGTTTCAGTGACATGCCCAGAATCATAGAGCTAAGATAAGACTTGAACACAAGTCGATTGACTTTAAAGTGAAAGTGCTTTATTTTTAATTGTGGTAAAATATACATAACATAAAATTTGCTATTTTAACCATTTATAAGTATACAGTTCAGTGGCATTAAGCATATTCACATTGTTGTGCCACCATTACCGCCATCCATCTCCAGAACTCTTTTTCATCTTCCAAAACTGAAACTCTGTACCTATTAAATACTAACTGCCCATTTCTCCCTTCCCCCAGCCCCTGGCAACCACCATTCTAATTTCTATCTCCATGAATTTGACTATACTGGGTACCTCATATAAGTAGAATCATACAGTATTTGTCTTTTTGTGTCTGGCCTTGTGTCTTCAAGGTTCATCCATGTTGTAGCATGTGTCAGTTTCCTTTTTTAAGACTCAATAATATATTGTATGTATATTCCCCATTTTGTTTATCCATCTGTCTGTTGATGGGCATTTGGAAAGCAAAATTTCTTGATGTTAGAAGAAACCTTAGTGATTTGCCAGTTTAACTGCCTTGTGCAGTACACGGGCAAACGATAGATCAGAGTGACAGTGTAATGCCCAAGGTTCTTGAGCAGACTACACTGCCGTCACTGAGTCTTGCACCGTGCCTTCTTTACAGCTTCATTTATTTTGCTCCAGATTTTTGCTGATTCCTAGGCACAGGATTGCTGTCCCTGGACTTGTACCATAATAAGAATGAGGAATCTCTTGGGCTTGATCTGCTCCATTTGAGCTTCCTAAACAGATACAAATTAGAGCCCAATTGAAATAATACGTGAACATGCATTTCCCAGATAACATAGTATTGTGGACACAGATGGATGTTGTCCCACCACGATTGTGAGTTCAGTAATGACCCTTGATATTGGCAGCAGGTCATCATAAATATTTGCCTAAGAGTGGCATTTCCAAATAGTGCTGGGGCCACGTGATATGTCTGAAGCCAGCAGATGCTCTGTCCAGACACCAGTGTGTTCATACTTCTGCATCCTTCACACATCCATTGACATACACATTAGTGGCAATATCACCTTCAGTCCTATCTTCAAATGTGAAGGACAGCTTGCTACGTAGCCAAATAAAAATGGAAAGAGAGAGGAGGCTCCAAGACCATGCTTTAAAACTGTTTTTCCCATAATCTCATTTTTTTATTCAAATCACTAAAATTAAAGACTAATTTGATTATATCAAGAGGTCATTATTAAATGTACAATTCATTATGGATTTTTGTTACATTTTTTAATTTCTAACTTGGAATAGAACTGAGTGGTTGAGAGACTCTGCACTACACATTTACCTTGTTCTACTGCCTTTTGAAGTTGAAAACATGAATGTATTACTTATCCAAACAAAAAGAGAGTAAAAATTTAATGTAAAGCCAACTGAATTTTAATGAAAATAGCATTTGTGTTTCAAACTAAAAAGGTACTGTAGATTAAACAAGTATATTTGCAAAGAAAGCATTTGGCTATTAAAAATCTCCTCAATCACCAGGTGCCCTGCTGCTAAAGAGTATTTCAAGGAGAATTCCCATCACTGGAGCTGGGCTGTACAGTGGCTGCAGAAAAAGGTAATTGAACTTTGAATTTTTCTAGCTATACTATAGGAATCAGTAACAGCCCATCTCATCAGGAAGTATCTCTTAAACCTAATTTGGAGACTGACCTCAAGGTATTTTCAGACTTCAAACATTTCTTTGGTACAGTTGATACCTGCTTGTATGCATTAAATTTGTGTTTTCATACACGTGTCTTAACTTTGCAGGTGAAAAGGTAGGGATGATTATATAAGAAGGTGTATTTGACTGAGGTCTTAAGAGTGGAATTGAAATCTTCCATGAACCTCCTAATGTGATAGAAGGCCTGGGTAGACTCACATCCTGTTTTGGTTGCATTTTAGACACTAATGTCTAATGGTAGAAACTGTGGGCTCACAGGGGCTCATTTGTGACTCTGACATTTTTGACTTTTCATTTCAGATGTCAGAACATTATTGGACACCACAGAGTAATGTCTCTAACGAAACATCAACTGGAAAGACCTTTCAGCGAACCATTTCCGCTCAGGTGAGGGTTGTCTTTTGTTTCTGTGTGGTTCGGAACCTCTGATGGAGCATTCTCAGTGTGTTTCTCAGAAACTGCAGCCGCAGAGAAGAGAGGTATGGGTTGAAAATGAGAACAAGCAGAAGAAATGATTGAATTCCTGTGAAAAGACAACAGATTGGTGCGCACTTAGGCACAGCTGTGCAGATTGTTTGCCTAGTAGCAAAGTGGCGCAGGTTGGTTGGGCCAGTCGCAGCGGGGATGGAGGTTGAGCAGGGTTCTCTGGTGGCCACGATGCAGGTCGCACTCTCAGGCTCCCCGTGCCACCAGAGGTCAAATGAGGGGGGTCTTCCCTGGTGGTTGCTGCTGCCACTGAACAGCCCCTAACTTTTCCTTCTTATGTTTAAATCTCCTGCAGGACACGTTAGCATATGCCACAGCTCTGTTGAATGAAAAAGAGCAATCAGGAAGCAGCAACGGGTCAGAGAGCAGTCCTGCCAATGAGAATGGAGAGAGGCACCTACAGCAGGTATAATGGTAGGGCATGTCCCCATGTGAAAGGGTGACCCTGCTCTTAAGCTTTCCAAAAAGAGTTTCCGGAATCAAGGAAAAAAGATGCCTCCTCTCCATCGTGAGTCTAAAGAGACACCAGCTCCACCATCGAAGGGATCTCAGTTTGGAACTCACTCACAGTGTGCTCGCAGAGCTGAGCGGTGCTGCAATGTGAAATTAATACACAGTTTTGAGGCGTCTGTGGCTGGCCACTCACTCAGCCTGGGGACAGTCCTGATGAAGCCAGGCCGCTGATGTGTTTGTTCCTGCTTGTTCACTGCATTCCGCCAGGTTACTAAAAAATCCCTCTTCTGCTTTCACCAGCCTTCCTGGAAATACAGACCCTTGAAGGGAAAGGCCTCGTGCTATTCATGGTATTGACCTACTGGCCAGGGGTCAAAGGATAACTTTAAGCTTATTAAATATATATACATATATATTATATATTTTTTCGGTACTGATCACTATAGTAGAAAAAGAAAAGAAATATTTATTGAACATGTACTACGTGTGAAATACTGAAGCAAGCATCAGTGTAGTTATGTTATTGCATCTTCTCCACTGGTCTGTGCCCCTCCATAGCTTTGGTCTCCTCTGTAGGCCTGTCTCAGTGCTTGGCACAGACCAGGCCCCAGTTAAGCGAACATGGCTGATGTTATGTCATTTTTTTTCAGTGTTATCTTTCAGATCCTCATAAACAACCATGTTAGGTAGCTATTACCGTGGTTTTACAGGAGGGTAACTGAAGCTCAGCACAGTGACACGACTTAACCCAAGGTCACTCTTGCAGTTTACCTCATCACCTACTTCATTTGCAGAGAAAACAAAAGCTATCAGGCAGGAGCTCCTGCAGCTGCTGGTTCTGGAACTTACAGCCCCCTGCCTCTGTGCTGCCTGGTCTCCTTCCCTGTGACGGTGGAGGAAGTTTGCCTCCCCTCCCATCTGGGGGCGCAGAGAGAGAGAATGTGGTGTGTGTGTGTCTGTGTGTCTTTGGTATATTGAATTCCCCGTCTCTGCCAGATCCTTCCCGGGGCTGTCTCAGCACACTAGTTTTCTCTCCTCTTTTCCCCTGCCTTCTTTCCTCTTCTTCACAGCCAAACTTCTCCAAAGAATCATCTAAACTTACCTATCCCCATTTTCTTCTCTCTCGCTCACTCTTTAGCCTCTTTCCTCCCAACCCCTCCTGCTCTCCCCCTCAGCAGTTGGGGTGGAAGGTGGCCCCCAGTTTTCAGTGCTCATCTTAGTGGGCTGCCCTGAGTTCCAGACATGGACATCCAGCTCTCTTGTTCTTGATGTCTCAGCTCGATTTATCTCAAAGACCCCTCAAACTCAACATGCCCTACTCCTCCTCTCTGCCCCCTCCGAAGCTAGTCCTCGTCAGTGTGCCTACGTCACACACGGCACCCTGCGCACCAGGATTGGGCCAGATGCCTCAATGCCATCCGGATATGCTGTGCTCAGAGGACCTTTCAAACAGCGCCGTCCATCTCTGCCGTCTGCCCTCACCCCTTGTCTCCTGGGTCTGGTCCTCCATTCTTGCTTCTCTCTCATTCACTTGCTGAAACCTGTCAGTCACTGGCTGTCCTCTGCTGTGGGAGAGAGGCTGCAATCCTGCTTGATTTGGCCTCTGTATTACCCCCCCCCCATTTTCTGAATTTTAGTTCATTCAAGTGTACTTTGTTCCTTCCACCGCATGCCCCTCCCTTTCTCCACCTGACTCCCGCTCTGCTCACGCGTCACTTCCGCAGTGTGGCTGCTCCTCCCTCACCCCACCGCCAGCCAGGTCAGTCCCAAGCTCCTGGTAGGGATTCAGAACTGTTACGTGCCTAAACCAAAGGCCACACAGTTGGTGACACAGGCAGCGTTCAGACCCAAGAACGACCCTGGCTGTGGCAGGCGCGGTCGGGGAGACGAGCGCAGTGCCCGCACACAGTGGACATCGGTGGCCCAGTCCCTCTCTCTGCTTTACTCCATGGGCCACGCTGGGTTCTGACTTTGGTGCGGAGTAGCGTCGTCACTTCAGGCAAGTCACGGGGTGTTTCAGTGACGAAATGAGATCACAGACATGAAAGTGTTTTGCATAATCATGAATTGTCAGATATAAGGGGTAGTAGTTTTCACTATGCTTTATTACCCTTTAATAGACATTGAATTAAGTTGCTGGTTGAAGATATGTTTATATTACAGAACACAAGTCAGTTGGCCTAGAAAACTTTTTTCCCCTCACTTTAACCATATGAACTTTAACTTCCTTTCCTTTTTCACAGGGTTCAGAATCTCCCATGGTGATTGGTGAGTTGAGAAGTGACCTTGACGATGTTGATCCTTAGAGGAACATGTCCAGCCCAACAAGGAGTCAGGCCACAATACTGGATGCTCGGCACCTTTTGAAACCAGAATTTCGTCCTTGGACCCTTTGCAAGAGCCTGGAGACCGGACTGGGAGAGCCGCCATGACTCGGGAGCATCGTGTGTCTTTCAAGGAACGCGTTCTTTGGGCCCTGGAAGGCTGGGAGCTGTTTGGCAGTGGGAGCACTCGGCATGCGGATCGCTGTCCCAGGAGCACGGTCCACGTGTGTGTTCACGTTGTGAAGATTTTAGGAAATAAAGCCCGCGTCAGACTTTTTTGTTACATGAACCTGCAAGAGTGAGCGTAAAGCTGTTGCTTTCTCTATGATGCTACAAAAGAAATTCCTTTGGTTTTTATATTTTAAGGAAAAAAAAAGCAAGCTGCCTGTAGATATGTGGGGGCAAAATTTTTAATCTTGCGGCAGCGTTGAATAGAAATATCCAATTTAAAATGATGTAAAGATACGTGATAAAATTTCTTTTCATTGTAAAATAGTAGTTAATTCAGTTTACACAGACCTTTGTATTTAATATGTCTCCCTGTTTGTTTAGAACAGATGGATCTGAACGAGAGCCCTGGGCATAAGCTTGAATCTTGATGAAATGTTACCAGGATCAAAAATTGGGAAATTATTAAGCTCTTTAAAGTATTTTTTGATAGAACTGAGAATGAAAAGAGCAAAAAAAAAAAAGTTTAAAAATGCTGTGTTTTCCAAAAGTACAGGGTGCATTCTTTGACATCAATCACTAAAGAAGTCATGAGTTGTTCCCAAAACAAATTTTAAAAACAGCACTTTAAGATATAATTTTATTGAGTTTGACTTCATAAAATTATCTGTTTAATGGTTGGAGACATATTGAATAAATCGTAGTCTTAAATCATGTGATCTGCAATCATTTGCTTTTGCTTAAAACGTAATTACTGAAATCCCTTGGTATTGGTTGTATGTGTAGTTGAGTATTTGAGTTGGGAGACACTGCTTGTGAGTTTCATAGTGATTTTAATGCAGAGGAAGAATTTGAGACTGTTTCTCCTCAACATGACTAGTTAACACTGAAAAGACAGGCAAGGTTTAAGATTTATTTTCCCACAAATAACTAGAAAGCGATTGACCAACCATCCATTTAGTTGTATTTGCCAAGTATAGCACCATTCACTCATTTCAGGTTAGATACCAGTTCCCTTTCGGGGAGGGGGGCAGGGGGGGCTTACACCAACCTGTTTCATATATATTTTGTACATTTTGTATTTTGAATTGTTCACACACATTTTCAGCCCTGTTTTGCCTTCAGTTACATGTTCTGCCTTATTTTCATCTCACCATGCACAGAACTAGGAGCCTTAGGAAGTGCCAGGTTGCCACCGTCACACTTGCCAAGTCAAAGAGGCGCGGCCAGCCCCAAAGTGCCTTCTGGCTGTTTGGGCATTTTGTGTGGGCACGTGGCCGGGCAGACAGCTCTCGTCGCTGTGCTCCTTCAGTGGCCTGGTCATTTCACTCTCTGGCAGCGGGAATGTCTGTGCGGTCAGGCTTCACTTCGTCACCTTGTGACTTGCTGCAGGCTCCTGATGAGAAGACGGAAAGGCCGGCACTTAAGAGCAGAACCGTGCCCTGGGAGAACAGACAGAAGCGAGTGGCAAACTTTAGATGGTCCGATGTTCTTGCAGTTTGGAATGTGCTGTTCTTACGTCGATTTTGCATTCGTGAATACTCCTTGACCTACTGTTTCCCCGACCCCCTTCTCACCTCTCCACCCCCATCCTTTCCCAGAGATGGTGTGGGGCATGACACTGACACGCTGGCGATGATCCACGCTGGGAAGTCATCGCTGGCAGCTGCACTCTCAGGAGCCCAAATTCAGGAGTGAAATTGCCACTTCTAGTCCCCTTATTTCCTATGGAAACAACGCCTTCCGCACCCCCAGCACCTGCTGTCCTCACTAAAGCTTCATCAGGATCGCCTGTCACCAGTGTGTACCGTACGCTTTGGTTCATTTGCTTACATTGTTGCTACAATGAACATCGTCTTCACTTTGCTGGTAACCACTTGATTTCCAACGGCTGCAGTCAACAAAAACCTGCTGATGACTTTTTTTAATGTAGTACAACAAGTGACAATTATGACAGGCTTATCTTGGAAGAGTTGTCATTTTTACTGCCAATTTTTTGGATGAAGATGTTTTTATAAATCTTTCAAAATAGTCTGCAAATCGAGCAGGAATTGCACAATTAACTCAATGCTGTGTGTTCTCAAGAAGCTCCCTTAGTGAAGGCCGATCTTAGGATGGCCAATGCCTGGGAAAGAAAACAAGCAAGTGTCCCAGCGTGCACCTCACCGTGACTTCTGGAGGACTCACATGGTCACTGACAACGAGAATACATTGTAGGACCTAGGGCGCCGTGTCCTCAGACTTACCCTGTCTTGCCCCACTCTTCCTGCTAACATCGAGGTGTGTGCAGTTACCTTTTGAGCTTGGAACAAGCAGACTGGAATTTTCCTCTGCTACCTCTTGTGTACAAAATCTTGTTTATAAAATTTCAAAAGGAAGTAGATAAACTAGGGAAGACTCTTAATTCTAAATTTGTTTCATGCGTGGCAGAATTCTTAGCTTCTAAGAGTATAAAATAAATTTTTCAAAAATGTAGAGTTGGAGTGGCCCAGACATTTTTTCTCCGTATATCCATACAGCCGTAGTGGGGTGGGGGCCGGCCTGGGCCTGGGCCTGTGGCCTGGTGCTGTGATTCCTTTTAATACCTTACACTAGCAAGGGGACTGTGAGTCTTCTCAGCCTTTTGCTATTCTCCACTCTGGGTAGTCTGACCATTTTAGGATCCATCTGCATAGCTTGGGCCAGGACGCTGAACTTGGGTTGATGGCCTACATTCACCTCCAAAGGTTTCAGCTCCCATGTTCCCTGGTCAAGCTGGGCTTCTTGCTAGACCCCACAGGTCTGTCTCATTCCTGGGTCCTGTGTTGCTCGTATGGGTCCCCTTCCCTGATTGCTAGTCCAGATCTTCCTCCTCCCGCAGGCCATGCCTCTTCCTCCCCAACTCCTGTGTCCACCTGCCAACCATCCGCAAGAACCACGTTGCTCCCTTCTCTCGAGTCACGGAGCTGTGGGGTGTGGGTATCTCAGCACTGACACTCGATCCTGTGGCACCTTGGGGACGGGAGGGGAGTCGGGTTGCACAACAGGCAGAGGTGCCAGTGTCACAGATACACAGTGCTGGCATTCCAGTCGTTACTATCTGTCAACTCTTCAACTCTTTCCATATGTGACACAAAATTGTCGGAAAGTATGTTTTGGGAGGATTTTTGCCTTTGCAGGCAGATCCCTTATCATTTATGCCATGGGCTATGTAGAGATGGACCCTGCTAAAGACAGCCGTGCTCACCAACCCCAGAGTGGGGATCTGGGGAGTCCCTCATTGGATGGAATAATTATGCTTTGCAAACTGGAAAGAGGCCTGAGACTGTTCTTAACTGCAGATCGTGGAAAACAATCACGGGCACAGCACCACTCATTGCAGAAGCATCTAAGCCTCCATATAACTAACTTACACCATAAACATTCACTCTGCACCAGGTCCTGTGCCAGGTACTAAGGAGAGAAGAATGAAAAGGGCATTGGGAGCTCAGAGCTCGGAGTGAGCGTGGGTAGCAGAGCATCTAGCATGTTATAGAGGACAGGGTGCCAAGGAGGAGGCACCTAACTGCTCTAGGGGGACAGGGAAGCTACAGGAAGACATTCATTTCACTCCTATGACAGGCACAAGGAAAGTCACATTACCAGTATTTGACAGTACCCGTCAAATACTTGTACTCAAGATACAAGTGCTCATCAAATAAAGTTGACCCTTGAACAACACGGGTTTGAATTGCAAAGGTTTGCTTGTATTTCGGATTTACAGGATGTGAAGAGGGCCAACTTTCCATATAGCCAACTGCTGGACTTGAGTACGTGCAGATTTTGGTAAACACGGTTCCTAGAACCAATCCCCTGAGTATACCAAGGGATGACTGTACTTGATTTTCTCAGCCATTCAATAAGCTTATCCAGTGTCTAGTATAAGCAAGGCATCACCGCAGGCAGTCAATCCAGGCAAGAGTCAGGAAAAAGGTTTTATTTTAAAAAGTCACCATATTAATAAAAATCCTACAAAACCCAGAATAAATATCTTCAAGTTACAAAAGCAAGTCTAGAAAAGCTTCTTGCTATAAAAAGACAACAGAAAGAACAGACCAAAAAGCTAGATGCATGCTTGTTTGCTTGGGTGGGGGCGGGGATGGTGCTCAGAGAGGGACAGTGCCCCCCACCATCCCTCACAGGCGTCTCCAGGCCACAGTGAATCGGGCCAGGGTAAGAACAGGGCAAGTGCCAGGCCCACAGGGCGCTGCAGCCAGGAGCAAGCAGGGCGAGGCGTCAGCTCGCTGTGCTTTCTCAGGTCTGCATTTCCCTTCCCAGCCTCCCTGTTACCCGTGAAAGTGGGTGCCCAGCCTCGTAAGATGAAATCAGGCTCGGTTCAGAGCCAGCCCGATCTGGGTTCCATCCTGGCACCATCTCCCTCCCCGCCTCTGGTTCCCGGTTTCTTCCTCAGTCAAGTGGGGTGCCCCCCTGTAGTGCGCGGGGTGGTGGAGAGAGCTAGGGGAGATGGCGTGTGCACCGTGTGGCCCTCCACGGCAAACCCGAGTCAGCCCCGGGTGACGGCGCCCTGCAGGGGCATCCTGGGCACTCGCAAACCTGGCCTAGAGCAGAGTCAAGGGAGCCGGGGAAACAAAGGCACAGCCCCATGACTACCTGGGACACGGCCTCCCCCGCTGCAGGCCAACCGGTGTGGAAAACTGATCCTCCATCAACCGGGAGCCCTGGGGGCTTCTCCGAAGTGAGCAGGAGGTGAGGGGCCACCAGCACTTTTCCCACTCACGTCCCCTGACGCCTGGCCCCCTTCAGCCCCCACGTTCCTCCTCGGCTGCTCATGGGGAGAAGACTGCCCCCCGTGGAGACGAGGACTGAACGCCTGGCACGCGGCAAGAGCTCAGTAACGGGCAGTCCTGCCCACAGGTGCAGGCACGCGGGGTGCGGCTGGCAGGAGCTGAGCATAGCTTATCCCGTTTGAGCAGTCGAAGGCCAGACACAGGCCCCACAGTGAGGGAGGGGGTCCGGGGGAGACACCAAGTTCTCCCAGGCAAGGAGCCCACCCCACCCAAGGGCCAGCACCAGGAAGCAGCTCCAGGAAGGTAGAGGTATCCCTGTCCCCTCCAGCCCAGGCCATGGAGGACCAAGGAAGGGGCAAGTAGGAACGTTGCAAAGCTCACTCCGGCCCTGGAAGCACAGTCCCAGCCCCTGAGCCCTCCCCAGGCACTGTCCAGGGATGGGGCTGTCACTGGAACTCCTGGGAGGCCTGCTCCAGGGGCCGGCTCTGGCAGCAGATGGCAACGGCTACCGTGGCCTCCTCGCTGGTCCCGCCCGCTGGGCCGACATCCTGGATCCTCACCACACATGTGTTGTCCACGGCATAGGCTCCCAGGACCTGGGTGGCCCCGGGAAGGGCACTACAGCCGGTCAGGGTCCAGCCCTCCTCACAGGCCACAGTGACCTGCAGAGCCCGGGAGGAGAAAAAAGCATGTGTCTAGCATGGTGTGGGCCAGGCCCTACCGCCTCCCAGCAAGCCTCTGAGGGTGCCAAAGCGCAGCCCTTGCCAGCAAGCCACTGAGCCACCAGGGCCACCGCCCACACCTCTGCCCCAGCAGTTCTGTAGCGTCACTGACCAAACCCACGAGCTCCTGCTTCACGCCCAGTCTTCAGGCGCGTGGGCACAGGCGCGTGTGTAACATGCCAATGCCAAGCCCATCGTCCCCGTAGAGCGCCACCCCCACCGCCTTCCCATCCCACTCAGCGGCAACTCCGGCTGCCCAGGGACTCCATGAAGCCTCGCAGCCATCTGCACACCTCTCGGCAGACACACCCACAGGCCGGAGGGCTGCTCCTTCAGGCCACTGCACCCGCCGCATCTCCCACCCCGGCCTGGGCCGCCGAGCCCCGCCCCTCCCGTCCCCGCTTCTGCCCGAGGCCGCTGCAGCCTCTCCTCAGCTCAGTGGTGGAGTGAGCTGTCCGAGCCCAGGGCAGACCAAGGCCCTCAGGCCCCACCTGACTGGGCCTGTTCCCTCTCTGCGTCGCCCCCCCACCCCTGCTCACTCCACTCCCACCTCACTGGCCTCCTGGCCACTCCTGGCGCCCCCGGGCACACCCCCACCACGGAGCCTTTGCTCCGGCTGGTCCCTCTGCCTGGAGCATCTTCCCTGTGGTGTCCTCATGGCCTTCCTGACCACCCCCCATTCCCTTCCTGGCTCTATTTTTCTCCATAGCAGCTTTTCAGCACTTCATAATTTACTTATTTTGTTCCCTGTCCTTCTCCCCCACTAGAATGGACGCTCCAGGAAGGCAGAGGAAGACGTTGGTGGGGCTGGTATCTGCCCAGCGCCTGGAACAGCACCTGGAACATGGCAGCCTTCGGTGCGCGCTGAGGGAGCGGACCTGAGCCTATCCTCGCCCTCGTGGAACGCAGCGCCCAGACCACAGTCACCACAGTCTTGCATGTTTAAAACCTGGTCTGCGTTCATTTAACAGTGGACTCCTTAGGGTCTCCCGTCAAGAAGCTCCCTACAGCTTTTAAAAAGGAGTCACAGAGCAACCGGTGGCTATATTGCACCTAGGTTTCGGGAAGGCCCCGCCCTCACACGCCAGGCCTTGGCACTGCCTCACCCTCCAGCAGGGCCCCTCCTTGCCTTGCTGCACTCAGCTCAGGTGCCCCCTCTCTGGGTCACGCTGAGTTGGCTCTGTCCTCAAAGTACAGCGGAGCTCCTTGCCCCAAGCAATCTCCCCGCAGATCTGTTAAATGGATCGATCAATAAATGCATGTGTATTGCATTTCTTTATGCTGTATCCATGCATATTCTCCCCCAAGGGGAGTGCGCTGCCCAGACAGCAAACTTTCCTGATCTGCAAACAAACAAAAACAGGCCCAGCCACACACCACACGCACACACGCACGCGCTGCCCACACAGTGGCAAAGCTGCCCACAGCATCTACCCCACAGACCACCACCCTGATGCGTGACGGTACAGCGGTGGCACAGACGCTGACAGCAAAGCTGCACAGGACAGACACATGCCACCCTGCAGCGGGCACCAGGCACCCACCCCACCCCGCACGCCTCTTCACCTGTTCCGCAGGGCCCGGGACCCCGTGCTCCTTGACTTTGCACTCCAGACCCGGCGCGTGGCAGCAGGAAGCATGGACGCTGGCCTCCTTGTGGCCCACACACTGGTCGAGCTGACCTCGTGGCCTCGGCACGGGTCGGCTGTGGGTGCCAAGGTCCTCCGCCTCCCAGTGGGAGCTGCAACCTGGGCCAGAGAAGGGCCAGTTCAGACAGTGGACTGCAGGGGACCCTCAGTCTCCACTCCCCATCCCACTGGACCCTATCTCTTAGGGTCTGAGGTGAGAGCTGGGAAACCCAGAAACAACTCAAGGTAGAAAAGAGACGCTGGCCTTAGCAACAGGACTCCTGGGTTCCCAGCCCAACTCTGCTGCTGACCTGCTGTGTGACGTTAGGAGAGCCATTCAACCTCTCTGAGCCTTAGCTTCTCAGGGAAAATGTCATGTCCTTTCTGCCCAGAGATGAAGCAATAAGGCAGGGCCTGTGAGGCCTTAGGTGCTTGACCCCCCGGGGTCCCTCCTCCCCAGCCAGCCACCAGGTGGAAGTTCAGAGGGTCTGTCTGGGGCACCCAAGGACTCCCTCCATGGGCTTGGGAGTGAGACACACCCTCTGGCTACGAAACCTCAGATAGCAGTTACTCAACTACAGTGAGCCTCGGTTTCCCTATTTGTAAAATGAAAAGAGTAAGAGCACCTGCTCGCAGGGACACACGTGTGAAGCCCCAGCATGGTGCCTGGAGTGTGGCCAGTGCTCTGTCCACATTAGGGTCACAGTCACTAGTGTTCTGTGTCCTAGCTGTGAGACCTTGGGGAAGTCACTCAGCCCATCAGGCCTGCAGCTCCCTTAGCTGCAAATGGGGCCCTTTTGGATGTGCTTCATGGAGAGGCAGACTCTGGGATTCTACCTCGAGCTTCCCTGCGGGGCGCTCCCAAAGCGGAGAGCAACCCGAACACAGCAGACTCCCTGCCAAGCCAGGCCCGACGCGGAACGTGGCCCACGGCACCCTGCACCTGACTGCGCCTCCTCCCTGCACAAGGACGCCAGCTTCTTGCCTGCCAATCCCTCCTGCACGCCAGCCTGCTCTTCCCAGCCAGGTCCTCGCCCTCACCCTCCTTTCCTATCCTGCAGGGGCTCCCCAGGGCACACTCGATCGAGCATCAGCTCCCGAGCTAGTTCCTCCAGGCTGCATCCCCAACACCTCCTGTCCACCCAAGCTCAGCCTCCTCCCCACCTCAGGGGCACCATCCCTCAGTGCCACAGGCCTCCGTCTGAGCTTCCTGCTCCCCGCCTGGGCATGTTCTGACACAGGGTAGCTGATCAATAGTTACCTACACCAGAGAGTGGATTTTACAGCAACAGGTGGTAACAATAATAACACAAGATAGAATTTATATTGTCCCAGCACTAAAGCGAGTGCTTAGCACCGATCATCCCCATGGACTGATGAGGAAACAGAGCTGCTTCTCTGAGGCACAGAGATGTTAAGTAACTTGCCCAGGTCACACAGCTGTTGAGTGGCACAGTGGAGTCAGACCGAGGTCTGCCCCACTTCAGATCCAGCCTAGGAGTCCCTGCTGGAACCACCTCTCTTGGAATGCGCTGTCTTGGCAAAGCACCTGCCGTGTGCCAGGCCCACGCTCCAGACGTCACACAGCTCCCCACAGCCCAGCGAGGCAGGTACGACCTTCAGCCCTCTTATGGAGGAAGGAAAAGCCGCCTGCCCAGGGTCACAGGCATGGAAGTGGCAGAGCCACGTCGCGCGATGGGAAGTCAGGCTCCAGAGTCTGACCGATCACACTCGTGAGGACCAAGCCCGGAGGTGCTGGGTGCGAAAGGAGACAGAGACTCCTCCTCACCCAGGGCAGGGCCCAGCCTCCTACCTGTGAGGACATGGCCCTGCTGGTGGCAGTAGATGCGGGTCTCCAGGCCTGCCCGGGCTGGTGGAGCTGTGTGGACACTGCAGTTGGCCTGGGGCAGCAGGCAGCACCTGGCGATGGCATAGACACCCTGACCCCTGAACGCGTTGTGGGCCAGGCAGACACTCCTGCCCCCTCGGGCCTGAGAGGCAAAGACAGAAGCGGGAACCTGCTTTAGAATGGGCTCGGAAACCCGAGAGGGGGCTGGATGGGATCGACTCAAGCACCTAGTCCAAGCCCCAGGGACCCTTGTCAATGTCCCGCCAGAGGCAGGCCAGACCCGGCCCCCAACCCTCTGGGGACAAGGAGCTCACGCCTGCCCTACCAATGGGCGGCTGTGTGTGTGCAGAGGTTCTTGCAGACGCTGAGAGTGCAGTGGCTTCAAAACAGAGACACAGGGAAACCCAGCAGGTCCGAGCAAGGACCCAGCCTGCAGCGCTGACCCACTCAGCCTCTCAAATGAGCATTCGGCACCATCTCCCAGGCTGGAAATGCCCGCCCCGCCCCTGCCCGGCTAGGCACTGCCCTTCTGCCAAACGCCACCCTAAGGCATTAACATCAATCCCCTTTTTTGCTGCTTTGAGATTTCTCAGAGCCCATCTGAGCAAAAAGGGTCCTAGGGACGGCTGAGTCGAGAAGCAGCAAAGCCCTGAATGGGAACAGACCCAGCGCCGCCCTGCAATCTCCGGGCAGCCCTTCCCCGCGTGGCTCTGCGGCAGCGCCCAACCTCGTGCCACGAGCTGTGCCCCTTTAAGGGGACTGGAGTCCAGAGGACGGGGTGGGGGGGCAGAAGGGAGACTCCTGCTCCGCGCACCGACACACACGGCAGAGAAGTGCAGTCACCTCGACACGCTCGCCCCGCTTCTTCCCGCTCCTGGAGAAGCCGGAGCAGCTCAGCAGCTCCTCCTGCGGGTTGCAGCGGGAGGCCGCCGTGGCCATCCGCGTAGGCCCCGAGGGCGCCGACCACACGCTCCTGCAGAGCAGCTGCCCACCTGCAACAAGCCTGGGTGAGGACGGGTGCCAGGGCAGAGGGGGAACCTCCACCAAAGAAAAATCTTCAGTTCGTGGTAGGGAGGCTTAAAGAACATACTCAACTTTTTCCATAAAAACATGTTATAAAAGTGTTGCGAAGCCCCAGCAGAGCCCCATTCTCGTTTAATCCTATTTAAGGCGGCACAGTCCTCCTTGTACAGATGAGGGAGGGGAGAGAGACTGCCAAGGTCACAGAGGCCTCCCCAGCCCCAGCCTGGACTTGCCCCCCATCCCGCCATCCTGCTCACCTGCTCCGTGGGCACTGGGGGGCAGCGCGGCCACCAGGTTGGGGGTCAGCACCCGCTGGTTCTCAGGAAACCAGGCCTCGTTGATGATGTCTTTGGCAGAGAAATGGAGCAGCCTCTGCCTCAGCTCAGCCAGGGTGAGCTCCGGCTCGGCGGTCAGCATCACCGCTGCAATGCCTAGGGCGAGGGGGGAGAGCTGGGGCGGCCTGGCCCTCCTCCCCAACCAGGGGATCCTGCCAGGGCACACGCACACGCACAAGGACACCAAGCTTCTGTTCCCGAAGGTAAGCCACATACGGCGCCTTGCTAAGCTAAAGCCAGATGGTAAGACGTCCTGCTCTCACACCTCTGCGCCTTGGGAATTGGTTTGCCAGGCGAACTCCTACTCATCCACCAAGCCCAGATCAAATGTCCCTGCTCCAAGAAGCCTTCACTGATCCTCAGGCTGGGCCGGTGGCTCCTCTGGGTTCCCTCTAACACAGCCCTGACTTTTCGTGTTCCCTCTGTGTGTGCACCTGCCTCCCCCATCAGTCTGGGTGTCCTCAAGGGCTCCATCAGGTCTGCCTCATCCTTGGTCCCCGTGCCCAGCACAGAGCCTGGCACAGGGAGGTCCTGGCACAGAACCTGCCTGACAAAGAGGCTTTTAGCAGCGTGGTGGCCAAGGCAGTGGGCGGTGACTCACCAGCCACATGGGCAGCAGCCTGTGATGTCCCACTCTGTGACACAAAGCAGGTGCTGCAGTCGCTTGAGGCACCAATGATGTCTTCCCCTGGGGCAAAGAGGTCCACACAGCGGCCAAAGTTGGTCCCCAAGGTCCCCAGGGTCATCGGCTGGTCCCGGGCATTGGTGGCTCCAACCGTGATGACCTGGAAAGGTGAGGTGAGTGGCAGAGAATGGAGCTGAGGAGAGGGGCTGCGGGGACAGACTGAGGCTCCGCCAGCTGGGCTGGCCAACTCCTATACACCTGTTACAGTCCCCTCCAATGTCCCCTCCTGGGGGAAATCTGACTCCCCAGATGGCATTCTGGGACCCCCTGCCCCGCCTCAGTGCTCCCCTCTGCCAAGTGCCAGGCACCATTCCCAGTGCCCCTGTGCAGTTTACATTCTAGTAGGGGACAGGCAATAAACAGGTAAACAGGAAAGTGGGCGGTGTACCAGGTGGTTATAATCGCCATGGAGCAAACAAGAGAGGGTGAGGCGGAGACTTGGGGGCTTTGTTTGCTTTAGGCAACTGTCAGCTCAGCCAGGGAGCCTCTGATGGCCGGGAGGGCCTGGGTTATCACCGTCAGGTCCGCATCTGCACCCCACCCCCACCCCCCCACACACGACAGACCAGAAGTGGGACAAGATGCCTTCCCCTCAGGACCTCCGTACCCAGACAGCCTGACACGCAGTAGGTGCCCTGCAGACAGTGGTCAGATGGAGGACGGTCACAGCCCTGCTGGACCGCCAGCTCCTCCAGGGCAGAGACTCCATCTCTGTGTTCCCAGCACCCTCACCTGGAACTGGCTGTGGTTCAGACTCGAAGTTCAAGCCTCTCCCTCCCTGGCTCCCAGAGCCAGGCCAGCCCAGCCTGGGGAACACCGCATGCAGGCACAGGGGGCCCGCCTGCCCCCTCCCCGCTATGGGGGCAACAGCACTGGCACCTACCTCGGGAGCGGAGGCTGGGGAGTACAGGCAGGCATCGTCCCGGAAGTTGCCGGCAGCTGCGACCAGCACCACCCCAGTCCTCACCAGGTGCTGGCAGGCGGCATTGAGGACCCGGCTGTACCCCCCTGCCAGGGGCAACAGCACCACCAGCGGCTGCACCGGCTGGACCAGCTGGCTTTTCCGAATAAACTCCAGGCCTGGGAGGACAAAGCCAAGGTCACCCCCGGGGAGACACGCTCCTTTCCCCCAGCCCCTCCCTCAGAGGCACGGTGTGATGGTTAATTCTGTGTGTCAGCTCAGTGCCCTGACGTTTGGTCAAACACCAGTCAAAGTGCTGAGTGAGAGTGTTTTTTAGATGCGACCAACACTAAATCAGACTGAGTCAAGCAGACTGCCTGCTATCATGTGGGTGGGCCTCGTGCAATCAGTTGAAGGCCTCAAGACAAAAGGCTGAGACTGAGGCCCCGAGGAAGGAGGAATTCTGCCCCCAGACTGCCTTCAGACTCAACGCTGCAACCTCAAATCCTGCCGGAACGTCTAGCCCGCCTGGCCTGCAGATATCAGACTTCCAGCCCCCACATGAGCCAAGTTCCGAATACTCTTACATGCCTCCCTCTGGCTCTGTTTCCCTGGAGAACTCAGAGATTACAGATCAGAACATATTAACAATGGCAGCAGCAACAAAACTAGCCCAAACTGGGCACTTCCCCACGCCAGGCTCTCTTTCCAAGTCTGAATGTACAACCTTACAGGATTCTCACAATTACCTTGTTATTAATATTATTCCTTTCCAGGAAACAGGCACCAAGAGGGTAAGTCAGGTCCTCAGGGGCGTGAGAAGGGCCCCTGCCCCACCTCTGGCTTCACAGTCCTCTCTGCCATTCTCTGAGGCCTGGCTCAGGCGCCCCTCTGCTGTGACGCCAAGTTCCGGACCCACACAAACTCCTAGCTGCCCGCTCACCCGCTGCGTGACCCACCCTCTGTAACACAGGGATGACAGTTCCTTGGATTGTCCTGAGGATTAAGACTCTGCGCCTTGGGAGGCCCAATAGCTGTCCGCCCTGGAGGGCGTGGCTCCCCCAGCCTCCGCTGCTCCATCCCAGGGCTGAGTGTGCCAACTGCGTCTGCCCCGTGCCACTGTCACCAGTGATGGCTCCACTCCCTCTCCAGCCTGGAAGCTCTGGCCCTGACGTGCCAGGGGACCTGGAGCTGACAACTTCTCTGTCAATGGGGGAGTGGCCCGGCCAACCTCAGAATCTTCTGGATCAAGGCCTCTGAGGGGTCCCCTGGGGCCATGGCAGAGGTAGGAGTTGAAACCCCACAGTTATGCTCCTCCTAGGAGACAGCGGGGCAGGCCCCTCACACCAGGAGGAGAGCAGAGAGGAACTGGGCATGCAGGTGGAGAAAAATAGCTACGGTTACAGCTGCCAGGTATTAAGCACCTGCTGTGTGCACATCTCTGTGCTCAGACCTGACACACAACCACCTGCCTACACAGGAGGAAAAACTACTGTTTGCTGAGCCCCTGCTCTGCAACACAACATGCTAGGGGCCTTCCACGCACTCACTGGGGCCCCGAAGAGGCCAGAGCAGTAGGCCTGGGAAGGCCTTTGGAGAATGAGCACCCTCCTCCCACACACACTGACCTTCGGGACTGGCCTTCCTGAGCCCGGGTCGGTCAATAAAGGAGTGGGACAGGCACCAGGGGTCACCTGATGGGGCAGGAGGTTATTGATTCTTGCCTTTAAAACCAAACATCAAAGCCCGCACTCGACAGGAAAGCCTCAGGACAGAGCTCGTGGGGCAGCAGGCAGGCTCCCGGCCTTCTGGGCTTTTCAGACAGACCGGGGGACTGCCTCTGCCGGCTCCAGAGCCAGTGTTTGACCCAGGGGCCTGGGGCTTGCAGTGGAAGTCAAGCCACCAGCACCTTCCCCAGTGCAGTCACTGGCTCTAGCTGCATGACCCTGAGCAAGTCACCTCCTCTCTCTGGGCTGGTTTTAGCAACTGTTCAGCAAATAACACAAGGCCAGTCTCAGGGCGTGGTGTATAAAGCCCTTTGCTCAGTGCGTGGGCACAGGAAGACGTCAGTACTCGAGAGCTCCCCCTCTCTTCTCTGTCCACAGGCCACCGGAGGCCCAGCTCTCAGCTGGACCTCACAGGAGACCCGCCGGGTGGACTGGACGGAGTAACCTGCAGAAGTCTAGGAAAGGTCCTCTGCCAGGCCCTCCACCGAGGCTGCCTGGCCCGGGTGACCTGCAAGGCCCATCAGTCACACAAGCGAGTGAGTCCCCTAGTCTTAGAGGTATGCAAGCAGAAAGTGGAAAAAGTTTGCTTAGATCGCCACAAGGGGCCACCCGAATCTAAGAAAGCATGACAAAAGGCATAAACACGTCAGCGGGTTTGAAAAGGGGAGCGGTGTAGAACCGTGGAAAGCCCATTGACCTAGGGTCAAGGCCGCGTGACCTCGGGGGGCCTCGGGGGCCCTGCCAGCTCTGACACTCTGGGACTCTCTGGCTCCAGGGCAGAGGCTGGAGCCTCCTCAGCTAGGAGACCTCATTTCTCCCTGGGCTTCAGCCACCTCCCACAGCAGGTCCAGACGGCAAGAGACCAGGGCCACCTGGAGCCATCACTCACCTATGAGGGTGCTGCTGACCGTGCCCTTCCCCTGGCAGTTGAGCACACGCAGGCTGCGCAGGCTGGTGCCCTTGGCCACGCCAGCGTCCCGGCCGCCGACCACCCCTGCCAGGTGGGTGCCGTGGCTGTCACACTTGCTCGCCTGCTCGACCAACACAGGGGTCATGTGGGGAAGCCCACACATCCCATAATACATCTGCAGGTGGCTGGCTGAATGGACACCCCCACCCCATAACCGATGGCAGGGACAGGACGGTGACAGCTGGGGGGCCAGACCAGCAGTCCCCACCCACCTCCAGGACAGGGATGAGGGCTGGGGCCGTGCTCCCATCTGAGGTCGGGCTTACCTGTCTGTGGAAGCGGGTCCCATCCTCCTCGGGCACACTCTCAAAGTCGGTGACTGTGACCCTGCCCTCAATTTCCCGGTGGCCGCTCTGGATGGTGGTGTCTAAGAGATACACCTCCACCAGGCTGCCTCCATCTTTCCAAGGTGACATTTGCAGGAGAGGAGAGAAAAACCATGAGGTTAACGTTGTAGCCAACACAGGGACGGTGCGCCACATTCTGGGCCCCGTTGTGAGCCCCTTAGATATATTAACTCATTTAATCTTCAAAAACTCCTCACAAGCTACAGACTATTGTATCTTTATTTTACGGACAAGGACAAGGAGGCACAGAGAGGTGGGTAACTGTCCAAAGCCACACAGCTGGCAAATGACAGAGCCAGAAAATGAACTAAGTGTCAGGCTCCGTAATAGTAACATCAATATAAACTAACATGAACATTCAAACAATAATAAACTCTACGATGTAAAATAAACCAAGTTCCTATTATAGCTTTTCACATCTCACCAAACCTGAGAGGGAGACAGAACAGGGTTTGTCTGGCATCCGAGCTGGCCAGTGCATGTCACAGACAGGAAACCGAGGCTCAGAGGGGACACGTGAGTCTGGGCCCCCCAGCTCCAAGACCAAGTGTTCTCCATGGCACAAGGTGCCAGGAGGGCTCCCAGGGGCTGTTTCCACCTGACATGAGTTACAGCCTCCGAGAAAAGAGCCGTGTTGGAAGTTCCCTGAGAGCCTACCCTAGACTTCCCCATTCTAATGGGATCGCTTTGATTCTCCGAGAAGCAAGCGCCAGGATGGGACAAGAGCTGCAAGAGGCTCCCTGGGGGAGACGCCCGAGCAGGACAAAGGTGTGGCGAGCAGGAGGAGGGAGGGGCTGCAGATGCCACGCAGGGCTGGCGCCTCTAGGAAGAGGGGAGGAGGAAGGAGGAGCCTCGGGCTGCGGGGCTGTTCTCAGAAACTCCGCCAGGCCAGGCCGAGGGAGGACCCCAGGCTGCCTGTTAACGCATCTGGCACCAGCGGCAGTGGCTGCTTTGGTGCCCCTGCTGTGCCCTGGCCCTGTCTGGGAGCAGCCCAGGAGAAGCAGCACCAAAGGGCAGCGCTGGGGGCTGTCAGTCAACCTGGTCCTGCGGCAGGTTCTCTGCATCCGAACACCACCCTGCGGCCCAGCAGTGAGCCTCCGACAGTCCGGCACCGTAGAGATTCTCATCTCAGGACAGAGGAGGGAGTGGAGGCCCAGAGCATGTATTCGTTTCCTGCTTGGTTTCGGGTCTCTCTGACCCCCTGCCCAGTGTCCCTCCCATTCCTGACATTAGCCAGCTCTGGGGTCCCTGAGGCACCGGCGTGGAATGCGGGGGCTCTAGGACTCCACGTGGAGAGGCTCAGCCTGGGGTGGGGAGGGCAGGCTCTTCCTGCAGAGGACACCTGTCCTCTCCCTGGCCACAGGCCGCCCAGACCAGGTCAGCACACCCTACCTGACTAGGCCCCTCACCTCTGCCGCTGCCACCCTTGACGGATACTGCGCCACATCCCCTATCTCCATGCCCTGGCCGCGAGCTCTGATCTGTCACAATGACAGCAACTCAGAAGCCACTCAACCTTCCAGCTCCAAAAGCATTTGCACATCCTTCACCTCATTGGAATCCCACAACAACCCATGGGGAGGACAGGGACGAGGTTATTGTCCCCATTTTACAGATGAGAAAGGTGAGGCTCAAAGAGGAAAGTGGCTTCCCAAGACCCCATGGGAACCAGTAAGGGGTCGAAGCTGAGCTTACCCCAGGATCTGAGTCCCAGTGCCACGTGCCTCATCTCTCCCCTGAGTGCCAGACCCCAGGCCATGGGCATCCCAACCTCAACGAAGTCCACCTAGAACCCCCATCTTCTCCTCACAGCAGGTGCGCTTACGGTCGTGCACAACTCAATGAATGCCACCTGTGAGGCCCTGCTAGCGCCCAGGTCATTCCCCTTGGCCTCTCCTCCTCCCTCCCTCCTGGCCCATAGCCAGGCCATGCCAGGCAGAGGAAAGGCCTGGAGGGGACACACAGTGTAGCCCATGCAGGGGGCCCCAGGAAGTCAACGGTGCCAGAGCAGGTGGAACAGGGTGAGACAGGAAGCGAGAGACAGGTGGGGGCAGGGCTGTGTCTGTCCCATCAAGGGATCTAGTCCTGCCTGCAGGGCCCTCGGGGAGAGTCACAGTCAGATTTACCCTCCCCCAAGGTACCTGCAACCTGCTGGGTTCCCCAGAAGGAGAGAAGAGGCAAACAAGAGCTTTCAGAAGGTGGAAGATCATTTAAGGAAAGACCCCCGAGTTCTCCATGGAGCAACAGGAAGGCAGGGAGTGGGTATGGTAGGACAGAGAAGTGGTCAGTGGTGTATGCTGAGCCCCGAAGCCCCCTCGAGGTGGCAGCATCGCAGGGAGGAGGCAGGTGGATCCGGCTGCAATGGCGAGGGGCAGGCACAGGGGTCTTACTGGGGGGGTGGTATTCATCCTCCTGGTACCGCACAGAGGTGATCCGATCCAGGTTCCACGGGACACTCTGGGCAAAGACAGAGGAGTCCTCCTCGATGTACTCGACGTGGGGCAACTTCAGGGCCTGCAGAAGCCAGAGAGGCCAAGGGACTCCGCCTGAGCCATGGGGCCAGCAGCAAACACAGCCACAGCCCTGGCCCCACCTGACGGAGCCCATGCCCACATCCCAGCCCAGGACCCCCACCTCGGCCCAGCGCACCCCCTGCTGGTGCCGGGATGACAGACCAGGAGCCGGGGGCCCCCCACGCCCGATCAGGCTGGAAGCCCAGCACTCCCGTGTCTCTGCACCGCGCCCCACACACCCAGCGCGGAGTAGTCCTTCCAGGAAGGATTCTGAATTTGACACCTCGTCGGTGGAAGCAGACAGTGCCAAGGGTCTGGCAGGCCAGATGGGGAGTGAAACTCAGGCCCCGGACTCCACACCCAAATCCTGACATAACAGCGCCGGCAATTCCGTTTGTCCCCGGATCCATCCGCCGCCTCCCCTGCCCCAGGCTGTGCCAGGGGGCTGACCCTGCAGCCCGCAGCGCCAGGCCCTTGCAGCAGCTGCCAGCTGGGCTCAGCCCACAGGAGGCACCAGCAGCAGTTTGGGGACGAGAGTGTGTCTGCTCCACTCCCTGCTTCAGCGTAGGGTTCCGGCAGTGGCTGCACCCTTGGGTGATGCCCTGAGGGTGGCCCCTCCTCCACGCTGCCAGCTCCCACTGGGCAGAGGAAGAACTACTCCCTCTCCTCGCCCTTCTAACCTGGAGGTGGTAACATCTTTCCATCACAGCTAGTCTCTGGCTGCCTCAGGGTCCCCGGGGGCTCCTTAACCTACCCACACCTCAGTGAGTTTCTGCACTTAGCGTCTGCTGAAATACTTCCCGATCTCATTTGGTCCTTAACTGACTTCCCATTGTTGTGCCTGGTTTGCAGAGAGGGTATTGAGGCTCAGAAAGGTGAAGGAATTTGCCCAAGGTCAGACAAACCAGTAAGGGGTGGGCGGGACTCGAACCCATGCTGGTGCAACTCCAGAGCCCAGCTCTCGATGGCAAATGTCTGCAGCTTCTCTACTCAGCCTCCTCTCCTCCGAGAAGCTGCCTGTGGGGCTCCTGCTTGCCACCCTGTGCGCTTCCCCGTCCCTCCCCATGCTGAGCATGTTGTCCCACAGTCACCTGTCCTCGAAATCCCTCGTCAGTCTCCTCCCGAGCTGCGAGCTCGAGAGAACGGCCTGGGCTGCCTCATCTTCACCTCTGTCGCACACAGTAGGCCCTGGTTAAGTGTGTGTTGAGCAGACTGATGGAAGACATTTACTCGTTGGTCTCCCATACCCAAGGGCAGGATCTGTCAGTCCCTGTCATTGCTCCCTGGACTTGGCACCCATGGGCGGAAATGTGGCAGAGCTAGGGGACCTGGATCCAAACTCTGACTCTGCTAGTTACATGCCGTGTGACCTCAGGCAAGACCCTGTCCAATTCTGGGCCTCAATGTCTGCAGGAAGCTGAGAAGCACCCCAGCCACATAGAGAATCAGTGTGAAAAGAGAACCATGTGTCTCAGCAAGTTGGGAGACAGGGAAGGGGGTGGGCTGGGAGGTGAGGACAGGAAAAATAAAAAAGGCTTTTAAGATTTGCATTTGAAGCACTAGGGCCAGGGTAAGCCCTCAACTACCCAGTCCCCTTTCTGCCCTTACACCAAAGATGTGACATCCGGGAGGGGGAAGAGTCACCCTATCCTAGAGGAGGAATCTTACTCAGTATAGCATCAGCCTTAAAGGAATTTTGGACCCTTGAGTCATGCTTATATAAAATACTCAGGCTCCACTGAATGTCCCAGGGCCTTGTTCCTCAGGTGTCCAGAGGCAGCAGATGCATTAGCACAAGAATGGCTGGCAGGCAGACCATGGGTTTGATCCCGGCTCTGCCCTTAGCCGTCTGTGTGGTACCTTCTGAACCTCAGTCTCCTCATCTTTCAAGTGAAGGTGGATGTGTCACTGGGCTTAAAGTGTATTCTATACATAAAGCCAGTAGTCACTGTGCTTGGTACCTAATAAGTGCTCAATAAATGTTTGCTGTCTCCTTCTGATTTTCCACAATGGGCACACTAAGGACAGTCCCCAGCGTGTATGTGGTGGCCCGGCCCTATCAGGAAGTGCTATGCCCAGGGAGGGTGCTCACCAGGTCCAACAGGTCACTGCTCATCTTCACCAGGAAGCCAGGAAAGAGGTCGTGGAAGACATGCAGGACCTTGGTGAGGTAGCCCCGGCGGGCGGCCTGGGCCCGCAGGCGGTGGGCAGTGCGCTCGGGCTGCGAGCGGTGGCTGTCCTCCTTCAGCACCACCACGTACATGCCTGGCAACCTCCAGGCGTCCTGGCTCCAAAAAAGGAGGCACATGATGACATGGAAAAAGCCCAGGAAACTCGACATGCCCTTATCTCATCTCTATTTACAAGTTAGAATTACAAGAAAAGAGACACAACAGAGCATAGTAAACTATAAGGAGAAGTTACCAAATGAGGACCAGAAAGCAATCAAAATACAACATATAGGTCAACTCTTAAGTATTAACACAGTTTATGTAATACGTTCAATTTGGTAGCCAGGCAAAAATGGGAACTATGGGCTGCACTTAGTAACAAGCTCTGCTCTGAACTTGCATATTGCTCTCTACGGGCCCAACCGAGGCCTGGTCACCCCTGGAGGCCCTGCCCAAAGCTGCCCCCTCCCCATACCCAAATCAGAGTAAATCTCTCCCTCCCTATTCTAGGACCTCCATGACTCCCCTCCAGAGGCAGTGCAGAGGGGAACACTCATGGGCTTTGGAGCAAAAAAAATATGGTGGACCTGAATCCCAACTCTAATATGTACTGGCTGTGCAGCCATGAGCAAGTCACTCAACCTCTCTGAGCCTCAGATGTCTCCTCTGTACTGGAGGGACCACAGTACCTATGGCACAGGCCTGCTAGGAAGGCCAAGACAGATAGTTGTGTAAAGCTCCCGGCTGGATGTTGTACAAATGCAGGTAGAAGGGATGACTGAACGAGCCAAGGCAACACTTCTCAAACAGGGAGAAAAGAGTGAAGGTCACTGTCTTAGTCCTTTTGTGTTGCTGTAAAGGAATACCTGAGGCTGGGTAATTTATAAAGAAAAGAGGTTTATTTGGCTCATAGTTCTGCAGGCTGTACAAGAAGCGTGGTGCCATCATTTGCTTCTGATGAGGACCTCCAGCTGCTTGGCAGAGGGGAAGGGGAGCTGGCGTGTGCAGAGATCACATAGTGAGAGAGGAAGCAAGAGAGAGGGCCAAGGCGCCGGGCTCTTTTTAACAACCAGCCCTCATGGGACATAATGGAGAACTCACTCACTACCACAAAGACGGCACCAAGCTGTTCATGAGGATCCATGCCCATGACCTGAACACCTCCCATTAGGCCTGCCTTCAATATTGGGGACCAAATGCCAACACGAGACTTAGAGGCCCGGTCACTAATGGATAAAATCCAAACTCCATGTTCCTCCTCGGCCCCTCCTCAACCTACCTCCGCGGTCTCATCTTCCACATCTCTGTATGTGCACCTTTCTGAAGCCCAGCCAGAGTAGAAGGGAGTCCACACCCTTTATCCAAAGCCTTAGGGCCAAATGGATTTTAAAATTCAGGACTTGTCTGGGTTTTAGAAAGGCAGGAATGGGCCATCAGGGAGTCTACTCAGAGAAGTCTGGAGCTGAATGCTGTCATCTATGCAGTAGCACATGAATATGCTTGTTCTTGCAAGTGGAATACGTAGACTATAAATAACCTCAGGTCAAGTCAGGTCAGGCGCTACCATCAAATAAATTACAAAAAGCCTTTTGATTTTCAGAACATTCTATGTGTCACAAGATGGATGAGAACTTTGTCAGAACTTTGTGCTCTTTATTCTCCACCTCTGGCTTCTCCAGCTCCATAGCTTTGCTTGTGCCACCCCATACACCTAGAACAAAATTCTCCTGCCACCTTCATTTGCCGAACTCCTATTTATACTTCAAGACCCATCTAAAATGCCCTCTGCTAAATGAAAATCTAATGAATTGGGAGGGTATTCTGTAGAGTGGAATGAGAGTTCTGAAAGCCTAGACTTTCCTCTCTCTAGATCTCAGTTTCTCATGACTAAAATAAAAGGACTAGTCTAGAATCCTTTTCTGCTTGCAAAAAATATATATATATATATTCTAAATTAGATTCCCACAAAATATCCATTGAATGAATGAATAAATAAACTTCCACCAGAGAAGAAATACCCTCAAGCGTTTGGTTCAGGTGGTTGTCCAGCCTCTGCTTCCTCACAACTTCCAGAACAGTTGTTCTGGGGCAATGGTGACTTGAAACGCCCTCTCTAACCACCTCACATTTCTTTAGGAGGTGAGAGGCTCAGGGAAGAAGGAAGAGGCTGCTCTGAGCTGAGCCAGGGCCTGACTCCCTGCGGCCCCAACACACTCCGGCAGAAGGGCAGATGAGCAGCTGTTAGTGGCAGAGATTTCCCCTCTGTCCCAGGATCTGCAGTTTGGAGCAAAGAGGGTGTCACCAGTAGGTCACACTGAAGCCAAGGACATACTACTGTCTACAAGTGAGCTCTTCCTGGGTTTACACCGTGAGATCACTCACGTGTTGAACAAAAGTCCTTTCCCTTCATTCCCCCCATTTGCTGCCACCGAATCCTCACAACCTAGAGGAAGGATTGTCACCTCCCTTGTAAAGGTAAGGAAACGGAAGCTCAAGGTTAAGTGACTCGCCAAGCACCACACAGCTAGTGAGATGAAGCCAGAATTCAACCCAGGTCTGACTCCAGGCTGGGGCGACGAAAAGTCAGCCAAGCCCTGGATGGGTCATTACTGGAGAAAACCAGCGGTCGGGCCCTGGACGCGAGGGCCAGGTGCTGGCGGGAGTTCTTCGGGAAACTCGTCCCGCCCAGCCTCGGCAGACCCAGACCGGGCTCAGCCTCGGGTCCCGGCTACCAGGAACGCCAGCCCCAGCCCTAAGCACCAAGGAAGGGCCTTCCCTGCCCGAGCCCCAGAGGACACCGGCGGGCCTGGAGAATAACCCCACCCCCACCCCTAACCTGGTCCTTTCCTCAACCGAAAAAAAGAAAGGCCCCAACCAGAAGTCCGGGGCAAGAAAAAAATGCCCCCCCGCTCCTTGGCGGGCGTCCCTGCCACCACACCCCCGTCTCAGGTAGTGCCGTCTCTCCAGGGCTCCCCACTCCCACCCTCCGCGGCCTGTATCTCCCAACCCAGGTCAGCACGCGACGGCAGCAAGCCTGCTTCCTCCGCGGCCCGCGGTGCAGAACGTGTGCATCTGTGCGGCGGTCCCGCCAGGGCTCTGCTCGCCCCGCCTCACCTCGTGCCTCCGGGTCTCCCGCCCCCGAGAACCTTCCCGCCGCACAGTGCGGCCGCGCGCCCCAGCGCGTCCCCATGGCTCCCGCCACCGTGCCTGCAGTCCCCACATCGCGCCACGGCAGTCGTCAGGTGAGCAGAGGGAGACCGTCACTCCAGCTCCTCCTTCACAGGGAGGAAACTGAGGCCGGAGAGGGGCGGCATCCGCATCGGTCCCCGGGCGGGCTCGCCCCCGCCCCGCGCCCTCACGCCCGCACCTTGGCGCAGCGGTGGAAGGTGGCGGTGACCGTGTGCTGGGCCGCGTCGGCCGGGCCGTCCTCCTCCGAACGGAAGGAGAGCACCAGCTCCTCGTAGTCGCTGTCCTCGTCCTCCTGCGCGCGGGCGCCGGCGGGACCCAGGAGCAGCAGCAGCAGCAGCAGCGGCAGCGGCAGCGGCCACCACGGCCTCCTGGAGCTGCAGGTGCCCATCGGCGCGAGAGGAGAGGAGGGCGTCCTGGAGGGGAGACCTGGGGCCGGGCGCAGTCCACGCTGGCGACGCCCTGTGCCTTGCAGAGAGGAGGACGGTGCGTGCGCGGGAGCTCGGCGCCGGCGGGGGCAAGGCGGCGAAGGGGTGCCGGGTGCGGCCCGGACAGTCTCTGCCTGGCTCACTCCTCCGGGATGGACCTCGAACCGAGCGGCGCGGCTCCCGCCTGCGGCCCTGCGCGCCTCGACGCCGCGCGGAAGCCCAGGGTGTGGGTGCTTGCCTCCTGGGGCGCGATCACGCCACCGGAGCTCCATCGGACGATCCTATCTGATTAAACATTAACGGAGCCCCCACACTGGAGGATCAGGTTTTGGCCTCGCCCTCCCCAAACAGCGTCAGATTAGCTCAGAGAGAGGAAAAACCAACCCCAAATCCTAACTGGGCTGGAAAGCGGCCCAGCGCTCCAAGGCGCCTGCTCTCCGCCTCTCACCCTGAGCCCTGCGTGGGACGTCAAACTCTGCATTCGGTTGGGCCCACCTCGTCAGTGTGTCTGGGGTCTGTCTTGCCACCTGCCAGCCACCCCCTCCTCCTGCTCGAACGATGTTAAACCACCTCCTCCCGGCCCGCCTCCTCACCACGACCGGTGACCCTAATCAATCTGGCTGCGGACTCCGCTGCCCACCGAATTCTCTCCACTGGCCTTAACTCGGCATCTTTGTACCCCCAGCCAGGCCCCCTCTGCCCTCAATGCACCCTGCACACCGACCTTACCACCAACTAGCCGTTCCTCAAAGATGCTGCCTGCTTTTGATTTCCAGCCTACATGTATTTCGAGGGATTTATTCTACAAAGATTCAGGTTTTAAATCTGCAAAGATGTCGCATAGGTACATTCAGAATTCCACTCTAGGTGCAAGCTCAGTGTTCCAAATGATTCAGTTTGCAAAGATTCCTTTTACACACTATGTCCAAGAACTCAACTGGACAAGAATCCAGTAAACACCTACTGTGTGCCAGGCAGGAGGATGCAAAGGGGAAGGCAGCTCCCTGCCTCGGATTGTGTGTATGTGTCTGTGTGTATGTGTGTGTGTGTATGTGTGTGTGTGTGTGTGTGTGTGTGTGCGCACGCGGCATAACCTGAGGCTCCCTCTTCCTGGAAGGGCCACACAGGGAAGACACAAAGGAGGTTTTATGTGCCTGCCTTGCAGAAGCGCAGCAGACTCTGTGAGATGACTTGTTCTGCATCTAGGTCTTGGAGTCCAAAGTTTGTGCCTTTTCTACCTTGTTTGCCAAGACCTCACACCAGAGAGCTGAGTAAGCAAAGACTGTGCAACCAGTAGATTGACAGTGACCTTTGTGAGGTGAAGTCAGAGCTACCCCTTTGTTCTTTGGTCCCCCATTGAATAACCCACCATCCCGGCACAAAGTGGGGGCTCATTAATTGTTCGCTGACAGGTAACTCCTGCAATGAGACTAGCTGGGAGCAAACTTTCCCCGATGCTCCCCTTTGGAGTCTTAGTCTTCCCACCTACCAGGGCTTCTTAACATGTCAGGGGGTGAGGGACGGGGATGAGGAACGGGGGTGCCCTCAGGCTAAGGAAGGGGGCTGCTGTCCAGCATGGAGTGGGTGTTTGGAGGAAGTTGGGGGAGAAAAGAGGCCCTGCAGGCACCCTGGGTGCTGTGGCAGATGGAACCAGAGGGGCAGTCACTTCTCATCCCACATCCTCCACTGCATTCCTGGGCAGGGGCAGCCCCAGCTGGGCCCCTTGCCACTCGGCAGGGCTTTAGTTCCCCATGCCCTGGCCAGCTGATAACCAGCTTGCTCCCTCCAGGGGTACAGGTGATCAGGGTGAGTCAGAAGCCCCCTCCAGGGTCTCCCCTCCACCCCAAGTGCTTTCAGGGTTAACACCCATCCTTCCCCCTCCTCCCTGCCTCTTTCAGGGAGCCCCGGGGGCACGGGAGGGTGAGGGCCGAGTCTCTGGCAGGCTGCCTCTGAGAGCCCAGGGCTCTCCCTCCTGCTTTGCTCCGGAAAGGTGGTGGGCGAGTGGGGAAGGGCGAAGTGGGAGAGGCGGGTGGGCTGCAGCCCTCGGCCTGAGTGCAGGTCCTCCCTGGTACAACAACGGCTGCATCAAAAAGTGACAAGTATAAATGGCTGACTGCAAATCTGTCGGATAATGTGTCTGTCTCCCCTGTGGGACCGTGACCTCCGTGTAAGCAGGGATCCTGTCTGAGTCACCAGAGGTCCCCAGCACCAGACCAGAGCTGACAGGTGTATTTAATGACTGATGTAATTACTGAACACCTACTATGCGCCGAGAACTGTTCTAGTGCTGGGTACCGCAGTGAACAAGACAGACAGACTCCCTGCCCCATGCAGCGCTCGCTCTCGCGGAGCAGAAGACAGCGTCAGTCGGCCGTGCGGTGTGTGGGAGGGCGATGAGCGCTGTGGAGAGAACCAAAGGGGCAGGGAGGGCGAGCCGCACCTTCCGAAGGGGGCACCCGAGGGAAGCAGAGGAGCAGCCCCAGGCAGGGGACGTGCCAGAGCCAGAGGGAGCCTCGGGCAAGGGCCGGCGGGAGGCCAGTGTGGGGCAGACCCGGGAGGAGCTAGTCCACCGTTCTGGGAACCCCAGCTTTCCTCTGGGAGCTGAGGCGGGTTTTGAGCAGATGAGTGATATGATCTGGCCTGTATTTTCAAAGAGCTGCTGGGCCTGCTATTCAGAAAATAGACGGCAGCGGGCCAGGGGAGTAGCAGAGAGGCCAGCGGGTCACGGTGAGTCACACTGGCAGCGGCTCAGACCGGGGGTGGCGGTGGGCGGCTGTGGGGCAGTGAGAGCAGTTGCATTTGCCCACAGTTGAGGCGTGGGATGTGAGAGTGCTTTGGCCTGTGTGACCCTAAGGACAGAAATGTCACTTACAGAGCTGGGGAAGCCCAGGGGAGAAGAGGCTTAGCAGGGAGCTGAGGGGCTCTGCTTTCACCTGTTTGAGTCACTCATCATACGTCCCAGGTGCCACGAGCTCAGGGCAGACGCCGGGCTGGGAGCTGTCAGCACATCAACCATATTCGAAGACTGGAGATCACCCAGGGATTGTGTCCGGCAGGAGAAAGTGACCAACTGGGTCAAATATGGCCCATAGAGCGAGTAAGGCGAGGACAGAAAATTGGTCCGACGATGGGATCTGGTGCTCAGATTTAGCAACGTGAAAATCACCGGAATGGCCCGATTCAGAGAGGATGCAGGAAGAGGAATCGAAGACAAACAGGCAGTACAGACATCTCCTTCAAGGAACTTCCCTATGAAAGGAACAGGAAAGTGGGTGGTGGCTGATGGGAACAATGCAGTAGAGAGGGAAGAGCTGGAGATGCTGGAGAGGGGAGGATTTCCCAGGCAGGTGAGAAGGGATGTTCCCCAGCGCACAGGTGGAGGCTTCACAGACACTTCAGCCTAATGACAAACAGGAAGATGGAGGAGGAGGCAGGGCGCTGGGTCGATGTCGGGGTGGGAGCTAGTGGAGCGTCTGTCTTCATTGCGTCTATCTTCTCACTGAGGTAGGAAGCAAGGCATCGGCTGTAAGGAAGGATGGGGAAGCTTGGGCAGGTTTGAGAAGAAAGGAGAAGGCATGAGGGAGCTGTCGGGGCCAGGCAGCTTTGCACAGGGGTGGGGCGTGGGCTCCGGGGCCTGTCACTATCATGTCCTCATCTGTAAAATGGCAGTAATTATAGAATCACAGAGTTTTGTGAAAATTAAATGAGTCGATATTCATAACATGCTTGGAATACTGCCTGCAAAGTATAACGATTATATAAGTTTTTGTTAAGATAAAGAAGATAACAGGTACGATGGACGCTATCTGGGTGATGGGCACACTAGGAGCCCTGACTCAAGCATTATAAAAGCTATCGATGTGACAAAAACATTTGCACCCCCTTAATATTTTGAAGTTTTAAAAAAAGATAAAAAACTAAATGAGTCGGGCAGAGTGATGGACTTGGGAAACGAGTGGGCTTGTAGAACAGCCTCCAGGGCCCCCTAGGAGTTTGCAGTTGCTGATGAAGTGAGACCAGGAAGCACGTGTGTTTCTCTCTGGCTGGGTTCAGCCTCCTGGGTGTGACAGCAGAGCGGGTGGACGGCTGGGTCTGAGCACAGAGGGGTTTGCCCTGTGAGTGCAATAAATAGTGGGGCGAGGGGATCAGGGGTGCACACGGGGTGGATAGAAGGCTGCACCCTGACATATAAGCTGATATCCATGGGGAATGTCGGAGTTGGGAGGCAGCTGGAAGAATGGGAAATGGTGGTCAGAAAAAGGATGCTTAAAATTGAAATTCCGGAGGAGCTACGGTCACCATAGCACCAAGGGCAAGAGTATACTGGTGGCAGTGGGTGGCTGCAGGAGGGCAGAGGGACCGAGAGGCCAGAGCAAGAGGAGGGCTCTCTATATGCGTGTTGGAGTCCCCTCACCAGGAGAAAGTGACCCACGCCGGCAGCTAATGTAAGATATATATTCGGTACATAAGGGGTGTTGCTAATAAGCTAATACTCGATATATAAGAGGTGTGGCTTTGGGTACAATCTGATGACAGGGGCTGCAACGTTGAGAACGGCCATGGGCGAATGCGTCATTAGGCGATGTGGTCGTTGTGCGAACATCAGAGTGTGCTTACACAAACCTAGGTGGCGCAGCCTACTACACACCCAGGCTGCGTGGTGCAGCCCACTGCCCCTGGGCCACGAGCCTGCGCAGCACGTTACTGCACTGAACGCTGGAGGCAACTGTAACACAGTGGCAAGTATCTGTGCATCTCAACATATCCAAACACAGAAAGGCACAGCGAAAGGTTGAAAGCAGTACACCTGCACAGGGCAATGGCTGTGAGTGGAGCTTGCAGGGCTGGAAGCCGCTCCGGTGAGTCAGCGAGTGGTGAGCGAATGCGAAGGCCTCAGACCTTCCTGCAGACTTTAGAAACACCGTACCCTTGGCTACGCTAGCTTGGTTTAGACAAGTAATCGCGCTAAGACGTTGCGACGGCTGCAACGTCGCTAGGCTAGGCGATAAGAATTTTTCAGCTCCGTTGTAATCTTAGGGGACCGCCTTCGTACCTGTGGTCTGTCATTGACAGAAACGTGGTTACAAGGAGCACGGCTGTGTTTGTGCAGGATGGAAGGACTGTGATCCGCAAGAGCGAGGCGCCCAGAGGGGAGGAGGCCCCACCCTACCTCAGGCCCCACTAAAGGGCAGGGGGAAAGGAACCAAGGACACCGTGTCCTTAGAGGACAGGAGATTTTAGGCAGAGCCGAAAAGGGAAGGAAATGTGGCCAGAGGCTGTTGAGGACCAGGGGGTTGCTGGACCAGGATTTCTGAGGACACGGTGAAGGGTGTCAGGAAAGATGGAAGGAGGGAATAGGGAGAGACCGGCCTCTGCCAGTCAGCTTCTGGCCACCGGGGAGCAGTGGCCATACCCAGATGTGCCAGCAGAGGGCGCCCGGTGCCCGTCATGAGAAGACACGGCCAGATGCCACCAGGCGGGGCAGAGCCCAACAATTGCAGGCACCTGCTCTAGCACCTGAGCTGAATCAGCCGCAGCCCTGCCCTCAAGAGCTCACAGGGAGGCAGGTAAGGGCACAGGTGTCTGTGACAAGAGGCAGGGGCAGTCAAGTCATACAGGAGGGGACAGGCTAGGTGCTGTGGGGGCCTAGTCAGATGGGCATTGGATCCAGGCAGGCTTCCTGGAGGAGGCAACTCTGGATCTGTGGTCTAGTTGTAACGGTGGCACACCCAGGGAGCAGTGCATGGCCCAGCTGGGGATGTCGGGACTAGAGGCTGGTTTTAATGCCTCTTGAGGCCAAGGCAAGGTATGGCCCTGTCCTGAGGGTAGAGGGTCCTGGGAGGTTCTGAACTAAAGAGGGCCGGACCAGAGCGCCAGCCTCAGTAATGCTTTCACACCCCCTCAGGAACTGCTCCAGGCCCACCACGATCCATGCGCCTCCGCCCACTCCTCCCCTCCCCTCTCTTCCCAGAAAGCCCCTTGCCTGCCCGGTAGAGAAAACGGGAGCCAAGGGGGTCTTCCTGGCACCTGCCTCATGCACCCCTCCCCGCCATGCTCCTCCTCCCTCCCTGCCGGCTCACGGGAAAGAGGTGTGCAGCAGGTCAAGGGTGCTCTCTCCTTTTCCTGCAAGCCTCTGAGCACACTCAGGTCTCTTCCACCCTAAAAAGAATTAAAAAAAAAACCAAAAACAGAGCAAAACTCCTCCTGTCGCCTTTTGTGCTATAGACACTGGGTACCGCAGCAAACAAGATAGACCAAACCCCTTTCCTGTGCAGACCTCACTCCAACAGAGGGAAAGGGGTAATAAGCAAACCAGTCAAATGCTCAGCAAGTGACGTGGTGGTAAGAGCACAGGAGAGAAGCAGAAAGGGAAGGAGGATAAGTGTGTCAGGAGGGAAGGGAAGGGAGGCCACACCTTTGGATAGGGTGGTCCAAGCGGCCCAGCACCTGCTGCGGTTCCTACAGCTCGTCCCACCTCCACCCCCACCCCAGCCTCCTCTGCCATGCTCTGGCCAAAGCTGCCTCAGTCCTGCCTGTGTTCCTCCAAGAGTGGTCCAGGGACCCCCTGCATCAGAACCGGGTGAGGTCACAGCGCCAGCCTGGGAGAAGTGCAGATTCCTGACTGGCCCGGAATTTCTAGGAACCGGGCCCAAGAGTCTGCATTCATAAGCTCCTTAGGAGATTCTGAGGCAGCCCAAAGTGTGGGAACCACAGATTTGCTCCCTGAAAATGTAGCTTTGCTACAAATAGTCCGGGCTGCCCAGCAGCCGGTGACTCTGCAGTCACCATGTGGGTCCCAGCCTTGGTGCGTGCTGTTCCCTCCTCATGGAATGCCCTTCCCAGCATTCTTCTCCTGATAACTCTTACACATCCTTCAAGACCCACCTCAAGGGTCACCTCCTTCAGGCAGCACTCCCTGAACTTTCCCTGGTGTTCCCTCTCTCCTCTTTGCCAAGGGATGCTGACATTTCTGTGCGACCCTCTCGCCCCTTGGAGCAGGAGCTCCTGTAGCCAAGGCTACCTTCAGACCAATCCAGAAAGGGTGGTTTCAGAGCCCAACTACCACATAGAGGAATCCTGATGGTCAAGCTGGAGACAGGGGCCAGCGAGGGCCCATGTGATGGTGAGCACAGGCCCGAAGAGGTGGTGACAGTGGTTACGTGGGGAGGGAGGCAATGGGGAACAGGGCCTTGTGGAGGCAGCCAGTCAGGCCTTGGCACCAAGTGGGACAGGAGCCGCGCTGGGATCCAGAACACTGGTTCTAATCCCAGCTCTGCTACTAAACCCATGGTGCAACCCTGGGCAGCAACCTGCCGCTCTCTGAGCCTCTGTTTACTCATCAGTAAAATGGTGACAATAACGCCAACCTCAGCAAGGAGATGTGAGGCCAAATGAAATGACAGATCTGAAAATGCTGTGTGTTTCATGGCACAAAGACAGGAGAGGGATTTGTGTTAGACAAGTGTGGAGGAGAGGCAGCAGCGGGTCTGTAAATGGTCACGTGGCAGCCTCACCCCTCCACACAGACAAGCACCCAACTGTGTCTCCCAGACTGGTGATCTGGATCAAAGGCCCCGAGGGCTTGCACTCAGTTTTCATCAAGCGCTCCAGGGTCCAGGGTGAAAGGAAGTCCCCGGCAACCCGGGGCCCCAGGGCAAGGACGAATGTGCCATGGGCAGCTTCAGGGTCCACTAGCCCTCACCCCCAGGCTGAAATATTTCCATCACCTGGTGGTCAGGGTGTTAATGGTGTAGGGAAGGCAGCCGTCCGAGCCTGCAAGGAGGAGCAGAGCTGTGCCGCCCAGCACAGCAATAGCCACCTAGGTCCCCACTGGGTCCCCAGGCCTACGAGGCAGGCAGGCAGGCAGGACCGCTGCCCCATTATAGGGGTGAGGAAACCGGGGCTGGGGAGGAACCCCAGGGAGTAAAAGGCGGGGTCTAGACCCCCCCAGCCCAGGCAGGGAAGATCGAAGTTGCTCCCCAGGGACGGGTAGGGAGGCACTGACCAGCACCCCATATTTAGATAAGAAACCCGAGGCTCAGGCAGATGACTTGAGCTACCTGATTCAGAGGGTGAAGGAGGCAAGGAGGCAGAGGGAAGGGGGAAGGAAAGGAAAAAAAAGCAAACTGGAGTCATTACGGGACCTCTGGCTGCTCCAGACTGGTCTATCCCATCCTAAATGACAAGGAAAGGGGAAGAAGCACCCCAGCTAAAGTCCCCATTCCTCACTGGAGCGGATGCTGCTGTAAAAACATCCCTCATGGTCCAGCCTCCGCCCGCAGAAGAAAAATCACTGCCCTTGGGTGATCCTTGTCACCTGTGCTCTCCGCTGACCCCTGCTTCTCCTGCAGAGCAGTGTCGGATTCACCTCTGACAGCACCTGCCTCGCCGAGTGAGGCTCAAACTCGCTGCCTGCGCACGGCTAAGCTTGGCGCTGCTGGCAGTGGACGCCGGCTGCTGTTGTCATGGCAGCCCTGGGTGTTTGTCGAGGAGAGATTCAACAGCGTTCGCCTGGTGTATTTTCCCTTTCGTTCTTTGTTGGCACTTTTTTTCCTTTCCTCTGCTTTTCCCTAGGGTCACTTTCACAGAGATAATCTGGGTTTGTTGTGGGAAGAGACGGCAGCCTCCACTTCCTGTAAATCTGTGTTTATAGCCAATACAGGTGCTGCCCACTCGGCCCCACCTGCAGACCCCACCGCCGCCCCTGCTTCCTGGGGCCTCACTGGCTGGGCGTCCCCTTCCTCCTGGCCATCACCCTGGTGCTGCTGGGAACCTGCTAGGCAGGCTGGCCAGCGGAGAAGGCCTGGTGTCCTTGTGGGAGCTGAGGGACATCACCTCTTTTCTCAGAGCCTCGGGTTCCACCTGCCTGCCTCCTGCATAAGGTTGGAGTCACTGCATAAGTCCAGTCCAGCCTGTCACGGATGCCTGAATCTGTTCTTCAGGAGGCCTACAGATGGTCACCTAGCTTCCTTTGAATTCACTCATCAGATGGGAGTGAACTTCTTCCTAGGGACCCAATATTTTATTTCTTAAAAAAATAGAAGTAGCATCATTGTCTATTTTCTGAATGTAAAATGTTATTTTTCTGATCATCATTTACATGCTGATTGTAAAAACTTCATAAAATAAAAAATATGAAGGAGAATCCCACCACCCACCCAGAGATAATCACTTCAATTTTTGTC
>NW_012138302.1:13199657-13200158 GCF_000956105.1 Propithecus coquereli
TATTCACCAGACCTTGCACCAACAGACTACTGCTTCTTCCAGGCTTTGGACCACTTCTTGCAAGGAAACATACATTCAATTCTCAACAAGCTGTGGAAAATGCCTTTCGTGATTTCATCACCACTCGCTCTCCAGGCTTCTTCGCTGCTGGCATAAACAAGCTACCGTTAACATGGCAAAATTGTGTCAATGGTTTAGGCGCGTACTTTGATTAATTGTACTGCTTCTTGTTTGAGATATGATAAACTTTTGATTTGAAATTGGACATTTCATGTTTAATGACCTATGCGATCGCACTGCTGCACTCCAGCCTGGGTGATAGACCTTGTCTCAAAGAGAAAAAAAAGAAAGAAAGAAAGAAGAGACTCAGTCATTCATTTGACAACCATTTATTGAGAGTGTACTATGTTCCAGGAACTTTACTAGTCACTGAGGACACAATAATGAACCCAATAGTTCCTTCATGGAGCTTAGCATCTAATGGGAGATACAGAAATTTAT
>NW_012138302.1:13200208-13201514 GCF_000956105.1 Propithecus coquereli
TTTTATGAATCACTTTGGGTCAATAATATTTTTTTTTTTGCCCCAGATCAATCATAATTTATCAACTGCGTGTGAGCATATGGACCCACTGAAACAAAATCAAGGATGGAGGGAATTAACAAAGTCTGCAACAGCAAGAATGCTGTTTTATAATCTTCTCTCTTTCTCATAATTATAAATTACAAACATCTTTCCACATCAAGAAATACAGACTCAGCCTGGCATGGTGGTTCATACCTGTAATCCCAGCACTTTGGGAGGCCAAGATGAGAGGATCCCTTGAAGCCAGGACTTTGAGACCAGCCTGGGCAATGTAAGAACCCCGTCTCTACAAAAAATAAAAAAAAATTAGCTGGGCATGATGGCACACACCTGTAGTGCCACCTACTTGGAAGGCTGAGGCAAAAGGATCCCTTGAGCCCAGGAATTCAAGGTTACAGTGAGCGATTAGATTATTAAGTATGGAATGTCCGATTTCCCTAAATACTAAGTTTGACAGTTAATATCTCTGACATTTCACTCTGACACTTTTTTTTTTATTGTGAAGGTGAAGGTACATCCTCAGTCTTTCAAATGCGCGTTTTGGCTTATGATTATCTTTCAAAAATTTTTAGAGCAATTTTTGTGAAATCATGGATAAGTCAAAACTTCATGTTATTTTTGAATATGAGTTCTGTCGTGGAACCAGTGCAGCACGGACACCTCCAAATATCAACAAAGTGTTTGGGAAGGATGTGCCTAATGAATGTGTAGTATGTCGATGGTTTGAGAAGTTCCGTTCTGGTGATTTTAATCTTGAAAATGAGCCATGTGGGTGACCAAGGTGGATAACGATGAGCTGAAAGCTGTAGTGGAGGCAAATCCATCTCAACCTATGCATGAATTAGCAGCAAGGTTTGACGTTACTATTCCAACAATACTGAATCATTTGAAATAAATATTGGACCATTTGAAACAAATGGGCCAGGTAAAGAAGCTGGTTAGATGGGTTCTGCATGAATTAAACAAGTGTCAGAAGAGAAATCGTCTCGAAGCTTGCCTTTCTTTGCAATCACGACATAAAGGCAAACCATTTCTATACTGTATTGTTACGTGTGATGAAAAATGGATTCTTTTTGACAACAAGCGCTCGGCACAACGGTTGGATAAAGATAAAGTGCCAAAACACAGTCCAAAACTGAATAGTTGTCAAAAAAAGCTAATGGCGTCTGTTTGGTGGTCCAGCGCTGGTATTATCCACTACGGCTTCATGAAACCTGGTCAATTGATTACAGCAGATGTCTACTGCAACCAACTGAGCAAAATT
>NW_012138302.1:13201709-13252091 GCF_000956105.1 Propithecus coquereli
TGTTCCAGGAACTTTACTAGTCACTGAGGACACAATAATGAACCCAATAGTTCCTTCATGGAGCTTAGCATCTAATGGGAGATACAGAAATTTATCAAAGAAATTCAGAAAGAAATGTGAAATTACGACGATAATATGTGCTACAAAGGAGAGAGGTACATGGCGCTGTGAGAGCAGTGATAGGAGATTTTTTTTTTTTAGAAAGAGAAGGTCTCACTATATTGCCCAGGCTGGTCTTGAACTGCTGGGCTCAAGTGATCCTCCTGCCTCAGCCTCCCCAAATAGCTGGGACTAGAGGTGGGCACCACCCCTCCTGGCTGGGGGCGCCATTTTGAATGGCCATTACAGCAGCCCCTTGCATAGTTGTAGCGTAATTATTTAGCCAATCTCCTATTATTGGGCATTTAGATTCTTTTCACATTTTAGCTACCATTATCAATGCAGTAATAAACACCCTTCTGTAAGTGCATATTGGCAAACTTGTCTGATTTTTTCTTTAGGATAAATTCCTGGATAAATTAGCAATTCCTGGATGTGGATGTGCTGACCCAGAGTGGCCCACGTGTGAAGGCTGTCGCACACACTGCCACACTACTCTCCCCAAAGCTTCCACCGTTCCTATTCCCACCAGCAACGTAGGGAAGAGCCCTGTTACTCCACATTCTGCCAACACCACCTGTTACGATCTTTATTATTCTCATCTTTACAAAATGCTGTCAGTGTTATGTGTGAAATATGTGGGTTTTTTTGTTTTTTTTTTTTGAGACAGAGTCTCACTGTGTTGCCCCGGCTAGAGTGCCGTGGCGTCAGCCTAGCTCACAGCAACCTCAAACTCCTGGGCTCAAGTGATCCTCCTGCCTCAGTCTCCAGAGTAGCTGGGACTACAGGCATGCGCCACCATGCCAGGCTAATGTTTTCTATATATTTTTAGTTGTCCAGATAATTTCTTTCTATTTTTTTTAGTAGTGACGGGGTCTCGCTCTTGCTCAGGCTGGTTTTGAACTCCTGAGCTCAAACAATCCACCCGCCTCGGCCTCCCAGAGAGCTAGCATTACAGGCGTGAGCCACCGCGCCTGGCCGAAACATGTGTTTTAATTTGCATTCCTCTGATTATTCCTCAGGTTGACTATGTTTTCATTTGATTCTTTTATGGCTGAACTCCTTTTCTTTCTTTTCCTTTCTCTTTCTCCATTAAGATCTGTAACCTCCTTCCGTCATATATGTTCCTGCCCATTCTCTGGGCAGCTCTGCATGTTACAAAGTCCTCCTTCCATGGAAACTACAGCTGTGTCCTTTCCTACCCACCCCACTGGGGCCTTCCCATGTGCTCCAGGGCAACATCCACAGCCCCCCTGGTCTGTCCCCACCTGTCTGTCCATGTCCTCTCCAGCCCCCCCTCCTCACCTATCCTAAGCAAAGTCCACATCTACCCCTGGGTCAACCCTCGAACGTGGTGGGGTGACTCGGAGCCCCTAGCCTTCGCCCAAGCTGTCCTCTCTCCCTGTTCTTCCCCAGTGAATCCTTCAGGACATAACTTGGTGTCTGTCACCTCTCTGAGAAGCTCTTGCTGACTGCCCAGGTGGGTCAGATCCCTGCTGCGCTTCCCCCCAACCCTCCCACACTCAGCACTGGCCACAATGACCCCTCACTGTTCATTTTGCAGTTATCCCAGGGAGGGGACTCACCCCCCCACCAGACAGGCGTGGGTCAGACACAGCTCTCTGTCCCCAGTGCCTAGCACAGGGAGCGGCACCAAGCAGGTGCTTAGAGAGTGTTTGCAGCTATAATAGAATAAATAAACAAACAAAGGAACAAGGGAATGAATGAATCTGACCCTCTCTGCCCCTGGGCTGGCCGACCAGGCCTCCAAAGCCTGCTCTTGCCCACCTACCCAGCACCCCAGGTCTACTCTTCTCTCGGATGCGCCAGGGGCTTAAGAACTCTGAGCATCTGCAGAATCAACCAGTGGGACCTGTTGTCTGACTGACTTCCTGGGCCACTGGGGCCCTCACTTGCCCTGGCCCTGGGTCACCTCTGAACTGCTCGCTGCCTTGGCCAGGGCTCTGGTGTCTTGGAGGGAGGCTCCAGCCTCTGCCACAGAGTTCCCTGGCCCGCTCTGCTGGGCTCGTGGTCAGCAATGAGGAGTCCAGGACACTGGCTGCACAGCTTCAGTCCTGACTTGTGTCCACCCAGTGCCACGGGGGTGGGGGAAAACTTCTCACAGGGCAGGTTAAGAACTGAATCCCTGCCTCAGGGCACAAGTCAGCCTTCTCACCACCATATGTTCCCTCATTCCCTTTGCATCTACGAAGCAGCGTATGCCCTAAACATTTCTATCTTCAAGTCACTCATCTGCTCAAGAACCATCAGTGGATCCCTCTTGCCCCTCAGATCAAATCTGAGCTTCTTGGCAGGAATTCAAGGAGCCCCATGACCAAGCTGTGGCCTCCCTCTCTCACCTTGTCCTCTATCTCTCCAGCCAGGCCAGTCTCCAGGTTTGGGGGAGCCCCCCCCAACCCCGCTCCTTCCCTCCTCCAGGGCTCCGCCTATGCCACGCCCTCTGCCTGAGATACCCTCGCCCTTTCATTCTACCTTTTCAAATCCCTGCCTGCAACTCCCGTCTCCTCTGGGTGGCCTTCCAGCCATTCCAATTCTTGATAATCCACTTAGAAAAAACCAAAAAGCTATGCCAAAGCCCTTCTGCATTTTAAAATCATCGGGTTTGCTTATTCAAAATCCAGACCATCCCAGACCTCTCCCGAGGGTGGTTCACTGAAATTTTAAAGCTTCCTGGGACAGTCTGATGCCACCAGCCCAGCCAAGTCCATTTAACTGCATTTGGGAAGCGCCAATGATGCAGTGCTCGGACCGTACAAGTGCTTGGATGACGCAGAGCTTGCAGACTTGGACAGCCCCGTGTCTGCACTGGCTCCTGATGTCTGTGCCTTGTTCCCATCTTCTCTGCAAACGATAATAATCATGATAACTACCACTTACTGAGGGCTCGCCAGGAGCCAGGCACGTGCTGCACGCTCAGTGTGCATTATCTCATCTAATCTTCACAGCATGCCTATTGGGTAGATATTATTAACCCCATTTTATTGATCAAGACATTGGGGCCAGAGAGGCTAAGTCTCTTGGGTAAGTCACAGAGCTGGCCAGCAGGGAAGCCCAGTCTCAAAGCCAGGGCTGATTACTCCAAACCCAGCGCTCCTCATCCCTGGGCTAGCAGTCTGCCCCGGGGCAGCGAGCCTTCTGAGCAAGCACCTGGTTCAGTTCAGTTCCATTCCGTCTCACCGGCAGTACTGTTCCTTGCTTTTGCTAAGTGCTGGGTTCAGAAACATGGGTAGGAAGAGGCCCCTGTCCTCGAAAGGCCTCCTGGTCCAGGTGGGAGACTGGTAACGTAAGAAGTCCTGGGAACAGTGGGCGCACAGTCTGGGGTAGACTCGGAGGCGAGGGTGGAGTGGGGAGGTTCTGCCCTGGGAGGGGAGAGCAGGGCCAGTTCAGGCTCCAGGGAGCAGAGAGAATTTGAGCCAGGCCTGGAGGGATGACAGAGAAGGGGATGATGGGCATCCAGGTGGAGGGAACAGCCTGCACAAAGGCAGCGTGGCATGAAAGGTCAGGTCTGCCGTGACGCTGCACTGGGGGACGTGGTGGATGGTTCAGCTGGAAAGGACCCCGAATGCCAGCCTAAGGAACATGACATTTATCCTGTGGGCCATAAGGAGTCATGGAAGGTGTGGGAGCAGGGTGTGTTTCCCTCAGTGCCAGCACAGGTAGGTGCTCAGTGGACCTTGCTGCCTGACCTGTCGATGTGTATTTTTCTCCTGTCCACACTAGGGTCAGAATGGCCTGGAGCCACTGGAACATTCCTGCCAGGAATTGAAGCCCTACAGCTATACCTCCTCATCTCCATTTGGCCCTTCTCCGGGAGGGTGGTCAAATTCATCAGCCTGTTTGAGCCTCAGTTTCCTTGCCTGACAATACACCAACCCTGCAGGCTGTGAGGGTGAAATGAAGTCAGTGTGCACAGTGTAGCAGGTGCGTTATTGAGTCACGTTATCACGTGTGGACCAGATGGCATCGTGGAAAGAGCACAGGCTCGGAGGTCCTATGCTGGAATCCCAGTTTCACCCCCAGTTAAGGCCATCTCTCAGGGCCGATGGAAGGATTAAATTCTGTGAGATGGGACACGTGAAGCACCCACCGCTCAGCAGGTGCCTGAGAACCTGTTCCCCGCCTGTTCCCTCTCCAAGCTCCCGGGATGCTGCCCCTCGCTCAGCATTTTGCACATGGCGGTCCCTGTACTGTCAGCTTCCCTGCCCTCAGCACCTGGCACACGGTCGATATCCTTTACCCACCACAAGGAGCTTTTACCTGCATCTTCCTCCCAGCGACTGCATTCACCTATTGCCTTATTTATCGTGTAGATGAGGAAACAGAGACCCAGAGAGGGAAAGAATGAAATTGACATCATTTGAGCACCAAAGATGTACCAGAGACATTATACCCATTCGTTCTTCACAACAGCCCAAGAGGGAGCTTTTATCCTCCTCACTGCGTAAATGTGGAGGTTCAGAGAGGGGCATTGACTTGTCCAAGGTCACCCAGCAAGTAACTGGCAGAGGACGAGGGTAAGCCAGGCATTTCTGACTCGAGAGTCCAGGATTTAGAACAAACATTTGCAATGTGGGGTGAACATATCTGTCCCCCAGGGCTGTTCCCAGGACAGATGGGGTAATAGGTGTGATGGCATCTGGCACACGGTGCCTGAGGACTGGTAGTAGAAGTGGACTCTGTCCTTGTCCACCTCCACGTAATTGTACAGAGAAAACAGAAGCCTGGGGAGGGCTATGGTGCGCCCAAGGTCACGGCAAGTGGTCGGCAGAGCCCAGGACCACTGTCTCCCCTTGCCTGCCCCTTCCCAGTTAAGGGCAAGCGCTGCCCCTCCAGGGCCTTTCCCTCCCCAGAGAGTGGAAACTTCCAGAGTTCCTCTGACCTGACCAGAGAGTGAACAAGAGCAGGAATTTCCACCCCGGCACACAAATCCAGAGCTGGGGGCTGAAAGCTGGAATCCCAGGTTTTGCCACCCAAGGCAGCCCCCACCCCCCAGGGTCCTTCACGAGCACCTCGCCCCCTCCCAGCCAACCACCCAATTCGAGGGGACCCCCCAGAGGCACTGGTGTTCTCAGAGGGGAGTGAGGAGCCCGGTGGGATGGCAGGTGGTGTGGGAAGTTGAGGGGACAAGTCATAGTGCTCACGGTGGCCAGAGCTAAAATGATCAGTGTCCCCTGCCCCATCTTCCAATGTCTAAAAAGCTGCAGCCGCAAACAAAACCCGCAGCACATTCCCCGCCTGCCCACCGGCGGCAGGCTCAGAGGCGGAACTGCCGAGCGGTGAGACGGCGGGGACACAGCACCTGCCCACCGGGCGCTGGCCCGGCCCTCTCGGCAGGCCTTGGTGCTCTCCCGCTGGACGTGACCGTCACAGAATGCCAGCATCATCAGACAGGGCCACGCTGACGGCGATGGGTCAACACAAAGCAAGACCACTCGGTAGTGACCAGGGCTGAGCGCACGCAAAACGCGAACAGAAATGACCAAACATCCCCCCCCTGCCTATAGGGTGACCGCCACTTCTCGCCGGTGACAGCTTTAGCAGGGCTCTGGTCTTCCTTCCTTCTAGGTAGCACTGAGGAAGACGCCCAGTCATAGACTCACCCTGCCTCCCGACAGCGTGCCGTCTGGAGCCAAGGCCCGCTTCCTTAACTGCCCCCCAAGACCACCTGACTCCAGCCCGAAGCCTGTGGCAGGTCCTTTCTGACACTCTCTTTCAGAGACACCCCGTGGGTCTCCGCGGCTCTCATTCCCCCTCACTGCAACAGGTGAACCCACTGATGCAGGTGCGCGCCTGCACCCTTCCGCTGCAGGACGGTGACAAACGGTGTCACGTACCCACCACACAACCCTGTGACACTCAGAGACAGGGCACATCATGTCCCGTTTGCACACAAGGAGCCTGAGGTCCACAGAGGCGACTGGACTCGCCCAGGGTCACGGAGTAGGGAAGGTGAATACGCAGTGTGGCTGGGTGGGGAAGCTCTGGGAGCCAGAGGGGGCGCCGCCCCTAACCGCGCAGCGGCAGCCGCCAGACCAGGACCTTCCCGGACAGGTCGGCCGCGTGGTCTCCCCAACACGCAGCGAGCTGGGGGGAGACCAAGCCTGGAGCTCGCCATCTCTCTCCCTGCCCGACCCCCTGCAGACCCCTGAGGGGCAGGCCCGGCATCCAGAGGCTCTGGTTCGTGTCGAAGGCCCTGCAGGTGTGGCTCAGGGTCGTGGAGGCCACTCCCGAGATCCGCACTGAACAGCCGCCGCCGTGGTCTGGCCACTGCAGTGGGTGCTCGCTTCCTAGCAGGGGCCCCTGGGGCCTGCAGGCATGACGCCTCATTTATCCCGTCCTGAGGGGGACAGGTGGTTTTACAGAAAAGAATGCGCAGGCGAATGAAGGTGACCGCTGTAAAGTTGAAAACTGGTTTATTTTAGCCATTGGCGCTGGCGTTCCTTCTGATGCAGGTCACAGACATCCCTGCCTTGGTCTGCAGAGCACAGGAGCACGCCACACCTCACCTCATCCGAGGACTCGGGCTATGAGCAGGAACACCTGTCCCTGCGTCACACCAGCAGAGAGGATGTGCCCGGGGGCACCCTTCACTCCAGAGGCAGAAGTGACCCAGAAGAGGGAGTGTACTCGGGGGCGTGTCCTTCTGACCCAGCACAGGGGCATCTCCTTCCCCCGGCCACGACCCCAACCGCGACCCCGAGGCCCACCCACCTGGTGAAGGTCTCCAGGGTGCAAGCTCTGAGTGCGTGCTCCTGGTCTGAGGTGGCATCGCTGCCCTTTTCTCTGCAGCTGGGGCGGGCACAGAGGGGCTCTGCAGAGATCAGCGTAATGAAAGTGTCACTCTGAGATGCTAAGGGAGGATACAGTGATCTCTCCAGGGGCCGCTGAGCCAGCCTGAGCTATGTGCCCCAGATGGCTGTGTGGCTGTCACTCCCCTGCCTCTGCTGTGTCAGTTTTTCACTTCTCTACTCCCACCTCAGCCTCAGCTTCTGCTCTGCGCTCCGTCTCCAACTTGCAAGAACTCAAGCTCGCTAGATCGTGAGCCCTTTGGGGCGGGGACCGTAGCAGTGGTTCATTCTCTCTCCCCCTAGAGATCCCAGCTTGGTGTCTGGCACATGGCAGGTGCTCAGTAAATGCCACCTGATTCAAACTGAATTAAGGCAGGAAGCTGAATTTCACCCACAATCCTAAATCAATGCAAACATATTCCACAGGTAGGGGGAGGGCAATGTTCCTGCAGGGGCTTTCTGCCTGGCTTTGTGACTGTAGCCAAGCCACTTAGAAGTTTGAATGCCAGAGAGGAAAAGGGCTGTGAGTCTAAAAGTTGGGGAAGTGGGAGAGGGTGATGTCATCTGCAGAAGTTCCTGGGTCCTGGTGAGTTCTGTGTACCCTCAATGACCAGCAGCTCTGGGCCAGGCCAGAGTCCGGGCTGGGCACAGGAGATACCAAGGTAAGGGTCAAGGTCATGAGGCCACCCTTGGGCAAAAGCAGGGTCACACCACAGTGAGAAATGTACGAGGCCCAGAGGTAGCGCAGCAGAGCAAGGGCTGCTTTATTCCAGGAGGTGTGACATCAGGAAAAGCTTTCAGAGGAGAGTCATCTGTGCAGGGGTTTGAAAGATGAGCAGGAGTTTGCCAAGCTGGCAAGGGAGCCCGGGGCAGCCTGGTGGAGGAGGGCAGCTTGGGCAAGAGCGTGAGCAGCAAGATGGCGGGGCTGGAACTGGAGGAGCAGAGAGAATGAAGGGGGCTGCCCTGGGGTAAAGTCGGGAGGACAGCAGGGGTCAGCCACGGAGGTTTTGGATCCGGTGGAGGGGCGATGGGAGCTGCAGGAGGATGTCAGTGGGGAGGAGGCGTGCTGAGCTCTGAGTGAAGACGATCACCCCACCTACCAGGTGGACTACAAGACCACAGGAATGGGAGCCCCGAAAGGCCTTCACAAAGATCAGGGGCTCAAGGGTAGCACCAAGGAGGGTCCCTGCCAGAGGCCAACTGTGGGGGGAGGTGGAAAGAGCTTTTGAGGGTCTCAGCTGCTGCAAACCTTCTCATTGGGTCATATTTTACCTTCGAAGGTTTGCCAAAGGGAACTACCAATTGGGAGAGCACTGGGCCTTGGGTAGGAATCATCCTCTCCCTGCGCTTTTTCTTTTTTTAGAGACAGGGTCTCACTCTGTCTCCCAGGCTAGAGTGCAGTGGCACGATTACAGCTCACTGCAGCCTCCAACTCCTGGGCTCAAGTGATCCTCCCACCTCGGCCTCCCGAGGTGCTGGGATTACTGGTGTGAGCCACCACCGGTCCCTGTGCATTTCTTTACAGTTCTCAAAATGCTCTCTGGTCCATTGTCTCATTTGAACCTCTATGTAATCCCATTTTGCAGATAGGGAAACTGAGGCCTGTGAGTTCACATGGGGTTAGCAAGTGGTTCCAGTTCCATCTCAGCCCTGGGCATTGGGCTCAAAGCCCAGTTCCTTGTCTGGGAGGGGGTCTCCAGGACTGTCTGGCAGCCCATAGTACAAGTCTTCCTCCTCCTCCTCAGGCTCCTCTGAGCCTGAGTCCGAAGCCTCCTTCTCCTCCTCCTTTGTCCCTGGGGACCGCTGCCAGTTGTTGGGCAGGGCCACCTCCTGCTGCTGCCCCCCTTGAGGCACATCCTCCACCGTGGGGGCATCGATCAGGGCGAAGTCGCTGTAGCGGTCCAGTGGGCACCAGCAGGCCCGATGCTCCTGTGGTGGGGCCTGAGGTTCCTCCCTGTCAGGCGGAGATGGATTGGTGCTGCTGTCTTCGCTGGAGCCCACGTCCAGGTCATCTTGGAAGCAGGCCAAGGGTGCAGGGCCCTGGGGACAGGCTGGGGGGCTGCAGGGAAAAGACCACAAGGGTGAGGGTAACTCTGAGTCAGACTGTTTGGGTCCAAATCCCGGCCTCTAGCTGCAAGGCCTGGGGTAGGCTAGTTCACCTCTCTGGGCCTCAGCTTCCTCCCCTGTAAAGCGGCGAAATACCAGTCTTCACTCCTGCAGCTGTTTCTGAGGTTTACAGCAGATGATATGCACAAAGCACTTTGCACAATGCCTGGCACATAGTAGGTTCTCAAAAACAGGACTATTATTATGTTACTATCCAAACCAGGTCACGCGTGCACTTCTCCAGTCATTCAGGGTCCTTGTCTGTCTCTCATCCTGGGGCATCCTTCTGTTTCCTTGTCTGCCTCCCCCATTGGACTGGGAGCTCCTAAGGGGCGGAAGCCAGTCAAGGCCAGGCAGGGAGTAGGTGCCCAGTAATGCTGATGGAATGAATAAATAAACGGATGGACGAGGAACTCAGTTCACAGACAGACAGGGACAGGTGTGGGCTGGGGAGTGACTTGCTCAAGGTCACAGAGCACGTCATCAGCAGAGCCAAGATTTGCACTTGGGTCCCTCTGGCTCCCAGCCCTTTGCTACTCACAGAGAGATTCAGAGAGAGGAAGGGCCTCCTGTGTGCCAGGCACCTAAGTGCTTTGTCCCAATCCTCACAACATCCCGTGTAGCAGGAATGATCATTCCCATGTGGGGAAACTGAGGCCCAGGAGAGTAAGGAACGTGCCAAGGTTACCCAGCAGAGGGGCTGGGATTCGACCCCAGGCCCACCGGACTCTTAAGCCCATACTCACCTGGCTGCCTCTCAGGCTGGCCCGCACCATCCGCTGCCCTCTCCTTACTCCCAAATGTCCCCAGCCACCCCTCGGTGGCCCCCCACCCTCTCCTCCTTTATCCCGGAACCGGGCGGCACCCCACTCCCGCGCTGTGCGCACTCACCCGGGCCTGCTCTGAGTCGGGTCTCTCTCCCCGTCATTCTCGTCGGAGCCCCTGTGGACGACGACAGCAGCCTCCGCCCAGGCCTGGACGTCCCGAGGGCCACCTTCTCCACCACTGGTTCCCACCTTGGGGCCCAGCAGGGGGCGGGGGTCCTCACTGCAGCTCATGACCTTCATCTGGATGTGGCTGAAGTCGGGCAGGCTCTGGTCGTAGGCGGCTTCCTCCCACAGCCTGACGTAGGGGGGCTGGGGGCTGGCGGGGGCACAGCTGGCAAAGCGGGAGTGAGAACAGGCAGGCGGTCAACGAATCCCTCAACAAACACCAGTATTTTCCCCTGGCCCTGTTTGCCCCGGGCATGTGCTCTTCCCTGATCTCACGGAAGACTTGGAGGATGTTGCTGTACCTGTTTCGGGGATGAGCAGGCTGAGGCCCAGCAAGGCGAATAAACCAAGTGGCAAAGCTCGGGCCTGGCCCCCAGTCTGACTCTCAATCCAGTGTGTCCTCCTCACTTGGTGTCTCCGAAGGTACCCACGAGGGCTGCTTAACACTGAGAGTTTGCTGGGCCCTAGACGGTGGGCCAGTCATCCTATTGTTCCCAAGAACGCCTTGAAGCAGGGATTGCCACCCCATTCCACAGATGCGGACAGTGGTAACAGCCGCAGCTATTGAATGCTCCTTTCCCGCCGGCTCTGCAGTAGCTCAGCCGAGCCTCACTGCGATTCCGGGAGATACTGGGAAGAAACTGAGGCACAGGGCCTCTGCCTGGCTTGCATCCAGGGTAACACGGACACTAGGTGGTAGCTCTGGGGCTGCAGGTGTCATGTTCTCTATCACTGTGCTACAGTCCCTCTGGAAAGTGTGGTTCAGAAGCTAAGTCCCTTGCCCAAGGTCACACAGCTGGGAAGTGACAGGGAAGAGCAGACCCCAGGGTGGCCTGAGCCCCTGCTCTGTCATGACAGCGTGTAACAGAGCTTGGGTTGCCCCCACGCCTTCTGGAGTCCACCCACTTCGTTCCCACCAGGACATTTGTTCCCCCGTGTGCCAGGAGCAGAAAATGCCACCATCAGTCCCTTCCCCAAGCAAAACAGAGAGAATCCCTGGCCCAGCTGACTGACCCTAGACCTGCAGCCCGGCCCGCGGCAGTGCCCTGTCGACACCCCCAGGGAGTGGCCAGGTCAAACCTCCTGATGCCCAGCCTCTGAGCCTCAGTCTCTCCACCTGTATAAAGGGCCTAACACCCCCACCTCATAGGGCTTCTACGAGGACTGAAGGCGTGATGGGTGCACAGTGCCTGACCAGCCTCTGGCACACAGAAGGCACTTGCTAATGGTGACAAACTCTTACAGAAAACCTACGGGGTGCCAGGGCCTGTTCTTAGCATTCTGTGTATATTGTCTCCCTAGAGGATAGGTCCCATTAGTAACCCCATTACTCAGATGGGGCAAAGAGAGGTCAGCTGCTTGCCCAAAGTCACACAGCTAGTGAGTGTCAGAGCCCCAGAGCTGTGCCTCTTGCTGCTTGTCTGTAGCGGTAGTGGCAGTCCCTCTGTGACACTATTTCACTGTGTTTGTCACAGTATGTTTCACTGTATGATTCCTGTGTCACTGAGACCCTGTATTCACCATAAGACTTTATTTTGTTCCTAAGCCTCAGTTTCCTCACCTATGAAATGGGAATAATAACACCTAACTCACAGAACGGAGAGTTCAAAACACTCCATGATTTCTAGTAGTTCCTTCTCAGTAAGAGGGAGGGCAACACGGGCACCTGGGTGGAGAGGAGGAGACACCGCCCACGCCTCCCGCTCCCTCTCCCCCTCTCCTGGGTGAGGGTGGATTGGTGTGAGGGGCTTCCTGCCCCCGCAAGGGCCCGGCACCCACCTCCTCACGTCTGCAGCAAGCCCGTTCTCCAGCAGGCCCAGGGCCTTCGGGGACAGGATGCCCTGGAAGTCAGAGTCAGCGGGCACGAAGGCGACCTGCAGGGCAAGGGAGACAGCCTCTCTGCAGCTAGCTGGCGCTGGCGGCTGCCCCCACGCGCCCTTGGCCACTGCTCTCCCCGGGGCGTCGGTAAACCTCTCACACACCCTGGGAGAGAGGCTGCACCACGGGGCCGCCCTGCTTGACACGAGAGGGGCCTGCTTAGGGCACAGCTCCAGGGAGGGACAGACCTCTGGGGTCTTCATTTACCCAGCAAACATTTATTGAGCACCTGCGGTATATAGGCCCTTTTCTAGCACTAGGGGGCAGCAGTGAGTGAAAGAGACAACCCTGCCCTCGCGGAGGGCACATCTCCTCATCTCCCAGAGGTCTCCCTCCGTCCAGTGCCCAGCACACGCCTGCCACGTAGCAGGCACTTCATCCATATCTGGTAATGAGTGTCCATGTGTTTCCTGGCACAGAGGCTGCCGTGGGGGAAATAGATGGCTGTGGTTGCGCCCACTAGTCCCTGTCCCGGAGCTTCAGCGATCAAGACGTCTCCGCAGGTGCAGCACCGGCGCTGGGCGCTGCGTGGTGCCGGGAGGCAGGGCATAAGGCAGACAGTGGGGTGGGGTGGGAGGAGCCCTGCCTTCGGGGTCCGGGAGATGGGTGAGGATCCCTCCTCTGCCAGGTCCTTGCTGAGGGCCCTGGGAAGCTCAGCCCCTCCCGGAGCCTCTCTGTGCTCCTCGTATAATGGGGCCACCCTGGGGAGATGCTCACACAGCCGTGTTCAGAGCTACCTTGTTCTCGAGAGCCAAAATGCGGGCGCACCCAAGTGCCCATCGATGGGTAAACAAAATGCAGTCCCACCATACAAGGCAGTACTGTTCGGCCTTAAAAAGGGAGGAAATTCTGACACATGCTCCAACATGGATGAACCCTGACGAAGGACGTTGTACCAAGCAAAATAAGCCAGACACAGAGAAACGAATACTGTATGATCCCATTTCTCTGAGGTACCGAGAGTGGTCAAATCCACAGAGACACAAAGTAGAATGGTGCTTGCCAGCGGCTGGGGAGAGGGGAAATGGGAGCTGCTCTTAAGAGGTACAGAGTTTTAGTTTTACAAGATGCAAAGCATTCTGGAGATTGGCGGTACAACACTGTGAGTGGACTTAACGCCACTGAACTGTACACTTCAGCACGGTTACGACAATGAGTTTTATGTTCTATGTGTCCATATACGCTTGTCTCCTGGGGTTGCTGTGAAGATTTCATGAGATACTATGTAAGGAACCACCCAGCATGGCGGCTGACATACAGTTACTGCTCCGTAAATCATAGCTTGATGCTACTGAAGACTAAGTTACCTGACTTCTCTGAGTCTTGCTCTCCTCAGCTAACAATTTTCCCAGAACATCCGATGAGACCCTACCGTATTACACCAGGTTCATAAATAGCGCTTCCCTTTTCCTTTGCCATAGAGTGCAGTGAGTAGAACACACTTACATGCACCATAAAAGCTCCATCTTGATGGGGAGAAAGAAGGGAATGACGCATGGAGGAGTTCTAGGACTTCTGCGAGGGGTGAGCTCCCTCCAGTTGTCTAGAAATAAGGCAAGGGCCCGGGCATCTTCCACCCCCACAAAAGACGCCCTGCACTTCCCAGCTGGCTCTGTACTTCCTAGAAGCTGCCTCTTCACCTCATGGCCCAGTCAGTGCCATCATCGCCATCACCGTCACCATCATCACCATCATTATCATCATGATCATCATCGTCAACATGATCAACATCATCACCATCATCATCACCATCACCATCACAATCCTCACCATCACGATTCTCCTCATTACCATCAAAATTCTCCTCATGACCATCAATAGCATCACCATCATCATCATCACCATTATCCTCATCCTCATCCTCATCACTATCACCATCCCCATCTTCATCATCACCATCCTCACCATCAACAGCATCAGCATCAGCATCATCATGAAAAGCCTGAAGTAGGAGAGGATGTAGCATCTTAAAATAGAAGCTCTTTGGCGGGGAGGACAGGCAGAGTTGAGGCTGGGGAGGGGCTGTGGAGACCATGGAGACTGCCAAAACATCAGACTAAGAAGCTCAGCCTTCCTGCAGAAGCAGTGGGGGTCCCAGGGAGTTCTGGGTAGGACAGTGCACAGCTTTGTGTTCAGGCAGAACATGGAGCGGTCCCCTGAGGGAGGAAGCAGAGGGAGGGAGGCCAATGGAGAGGCTAGAACCTTCAACTCTCAATCGGGGTCCTGGTCCTGGGCTCCAGCAGAGCAGGCAGGAGTGAGGACTGGGTGATTCGTGGGCAGAGGCCGTAGCCAGCCCGGGAGAGGCCCCGCTCCCAGCTCCCCTGCAGCGTCTCAGCGAATGGCCTCAGCATGCCCGGCTGCCCCCCACACACACTACAGGTGCACAGCTGCCTCTTCCTCTCCCGCGCCTAGGCCCAGTTGGCTGCCAGATCGGCCAGGTCTCCTTCAGAGATCTGATGAGATAACCCGGGTGAAAGTGTTCCCCCACTAGACGTCCAGCCCCTCAGAAACAGGGGCAGCTCAGTACATGTTGTACTGGCTACCTCTCACCTCCATAGCCTCATTAGTTAATTCTCTTCCCTTATATCTATATTTCTTTCAATCCAAAAGTGTTCCATCTACCGAAGCTTTCCATAGGTCAGGCAGTGAGGGCCAGGGAGGAGCCCAAGGGGAGGACAGGCATGAGCGCCGGAAGCCACGATGGCCCAGGCACCCAGGAGACCACGCGGGACTCAGGGAGCCCCAGGTCGGAGCGTCTCCCCGCTGCACAGCACACCGTCCTCCCTGCCCTCTGTGCAGTCGGCCCTGCTGGCCGCAACACCACGCCCCTGAAGCACAGCACTCACTCACACAGACCCACGCCAGGGTGCACACACCGGCACACACATGGGGGCCACCCCGCGCCGCAGACACCAATCCTGAGGACAGCGCCTTCGCCCTGCGTCTGGTGTAATGCCACGTGCCCGCCCCCCAGCAAGCCATGCAAGGCTCAGAGTTGGGGGGACTCCCTCTGCCAAGGTCACGGAAGTAGGACATGAGGGGGCAGGGATTTGAATCCGGGCCTGTAGGCCACCAAAGTGTGTGCCGTTTCCACCCCACCACGCTGCCTCCGCAGCGCACGAACACGTGAATCTGTCAACAGTTACTCATTAATACCCAGCAATATTCCCTCCCTCTCCACCCCCACTGCCACTCTGCTCACTGCCCCCCACCCCAGAGCCACTTCCGGTTGAGGAGCAGGGCAGAAAGGATGCTCCCCTCCACACCCTGATGTCCCCTGCCATCCCCCAGGCCCAGCCTCCTCACTACAAGGAGGATCACAATGGTGGTGGTGACATGGGTGGCTCTGGACCCAAGGACCTTGTCTCCCAGTGACCTCCACTCAGGGCATTGCACAGACAGAGAAGAGTTGACTGTAAACTGCTTGGTAAATGACTACAAACCAGCCCAGACTGCCCCAGCACTGAACACATGCTGACAGCCTGGGGCTGGCCCGCGGAGGGGGCAGGGCTGGGGAGAGCCTGGCCCAGGCTCCCGGGCCCCCCCTCCCTTGAACCCTGAGCACAGCCACTCAGTGGGGGAGAGGAGGGTCCTGGGGGTGGTGGGGGGTGCCTGGTCCTGGAGCCCTAGATGTCAGTCCAACAGGGCCCCTTCCCCACCCCCTCCTCCCGACTCACACGTTGTACGAATGAGGAAACTGAGGCTGAGAGAGGTAGGGGCTTGAGCAAAATCTCCCAGGCAGTAGAGAAAGAGCCCAAATTAGAAACCATGTTTCTCTCCTTGTCGCCCCTGGTCTGTCTCCAACCAGCTGTGTGACCATGGAAGAGTCACACAACCTCTCTGGGCTTTAAAGCTTTACAACTCCTTCACAGGGAGTGAAGATCCTCCCTCCTTCGCTGGGAGGATCGATAACAGTAAGACTGGCAAGGCTTCACCTACACATAACACCCTACGGATCCCAAAATAGTCCTATATCCCATCTCTTCTCTGGTCTCTATAATAAATAACCCTGTGAGGCCGTACAAAATAGGGATTCAGACCCCATTTTGCAGATGAAAAAACTCAGGCTCAGAAAGACAAAGTTCACACAGAGAGTTTGGGACAGAACTGGAACTAGAACCCAGGACTCCCCAAACAGTGCTCTTCCCATCACTAAATCACACATAAGGCCAGAAATACATTAAGACTTGGAAAGGGAGAGCACTGCCCAATGCATGCCACCGACGTTAGACGTGACCGCCCGGGACTCTCAGCAGCTCTGGGAGCTCGGGAGTGGGGAGGACCCAAGGTGGAGGGTTATGCTTAGGTCACACACGTCTGAGCTCCAATCCAAACTCCGCCACCTCGCCTTTCTGAGCCTCAGCTTTCTCCACTATGAAATGAAAGCACAGATGAGAGCTGAACTGCACCCCGAACGCAGGCGTGCCCGGCAGGTGGTAAGCGCTCGGTAACTTTCGTTTCAAGCTCATGGGTCACGTGTTGTGGTTCACTGCATCTCCCCCATCGTGCCTGGCTCAGGGCTCCAGACCCGGAGGGCTTCGGTCAACCCTTATGCTAATGATGGATGGGTGGACGATGGATGGATGGACGGGCAGATGTGCAGGAGCGCAGAGAGAAGAAAACAGGGAGTCAACATGAGAACAACGAAAAGACGGTTGAAGGATGGGGGGCTGGCTGCTGTGTGCAGTAGAGGCACCGTCTCCAGCCCTCCCTGCCCCACCCGGCCCACCACCACCTACCTTGGGGTAGCACTGGCACATGCTCCAGATGACACCCCCGATCACCATGACGCTGCCCATGGCGTAGAAGGTGCCGTAGACCTGGGGCCGATCGTGGCTCATGAGGAACGTGCCGAGGGCCAGCAGGAAAAGCCCCAGCACGATGAAGCCGATGCGGAAGGTCTTCTCATCAGTCATGGCTGCCGGCCTGTGCACCCCGGCAGAGGGGACACGGGCAGTCTGGCGTAGACACCCAGACAGGCTCTTGCAGGGAGGGATGAAGCTGGGATCGCTGCAAATTGAGGCTTAGGGTTACAGGGAGAGCGAGATCCCTCAGGCCCAGCTCCAGTCCCTGGGCCCACCTGTCCGACAGGGCTGGAGGCGGCACGCTTCAGTGGACCCAAGCACCCACCAGCCACCTCCACTCCTGGCCCTGTCACCTTCCCTCTGGGCCCGGCAGGCCTGGAGTGTGTGTGTGTGAATCTGAGGGAAGGAACGTGCAGGGGAGGGAGAGGGGGAGGCTGCAGGGGCTGGGCCCCAGCCAAGGCTTTGACATCACCTCATTTGCCTACTGTGGGGCTGAGCTGGCCGGACAGGCGGCCCCGCACCATCTAGCCCTGGGAAGCAGGGTGCAATTCTGCAGCCTCAAGACGTTAGAATGTCGCCAGAGCATTCTGGGATCCCATAGGCTGGCATTTCAGAATCCTGGAGAATTCTAGAGTCTTCCAGGGCATATGCCCATCTGGGGCTCAGGCATACTAGCCCATATTTACTGGGTGGTGACTACGTGCACGGCGCCATTCTAAACATGTTACAGCCACTAACTCATTTAAGGGGAACTCCATGAGGCAGGTCTACTGTCCCCACTTTGCAGATGAGGACACGGAGGCACAGACACATAATTTGCCCAGTCACACAGCTAGAAATGGCAGAGTGGCTGGGATTTGAACCCAGAGGCCATGCACTCAGCCGCAGGGCAATACTGCTTGACCGTAGCATGAGGGTTAAAGGTGCAAGTTCTGACGGCAAGGCAGACTACCTGGGTTTGGAATATGGTCCTCTATTGTGGGGGAGCATGGTCTTGATCAAGTTACCTGCCTGTGCCTCAGCTTCCTCCTCTGTAAAATGGGGATAATAACAGCACCTCCCAGGATGGCAGCTGTCTCCAAGCCTGGCCTCCTTGAGTTCCTCTGTGCACCATCTGCACCCGTTCGTGAGGGGCTGAAATCAGACTCCTTTACAGGATTACAGGAAAACAAGGCCCATCGGTGTCTCTAAAGAGAACATTCACTCGGAGTTTTTGTAGGTTGAATCACTGATACAGGATAAAGGCTCTCACTTGCCTTCCTAATCTGCTTGGCTGGGGATTTTCCTCTTCGTGGTCATCACCCTCTGCCTCCTCCCCAGCACAGCTGTGCTTGCCCCCATTACGCCGCACCATGCGCACACCATACCCCGGCACCACACCGTGCACACTCCATACCCCGCACCATGCTCGTGCTCACACCATACCCTGGCACCACACCGTGCACACTCCATACCCCGCACCATGCTTGTGCTCACACCATACCCCGGCACCACACCGTGCTCACACCATACCCCCGCACCATGCTTGTGCTCACACCATACCCCCGCACCACACCGTGCTCACACCATACCCGACACCACACCTGTGCTCACACCATACCCCGGCACCACACCTGTGTGCACACCATACCCTCTGCCTGGTAGTTGTTCCCACAGGCGCTTTCTCCGACAGTGGCTTCTCCTTCACTCACACCCACCCCCCCAACCCCCAGCCCTCAGGTCCGCCCAGGCTGCACTTTACAGTCTGCAGAAGAAGCCCCCTGAACAGAGCTCAGGGGACCCTGAGTGAGAGATTGCTGTGGGGTCAGGAAAGGGCTGAGTCACCAGGTCATGTCCAGGTGTGATTCTCAGGGTGAACTTAGGTAGCTCTGCCCTGTCACCTGTGAGCTTTGTCACCTGTGGATGGGATGGTTATTAGGCCGCCTCCCAGGCATTGTGCAGGGAAAGGACAGAATGGAGGAGAAAGTGCTTTGTAATCTGTGCTTATTTATTAACAGGGCAGGACCCTCCAAGGAAACATTATTATCATAATCTTATAGAGGCTCAGAGAAGTAAAGCGACGAGTCCGGGGTCACCTAGCAGGTACCCCTTGCAGAAAAGGAGACAGAGGCCCAGAAGGACCTCGGCCTGTCTGGTCCTGGAGCCCTGGAGTATTTCCAGCAGGTGCCTCTCACCCCCTGGTGGCCGTCGTGGCCTTCACAGCCCACAGACGCGCGGACGGGAGGCTCACCCCACTGCACAGACCAGGGCACCAGCGGGCGGCTGAGCGGGGACCGCCGCACCCCAGCCCCAGTGTAGATGGATCTGTTCTTCAGTCGTTCCTGAGAGGCCTCGCGGTCCGACAGGAGTGACAACGAGTAAGCAGCTCTGGGACAAGTAGGTGGCCAGTACACGGGGTCTACTCTGACCTCCTGCATGGAGAGGTGAGGAGAGAACTGGGGGTTCGGCCACTCGCGGCTCGCGCCCCGCCCCGGACCCTGCCCGGCGGGGTCCCGCGTGCCGTCCCCAGCAGGGGGCGCGCTCACACCGCGCCGGGTGCTCGCCGCCGAGCGGTCCCAGACCCGCTGGGGCAAGAGCTCACACACCGGACAAACGGAGAAACGGAGGCCCGAGGGGCACGGTGAGCGACCCCAGGTGACAGAACCTGTGACTAGCAGAGCCGGGAGTCAAACCAGGTCCGCAGCGGTCTCTGGTTGAGCAGGACTATGTGCAGGGCACGCAGGGGTGTAAGCGCTCTGACAAACGCGGGGCGGCAGGACGGATGGCACAATGTAGCAAAGGTCTGCAATACGTGTGAGGTCCGGCATGTGCGCCCAGCAGAGCGGGCCGGTGACATGATCCTCGAGAAGGCAGCCGGGTTCTGACGGGCAGGAAATGCATTCCAGGCAGGGCCGGCGCGTGCACAGGCACGGAGGCAAGAGCCCACTGCCGCGTGGCTGTGCACGGGCTGGTCCACGTTGCATGCTCCTCCCCGGACCTGGCCCTCCCGCCTCCACCCCTCCCTCCCAGGCAGTTATCCGAGCCGCCATCCCGCTCCCCTCTCACACCTCATCCTTCAGGCCCTCCCTCCACGATGTTAGAATCCAAACACTGCTCATCACCCGGTCTGAGCCCCCTGCATCTCTCCCCGCCCAAGTGCTCTCTGCTTCCATCCTTGACCCCTGAAGTCTCTTTGCAACCCCAATCCTGGGTGAGATCATGTCACTCTTCTGCGCAGAAGCCTGGCATGGCTCCCTGTCTCATCAGAGTAAAGCCAAAGGCTTTAGGTGACCTGCAAGGCCCTAGATAATTTGTCCATGCCACCTGCCCATCACCCCTCCTCCTCTCACCCGCTCCACTGCAGCCGCCCTGGCCCCAGGCTGCACCAGCAGCACATAGGTGCCCAGGGCCTTGGCACCTGCTATTCCTTCTGCCTGGAGCACTCTCCCTCCAGACGCCTGCATGGCTCCTTCCCCAATGGCACCTTCGCAGGGAGGTCACCCCTGACCCTACCCTAAAACTATATGACCTCCTCGCCCAGGGGCTCCCCGTCTTCCTGTCCCAGTTCCTTTTTCTCCACAGCACTCATCACCATCTACCACAATACACACATTATTTGTTCTTCTTGACTCCTCTGTCTCCCCTAACTGGCACTCAAGCCTCTGCAGGTGGGCATTCTATTCTGTTCCATGCTGTGTCCCAGCGCCAGAACGGGGTGGGCTATGCATACGTGTGCGTGAATGGAAGGACGGCATTGTAGGTGCCAGGGGAGGGAAGCACAGGCAGGAAACCTCCCTGGAGGAGCTGCTACTGAGGTTATGCAGGGGAGAGATGCAAATCACACTTTAATTTTTCAAGTAGGGAGAGAAAGATTCAGCTGAGCAGTAATTAGCAGCTAGGGGAGTAGCCAAGATTCCCGATGGGGATGGGCTGATCCAAGGTGGAGAGCTCCAGGGAAGGGGTCACCAGCCACCTGGAGGGGACAGAGGCCTTGGGACGGTCCAAGGAAAGCGTGGGAGAGGCCTGAGCTCCGAGGGTCCCTGACATCTGAGATGCTGGCAGCCGGCATGAGATGGGTGAATAGCGGGTGAAGAACCTGGACAGTTGGGCCCAGGAGGAAAGAGACCAGGGAGCAAACCAGTGCATCCTGGGTGCTGCAGAGGGGCAGAGCTGGCCTGCATGCCGCTCCCTGGTCAGGCACCTGCCAGTGGGCACAAGGAGCCCCACTTCACAGCGAGGGCCCTGCATCTCAGAAGGGGACAGCGACTAGGCTTGGTCAGGAGACTCTCCCTCCGTGGCTCTGACACGGCCTCCTCCAAGGTACAGGTGACCTTGATTGAGCCCCTCCTGAGGGCTTTTGGTTAGGGCACAGATGAGTTGATTAGAGAGAAATGGTCTTTCTGGTCTTGCAGCCCTCCCCACCCCGCCCCTTCAGCACCTGTCCCTGCTCACACCTGCAACTCATCAGCCCACCTGCCCAAGAGGAAATGCCTCACCTTGGGCATTCCCACCTAGGAGGGCCCACCATTAACCCATTTAGGAATTGCACAGTCTGATAAATGCGTGTGTGTGTGTGTGTGTGTGTGTGTGTGTGTGTGTGTGTGTTCCCGGCCCACAGGCTGGTGAAGAGGGAACAGCCAGTGCAGAGGCCCCAGTGAGACAGGCCAGAGTGGAGAGCAAGGCAGGGGGAGTAGAAGGAGATGGGAGTGTTGGGGAGGAAAGACCCAGACCAGACCCTGGAGCCCCTCCCCAGCCAGTGCAAGGGCTTTCATTATTCCAGACGGCTGGGGGCCACGCAGCGGGTGGCCCAGGGTTGGCATGATCTGACCTGGGTTTGGGCTGAGAACAGACATCAGGGGCCTCAGGGAGGAACAGGGGATGGGTGGCTACTGTGATGCTACAGGCCCGGCGGGAGGATCCCACACTGGCTCTGATTGCATTTTCCAGGACTGTACCTCTCCCAGGCTGTTTTCTCATCTGTTAGACGGGGACACCACCACCTGGTGCAGAGCGGCTTTGAGGATGAGTTGATGGCAGAGGGCCTGGCCCAGCACACAGTAGGTTTTGGGGGTGCCACCCTCATCCAGCTGACTGAGGCCCAGGCCTGTGACCCCCTGCTTGCTGTGACCCTGGGAAGGTTACTTAACCTCATGGAACTGGTTCTCTCTTCTGAAACAGGGTGGGATGGAGAGGTAGGGGTGTAGAATGTAGTTGGACAGAAAGCAGACGTTTCTGCCACATCTGGAAGGTAAAGGGAGGTAGTAAGCTCCCTGTCACAGGAGGTATGGGAGCAGAGGCCAAATTTGCACTTGGTGGAGGAGGGTTGCCTGACGACCACTGCATACCTACTAGGCTCCTGGCGCAGGGCTAAGAAACCTGCTTTTATTATTCGATGCATCAGCGCTGAGCCTGCAGGGTCCGGTGAACTCACAATGTCAACTCCTTTCATCCGATTCGATCCTCACAATTCAGCTCTGCGAGGGAGTGCTGGCGTCACTGTAGTCCCCAATTCCCATTTTACAGATGAGGAAACTGAGTTAAAGAGAGGGAAAGCCACTTGTCCAATGTCACTAAGATGGCACATGGTGGAACCCATGCACAGGTGGTCTGAATTCAGAGACCATGTTCTTTTGGTTATAAAACCCCATGTGTGAACTTGAGCCAGTTCTGCCTCTACCTGTGGGCCCCAATTTTCTCACGTACGCACAATCTCCCGGCTGACAGCCAGCGCCAATGGCCAGCCATGTGAGTGCGCCATCTTGAGTGTTCCAGGCCTCCACCGAATACAGTCTCGCCAACATCAGGTGGGGCAGAACCACCACCCGGCTGGGCCCAGGCAACCCACAGAATCGTGAGACATAATAAAATGGGATGTATTTTAAGCTGCCAAATTTTGGGGTGGTTTGTTATGCAGCAATAGATAAATAAAATAGCATTCAGCAACGAACATTTGTTAAGTGCCTCCTGTGTACCAGGCCCTGTAGGAGACACTGGAAGAGGCTCATCGCTTCCGTCTCTCACTTCAGGGCCTGCTGGGAGCCTTTACCTTTCCCCCGCTGCGGTCTGGACCAGGCCTGAGCAGGAGAATGCAGTGTCACGTGCTGTCTCCCCAGAAACAGCACCAAGAGCAAAGCTGATGCTCTCGTAGCTGGGTGGGTGGAAGGGGGGCTGGGTCCCAAGCAGAGCATCCCCCAAGGCACCGCACTCTGGGTCTTCCTCCGTGGGGTCTGCAGGTGGTGTCGGGGGCCCCTCTGTCAGAGGGCAGTGCGTGGCCTCCTCATAAGTGGGGATGGCCACCTTTGGGGTCCTATGGGAACAGAAGAGGCCGTTAGCAGGGGCCAAGGCAAAAACCTACTGCCTGCTCTCCCAACCCTCTCCCTGCCCCATATAGTCAGTCCCAGGGCACCCACCACACCTCCTGGTGCCACCCACCTCCCTCGCCCCTTCCCTGCTGGTCACTCCCCACTTGTCCTTTGAGTCTTCCCTGGGCAGCTTTCCTGACCCGTCTCTCCCCAGCAAAGCCCCCACTCCCTGCTCTGGGCTCCCACAGTGCTCTTCTCTGTCACCACACTGACCCTGCCTAGTCTTCCCCAGGGCAGACTCTGAATGTCCAGGGGCTGTGGACAGGTGCTTGGTGATGTTTGTTGAAAGACTGAGTGATGGTCCATGGACAAAAACATCCCCAGCTTATTGAAATATCCCTTACAAGATCAGAGTTGGGATGCTCAGGGCAGAATGGAGACCTCAATTCTCCTGCCCATCTGCATGCTGGAGGCCTCGAGATATTAGGTGATTAAATATGAAATGTCCGACTTGAAATCAAAAGTGTAGTTTATTATATCTCAAACAAGAAGCAGCACAATTAACCAAAGTATGCACCTAAACTATTGGCACAATTTTGCCATCTTAATGGTAGCTTGTTTATGCCAGCAGCAAAGAACCCTGGAGACTGAGTGGTGATGAAATCACGACAGGCATTTTCCACAGCTTGTTGAAAATTGAATGTTTTTCCTTGCAAGAAGCGGTCCAAAGCCTGGAAGAAGTGGTAGTCAGTTGGTGCAAGGTCTGGTGAATACGGTGGATGACAAGAGAGTTTCCAAGTCCAGCTTCTGTAGTTTGAACAGCGTTGTTTGTGCAACATGTGGTTGACTGTTGTCTTGCAAGAGAAATGGCCTGTCTCTATTGACCAATCTCAGCTGCTTGATCACAAACATCCTCATCATTGCATCTAGCTGGTTGCAGTAGACATCCACTGTAATCGATTGACCAGGTGTCATGAAGCTGTAGTGGATAATACCAGCACTGGACCACCAAACAGACACCATTAGCTTTTTTTGATGAATATTTGGTTTTTAAATGTCAGAGATATCAACTGTCAAATTTAGTACTTAAGGAAATTGGACATTTCATACTTAATAACCTAATAGTAAGTCTGTTAAGTGATTACCTCTACTTGCATACCACCAGGAATGGAGAACTCACTACCTAGCAAGTCAACCACTTCCCTGTCTCTGGAAAGTTTGGCTTTCCTTTGACTCTTCCCCCCACCCCCAACCCTGGCCAACTGAACTGCCCTACAGGGACTTGAGGCAGAGACCAGATCCTCTGAGGATCCACTGACCAGGCTCTGCAGATTCCAAGACAGGTAACCTACATCCCAGCTCCACCAAGGCTGATGGGAATGAAACTGGCCCTCAGCCCTCTCGGAACCCTGGCGGACCATTCCAGGGAGTCAGTGCCCCTTCCCCTCCTGGGACTCTGTTGGGTGAGAGTGTCACAGATCCCAGGTCGGGGCTGCTCCTGCTTTGGTGGTGGTCCTGCCAGATATGGCGCTGACAAGGTGATCTCGAAGGTCCCCTCTGACACCAAGTCGCTCAAGGGCTGCTTATGAGTCTGGGCGCTGGCTGGTTCAACTCCTGCTCTGCCACGTTCTTGGTGGGCGATCATGGGTCAGTAACTCCATCAGTCAGAGCCTCAGTTTCCCCATCTATAACATGGGTAACAATAACGGCACTACCTCACAGGCCAGAGTGAAGATTAAATGAGCTGGCGCAGGGAGGCACCAGGTGCGTGCCAGACAAGTGGGAGCCGCAGCAGAATCCCGAAGGTCTCCCGTAAGGAAGGGGTGGGGGACAAAACACTCATCACAGGTCTCCGGTATGGCAGGCCCCGCACAGGCCCCCAGAGGCTGAGTCACTCGCCCAGGGCGGGAGGTTTAGAGCTGCTGGGGAAGCAGTTTAATCCATACCAGTGGTCTTGCTGTGTAGACCGGGGAGGATGCCAATGGCAGGAGGCCGCATGGAGGACAGAGAGGCAGTGGATGGGACTTAGCTCCAGGCCGCTGGGGTGGGGGATGCTGGGAACCTGCTGCTGCCCCGCAGGTGAACACCCAGTTCTCACTGGGGACAGGGCCCTTCTCTGGCAGCGTGTTGTGTCTTCTCAGCCCAGGACCACTGCAGCCCCCAGAGCGGCCCACCGGGGAGGCAGGCTCACTGCTCCCACTCACGGACCAGGGCGACAGGGCAGGTCGATGGGGATCCTGGATCTGAACCCCAGCCGTAGGCCAGTCTGATGCAGGCCACCAGCCAGGAGCCAGGTATGGGGCTCCCTGTCCAGTGCTCTTGTGAACTCTCACAAACCTTCTTTCCCTCCCTGGAGACAGCCCGGGAGCCCCACAGCTGAGGAAGGCAACAGGGCCTCACCCTCCCCGAGCACTCAGCATCCTCCCAGACGAGGGCAGGGCAAAGACCATTGCTTCTGGAGGCAGGCAAGTTTGGTTCTATTGCTGTGTGACCTAGGCCTCATTCATACTTTCTCTGAGCCTCTTTCTCCTCATCTGTAAAATGGGAATAATAATTCCCCTTTCACAGATTCAGGAGAAGGAAAAGTGGAAGAAGTTTTGACAACACTCAGAAAAATATGGGTAATAAGGCTTCCAGACCCCCGCATCTCCTGCTTGCTCACATCCCAGCTACTCTCTTGACCTCCCCAGCCTCTTGAAGCCCTGGTGACATGAGGCAGGTTTTGCATAGGCCTGGGCCACCCCAGCAGGCGACAGCTGGCAGGGCAGACACAGGTGCCAGGCAAGCCCAGTCTGCAGCAGGAAGTTTGCTTAGAGGGCGGACATGGAACAGCCCTCACACCACCTACTGTCGCCTTAGTGGCCAGCTGGGCCCACCCCACCCCAAGTCTCCAGGGTCATGGTCCAGAATGCCAGGCACTGGGCACGCAGGGCAGCCTGCCACACGCTTCTGGGGAGCGGGCTCCGCTGACGGTGTATTCCGCACAGGCGCCCCTGCAGCTGTGGGGGCAGCCCTGCCACGGGGGCCTCCATGCACAGGAAGCTCCGCCGGGGCCAGGGGCTCACCCCACTCTTCAGAGCCTGCTCAGGGCAGGAGCCTGGGCCCGGGCCCTGCTCCACTGCCCTTCAGCTGAGTCAGGCAAACAGTGGGAGAGGGAAGGGAGACGGGGTGAAATACTATTTGCCCAACATTTAAGTTCTCTAATCTCATTTCATATTCACGACAACTCTGGGGGACAGTGGCTCTCACCCGTTTTACAGATGAGTAAAGGTCACGTGTCAACTAAGTGGCAAAGCCCCAACCTTGTCTGCCTGCAGAGCTCAAGCTCGCTCCACCCATCACACCTCTCCCCCAAGCCACCCATCTCTCCTCACTGCAGTTTTCTCATCTGTAAAATGGGCCTAATCCTTACACGTACCTCATAAGCAACTGAGGCTCAAATCAGTTAGTGGGTATGACAGTGCCCTGTAGACTGTGCGGCGCTTCACAGCAGAGAAAGCTGATGTGTGCACAGAAGTCACGGGGTGTACACTTGCCTATCCATCATCCCATCTGAGCCCAACAGCGATGGTGGGGAAGGGCGTGTCCCCCAGCTGACAGAGGAGGCATCAGACATGGCTCAGAGGGTGTAAGCGATGTACTCAACGACACACAGCTTATGAAAGAAAGAGCAGAGACTGCGACACTCACTGAGGGTGGCGGCCCCCGGAGGCCTCACATCCAGCCTCCTCATTTAGGGGGCTTCCGTGTAAGATGGGAGCTCCTGAGGGCAGGGGCTCTGTCTGTTTTGTCCTCTGCTGCCTTGTCAGTGCTCTGCATAGGACCCAGCACATAGTAGGTGCTCATTAAATATCAGTAAAATGCATGAAATAATAGGTAAATAAATAAATTGGGGAACGGGGGCCCTAAGAAGGGAAAGGACTTGCCCCAGCCATCAGCCTGTGTCCTCCACCTGAAGTCCCCCACAGCAGGTAACCCAGAGGGTGGGGCACCTGGGAGCAGGAACAGCAGAGCAGACTCCTGGGGGGCCAGGTGCTCGGCCCCGCAGGCCACAGAGCTGGGCTGGGTCAGCATCAGGGACAGGAAAGAGCACCGCTGGCAGAAGCAGCCTCCTCCACACACAGCCACCCCAGTTTCTGAATCTAAGATTTGGGTCTCAGAGCCTGACGGGCTCGGGGCACCCTGTGCCTCCTGGGTGGGCTTCCTCCCTGGCCCACTGGGAACGAAGGCCACCGGGCCCCACCTGACAGGCACAGCTGTGGCCTGGACCCTGTTGCATCAACATGGCTGTGTGTACAGACAACACCCACCCCCTGCACTTGCGCCAGCCTGGGCGGGGCGAACAGGCTCTGGTCGAGAGCATCCTGAGGCCTGGCCTGGTTCCAGCTGACCACTAACTCTCTGTGTGACCATGCAGGTCACCAGGTTCCTCATCTGAGAAGTGAGGGTTTGGCTGGATAGTCCCCAAAGCACTGCCCTTCCCTCTAACAGTCGATTCAAACCAAGGTTTGACTGTTGGACTAAGTGGCCTCTGTTGAATACCGTGTCGTCTCTGTCCTCAGGCAGTCGAAGGCCAGTGGTGGGAACACTCTTGCATTCTTCAACTGGGAATGCATTTTCCCTCTGGCCACGGGAACATCCAGGTCCCCGGCCAGCCAGGGAAGTCTGGAGTAGCCCCTGACACCCCTGGATACAGTGCTTAGAGAGTGGATAGGAGGAAGAACGCAAGCTTTGCTCCCGGCAGGCTCCTGTCACCTTCCAGCTGTGTGTGCCTCGCCTTCCCCTTCTGCAGAGGCAACAGCGATCGTCATCTTGGAGGCAGTCGAGTAATAGGAGGTGACAGGAGATGGTGTATGCAGGCCCCTGCGTGTAGGCACGCTCCACAGTTTGTTGAATAAGTGGGTACACAGCAAGGGCGTACACAATGCGTGCATCCTCAACATGCTCACAGGTAAAATAAAAACTCATTCTTGGGGAGGGTTGATACTTGTTTATGTATAAAGCACAGATATACATACAAAACATAAACAGATACGTGGTATATCTGTGGTTTTAAAATTTCGTGAGTGAGGATTTCACAAGAGAATCTCCTGCCTCAGCCTTCCGAGTAGCTAGAACAGCAGGCCACACCGTCACCCAGCAAATTTTTAAATTTTTTGTAGAGACAGGTCTTGCAACGTTGCCCAGCCTGGTCTCCAGCTCCCTGCCTCGAGCAAGCCTGCCAAAGTGCTGCTATTGCAGGCGTGAGCCACCATGCCTGGCCACGAAGTGCTGCCTTAATGCACCACTTTGCCCATCCCACCACACCCCTCCCCGTGCCTTTGCACTTGCTCTTCCAACCGCCTAAAATGCCGCTTTCCATGTCCACTAGAAAAAACTTGACATTTACTGTGCACCTACTGTGTGCTAGGCACTGGGCTAGGCTCTACATACACATCATCCATTTAAATTTCCCAGGAAAATGGGTAGAAAATGGGTGACAGCATGGACTCCAGGACCAGACCGCCTGGGTTCAAGTCCCAGAGTGACACATACCAGCCAATATCCTTGGGCAAGTTACTTAACGTCCCCATGCCTCCATTTCTTCTTCTATAAACGGAGTTAATAACAGTACCTACTTCAAAGGGCTGCTGTAAGAATGAGTGAGTCAATGTATGAAGCACTTAGAACAGCGCCTGGCACGTGGCAAGTACCATACAGGTGTTTGCTATTATCGTTGTTCCTATTATTCCCATTTTATTTCAGATGAGGAAGCTGAGGCTTAGTAGGGTTGCATGACCTACTAGAAGTCTCACTGCCAGTCTGTAATAGAACCAGGACAGGATCCCAGTGGGTCTGACTCCTGTGCCTAGGCTCTTAACCCGTCTGCTACTCTGCCCCATACCATGCTGAGCATAGCTGCCACCTCCTCTAGGAAGCCTTCCCTGATTTCTCCATAGCTCCACAGACCATGTCTGTCTCTCTCATAGCTGCAACTTCTCTGGTTTGTTATTATCTGCCTCTGTCCTGGGGCTTCAAACTTCTTTAGGATGGCATTGGTCAGCTTCAATGTCCTCAGTGCACAGGGCAAGGCCCTGAGAGTTTACCGAGCAAATGCCGGACTGGGCCCCCAACTGTGGCCCCCACCCACTGCCCCACCCTGCCCCACTGACCTGCAGCTCTCCTTCTGCGAGGACTCCACGCTGAGATAGTACAGGTCTCTGGACAAATGGTACAGGTCCCACTGGGGTGGCCCCCGGGTGCTGGCCTTGATGGACCACAGCAGGCTGAAGAGCAGCAGCAGGCCACCTGTGCCGCAGCAGAAGAGGCTGACCGACCTGAGCAGGGGCCTGGGCGCCTCAGCACCAGGATACTCAGTGGGTGTGGCCAGCGGGCCAGTCTGGGCACCCACATTCCCTTCGCTCCACCAAGCAAAGCAGAGTGTCCCGGCCACCAGAACCACGGTGCCGCTGACCGTCATGCAATATCGCAGGGTGGAGGCCACGCAGCCCCTGTGACACATCTGGACATGGAGAAGGGGAGAGAAGAGGAAATGAAAGATACTGGAGACCTGGGTGTTAGTCCTCCTCAGCCTGAGGTCACTGTGCAACCTTACAGAGGTCGTTTGACTGCTCATCGCTGAGATGGAGGTGATGCCCCGGACTTCGCAGGGCTATTCTGAAGGTCACAGCGACAAAGCGCATCAGCACCATGCCTGGGACACAGTAGGTGCTCAGCAGCTGTGGCTATGTTCACTCAGGGCCTCTTTCCAGGCCTCGGGGGCCTCAGGGAGGAGAGTGAACATTGCTGGGTCCAGCAGGCTGCCAGGACGGGGGCTTGCTGGGTATGCACCGCCGTTAAGCGTGGGTTATGCGTATGGGTTAGGCATGCCCACAGCCCCTGAGATCAACGCCATCTCCATTGGATGGTGGAAGACACTGAGACCCAGGACAGTGTGAAAGAGGGGACTGAAGAGTCTCAAGTTGAAATTTATGGCATGGAGCAAAACTACGTGCAAAAAGGTGTTCACCGTGGCCTTGTTTACAATGGTCATAATTTGGAAAGTGCTTCAATGTCCAACTACAGAGACATGGTGAAGAAATTATGGCATACCCTCTAGATTAAATAATTGATATTAACCCATTTTTAAAAAATATCAAGCTCAGCATGAAGGTTTAACAACAGGGGGAAACACTTATGATATCTTACTTTTTTCCAACTTAGTATACCAAATTATACATGCTGTGTTATCCCAATTAGGCTAAGAAATCAACGCAAGGGAGATGAAAAAAATACCTGGAAGGAAGCCTCGCCCCAGACCACACGGACAGTAAGAGGCTGAAACCTAGGTCCAGGGTGTCCCCAAAGCCAACCTCAAGGCTGTTTGTTGTACCCTCTGTCCCCGCTGCCTGGTAACTTTCCATTATCTCCCCTCCAGGATCAGCTCAGCCCTCACCGAGAAGCCTTCTCTGATGACACTCTAAATGCCCACGTCTCCTGGGCCTTCTTGGACCACAGCACTTAACCTCTCTGTGTTTAACTTCTTGTCCCCACTCCCAGACTGTGTGCTCCCTGAGGGCAGGGTTCAAGTTGGCCCTGTTTGTGGCTATAGCTACCCGGTGCCTAGCACATGACAGCTGCTCAGTAAACATTTGTTGAATAAATCCTCTGAAATGAGGTAAAGAGTTGCTGGATAAATAAATGTTTGTTGGGTGAAAATCCTCCCTCGCAGTGGTAAAGAGCTGGGAGACGGGAGGGACCACAAGATTCCAGCTGCTACAGCGCAGGGCCGCGGAGTACAGTAGTCCTGGCTTTGGCCCCTCTCTGCAGCTGTGTCCTGGGGAAAGCCTCTCCACTGCTCTGGGCCTGTTTCCTCGTCTGTAAAGGGCAGGCTGTCTAGCAGGCTGCTGGGAGGATTCGCGGAGGGACCATCTTCTCTTCCAAAGGCTGAGCCAGCGAAGTGAGCCTCAGGGAGCCACAGACCTTAAGGGAGATGTCGGTGATGAGAAATCCTCCCACATGGGGCTTGCCCAGCCAAAGTGGCGCATCCCAGTGACACTATGCTGTGCAGCCACTCAAAGGCACGTTCCTACGTGAGCTGAAGGGGACAGCAAATGTTCAAGATACGGTAGGTAAAACTTCAGATTTCAAAAGGGCATGTTCCCAAATGTGTTTTAAAAACATGTGTGTGCAAGAGAGCAAAAGAGAGAGAGAATGTATGCATGTAAAAGGGGTGCTCTGGGAGTGGACCCCAATATTTCCAACCCCCCAAACTACTGGACACACATAGAGAAATGCCATTTGTAAATTACCTACAGTTCTCTTCCTGTGAATCAGTCTTGGAGGCCAGTGCCTCCTGTCTCCAGCTCAAGGCTTTTTTGTGGAGGGAGAAAAAGAACCTGCCCGCCCCTTCTCCCCAGCCAGGAGAGGCTGTCAAGAGGGGAAATCTGTTTTGAGGGGGACCCCACAAGCAAATGCAGAACAGTGAGCCCTGGCCTGTAGTTATGGTACTGACAGCTCCCCTTCAACCCAACATCTCGTCTGCCACCTCGCACTGAGGTGGGTGGGCAGGGCAGGGAAAAATTCCATTTTACAAATGAGGAGTCTAAACCCAGAAAGGTGAATGACCTTGCCCAAAGCCAGACACAGCAGCGTTCTCGACACTAGAGGAAAGCACACCTGGACCACCTGTATGAGGTAACCTATGATGTTTTTACTTCTATCCAAACCGGAGTTGCTCATTGTGGGGGAAAACAAGAGAAAGCCACAGAACAGAATAAAAATGTAAAACAAATCATCAGGAATCTTGCCTCTCAGAGATGAATATGACCCCATGTAGGTGTTTCCTGGCCATTTCTCCCTTGGCCTGCAAACACGACGATGGTGGCAGCAGATGTGTGTCGGGTACTTACCTGGCTGGGCACCACGCCGAGCATTTTACGGGCATCCCTTCACTTAATCCTGGCAACAGTGTTATGTCCCAAGGACACTGAGGCCCCTAGCGTAACAACTTGTCCTCGGTTGGGGCTGGATTTAGACGCAGGTCTAGTCTGAGTCAAATCCCTGTGTGTGTGCACAGCTGGGTCTGTCGATATTTTTTAATACATAAAGCCGAGGCCAAGCTGTGAACATAAGTACTTGTAAGTCTTAGGCACAGGCAGCTCTTGCTTTCCAGAATGCACTGCTCTCCTTCCTGGCTCGACTCCTCCTGGGCCTCAGACAAGCCCCTGCCATTGCCCTTTGCATGTTCACACACAGTGTTGTGGTCATCTCCCCTGGGGGAACAACCCCCCCCCCAAGCGGAAGCCCCAAGGCAAACCGGGGAACGGCCAAACCGCCAACCGGGGGGGGTCGGGGGTGGAAGCGGATGAAGGACAGCCTGTTCTGTAGCACAGTGGTTGTTTTCTTTATTACTATAGATCAGGGCTCTATATTCAGCAGGGCGCCCTACCCCAAGACTTCCCCGACTCATTGCAGAGAGATGGTCTTTAGGCAGTTTGCTGGCCTCTCACACTGGTGCACCTCCAGACCCTGTACCCTGATGGCGGAAGAAGGAGGAAGGGCTCCCGCCCTGGAAGGCATCAACCCCAGCCCCAGGGCAGGCAGGAGACTCCCCCAATCTCGAGAAGTCCCACCCCCAACCTGGCACTCAATCAGGATCTGCCTGGCTGGCCCCACCTCCCCCAGATCCCGCCCCACCCTCACCCAAACTCCTGTCACCTGGGAGCCCTCTCCCCGCACCCCCTCCCCGGGGCCCTCATTTCGCCCCTCCCAGAAGCATGTCTGCTGCTACCAATCTGCTCCCCTGAGCACATATCTCCACCTGTCACTGCCTCTGACTGCAGTCCTTCCTTCTGTTAGCTCCGTGACCGTGGGCAGGCTGCTCAACATCTCTGAGCTCAAACCCCTGCCTCCCAGGGGGAAGCAGGTTATGAAGATGAGATGGTGAGAAGGCAAGCCGTGACACAGTGACACAGGGCAGGACAGAGGATAGACCCTGGCTCTGACATGGGCAATTTATTGACCTCTCCATGCCTTAGTGCCCTCCTCTGTAAAATGGGCACAATAACACCATATTGCTCGTAAGAATTAAAATATGTGAAAACCATTTATTCCCTTATCATGATTTTTATTTCCACAGCATCACTTAGTACCGGCCCCCACCCTCCGTCTTACCTTACCTACCTGTACTAGCGGGGCCAGCCGGGATCTGTTTTCTGCCCCTGGCCCGGGGGCAGCATCTTCAGTAAAAGTCTGCTGGGAGAAAGGCTCTGCTCCGTGGGAGAGCGAGCAGGGGAGAGCCGCGCTCCCACACCCGGGTCCCCACAGGGCCTGCACAGGAGCGCTGTGCCAGTGCCCGGCTCCATGCCACCAGCAAGGGCACTTTAGATGCCCCTTTCTATAAAGAAGACTCCATCTGAACAAGAAGTGGCCCAAATCATCCCTATCCAACCGCCGGGGAAACTGAGGCACCAAGTGCCATGCCCAGGGAAACCCAGCAAAGCGAAACACCGGTGGAGCCCGGGTGTCCACACGGTGCCCACCAAGCGCGCGGTTAAGGGAAGGGGTTCGGGCGGGTTGGCGTTGGCAGGAGCTGAGTGCTCCCGCAAGGGAAGGGGAAGGGAGAATGTGCCACCCACCTCGGGCGCAGGCATCGGGCGGCGGTCAGGCGTGGCCCAGGCGCGGGGAGCCCGGCGGGGATACAGGCATGGTGGCCGCGGGAGGAGGGGGCTGAGCGAACCTGCGGCCCCTGGGTCTGCGGGGGCGCTGGCGTTAGGGGGAGGCCCTGGCGGCCGCCCCCAGCGCCACTCCCTGAGCCCGCAGGAGCACCGTGAGGGCGGTCGGGCTCCGGGTCAGGTGCAGAACCCTAGCCCGCCCGCCCTGTCGGTCGGCCCGCTCCCGCCGCCCCCACCCGCTGCGAGGGTCGCCCAGCCCGGCTTCCCCCGTGGCGCCCGCGGGTCTGAGCGCTGCCCGCTGCCCGCAGGGCTCTGCGGCTCACGCGGGGCGCCCCGGGGCGCTTAGCCCTCGACTCCGTGGTGACCACCCGGACCCGGTTTGGTTGAATGTGGCCAGTCCGCGGGGCTCAGGCCCGGGCTCGGGGGCGCGGCCCGCCCCACCTCTCTGGGTCCGCGTCCTCACCGGCCGCCGCCGGGTCCACAGAGACTGGAGACTCCCGAGTGGGGTGGCCCGGCTGGCTCGGGGCAGGGCGGCTCCAGGTGCCGCACGGGTCACCCAGCCCGCCCCGCCTGACCTTAAAGCGACAGCGCGACTGGGCTGGCGGGGATTTGGGCTTCCCAGCTCAGGGGGGTTCGGGGGTACGGGGCGGGGGTGGCAGCGGCGGGCCTGCTCTTCACCCAACTGCCCTGGAACTGCCCGGGAACCGTCGGTCCTTGGGGCCGTCCCATACCGCTAACACTCTGGGGCCGTCTTGGGAATGGAAACAACGCTGACAGCCATCAGCGCTCTGCTGGAGAGGGCTCTAGGGGTCCTGGGCCCAGGCCTCCTCACCCCATTTTACAGAAAGGGAAACTGAGGCCCAGAGAGGGGCCAGCGCATAGCGCTCCCACGCAAAGGAGTTGTTCCCAGCAGTCAGTGACAGAGCCAGCCCTCCGGGCCCTCCAGGTCCCCACCTCCTGGTGAGGAAGGCGTTCTCAGCAATGATGACCAGCTTTTAAGTTCTTCCCCTACCCAGTCGAGGTCGCTGCCCCAGCCTGCGAGAGGCCTGGAGCGGGTGGAGATGTGACCTAACTCCTCTGAACCTTCCTCCTCTGGTGTCAGGAAGAGCTGAGAAGCCCTAACTCACAGGTCTGTGAGGATTTCATAAATTAAACATGCAGGTTAAGTGGCCACCAAAGGCAGTTTTTGTGGATTGGTGATTTGGGAGCTTGGAGGAAGGGTTAGGGGTGTGTGTATTTGTGTGTGTGTGTGTGTGTGTGTGTGTGTGTGTGTGTGTGTGTGTGTGTGTGTGTAAGAACTCCCCTATAGCCAGACATCTGAGATGTCTTAGAAGAGTGAGAATGGACAACAGCGTTGGGACAGAAGGAGCAGTGTGTGCAAAGGCTGGACAAAGTCACAGGCTGCTTAGATCTTGACAAACTTATGTGGATCTAAGGGGATGGGATCCCGGACCAGCTGGGGTCTAGGTTTTGGTTTTGCCTTTTCCTGCTGCTCCAGCAAGCTAGGGCACTGGGGCCCGGTCGCCCTCAGCCATGGCCAAGGATTCCCCAGTGAGCTGGGGATGACTGACTCCCTTCCCAGCCCAGGCACACAGAAGGTCAGAGCAGCCTGTCCAGTGGGGATCTGAAGCTCAGAGAGGGGAAGCCACTGTCTCAGAGTCACAGAGCAGGTCAGTAGCCGGGCCCAGATTCCCGATCCCCAAACTCTGTCCCTGAGGCCATAGTCCACCCAAGAGCATTAGAGCTCTCTGAGCACTGGCTCCTCCAGGAGGAGAAGTCCTTTTACACATTATCTCTTTTCATCATCTGTGTGTGATTTGTGTAAATGCCCCCATTTTACAGCAGGAAACTCAGCTCAGAGAGGATCAAAGGCTTGTGCAAGGCTACAGAGCTCAGAAGTGGCTGGGCTGCAACAAGGACCGGGCAGACCTTCTTCGGGGACAATCCACCTGGAGACCAAAGGCCACCAGCAGCCCTCTTTTTTTTTTTTTTTCTTTTTTCTTTTTTTCTTTTCTTCTTTTTTTTTTTTTTTTGAGTCAGGGCTTGCTTTGTCACCCAAGCTGGAATGTGGTGGCACGATCATAGCTCACTGCAGCCCCAAACTCAAGCGATCCTCCTGCCTCAGCCTCCCGAGTAGCTGGGACTACTGGCACATGCCATAGCATCCAACTAATTTTTTTATTTTTTGTAGAGACAGGGTCTAACTATGTTGCCTAGGCTGGTCTTGAACTCCTGACCTCAAGCAATCCTCCCACCTCAGCCTCCCAAAGTGCTGGGATTACAGGTGTGAGCCACTGTACTTGGCCACCAGCAGCCCTCTTAGTGCCCTGTGGGCTCCGAGGAATTATGAATGGGAAGCTGGAGGCCACAGGGATTCCGGCTCCACTCACTTCCGGGGAAAGGTAGCCATGCATGGCACAGGCCCCTCACTGGCCAAGATGGACCCTCCTCCCCACACCTCACCTGTAGTCCCAGAGGTGAGTCACAGGTTGGTGAAGTTGGAGCCCAGGCCTGGGCAGGGCAATGTCACTAGCATAGCCCTCCAGCCCTTCTTAAACCCGAGTCCTCTGGTCCAGGCTGGAAACTCAGGCCCTGGAGTAGGACAAGTCATGATTTCTGTCCTGCCTCAGCCACTCCCAGGCCAGAAGATTCTGGCCACATCCTTCTCTTTAAGGTGCAGTTTCCTTTTGTATAACATGGAGAGAATGGCACCTCCTTCCTGGGGTAGCTGTTGGGGTTTAATAAGATCTTGGCCCTGAGGGGCTGACCGGGGCCTGCTCTCACATTACACATGGGCTCTATTCCTCAGTCTCCCCTGATCTGTGGGGACCTCCCTGAGGGCAGGGACTAGGTGTCACTTGGCTCAGGACCCAGCCAGACACAGCAAAGCTGGCACCAGAGGGGGGGCTGAGCCTGGGTGCTGACTGGACCCCAGGCATCTGGTCCAGTTCTCCTAGCTCTGTCTTCCCCTTCTCCACCCATCAGAGCCTGGTCCCAGCTGTCAGGCCTGCCATGCTGCCATGGTGGTGACTCTCTCTGAACAAGCAGCCTCAGACTTACCCTGGCATAAGCTGGGTGACTCAGAGGGGAAAATTGGTCACCAGCTTCTGTTTCAAGGGAGCAGGGCCACTGCTTACACCCACTTAGGACATGTCACCAGCCAGGCGCTTTTCCCATTCAGTTGTCCCGGCAGCTAAGTCATGGAGGCTCAGAGAGAAGTGCCTAGCCCAGGGTTCGCAGCTAATAAGTGGGGTGCAGGGAGAGGAGGTGCTGAAATCCACATCGGTCTGAATCTTCCACACCTCTATGCACTTCTCCACTGTCCCCTCCTCAGTTGCAGCCTGGGCCACTGCCACTGCCTCTCAGTGGCCTCTCTGCCTCAGAGCTGTCACCCCGCCCCTCACTTCATGAGACACCAGCTTGAGATTCCAAAGCAGCATCCCACACAGTCCCTCACCTGCCTAAACCTTTCGGTGGCTCCCCATTGCCCTCAGAATACTGACCTCAGCTCCTAAGCATCGACCTTGTGACCAGATCCCTGGCCACCTCAACCTTACTTCCTGCACTCCCCACAGTGTCACTCCTGAACTCACTGGTCACCGTGTTCCCAGTACAATGCCACACCTTGGCCACAGAGGTCCTTTCTTCACCTGGTAAATTCATGCACTTCCCTCAAACTCAGGTTGCAGCTCACCTTCTCTGGGTGACTTCTCCTGAGTGTGCCAAAGCAGAATGATCTGGTTCCCCTCCAGGCTTCCACAGAACTGTATCGGTCATCCGTCACAGCCCTGAGCATGCTGGCAAAAATAAAACCATGTGCCTGCCTTCTTTCTTTTCCAGTGAAAAGAAATGGCTGGACATTGCAGAAAAATTAGAAAATATCAACAAGTGAAAAGAAATCAGAGTATCCTCGTTCACAGATAAAGGACAGTCTCCAACCGTATGAAGGAGGAAAAACATTTCCCTAAATGCAGCTGCACTTGGAGAAACGATAGGAAATAAGCGCTGGAATCAGGCCTGGCAGGTTGCTGTGAGGATTAAATGAGTTGTTACATTATATAATGTGCTTAGCAACAGTGCTTGGCTCATAGTAAGTGCTTAATAATATTAGCTATGATTATTTTTTATCTGTAAGTAGAAGAGCAGCTATGAGAGAACCCATGATCTTCTTAGAAGAGCATCCTCTCTTTCCCCTACTTCCTGCCTCCAGGACGGGGGTCCAGTGTCCTCTTCCAGGGACTTAAGACTCACCACCACCCAGAGACAACCTATCACTGTAACATTTTGAACAACTCTTTCCGAACATGTATATTTTACGAAACTCTGATCATGCATTGCATACCATTTTTCATTTAACACAATCTATCATGAACATCTTTCCATAGCTTATGCATGCTAATTACCTGCTTACATATCTGGCTCCTCTATTGACAGCAGCTCGAGGACAGATCTGGACATCTCGTGCCCTGTCCCCACCCACAGTGCCATTTCCAAGCGGCACACACTAGACCCACCAGGAATATATGTTGTGGCCTTATATGGGCTGTGCAATGATGGGTTGCTCTGGTCCCTCACACTCTGAGCCTCTCTGACTGTCTTTTCTGCTACTAGCCAAAGAAAACTCTGTTTCGAAAGGGCTCCTGTGATTAGGTTAGGCCCACCCATCTCCGTAGCTTAAGGTCTGCTGATTAGTTAACTTTAATTACATCTACGAAATTCCTCTTGCCCTGTAACATCACATAATCACAGGATTAATACCAGAGGGCAAAGGTCATGAGGGCTGTCTTAGAGTTCTTCCCACCACAGGTGCTACGTGTATTGTGAGCACTTTCATTCCAGAATCACTCCCTCTGTGCCAGGTGCTGCCATGCACATGGCTGCTGCACATGACACATGGACAGATGGTGCATTCGCGAAGAATTTGTAAACAAGCCAGATGGTGACAAGAGCTTGTCTCTGAATACCCCCTGTTGGGGACTACAGAGAATGCCCCAGGATTTTCAGCTGGGCCAACAAGGAGGCTTCACAGAGGTGACATGTGATACACGTAGGATTTCAACAGGCAAAGAAAGGGTGGGGACTGAGGGTAAAGAAGGACCATCTGCTCGAGGGACAGCACTGATTACCAAAGATCACGTCATTCTTACGTGGACAGCAGATGTAACCGTAAGCTTCTGTATAAACCGGCCTGTTAGGGATTAGCAACAGAATAAAAGTCAGCATCTACTGAATGTCTGCCGGATACCAGACACTGTGCTAGATACTTTGTATTCTTAGTTCATTTAATCCTCAAAGAGCCCTACTGGCAGGACTTTTTTCTTTTTACAGTGATTTTGAGATATAATTCACATACTATAAAACTCACTCATTTCAAGCATACAATTCAGTGGCTTTCAGTATATTCACAGAGTCATGCATCCACCACCATAATCAGTTTTAGGACATTTTCATTACCCCGAAAAGAAATCCCACACCCCTTAACCATCACACTCTAATTCCTCCTTTCCCCCCAGCCCTAAGCAACCACTAATCTACTTTCTGTCTCTATGGATTTGCCTATTGTAAACACTTTGTACAAGTGGAAATATACAATATGTGGTCTGGCTTCTTTCACTTAGCATAGTGTTTGCAAGGTTATGCGTGTTGTGGCATATAGCAGCACTTCATTCCTTTCCGTTGCTGGATAATGTTCCACTGTATGGATAGGTCACATTTTGTTTACTTATTCATTAGTCGACAGACTTTGAGCTGCGTCTACTTTTTGGCCATTAGGTATACTGCTGCTATGAACATTCATGTACGGGTTTTTGTGTGGCCATATGTCAGGAATGAGGAAACTGAGGCTCAGAGAAGTTAAAATAGCTGCCCAAGATCACAGAACAGAGCAGGTTTCAACTCAGGTCCATCTAACACCGAAGCTCTAAAACCTCCTGCCTGTAGGTATGTATAAAACAGTACAGAGATCTCTTAACAGTTCTCCTCTTAAAATACTCATTTCTTAAGAGCAGGATCTTTGTCTGTTTGGTCTGCTATATCCAAAAAGTTCTAGTGCCTAGAAAAGCTTGTCACACGGTGGGTGCTCAATCATGCCTGTTAAGGAAGGAAAGACTGAGTCCGTGTGGGTGACTTGAAGCTGAGTTGGCAGGTGTGGGGGAAACCCCTGAGATTCCTACTGGGTTCAGAGTCATGTCAGACTTGGGGCCAGGATGAATTTTTCAGACTCTTGGAGCTGGCTCCAGCCACCCCGCAAGGAATGTGCTTTTCCCATGAAGCCAACCTTGAAAGGCTCGAGGCCGTTGTCTGTAGCGGGCCCAGGTCCTGGGATTCTGTGGCTGGGAGACAGTCTGCTCATGGAGAGGCAAGTAGATGCATCCTCTGAGCTCATGTTTGAAAAAATGTAACTGCAGTCTATGAGTAAGGAAAGGATTAGGAATCCCAAGGCTTGGCTTCCTTGGAAGACATGATTTGCCCGAGTGAGTGGTCCAGGGCTATTCAGGGGCTGCTGTTCTGGAAGGGCTCCAGGACAAGACCCGGCTGGCAGCCCTGGAGCCTGGGGAAGGTGTGTGCCAGTGGGGGGAATCTTGTCTGGGGACCAAGACAAAGGGCTGAGGGCCTGGAGCAAGTGTAGATGGAGAGCTGGTGACAGCCTTGACTGCAGGGGTGACCGCGGGGAGCTCAGGCAGACGCACGAAAGGGCTCAGGTTCTGTGAAAGAGCCAGCTGCTCCCTCTGTTCACAGAGTTTCTAGAAAGATACAGCAAGCCCTGCTGCCAGTGTTGAGAATTCTTCTCAACATACTAAAATCAGGTGGGCGGGAAGAGAGGTGGATGAGAGTTCTGGTCCCAACTGTGACTTCTGGCCAAGTCCCTGTCCCCTCAACTTCCCAATATCTTTAAAGCTGGGGGTTTATTCTCCTTCTTTCTCTCCTCCCTCCTCTTCTTCTGAACTGAACTCTCTAGTCCACAAGTTCCCACCCAAATCTAACAGAAATCCTGGACTTTGCTGAGTCAGTGCTTTCCTCACAGGTGTCTGGAGGCCCTTCTGGAATCCCGGGCCTCCTGACCCCAGGCTTCCTGAAGCCCCACCTCCTGCCTCAGCTCTTGCTCCGGCTCCACCCCCATCCCCACCCAGTCCCACTCGCCCTAGAGCTGATCGATGTCCCTCCAGAACCTCCCACACGGCCCAATCAAACCAAATCACCTTCTCCCCCTAAGCCACCCTGTCTCTTGGGGTCCGGCCTCAGGGAATGCCGCCTCTACCCACCCAACCCAGGACACCAGCGGCAGCAAAGCCAGACTGGCAGAAATGCAGTCCCTTGCTACCCTTTCTGGGCCTGGTTTCTCAACAGTTAAGTGAGGGGTTGGGCTTGATGGTGTCGAAGGTTGCTGATGGGCCTGAATGCTCTGATTTACTCCCAACTCTGCCATTAGCCTGCGGAGTAACCCTGGCCAAGGCATTCCTCCCTGTGGCCTCAGTTTCCCCATCAGTAATTGAGCTAGTTGGACCAGATGAGTTTTAGAGTCGGGGCCGTGGAAAAAGCATTGACGATGGAGGCAGAAGATCTACTTCACCTAATGGCCCGCTCATCCTGCAGCCCTGGGCCAGGCCCGGGTGTGATCTGCGGAGAAAAGAGCTGAGACAGGACTGCGGTGCACACCACACACACTCACCGGGGCCCGCCCACGACTTACTACTGTCGCTGGCACACAAGTCCACTCACCAGACAGGTATTCGGTTAGGACAGTGAATCTTAGGTAACGATTTTGCAAGTGATCATAGTGAGTATTCGGATAAACAGAGTTCAGATATCAAGGGATACCTGTAATTCCCACACGTGCTGTTATTCCTGCTTCACGGGTGGGGAAACTGAGACTCAGAGGGTTGAGTAACCAGAATGGAAACAAGATCTGTTGTACACGCTGTCCCTGTTCTTCCTACCCCACTGCATGGCCCTGTGCACACTGTGCTCCGCTTCCCCCCTCCCCTGGTCCCTTTGCGCTGCATGGGGATTTTCTGTTCCCTTCCATCTCTCCTCTGGCCCTCTTCTTCCGCCCCTATTAATCCCACATCCTCCACCAGCCCCCTTTCTCTTCCTAGCAAGCACAGGTCATTACCACCTGCTTAGTCCCATGCTACTTTGCCCTTAAAAAAGAAAAGATGTGGAGAGGGAAAACACAGCCAAGCGAATCCTGCCTTTCTCTTCTCCCGTGCCCGCAAAGGAGGGCACGCCCCACCCCCGGAAGAAATATACAGCCTGCGCCCCCAACCCCCACAATGCTCTGGGCGGAGGTCTGAGACCCCATCCCTTTGGTGACCAGATGTCCACTGAGCAGAGCATGCTTTGGCCCTTTTTGCCACAGACAACCTCATTCCCGGCACTGCATGGCTTCAGTTACTGCTTCTAAATGGATACATTTCCATATTCAGCCTAGAACCTCCACCTAAACCTCAGACCACTGCCGTGGATTTCCAACACCATGTGGCCGTAACCTGAGCATCCTCCCAAGGTTCCAGCATCCTGTCCCTCCCCCTCCTTCAGCCTCCACATCTAATCAATAACCATGTTTTCCCTGGACGTACGTTTCATACCCACCCCTCTCCTCTCTGTACCAAGACAGCCATCTCCCCTCCTACCTCCCTCCTGGTCCCTGACCTCCTCACTCCCGTCCATTCCCCTCGTGGCAGCTAAACCCTAAACTCTACTCCGATCATGCCACCCCTCCACTTAAGATTCTGTAATTGTCCCGAACCCAACTTGATTCAAGTCAGGCAAGAATAAATTTAACATTAGGACCTGGGACTATCTCAGGTCACCATGAAAAGGTCGGGATGAAGCCCAGGGTATCTCGACTCAAATACCATCAGAGTCCTCACTTGAGGTTTTGTGTTCCTACTTTTCCTGGTGTATTGCTTTCATTCCCTGCTAATTCATGCCAGTTTCCTCTGTGGGATGGACAGTGTTAGCCACCTCCCACACCCAAGCTTCATATTCCCTGTCTTTGTCTCGCTCTCACCCCCAATACCAGCTACCACCTTTGGTTCTAGGTTTTAAAAATGCCAGGGACAATCACTTGAGTGAGATGCCACCCCTGGACCAATCAAGTGTGGCCTGGCAGCAGGGTCATGTCACAAGGAAGTGGGGCCCATCCCTGCATATCAGAGCGTTCCTAGAGATGCGGAAGCTGAGCGGGGCAGACAGCCTTCTGGGATTAGGTGTCTACTGCAAAGGGTTCCTCACTCATTTTAGGGCTGTGGTCTTATTTTTAAGTGGGGGCTACATGCTCCTCTGAGAAGTTGACAAAAGGTATAGACCTTCCTCCTAGAAAAAAAAACATCCTCACAAAATGTTGCATAAGTCTCAGGAGACTTGAAGACCTTCTAAGCCCAAGCTATGGTCCTCAAGTTAGGCTCTCCTGTCTTTTGCCTGGCTTCCAAGGCCGGGCAGTGCCCCCCTGCCCTGGCACCTACTCTCTCGCCATGCCCAGCTCCCCACGCAGACAGAGATGCTCCACACTTTTGTATGTGTTTCCCCATCCCGCCCCGCACTTTGAACTCTTCCTGCGAAACTCAGTTCGTGGATCAGCTCCTGCAGGAAAGGACTTCAGCCTACCCAAGAGGAGTTTCTGGAGTCAAATTACCTCCAATACCCACAAACACAATAATAATTCCTAGTAAGGCTTGAAGATGATCTGGAAACTTTCCAGGTAGTAACAGAAGCATAAAGCACAAAAATTTATGAAAAGCAATTCTTGGCCATCTCCCAAAAGATATTATTGTTGTCTGGGCCAAATATAGCCACCACCTGTTTTTATACAGCCTGCAAACTAAAAAGAATAGTTTTTACATTTTGAATGGTTGACAAAAAATAAAAAGAATACTTTGTGACACATGAAAATTATATGAAATTCAAAAGCCAGTGTCCATAAACAGTTTTACTGGACACTGCCATACTCATTCATTTGCATACTGTCTGTGGCCGTTTTAGCACAACAACAGCAGAGCTGAGTAGTACGACACAGACCACCTGGCCCACAAAGCCTAAAATACTTACTATCTAGACTTTTATAGAAAAATTTGCTGACATCTATTGTCAGCTGATGCCACTGCTGTATTTCACTGAAAGTAAGATGTCATCAATAGGGCCAGGCACAGTGGCTCACCCCTGTAATCCTAGCATTTTGGGAGGCCAAGGTGGTAGGATCACTGGAGGCCAGGAGTTCGAGACCAGCTGAGCAAGAGCAAGACCCTGTCTCTACAAAAAATAGAAAAAATTAGCCAGGTGTGGTGGCACATGCCTATAGTCCCAGCTCCCTGGGAGGCTGAGACAAGAGGATCACTTGAGCCCAGTTTGAGGTTGCTGTGAGCGATGATGATGCCACTGCACTCTACCCCAGGAGATAGAGCAAGACCCTGTCTCAAAAAAAAAAAAAGAAGATGTCATCAATTGCGTGACACCATTAGGGTTTATGTAGCACCAGGAAAGAAATGATGCTGCCAATTAGACCTTAACAATGGGTCCCAATATCAGAGATGTTCAAATTTAGGGGGAAAATCTCTTTAGAATCAATTAAATAAATTGTTCTTGAATACCCATCATGTGCCAGACAATATGGTAGTTATTTTACATTCATTTTTCCAATTAACAGTTCCTAGTTATTCATTACCCCAGTGAAAGTTTTCCCAAGAGGAAAACTGTTGTCCCTATGGCATAGAAGAGGAAGCAGACTAGGAGGGGTAAAGTAACACGCCAAGGCCACGCGGAGGAGTCAGAGTCTGACTGCAGCGCCTGACTCTCCCACTCAGCCCGGCTGCCCCCTGCCCCGATGCCTGTGCAGGTCCTCGGTCTCTTCCCCCGAACTCAGTGCTTCAGGCCTAACCGAGCGGGAGCGGAAGGCCCTCCTGCCCCTGAGCCTTTGCTGATGCCATTCCCGCCACTGGTACATCCCTCACCCTCTCATCCTTCCCATTGCCACCGAGCCGTCGCTCTCCTGGGGAAGCCTTCCCAGATCAGATGAGCGCCCCTCTTTTTGGCTCCCCCCAAAGTGCCAGTTAACCTGTCTATTTCTCCATGACTAGACTGGGTTCCTCAGAGATGGGACCTTCTCAGCCCTGCCACCCGGTCCCCGGCACAGTGCCTCACACAGCGGAGGGCCCCGGCGCACACTGACTGTGCAGGCCCATGAGAGAGGGCTGGCTGCTCACAGCGAGCACAGAGGGGAAATGGCCTTCAGGTTACACAGCTGCCCACTCGTTCTAAAGCCAGCCCGGCCCCTGTGCCTCCCGCTCCATGCAGACCACAGATGACCACTGGACACAGCTTGTCACTTGCAGAAGGCACTTGGCAGCAGTCACTTGAAGACCTTGTTTCAGCCTGAGTCACCTCATTTCGGTGTCATCTCCCCAGCACTGCTCCCTGGTCCCCGGGACCCAACTCCATTCCCCACTCTCCGTGTCTCTCGTCTGCCCGGCCAGCACTACCTCCCTCCCTCTCTGGCCAGACACAGCCACCATGACCTCTGGGCCGGTCACAATGACACTGCTCAAACATTTCCTTTAATTCTCTGTCGTGCACTGAGAGATACCTATTCTCCAGGCTTGTCTACCTTGCAGAGGCCTGAGATCTTCTCCTCTGGCCTCCCCATTGGGCTCTAGAGACTGAGGGTCACAGCTGTGTCCTGCTCATACCTCCTCCAAAGCTCCTTGAGAGATCCCCTTCGACCCCATTGAAAGGCTGGGCTGTTTGTTCTCGTGGAAATTTAACCCTCAAGAGGGGATATGAAAGAGTTCTAAGAGTCTTTTGTGAGCAATCTAATGTTATAGGTGGACCACTTCATCAGCAGTGCAGCCTCGTCCTTGCTAAGAGGAAGAATTATCGATCACTTAGGAATGCTTTTAGCTGCAATAACAGATGACTAGCAATTGTTTGAATCAATAAGAATGTGTTTTTCTCATGCAACAAGAAGTCTAGAGGGAAGCATTTATTCCAGTTGGCTCAGCAGCTCAACATTGCCAACAGGAGCTCAGGATCTTCCAGACTTCTGTTCTGCCAGCCTTTTCTTTGGCCTTTCATCCTCAGGGCTGTTGACTCATGCTGACATGATGGCCGCTGCAGCTCCAGACATTCGAGGCAGAACGGAAGGAAGGGCTGGCACCAGTTACAGCTGTCCACTTTGTTAGAAAGCAAAAGCCTTCCCAGAAGCCTCCACCCACAGCCACCCAGCAGATTTTTCCTCACTCTCATTGGTCAGCACTAGATCACATGACTACCCCTAGCTGCAAGAGGGAGAGTGCTGTCATAACTAAGAATAACCATGGTTCATGAGCTGGGACTGAGAACATAGATGCCCAAAACAACCATGCAAAGAAACAAGGCTGAAAATATTATAGCCAGTTGCAGTGCACATGGTGGGTAGGCTTGCTCACCACCAGTTCCAACCCCTTTCCTGCATGCAAAGGCTGGAAAGCAAATACTGTGTTCTCCAGGCTTGCTTGCAGCTAGAGCTACAAATGTGGTTTTGGTTTCTCCAATCAGCTGCATGTGAATGGGATTTTGAGTCCAGTAACCAGGCAGGCAGGGTGAGGTTATTTTGTGGGCTTGCGTCCAGCATTGGCTTCCTCACTGTAAGGACAGTCTTCCAATTTGGTGCTTCCTGATTGTGGATGAAGCAGCAGGTCCCTTGATGACCAGCTCTGTGCTGGTATTGAGAGCCATCGCTGGAAATTCAGCCTAGTGTCTTGTCTTCAGCCCTCTGAGGCTGTGAACCATCTAGATCCCTCAATAAATCCCTTTCTTCTTAACCCACTGAAGTAGGCATGATTAGTCTCACTTCACAGATGAATAAACAGAGGCCTCACTAGAAAAACTAAATGTCTTGTTTCAGGTAATACTGTTAAAATTAAGAGTGGCACAACTAGAATTCAAACCAAATCTGTCCGATGCAAAAACCTGCGTTCTCTCTAGCCTCCGCACCCCCCATGACAGGCAGAGGGTAGAAGAAACTAAAAGGTTTTCCACCCTGGAAAGGAGTTAAAAGTTTAGTTAACAATAGAAGACACAATTGAGATAGCGGTAGAGGGTAAGATTTTGGAGCTTCTGTGTATGGCCAGTCCCAGGATTATCTTGGTCCTGCCCTGCTCTTCTCCTAGTGTTCCTGCCCAAGAGTGCTGGAGACAAGGGACAATGGCCGAATGGAATCACTAGCCCACTTAGATAGTATTTGAGTCAGTGCCCAATAACTGCCAGAGTAATAAGAAAGTCTGAGGTAGATCATACAACTTAGGCTTGAGGCCAAAGTGAGCCTTTCTACCTGCCCTGGGCCTTACAGGAGTCCCGTAGGCATGGGTGAGTTCTGACCTTTACAAAACAATAATCCTGCTTAGCCGTATAACCTAGTCCAGTTAAACATCTCAGCTCACACAAAGGACATTAATGGCTTATGGGAGTGAAGACATGAGCAGAGGCAGGTCAGATTGTAAAGGGAGGCAGAGAGCACATCTATCTTACACAAAGCCTTCCAGAGAACTGAAAAAGAGGGAACACTTCCCAATTCATCTATGAGGCCAAAATATCCTTAATTCCAAAACCTCACAAGGACATTACATGCAAGGAAAAGTATAGGCCAATCTTTCACGAACATAGATACAAATCCTAAACAAAATGTTATAAAATCAGATACAGTGATATATAAAAAGAATATTAAATCACAACCAAGTTGGTTTTATTTCCAAAATGCAAAAGGTTGATTTACCACTCAAAAATTTAAGCAATGTAAATCAGGGTTGCTCAACCTTGGCACTACTGACATTTTTGGTTGGATAATTCTTTGTTGTGGGGGGCAGTTCTGTGCACTGTAGAAGGTTTAACAACACCCTTGGCTTCCACCCACTAGATGCCAGTAGTGCACACACATACACCCAGTTGAGTCAATCAAAAATGTCTCCCGACATTCCCAAATATCCCTTAGGGAGAAAAATTACCCTCAATTGAGAACCACTGATGAAATCATCTCATTAGCAAAATAAGTAGAAAAATCCGCGAGATTATCTTAACAGATGCAGGAAAAGCATATGATAAAATTCAACACCAATTCATGATTTTTTAAAAAAAAATTAGCAATCTAGAATGGAAGGAAACTTCTTTAATCTGATAAAAGGTACCTACTTTAAAAAATTTATGATAATTAAACATTATGCTTAATGGAAAAATACCAAAAGTTTTCCTCCTGAGATCAGAAAAGAGGCAAGGATGTCTGCTATTATTGATTCTATCACGTTTTACTGGAGATACTAACCAGTGCAATAAGGTAAGGAAAAGAAATGAAAACAGGAAGAAATAAACTGTCAGTTCATTGTGTGCACATGATATGATTGTCTACATAGCAAATCCAAAAGAATCTACAAGTTTACTATATGCTACTTCAATAAACAAAGGTCAACTTTTTTTTTACAAACCAGCAATAAACAATTAGACAATAAAAGTAATGGGGACCATAATTACCTATATCCTTCCAGACTGCTGTGAGGGTCAGGTGGGATCATTCCAGGGTAAAATGGCCTCAACATCAGTGCTTCTGAGGGCAGAAGGGAGGGATCTCCACATCTCAGAGTCCTGGGGAGGAGACCTGGCGCCGGGACTGGAAGGATAGGGAACAATGAGGAACAGGAAGCTTCAAACCCCAGCCCTGGTTATATCTGCAGCCTCTTCTCCACAGCTCCCCCACTCCCACCTCCCACCTCACACTTTGTGACCCTACCATGCTGGGTCCTTACCTTTTCTGTCCATGCTGGCACTTTCCTGATGCGTCTTTGCACATGCTATTCCTCCTGCCCACAATGCCCTTCCCCTCCTACTTATGCAGAGAACTCCTACTCACTCTTCAAGACCTGACTCAGATGTTGCCTTTTTGGTGAAACACTCAGCCCCTTTCCCAGGCAGAGTTAGGTGTCCTCCAAGCTGCCCCATGATGAGCCCCTCAGTTCAGCAAGCATGCATTTCACGTGTCCTGGGCAGGGGTGAGATTCAGATGAAGCCAACAGTCTCTACCCATAACTCCCTCCCCCCACAGCCTCCATGCCCTCACTCTTCCTTTGTCGGCAGGCCAAATGCACAGGATCTTGGCGGGGGGCTCTGAGCCCCTAGAGGGTGGCAAGGTCACTAGAAGGAAGGATCCTGGGTCCTTGAGTAACTGTGTGGAGCAGGATCCCCACCCTACACACACACACACGCACACACACACACACACGCACACACACACCCCGTACCTGACTTTCACTGGAGAAATCTCCAGTGTGTAGTGTTGAGAGCTGAGGTTATCTGTCAGAGCAGTCAGCCTTATTTACTCGAATGCTCCCAGTGACAGACCAGACAGATTAGAGTGAGGAGTGGACCGAGAAACAGCTGAGGGACTAGGGAGCTGGGGCCAGGAGACAGGGGATCAGAAGAGAATGCCCCACCCCGGGGGCTGAGGACTTGGTTGTTTCTCCACAGCAGTGGTGACCTGGCACTAGCACTTTCCCCCAACGAGACTCTGTTTCCTCGTTGGCCAAATTCCTATGTGGTATGAATATTAGAGCTTCACAAATTACATATGTAAAGTGCTTCAGATATAATGCTGCTTTATAAATGTCTGTGTCCCTGTTGCATCTCCAGGAAGAGGGCGAAGTAAGGCATGGAGAAGAAACAAAAGAACATATACTGACATAGCAGTTATTATATGACAGGCACTGTTCTAAGTACTCTGCAAAATATAGTCATTTAATTTTCACAGCAACCCACTTTATAGATGGGGAAACTGAGCCACAGTAACATCATTTAACTAAGTGTACATAGCTAGCAAGTAGTAGAGGTGGGACAATGTGGCTCCAGAGGACACACTCACAACCACAATGCTACACCTCTGTTGGGGCAGAACCTGTTGAAAACGAACAGAAAGAGCTGCTGATACTGGGCATCTGAGAACTGCCACAGCCAAATCGGACTTCCAGCCATTCTCTGGCTGAGCAGACGTCAAGGAAAAGCCAGGCTCACTTGGTGTCTCTTTCCTAAGAAGAGAAGGCAGACCAAACCCTGTGCACAGAGGCAAGCTGTTCCTGGAAACTTTATTAAAGAAGAAGCACATCACATGGTCCCCTGTCCAGGAGGCCCTGAGTCACTGAGTGGACAATGACTCCTATTGTGGTCTTGCAAAGGCCGGGACCTGCAAGAAACCGTGTGATTTCTGGAAGCAATGGGACTCTGCTTGCTTGTACATTCCTCCGTTGGAGTGCACACTGTGGTCTCCATTCACCAGGACCAGCCGACCTAATGCCAATGCGTTAACAGGTGCTGGGCAGGTATCAGAGGGAGTCTTGTTCTGCCTTGGAGAGCTGAATTCCCATCACCTTGGGCTGGAGGTAAGGACACACAGGGTACAGCCCTGGATGGCCCACACCAAGGGACACCACTCACAGTCCTGGGCCCAGGGAGCACCTCTCCTCAACAGAGACTCCTCCAGGCTCCTAGGGCAGCCACTGCATCATACTCACCTCCCCCCCCGCCCCCCGCAGCCAGCACAGGACCAGGTAGGGAGCAGGAGCTCTGTAAATGTGGGCTGGAAGAACCCAGCTGAGGGGGCAGTGCAGGGCTCGGTTCTGGGAAGCTCTGATAAATAAAAAAGTACAGTGCTGGCCGGGCGCGGTGGCTCACGCCTGTAATCCTAGCACTCTGGGAGGCCGAGGCGGGCGGATTGTTTGAGCTCAGGAGTTCGAAACCAGCCTGAG
>NW_012138302.1:13252255-13278775 GCF_000956105.1 Propithecus coquereli
GTACAGTGCTGTTCCTATTTGTTCTCACGTCTGCCAAGGACGCTGCGAGTAATGATTCCTATCCCCATTTTCCATGAGGAAAACTGAGGTTCCAAAAGCTTGAATGGCTTGCCCAAGGCCACACAGCTGGTCAGAGAATTGCACTATGCTGCCATTGGTTTGCCACTCACACTGGATTGTGGAATAAGGATCTTTATTTGGTGTTGGCATTCCAGCCTGTATTTCCCAAGCTGAGGGGTAGTCGCAACATGGTAGAATAGAAAAAGCGTAGCACTTGGAGTCAGCCTCATAACTGGTGAAGACTAAGTCAGGGTTCCATTTTTTCAGCAATGCAGCAAGAATCCCAAATTTGTCATGGAAGGATGGAAATTAAAAATACAGGAAGCCTGTGTGCGCCACCTTGTGGTGAGCTCCACCACCACATGTCTAACTGTGGCGCTTCAACATTTGAGGACACGTTAGGTTGTGGTTTTCAGGCCACATGAGCCACGGGGGAAAAGTAAGAGCTCCAGGAACCTCCTCACGGGCAAATCCTCAGTCACCCACACAGGGATGGGAACCTACAGCCTTAAGGCAACTTGTGGTCTTCTAGGTCCTTAAGCGTGGCCTTTGGACTGAATCCAAATTCTACATAACAAATCCTCTTATTAAAAGGGGAGCAGCAGAGAAAGATGAAGCTTTCTTGCCTCCTTTTGTGCTTAAAAAAGAACAACTTTGGCTGGACGTGATGGCTCATACCTGTAATCCTAGCACTCTGGGAGGCTTGCGGTGGGAGGATCAATTGAGGTCAGAAGTTCGAGATAAGCCTCAGCAAGAGCGAGACCCCATCTCTATTAAAAATAGAAAGAAATTAGCCAGGCACAGTGGTACATGCCTGTAGTCCCAGCTACTTGGGAGGCTGAGGCAGGAGGATCACTTCGGCCCAGGAATTTGAGGTTGCTGTGAGCTAGGCTTATGCCACGGCACTCTAGCCCAGGCAACAGAGCCAGACTCTGTCTCAAAAAAAGGAAAAAAAAAATCTTGAAATTAGAAAGCCATGGTTTCCCCACCCAAGCACTTTCTCTCTCTCTCTCTCTCTCTCTCTCTCTCTCTCTCTCTCTCTCTTTCTGTCCAGAACTTCTGCTTTCACTCATCCCACATGCACTCACCGAGGCACTGTGCCAGGCTCTGTGCTGGCTGCTGGCTGTCCTGCTATCCCCAAAGCCTGATGCCAGGGGCAGCCATGTCCTGAGCTCCTGTCAGAGCCACATCACTCCCCAACCCCAATCCCCCTCCTCACAGTCCCAGCTGCCCAGCAGTGGCACCAGTTCCACCCTGGGGGTCCTCCCAGTCCCACCCCAATTCCCCCCCAAACTCGTGCATCCCTTCATTTCTCTCCCTTCTGGTCATTATCCTGGTCCAAGCCACCACCATCTCTGCCCTGGACAGTTTCAAAGACCCGCTCACCAACCTCCTGGCTTCCACGCCTGGACCCTGCACTGGCTCTCCACACCCTGATCAGAGTCGACCTTCTAGAATGGGATGAGCAATGGAAATTTCCCTGGAGAAACCGTCCAGGGCAAGTTCCCAACTCCATAACATGACTAAAAGGCAGGGAAATAGGGAAGATGTACAAAATGCATATGTAAAGGGAATATAAAAATTAATATGTAAAGAAGTTTTTTTTTAAGTGCCCCATGGTCGGCACCTAGATCTTTAGCACTACATGCTCACTCCTCAAGCTGTGCTGGAGACCAGCAGCCTCCCATCCTGGGAGCTTCTTAGAACCACAGCCTCTACTCTACCCCAGACCTCCACCCCCAAAAAAGCAGGATCTGCATTTTCTGTTGTTGTTGTTTTGTTTTGTTTTGAGGCTGGTCGAGTGAAGCAGTGGGAGTGCAGATGGAACAGAGAAATCTGTACCTGGTTGTCATCAATTAGTTGTAAACGAGGATCTGCATTTTTAACAGTAGAAGGTGAGCTCCTGTCCTGTCACCTCAGCATCCCGCCCGGCCCTGGCCTGGTCAGCAGGGCCTGCGGTGAGAGAACAGAGGGAGGAATGCATGAGGGGGCCGGTCCCAGCAGTGCCTCTGCTGGCCTGGGCCCCGTGCAACTCTCTCATGTAGAACGACCCTGCTGGCAGGCTTGGTGGAGTCTGTCGTGCAGACACGGTCACCTTGAGAGCCACTGTGTGCAGGGGGAAAATCTCCACGTGATCTGGGGGCAGCTGTAGACACTGAGAAGTCGCCGGTCTGTTATGAAACTTTCTCATTAAAAAGGCAAGAATAAAAAGCACTGTCATCTCGCCTTTCCAGAAAGCAGGGAAGTGCCCAACCCCCTCTCCCATCAGTCACTCCCAGGCCCTCTCCCTGCTTTGCTGTGGCTGGCGTCGCAGGGAGGAGGCTCTCTTCACAGTTGAGTGTATACGGAGTATTTAATGACGATTGGCTAAGATTAGAAGATGGAGTGCATGACGGTGGGGGAGAAGGGCTTGGAAACTACCCACGTGCAGTCATCCGCCACGGGCTAGATGCTGCGCAGACAGCTCTCATCACCACAACAATCGCAGGACATACCTTCAACTCCTCACTTCACAGAAGTAGAAACTGAGGCTCAGAGAGATGACATATCTCACCCAAGTTCTCCCAGCTAGTTGGAGGTGGAGCTGGGACTGGACTCCGGTCTGACCCCAAAGCCCAGCTTCTCAGCCCTCGCAGTAGTACACTGTGCCCGGTTCGCTCACCCATTCTTCAAGCCTGGGGTGGCTCTGATGGGCGTCGGGGGAGTGCTCTGCTCTGCTATCCTCATCCCCGGACATCCTGGGGCACCAGAAGGAAGAACTGGGGCCATCAACCCCAACATGCACACGCACAGCACATGCACGCGCACAACCTTCACCATTCCGTCTGGCCCAGGTGGCCTCTGTGTTACAGGAAACCCCAGAAGGGCTCTAGTTTCTTTCTAGCATTTTTGCTTACAGGCGCCAACTCCCTGGACCAGGCCTGATGCCCTGCCACCCTCATCACCTTCTTGCTGGCCTCCCGGATGATGCTGGAGGTCTGTCTCCATCTCTCCTCACAAAGTCCTCCTTAGCACTCAGAACCCTTCGGTGACCTCACACCTTCCACAGGAAGCAGTCCGAGCACTTTAGTTTTTATTATTATTTTTATAGATTTAGGGAAACAAGCGCACTTTGTCACATGGATAAATTGCACAGTGGTGAGGTCTGGGCTTTTTGTGTACCCATCGCCCGAGCAGTGCACACAGTACCGGTTAGGTAATTCCCGTCCCACTCCCCTGGCCCCACCCTCCTGCTCCCCTGAGTCTCCAGCGTCTTCCACTCCCTCCGTCCACGGTACACGCTAGTCAGCTCCCGTGGTAAATGAGAACACGTGGTATTTGACTTTCTGCTTCTGAGTTATTTCCCTCAAGATAATGGCCTCCAGTTCTATCCGTGTTGCGCAAAGACATCATTTCATTCTTTTTTAGGCTGAGTAATATTCCATGGTATACATACACCACATTTTTTTTATTCAGTCATCCGTAGAAGTCCAAGCACCTTACCGGAGGTTTCCGTGGTCCAGCCCCTGCCCACCTCCCCAGCCTCCCTCCCCCGTCCCTCCCCACACTTTGGACTGTGGCCAACCTGAGCCCCTGTGGCTTCTCTCCTAAGCCAGCTCCATCCCACTCTACCCCTTTTATGGAGGGAGCAGTCCCGGTGCCTACATTGTGTCGGGCACTATACTTGAACCAGGATCCATGGTGAGTAAACCAGAGCTGTCCATACCCACATGGAGCTTAGAATCTGGAGGCTGAGACGGATCTTATTCAAATAATTGTACGAGCAAGCAATTTCAAACCAAGGTAAATGCAATGGAGAAAATGCACATGGAGCTGGAAAAGGTATCAGCTCTAGTGCAGGGGATCACAGGAAAGGCTTCCTCAGGGAAGTGACTTTTGAGCTGAGTCCTGAAGAATGAGTATCAAGAGAACAGCATGTGCAAAGGCCCTGAGGTGGAATTGAAAGATCTGTGTGGCTGAGCATGGAGAGAAAGGGGAGGCGGGTGCAAGGGGAGTTTGGCAAGGTTGGTGAGGTAAGAGGGGGACCATTCAGGGGCTCATAGGCCAGGTCTGTCTGTCTAAGAGCGATGGGAAACCACGTTTAGACAGAGGGCTGGCATCACATGCTTTATTTTAAAAGAACACCCAGTGCCCCCTGGAGAGTGAATTGGAGTAGGCACAAGTGCTTTGTGGAGACCAGTGAGGAGGCTGTTGCAGGACCCAGTGAGGGAGGGTGGAGGTTTGTACCAGGGAGAGAAGGCAACCACAGATACCTCAGAGGTGAAATCAGCGGTGCTTGGTGACAGATGGCGGGGGTGACAATGGTAAATCCTGGCTTTCTGGCTTATTTACCCCAGTGGACAATAGTGTCACTGCCTGAGATGGGCTCAGGGGAGAGTGCGAGTTTGGTTTCAGGCAGGTTGAGTTTGAAGGGCCTGAGGGCCAACCACATCAAGATGATGAGTGTTAGGGTCTAGCCCGTCTAGCTACTCACTACTTGTGTGACTTTGGGAAAGTTATGGAACCTCTTTGGGTCTCCGTTTTCTAAGCTGTCAAACAGGGACTACAAAGACATCTTATTGAGTAGTTGCAAGGATTAAATCTGGCAAGAAGATTAAGCCAGTGGACGTGACATTCAAATGGAAGTTTTGGTTAAGATACCAAGATACAATCGTTATCAAACACAAAAGTGATTGGACAAACACCACAATGCCAGTTTTCAAAGACAACGGTTCTAGAACTGGTTTCCTAACTCACTTGGAGGTCAAGGTCTTGTTAAAATATTTAGCGACATTAAGGCACTGACCTATCAGAGAGGAAGTTGTTCTGGGGCAGGGTCCTGAAGCTCCCTGGTGTGCCTAGTGTTAACTCTTTATTTGCTGGGTCACAGAGAGACCCAGGATATCGGGGGCTCCAGGCGGGGGAGCTGGGGTATCTGTGAGGGAAGGTACTTTGGGGAAGCACCTTTTCACTAGCTGGTACAGAAATATGTCAATGGTTTAATAACCAGTATGGTTGCACTGGTGCATACCAGCTAAAACATCAGCCCTACTTGCACGGTATGGTAGGCAGAATCCTAAAAATGCCCCCCGCCCAGATTCTACATCTTAATTACTGGAACCTGGGAATACAAGGAGACCTCGCTCCCATGGTTACGGTACATCATATGGCACAGTTGACCTAAACAAAGGAAGATTACTCTGGTGGCCTAATGTAATCACGGAGAGTTTTCTCAGGCTGGTAGCAGAAGAGAATGACAAAGACTCACAGCACGGAGCGGGGGTTGATACATCACTGCTGGGAGGGAGGCCACGTGAGAAGGAATGCAGGTGCCTTAAGGAGCTGAGAGAGACGGCCTGGCCACCAACCAGCAAGAAAACACGGCCTCAGTACCGCAACCTTGAGGACCTGAGTCCTTCCAACAACCTAAATGAGCTGGAAGCAGATCCTTCCTCAGAGCCTCCAGGTAAGTAAGAGTTCAGCCTGGCCTCGTGACACCTTGACGTCAGCCTCGTGAGACCCTAAGCAGGGAACTCAGCTGAGCCATGTGGGACTTCTGCCCTACAGAACTGCGAGGTAATGAGTTTGTCTGGCTCTGAGCTGTTGCATTCGTGGCAATTTTTACACAGCAATAGAGAATTGCTATAGAGCAGGGGTCCTCAACCTTTTTGGCACCAAGGACCGGTTTCATGCAAGACAATTTTTCCATGGAAGGGGTACAGGCAGAGCCCAGGCGGTGATGCACGCAACGGGGAGCAGCTGTAAATACAGATGAATCTTCGCTTGCTTGCCTGCCGCTCACCTCCTGCTGTGTGGCCCCCCAGTTCCTAAGTTGCATGGAAGACAATGTTTCCACAGACGGGGGTGCGGGGGGCGGTGGAGCACTACAGCCCAGTCCCTGACAGCCCACGGACCAGGACCTGTCCATGGCCCAGAGGTTGGGGACCACAGCTCTAGAGGGTGTGAAAGAGTGGATTTTAAAGGAGAGCATTTAGGAGGAGCTCTCCAGAGAGGCTGCTAATGTGCTGTGCTATTTCCTTCATCTCGATTCCAGAGGGGACCACTCACTCCCCAGAGTTTGCTCAAGAGACACAGCAGCCTGACCCCCAGCTGAGGACCTGAGGGGGCAGCAGCAGGCGGTGGGGAGAAGGGGCTGCAGGGGAGGGCCGCTCAGAGGACTCCAGGGTGTCCCCCAGGACAGAGCCTGCTGGGCCATTGTGACTCTTGCAGGGGATGCCCTGACAAGCTCCAGCTGAGAGTCTGGGGCCCTGACCTGGGGGAGGGAGGAACATCGGCAGAGAAACGAAAGGCAAGAGAGCCCCCAGAGGACCCCCAAATGCATCTGCAGGTAAGAGCCCACTTTAGGGCCCAGAGAAGGCAAACCCAGCCTCAACTGTCCTTTCGGCGCTCTTTCCTGCCTTCCCCAAGGGGTCTGAACCCATTAGCAAGCCTCCTCACTGACCAAGCAATCGTCTCGTTAAAGCTCACAACTCTCCCAGGCAGGGGTCTTTAATACCCCCCTTTTACAGGTGAGGAAACCCAGGCATGGAGCAGTGAGGGGATTTGCCCGAGATCACACAGTCAGTGAGAGCGGCCCTGAGATGCAAGCCCACCTCTGCCCAAATCCAAAACCCTCAGGAAGACAGCGGCGTGAAGGAGCAGGTGTGGCGCAGACACCAGTGAGGAAAGCGCGGTGCTTTACCGCTACACGGACTAGCTCATGTAGTCTTCTCCGCAGTCCCATGAGGGTAAGGGTGTTATTATCACCAGTATTATTAATCCTACCTTTCTGACGGAGAACCTGAGGCTGAAGGGATTAAGTACTTTGCCAATTCTTCTGATGCCACGTCCTTTGCCTTTTACCCTCAGCTTGGACAGTAGCAATCAGAGACGCTTCTGAAGGTGGATGGAGCCAGACCGGACCTGGAGGGATGGAGCAGATTTGGAGATGCAAGATGAGTAGAGTGTCCTGGGAAGGGACAGCATGAACAAAGACCCAAGAAAAGAAAACCAAGACCCAGAGTGTTCTGGAGACAGTGCGCAGGTGGGAATGACCAGATTCCAGCCCCCAAAGATGCCCTCCATGCCCCCTGCCTGGGTCTGACCTCATCACTATTGCAGGTAACAGTCCACTCTTGCAGGACACTGACTGCCTCCGACCTGCTGTCCCTGACAGGTAGCACTGGATAGGCCTCAGGGTCAGGCTGCCTGGGTTTGCACCTCAGCCCTGCCAGTGACTAAGCATGTAACTACATTACTTTGTTACTCTGTGCCCCAGTTTTCTCACCTGTGAAATGAGGGCAACCATCACAGCCAGCACCCTGTGGGCCCGCTCTGTGCCAGGTCCTGTGCTCAATGCTTCACACACACTCACGGGCTTTTGTGAGGATTGAATGAGTTAATTCATGCAAAGTGCTTAGAACAATGCCTCGCACACAGTAAGTGTTCAACAAATGCTGACCATTACTGCTGTGAGGAGTCTGGCTCCTGGCCAGAAACCTGTGTGTGATCTTTCAGGCTCCCCCATGGGTAATTACAAAGGCTTTACCTGACAGGACCTGTGGGGAAAGCTACTCCCTGCCCCACCCCACCACCACACACCAGACTGGTTGCACGGCCAGTGCTTTGCATTCCTGAAGAGACTGCAGGCAAGAACTTCCCTCCCCCGCATTCTCTTACCCATGTCTTCGTTCTTAGTCAGGGCACCCCCATTCTGAGGCCTCAGTCTGGGGTTTCTGCACCTAGAGACCACCTTATCAGGAGGGACAGGGGAACATGGACAATGCGGTTCTCCACTCTGACGCAATGCAATAGCCCCCTTATCCTCGGTTTCACTTTCCATGGTTTCAGTCAACCATGGTCCAAAAATACTACATGAAAAATTCCAGAAATAAACAACGCCTAAGTTTTAAGCTGTGCACTGTTCTTTGTGTCACAGTGAAATCTCATGCCATCTCCATGTCGCCTGGGACACCTAGGCCAGGTTAAGATCCACTGTCTCAGTCTCAGTGCTTACATTCAAGCAACCCTTATTTCACTTAATAATGACCCCAAAGTGCATAAGCAGTGATGCTAGCAATTTGGATATGCCAAAGAGAAGCCATCAAGTGCTTCCTTTAAGTGAAAAGGTGAAAGTTCTCAAGTTAATAAGGAAAGGAAAGAGACCTCTTATGCTGAGGTCACTGAGATCTACAGTGAGATGAAATCTACGTGTGAAATCAGGAAGAAGGAAAAAGAAATCCATGATAGTTTTGCTGTCTCACCTCATACTGCAAAAGATATGGCCACAGTGCATAAGTGCTCAGTTAAGATGGAAAATGCACTGCATTTGTGGGTGGAAGACATGAGCAAAAATGGGTCCTGATTGATGGCAATGTGTTGCCACTTCAGCAAGGGATCCCCTGACATGAGTCACACCAAGCCATTTATAGCAAGTAAGGGATGCTTCTGTAGATTCAGGAATAGACTTGGACTGAAAATTACAAAAATTACCGCAGAGGCTATGTCTGCTGCTGCGGAAGCTGCTGCCACATTTCTGGCAGAGTTGAAGGAGTTGATTAAGGAGACAGGATACCATCCAAAGCAAGTCCTCAACTGTGCTTGTGAGCTCAAATAAAATCCTAAGTCTTCAGCTGACTACACAGACCCCCACTTGTCCAAGGGAACCCTAGAGAAACCTTAAAACCGAGTTCCCAGCCATGATGGGATGGGAGGTAGGACATGACTCATTATACCCCCTCCCTGGCTAATGGCCATCAGGATTTTTTTCTAAGCACTAAACAGAAACCAGCATTCTTTCCCGATAAGAGACCATAACCATTAAGTGGTTTTAACCAATCTGTGGAGCATGCGTGCAGAGAAGGGTTTTGTGTCCTTGCTTCACCTTTTTGACACAAGAGGGTAGCCATTTCTGAACATGGACCCCATAAAAGGGCACAAAGCACGACTGGGCAGGTGCACGTTTCTCCTTTCATAAATATTCATGACTCCTATAGTTTGTTAAATATGTATATTTGGCCATCTCGCTCAGTATAAATCCCTGTTCCCATTGTCCCTGCCTTGAAGCATGTATTCCTGGTGTCTGGCTGGGGCTTAGCTTTCCAGCCTGTTGGAATGGCCACCCACAGGCTGCAACACTTTATGAGAAAGAAAGCTCTCCTTTCCAAATTAGAAACCTCGTTATTTCTTCAGTTAGCATGATGCAATTGCGTTCTTCTGAAAGAAGATGCCCAATAGTCTCCCCTCACCAATCAGTGCTGACCCAGGGGCTCCTCCCCAGTCTGTGACAAGAGCATCCTGGCTTTAAAAAAGAACTTTCCCTGCTTATAAATTGGCAGGAGGCAGCTGACAACTGTCAGGCTGGAGTTGTCACTGAGGCCACTGTGTCCAGGAAGCCAGGCGCTGGGCTGAGCGGATACGGCTGGGTCTAGAGCAAGGTCTGTCGCTCCCCTTGTGACCGCTCCTCAAGGCAGGGATCCCCATTCCTTGCCTGTTCCTGGTGCTCAGCACAGAGCCTGGCACAATGCGGGTGCCATGATGTTTAGGGATGTGGCGAACATTTGTCACTTCGGTGGTTGTAGAGCGTAGATAAAATATTTTTGTGTTTCTGTACAGTTAGGGCTTCCTGAGCAGGTTTGCCTGAAACCTGGGAGTCCCCTAAGAGCAAACCTTAAAGTTATTTACAATTGTATGGATAGTGAGAGCACTCTGGAGAGATTCACCTAATCCTGGAGAAATGTGTTTACATTTCAAGAGTGAACAGAGACTCAGTTTACCTAGCCCCTGGAAAGACTGATTTACATGCCAAAGGGTTGCAATAAGGTCTCAGGCCCCTTGGTTTCCAAGGAGATTCTTCCAGAAGGGACGGGGGACAGCTGCCTCCTTCCTCTTTATAAGCAGAGAAAGTTTTTTTAGTTCATTTCTCACCTATGACACAGACTTCGTATGCATAGGAGATTTTTCTGGCTTTCTTGTGTCACCTCAGGGCTAAGATTTGGGGTGTAGAGAGATAAGTGACCATCCTTTGCTTTTTAAGTAAATAATGATGATCCAGCTGACCTAGACTGCCTTGTGTGTGCATTCAGCATAAAATTAATAAAGATGTAGATTAAAAATCCAACAGCTGCCCAGCATCTGAACAGCCTTCCTATAGGGTGGGAACCCCCAAGCAGGGGACACAGGCAGGAGTCCCGAGGCAGAGAGCGAGTGCCCCTGCAGCCCGGCAGCTCGGGTGTGAGCACACATCCCAAGTGTAGCCCACGGGCTGCTCCTCTTGGCTTTGACCCTTGAGAGAGTGACAAAAAGATGCCTGGTCACCAGGGATTATGGAAGCCTGGGGTCAGGTCTTTAGTGGTCTGGCAGCAAGTGTCCAGGTGGCAATGCCAGAATAGTTTCCTTCCCGAGCAGACACTGCGTGGGCTGTTCCTGGCTTCTCTTACTTTCTGTTGAGATCTTGCTCCCAAGCCAACCTATCACATCTAGGAGCTTCCCGATGTCCTTCCAGTAGGTTCCTTTTCCCCTTGGTTTAGCCAGAACCCATATGTGAGTTAGGAAAAAATAAAAAATGAAAAATACCTGACAGGCGCAGCTGAACTGGATTTGCTGTTGAATGCCTGTGATTAAAATCTCAGGCCAGCTGTAAAGTTGAAAGGTTGAGCACACGCATGCACTCTCTCCCTCTTTTTGGAATGCCCAGATGTGTCATCTGATAGTGGATGACATTCCATTTTCAGGTGCACACTATACTTATGCCTTCAGCACATCAGGAACTCAACTGGCTGAGACTGGCACTAGCACAGATTGCTCAACCGGGAGAAGCACCAGATCTATTGCTGGGGGCCAGTCGGGGCTCTCAGGGCCCTCGCCTGCCTCACCCCTCTTCACTCGCTCTGGGGAGCTCCCCAGCTTCACACCTCTGTGCCTGTGCTCAGGTAGGGCTCCCTGGAAGCCTTGTCCCCTCCTCTGCCTGATGGGGTTTTACCCTTTGAAAGGCCAGGCCACCCCTGTGAAACACCACCCACCCCCAACTCCAGAACTAGTATTTATCACTCACCCTTGTGTTTTGTGTCAGTGTTTCTCATACTGATTATGAACACAATCATTTCTATACCATCTGAGAGTTTTATTGAACTACAATTTCATTGAATTCCTGGCAGCTACACAGTACTGGTCACCTAATGCTGATCAGTGAACATTTGATGATTGAATAAATGAGTGGATTTAGTTCAGTCCTCTCATTTGAAACACAAGGAAACTGGGGGTCAAAGGAAGGAGTAGTTAAGTTGCTCCAGACAATAGAGCAAGTAAGTGGTGGAGCTGGGACCTGAGCTGAAGTCTGCCCGAATGCAGAGTCCTGTGCACCTTCCATTCCTATGCCCCCACCATGATCATAACCACCAAAATATTATCACCACCTCCACCACCCTCACGCCACCGTCACGCCACCATCACAACCACTGTCATCACCACCAACACTACCAGCAACCGGCACCACCACCACCGTCTCTACCACCCCCTCAACTATCAGCATCGCCATTACCATCATCACCATCACCACCACCACCGTCGCCTACCAACACTACCAGCAACAGCACCAGCTTCACCAGCAGCACCACCATCACCAACACCTGTACCACCGCCTCGGTTACCCCTGTTGCTACCATCACCACCACACTGGCGTCACCACCTCCCTTAGTTCTGCCACCACAGTCGTCATCTCACTGTGTCTCCTATTCTCCTCTCCACTCTCCAGACTTCTGTCCAGTTGTTAAAGAAACGAGCTTTCCCAATACAGTGACTCCCCAGACCTGTCACTGTAAATCTTTTTCTGGTGGCCACCCTTACAGCCTTGGTGGGTTTCGTATAGGACTTTCCGTGGCTACACACAGAATGTGGCACAGATGATAAACAGCTCAGTGTCTATGAGGGGCGCCTGGAACAGCCAGGAACATCATGTTCACAGCGAACAGTTAAGCAGCATGGGTCTTCACCACCACCCTGCGAGGTTTTAGAATATCCGGTTGAAACTGGATGATGAAATCTGCCTTGGCCTTGCTCAAGACCACACAGGTAACAAGTGCAGAGCTAGAATTCAAACCCAGACACGTCTGCCCCCTGAACCAGAGTTCTAAACTGCTAAGCTCTTTTTCACGGCAGAGCTGAGCTTTAGGGCTACAAATGGTGACGGCAGTGAGTCAGCAGGATGGGTTGGAGAGGGAGAGACAGGAGGCAGTGGTTTAAATAGCACGGTGTCCTCCAAGCTTTAGGTGCCTGCTATTCTTTTGGTCTCGCTTGCCCCTCATTCGATTCTGAATTCCTGAGGTCACAGCCTACTGTAATCCATCTTTGTAGCCCCAGCTCCTGGCCAGGGCCTGGTACCCAGTAGTCCCTCAGTGAATGAGAGTTGAATGAATCGATGGAATGTACTATGCGCTTCCAAGAGCAACAACCAGGTCCCATTTGTCTCTGCCCCCCTGGTGCCCAGCAAAGGGCCTGGCATATAGACGGTCCTCATGTTTGTGAGCTGAATGGCCCCTCTGTGGACACCAGGCTCCTCCTAAGTCCAAAAACTCCTCATAAACCCAAAACCTTCTCCGAGAAGCCTTTAGGCCCCTACTCTCTCTCTGTTGTTATTTCATTTAAAAAATTACTTCCCATTTATCTCATCTTCATGGACAATTTAACCGTCCTAGTTCTATGACATGCTTCTTGTTCTTCCCCCCTGGAACCTGATTAGAACATCGACTTAATCTCCTCCTAACACGCTGTGCCCTGGCAGCTTTCCCAAGTAGACTCCAAGCACAGTAGTCAGCCTTTCCCCAGCGTTACTTCTAATTCCGACAATAACCCAAAGGGAGGTATTATTATCTCCGTCTTCCAGAGAAGAAAATGGAGAGAAAGTGTAAGCAATTGGCCTCATAAGTGCAAGAGCTATGATTAGAAGCCCAAGTCCTATTTATTCTAAACCCTGGACTTTTTTTTCATTCCTCCCCACCTCTAGAAAGCTAAAAATGTATTTTTGACTCAACCAGCAAATGTTTAATAATTAGGCCCTTCTATGGCTCTAGCATTAAGGGGAAAGTATATAATAGCTTCATCTACTCTGTGTGTGTGTGTGTGTGTGTGTGTGTGTGTGTGTGTGTGTGTTTGTGTGTGTGTGTTTGCTACTGTGCTCCTGGCTCTCACTTTAATAAATGCTGTGCTCATCACAATGACATAGTGGCTGCCCTCCAGGAATTCACGGTCTAGTGGGGAGTGTTTTGCTTATTTTCAAATTAACATATCATAGAGAATTTAGTCAAAGTCCAGTTGTTTTAACAGATAGAATTAGTATAGAGAAATGTAAGCTAGGTTAAAAGTGTTGACTCAGTAGCTGAAAAGTCCAGAAGAAAACACTTAATATCATGGACGTAGCAAGTGCAAGAAACTGCCTCCACCCCTAGGGTTTGGGGAACAAAAGGAAGAGGTTGGAATTATTAAAAGTAAATGCCAGAGGAGGGCCTGTGGGCCTGGGACCCAAGCCCTGGGGGAGGGGTCCTGGTTGGCTCTGAGGCTGAGAGTGATGAGGATGGTTCTGCAAGTGCTGGGAAAACTGCAAACTGGATCCGGCTGCTGCATGGAAAGGCAATGTCACTGCAAATAGAAGCAGTGCTGGGTGATGCTCACAGGAAGAGGAGACTAGACAGAAGTCCTCAGGAAGCAAACGGGAAGGAGCGGGTCCCTTCTCCCCCATCCAGCTGGTAGCTGAGTGGTCTCTCTCCTTCTCCCTCGCTCTTCCTCTCTCTCTTCTGTCTCTTGATTGCGTGCACAGAACCTAACATGGGAAAAAAAGAAAAATGTGGTTTGTACAATCCCAGTCTGTCTTAGTCTATAGGCAGCTGTAACAAAACACCACAGACTGGGTGGCTTAAAACATTTATTTCTCACAGTTCTGGAGGCTGAGAAGTCTAAAATCAAGGTGTCAGTCCATCCAGTGTCTGGTGAGGTCACTCTCCCGGTTTGCAGACGGCCATCTGCTCGTCCTCACACGGCAGATTGCAGAGCAAGAGGAAGCAAGCTCTTGCTCGTCTCTTATAAGGGTACTAATCCCGTTCGTGAGGGCTCCACCCTCCTGATCTAATTACCTCCCAAAGGTCCCACCTCCTAATTCCTGGGGATTTGGCTTCAACTTATGGATTGGGAGGTGGGGTGGGGGGAAGACGTAAGCACTTAGTTCATACACAGCCCCAGCATCGAAAGCTGATGTAGGAGGGTGGGTTGGAGCTGAGGGACTGTAGCCTAAGACCTGGCACACAAGGTAAAAGGCAAGGCTCTGGGCTGGAAACCAGCGCTCCTGAGTCCTTATCCTGCCTCTTCCACTAACCTGCCATGTGGCTTGAAGTAAGTCACTTTACTTCTCTTAGCCTTGATTTCTTCTGCAAAATGAGACAAATGCCCTAAACTCCTGCTTCTCACATTGCGCTTCTCAGTCTGCAATAGGATCCATGAACAGTCACAAAATGAGCCCCGCCCCCCGCCATATATGTTTTCCCTGTAGTTTCCTATGCTTTGGATTCCCAGGCCAGTAGGGCTCAATGACCGGAACATTATAATATTTCTGTTTAACTAACCCTTTTACCTTTTGAGTTGTCTCCCAGAAACAGCAGTCTCTTCACAGGATAAAAACGCCAAAACCCACCATCCATCACCACCTTGTGACTTCTGAATAACACCTCCTGCACGCCAAGACTCACATCTGTCATTAACCTGAGACTTCTGCATTAGACCTCCTGCACACATTGTTTTCAACACAACCTGCCCCTTTCCTGAACCCCCTATAAACACCCCTACCCTCAGCAGGTCGGGGAGACGGATTTGAGGCAGTTCTCCCATCTCCCAGATGATGTCATCTGCAATAAATTCCCTTTCTTCCTTGGCAGTCCGTGTTGTCTCAGTAATTGGCTTTCTGCACGGCGAGTTATTGGACCTAGGCCAGAACCCCCTGTGGGTGTGGTAACAAGACCAGCAGCACTGGAATCCTGTGGGGGCTTGTCAGAAATGCAAATCTCAGATCCCACCCAGATGTCCTACAGCAGAACCTGCATCTTAGCGAGACGCCCAGGTGCAGTCACATTTGAGAAGCGCTGCTCCAAGGGCTCCGCCTAGCCAGGCAGGCCCTGCCAGGTGAGCTCAGCGATGGTGCGGGAAGACACAGGGTTTGTAGTCAGACAGATCCAACTTGAATCCTCGTTCCGCCCTGGGAGCCTGGGCAAGTTGCTTAGCGTCTCTCAACTTCAATCTCATCAGGAAAAAAATGGGAAAGGGAGTTTACGTGGAACTCACAGGATTGTGGTAAGGATGAAATGAAGGAAGTATGCAAACATTCCCAGCACCAGCAGGGGCACAGGAGTGTTGTGTAGACACTACTGTAGGATCAGAGTGGGTCAGGACAATCAGGGTAGGCTTCCTGGGAGCAAAACTGAAGCTGGATCTCAAAGAATTCACAGGACATGAACAGACACATCACACGCCAAAGGGACTGGAATCTGAAGGAGCTTTTTTTAAAAGGTGAAAATGTCAAATGTTTTAAAATGTAGAACAGGCAGTGCAATAAAAAGGGCATGATTCTTGAACTGCTTTGTATTGGTCATGTGACCTGGAGGTCATCGTGACTCTTCTCCTGGCCTCAGTGTTCACATCTACCTAATGTGATCATTTTGTGATCTTTCCACAGTGAACGTTCCTTATGAGATGAAAAGGTGTTTGTGTAGTGGTTATTTGCAGAAAGACTCCAATGCCTCTGGCTTGGGTGACTGTGTGCCGATTGTGCCATGATCCAGGCTAGGACCTTTAGGAGGATGAACTAGCTTGTGGAGGGAACTTTTAGGTGTGCTGAGTCTGAGGTTCACGTAGGACTCCGCGTGGAGATATCTAGCAGACGTTGCTTATATAGGATAAGAACGGTGCCAAGTAAGTCCCACTTTACCCACTCAGTGTGCAAATATGGTCACGTCCTTGGTTTTCAAATTAATAGTTCAAGCCCCTACCTGCCCTTGTTAACAGAAATCCCAAGATCTTCATTTTAAGAGACCTGTCTCCTTCCCAGCCATCCAAGAACTCTGGGAGCTCCAAGAACTGAGAAGTCCTCAATTTACTACTGCGATTACTCACCACTGTCAGAAGGTGTTACTGTTCAACAACATTCCTGCTGCTGCTCTCAAATGCCAATTCACTCCTTTCATTCCCCAAACAGAACAGCCTGTCGGCCTTAGCTAAGTACAGCCCAGGCACCAGTCCTCCCCCGCTAATCCTGTGTGGCTGTTCATCCACCAGACCGCTGTGGCATGCTGTCCTTTGAGGCCTTTGCTGCCCTTTCCACCAGCTCTGGGACCACAGACAAGATCATGGTGGTCCACCTGCTTCAGCTCTCAGGCCCTCCTCTTCCCAGGGGCGCTGGGATTCTATAAATTCTTGCTCCCCCAAGATCCTCTACTCATCATGGGAAGAGGCAGCGTTGGCTAAGACCCTCTTCTCCCAGAACAATGTGGTCGACTCTAGAGAGACCCTGTGCAGAACCAAAAGATTAGCATCAAAGGCATCTTGCTTGAAAACCGCATTTCTGCCTGCCAGACTTCTGCTGCCTAGAAAGGTGTGGGGGCCTCTGTATGCAGGCTTTGTGTGAGGTCACACTGGGGGTTTCGAGCACTCAGAGAGCAATGGGCCAGAGAGAGGTCCCTGAGCCACACCAAGGCTGGGGGTGGGGAAGGGCAGAGCCAGGCGTGAGGCTGAGGGGTCGGACTGATGGCAGGAGGTCAGACTGGTGGCTGGTCACATAGCCAGGGGAGGGCAGGGTTTCAGGAGGAGAGAGGGGACTGAGAGGACAAGCAGGAGGACTGTCAAGGGCCCACTGGATCTGGCAATTCTAAAGCCATCGGTGGTCTAGAAGCCAGTGGTTAGGAGAGGGTCACAGGAGCCGAAGCGAGGTTGCCGCAGGTATAGGGGCAAGGCAGTGGGGGCAGCCAGCATGGCCAGCTCAGCCACGGAGCCCGTCTGTGAGAGGAGGTGAGAGGAGGTGAGAGGAGCTGGTTGGGCAAGGGGCTGACATCGTGGCTGCACCTGCAGGACACTGAGGTAGCTGGGGCGCTAGCCCTTAACCAAGCTTCTCCAGGGGGTCTCTGGGGCTCTCGCCGTTCAAGCCAACTAACCAAATGAATGTCAAAGGTCAAATTAAAATGATTTCTCATCTTTAAAAATTGGCTGACCGACATGACCGTGCTGGTGAGGAAAGTATGACTCTACTTGGTCAAAGGAGCTTGTGTGTTCAGAGGGGGAGAGAGCTGGTGGCAATGGTGGGGGTGGGGAGGAAGGCAAGACCCGGAGAGGGCGCTTTCGAAGACAGGACAGAGGAGGGAGGATCGTCCTGAATGAGGGAGGGCGTGGGGGCTGAGGCAAAATGGGGTGGCGGGAGAGGGAGACAGGAAGAGTGGATTGGGCCCAGTGAGGTCACCTCGTCATGTCACCTCGTGACCGCCCGCTGAAGGAAGCGCCTTAGACAGCAGAGGGCATTGACGCTGGTCAGGTGGGGGGCTGGTAGGATCGTGGCTGCCGCTGGAGAAGGCTGAGTTAGCTGGTGTTTGCCTTTAACCAGAGAAGACCGAGTTAGCTGGTGTTTGCCTTTAACCAAATCTCCCCAGGGGATTGAGCTGACTTACCAAGTGAATATCAACGATCTAATTAAGATGTATTTCCACACCACAAGTTCTGAACCCTGTCATCTCCACAACTAGCTGAGCAACATTACTGTGCCAGTGAAGACAAGTTGGACTCGACCAGGGCAAAGGCACGAACTCAGTCTATTTTACAAAGATAAATGTGCTGATTTCTTTCAGGGCTGAAAAGGTCCTAAAATTAGATACACACAACTCTGTAAATATACTTAAAAACCATTGAATCGTACATTTTGAACAGGTGAAATTTGTGACATGTAAATTCTATCTCAAAAAAGCTGTTAAAAAAACATCTTGTACCCAACTAATGTGCAGCCTCCGATGAGCAGCAGGCCAAGGGAAACAATAGGTTTTTCCCCTATGATAAAAGAGCGCTTTATTCCCAGAGGATCCAACTCTTCCGAGCTGCCTACACAGGTCCCACCAACGCCAACATCTGCATCTACTAGCCCTGCTGGTCCACGCTGCAGGAGCAGCGCTAGGCTGAACGTTCATTACCACGGAGCAGAGTTCTGGTTATAGAGCACCTGACTTACTCACCAGGCATCCCCAGCACCTAGGAGACCACCTAACACATGGTAGGTGCTCAGTAGAAAGTGTGTTCAATAAATGAAAGAATGACACGTCTGGAAGGAACATAAAGATTTGTTTTTAACATCACTAACTTTAAGGAAAAGAAGATATTGAGAGAGGTTAAGCAAACTGAGATCACTTATCTAGTAAGTGACAGTGAATTCAGTTCGGCATGTATTTACTGAGCATCATGTATAAAGTATTATTCTAAGCACTGTGAGAAATACAGAAGTGGTGAAGATAGAGTCCCTGCTCTGGACAAACAGGGGAAATAAATAATGTTCCCACACAGGGGAGAGGAATGGGACAGACACTAAAAAACTTGGTGTGAATTAGGCTCTGAGCAGGGGGCCTTTTACATGCCTTAGTCCTATTTAGTCTTCGCGGACATCATATCAAGAGGATTTTACTATCCCCAATTTACAGACAAGGAATTTAATCTCAGGGACATGATACACTAAGAGGAGGAAGATTCAGAATTTGAACCCAGGCCTATCAGGTGGCAAAATCTAAGCTCTTTTCACAACACCATTTTAATTCAAGAAATAAAGGCCAAATGAGTTCCAAGGAAGAATTTGCTCACATCTCTTTGGGGGTGGTAGGAAAAGTTTCATGAGAGAAGCAGTACTGGATCACAGAAAATTTCTCGATACAAAGGCAATTTGAGGGCAGAAATGTGGAGATGTGTCACCGTTTGGGTGGAAAAAAACCAGGAGAAATTGTGTATATGAAAAAGGACCCATAACTCAGTTCAGCTGGAGCCAGAGTCCACCTAGGGAACAACTGTGGGAAAAAGGTGAGAGTAGGAATTTGGGGCCATGTCATACACCAATGCTTGAAAGCAAAGAAGAGAAACCTTTTTTTTTTTTTTTTTGAGACAGAATCTCACTCTGTTGCCCGGGCTAGAGTGCCGTGGCATCAGCCTAGCTCACAGCAACCTCAAACTCCTGGGCTCAAGCAATCCTTCTGCCTCAGCCTCCCGAGTAGCTGGGACTACAGGCATGTGCCACCATGTCCGGCTAACGTTTTCTCTCTATATATATTTTTAGTTGTCTAGATCATTTCTTTCTATTTTTTAGTAGAGACGGGGGTCTCGCTCTTGCTCAGGCTGGTCTCGAACTCCTGACCTTGAGCGATCCACCCGCCTCGGCCTCCCAGAGTGCTAGGATTAACAAGCATGAGCCACCGCGCCCAGCTGAGAAACCTTGACTTAACTTGAAGGTGGTGTTTCAGCAGGACCTGATGCAACATAATCAGAGCTGGGTGTTAGGAAAATTAGTCTGTCCACATACATAGGTTGGCTTGCAAAAGAGAGAGAAATTGGAGGGAAGGAATCAGTCAGGAAGTTGCTAAAGTAGCCCAGGGCCAGAAATAGGTGGGAGTTCAGTAGGATTGGAAAGGAGATGATGATTTATATTGCTACATCATATGTGTGTCTGGATATGACCCATCTACATTAGAATTATATAATTGCTGAATACATACATATAGTGGCAATAACAGAGATATTTATTGGGCACTTGCTGTACTGGGCACTTTGCTAAGTGCTTTATGAGCACTAATTCATTTTCTACTCATAGCAGCTTTATGAGGTTGATGTTATTATTATCCCCATTGTACAGATGAGGAAATTGAGACTTAGGGAAAGTAGAAATACACCCAAGGTCATATAATTAGTAATTGTATAGATGGGGCTCAATCCAGATTTGTTTGACTCCAAAGTCCCTGTCATACCTATCACACTACCTACTCAGCCCTCAAAGCCACCTCTTCCTGGCTTGGGCTCCTCCAAATTAACAAAATATTGATGGAAATTTCAGGGCCGCTTGGTATAGTGGAAATAGTATGAGCTCCTGAGTGCCACACAGATCTGAGTGTGGGACCTGGCTCAGTATCTCATGAGCCAAGTGGTGTTGGGCAGGTTACGTGGCCTCCCTGAGCTGATTTCCTTTCTGTAAAATGGAGAGAGCAGACCTACTTCCCAGGGCTGTTGTGAAGATTTAAAGTGAGAACACATGGAACATTCCTAGGCAGTGCAAGGCACATAGTAACAAATGTTCAATAAGTGGTAGTTGTTAATAATAACAGTAAAAGGGCACCCAGACCACGCGAGAAGACTAGAGGTCAAGCCACGTGAGGACCAGGTTAGAGCATTGACACTGCCTACCTGAGGAAGGGAGACGTAACAGTCATCTTCAAGTATATATAGTGATGTTAAGTCAGGGAGACGGAAGATGCATTGTGTGTGACTCACAAGCACAGAACTTGGACCGAGGATGCTGGTCTGGGAGTTTCCAACCACCAGAGGTAACTCACGTGGAAGCAGGGTGTGGGGGGAGGTGTTGGGATCCTGTCACTGGAGGTTTTCCTGGGAAGACCCACGCAAGTCATCTAGAAGGAAGGAACCACAGTGGTAGTTTTCAAACCTGCATGTGTCAGAATTACCTGGAAATCTTGTTAAAACAGAGGTTGCTGGGCCCACTTCCAGAATTTTTGCTTCATTCTGCCTGCTGTGGGGCTCGAGAATTTGTAAGCCTAACTGGTTCCCAAGCGATGCTGACCCTGGTGGCCCATAGCCCACACTTTGAAAACCTAGAGCTTAGTAGTTTCCAAACGCAGGGTCCATTTGGTTTGTCTATGAAAATGCTTCCAGAAATTGCAGGAAAGTCAGAAAAATTATGAAATGCAGCAAGCTTTTCATAATGCTAAATGGATTCAACTGAAAGGATTATCTTTTATTCCAAGATTGGAATCTTCCTACTGTTTCTGACATTAAAATTTCCTTTCTTTTATGGAAAGATGGCAATAGTAGATGGTGATTCTTTTGTTGGTTTGTTTCTTAATGTCTTTATGTGCCAAAACACAAGTTGGCAACCCTGTGGTGGGGCTTAATTTTTTAACAAATCTTTGCGGGCCATGAGTTTCTAAAACGTAGGAAACACTGCATGTCAGTGTGTAAGAGTTTGGACTGAGTGGTTTCTTTAAAAGAGCTCTTCCAAGTCAAACCGAAGGTTCTTAGGTATCTTTTTAAAAAGCATTTACACACCATTTTTGCCTGGCTGAATTCTTTCTCTGAACATATTTGACCTTTTATCAATGCTTTGATGGTCATTATGTACACCTATTACTGTAAAGAGCTGTCAGACCCACGGGCATGCCCTCCAGGAGGCTGTTTAAGAAAGGAGGACTGTTTGTTCCTCATTAAACACCCAGGCTGCATTTCTGTTCCTGTGCAGCCATCCTGCTGCCTCTGCGGCTCACTCTCACTCCATTAGCGTCTCTTCTCCTTGAGTCAGCTTCTTCCTCCACCCACGTGCCAAGAACATTGGGCCATCAGGCTTATTAAATCAGTGCTTTCATTCTGTACATCAATTTAAGTCAATGGTCTGTGACTTTGGGACGATTTATCTCTGCCAAGCAATGAGAGAATAGGCTTCATAAATGATCAAAGAGATTTACTCCCTTCTGTTAGGAAACAGTAATGACAGATATTCATGGACAGATATTCATGACAGATACATGCTGGAACTTGTCCAGAGCAGTTGAGTAACTCGCCCAAGGGTAATTAAGGGGAGAGCCAGGATTCAAACCAGGAGGAGCTCTGTGAATGAAATTGGATGGCTAACCTTCACTCCACCTGGCCTTGCTGGTGTTTTCAACAGTGGGCTGCGGAAGTCTGACCACTAACTAAGTGGAGATAGACAGATATTATCATATGTATGTTATGCTTATTTGCTAATAGTTTTTTTTTAAAGAAATGTTCTGACTTTGTTAGAAGAAACTGAAATAGTTGTTAGTCAAGAATCAAGCTGAGGACCAGTTGACTTCAGGACACTGGCCCTGTGTTGGGCACTGAGCACACAGACGTCAGGAGACAGCCCTCGGGCCCAGGGAGCTCCCAGACTAATGGAACCAGCCGCCAGAGAAGAAAGGAGGACTGGGGTGTAGAAGGGAGGAGCAGGAGGCTGCCATTTTTGTTAAAATCCTTTTACTCTTCTTTGGCCCATTGGACTACATACAGTATCTTTTATTAAAGTTGAACAAAGCCAAGACCCATTCTGTCCATGGGTGCCTGATTTGTGACATCTTTCCTAAGAGGTCAAACGTCCAGCACATAGTTCCACCATTTATTCTCCTTGGACCAGCTCCCTAACTTCTCTGAACATTGATATATCAAGGGTATGTCTCCTTTATAGAGTTGTTTTGAGGGTTATACTGAGATGATGGGTGTGTCAAGCCTAGTACACAACAGGGGCTCAATACTTATTACTATTATTGAGTCTGAAGATTTTCCCTCCTTTTTCAGTACTTCCACAGTACTGGACCACTCACGAGGTAATTAGCACATTCTACTATGTACTGTTATATTGTATTTAATTGTATTATCGTATTATATTTAAATGTAAATATAATCAGAACTGTGCTTATATTAGTTACAACTCTCCAGAGAAACAGAACCAATAGGATGGATGAACAGGCAGGTAGGTAGATAGATCAGAGGGGATCTATTTGGGAGTAGGCTCATGCAATTGCGGAGGCCGTGAAGTCCCACGATATGCTGTTTGCAAGCTGTCATGGCTCAGTCCGAGTCTAAGTCTGAAGGCCTGAGAACCACGGGTACAGCTCTCAGTTTGAGGCTGAAGGCCTGAGAAACTTGTGGCAGGGGGGTGGTGCACTGGTGCAAGTCCCACAATCTGAAAGATGGAGAACCTGAAGTTCTGATGACCGAGGGTAGGAGAAGATGACTGTGGCAGCTCCAGAAGAGAGAGCAAAGTTGCCTTTCCCCTGACATTTTGCTCTATCCAGGGTCCTCAACCAATTTGGATGGTGCCCACCCACCCTGGTGACAGCAGATCTTCCTTACTCAGTCTATTGATTCAAAGACCAATCCTCTTCTGGAAACACCCTCACAGACATACCCAGAAATAAGGCTTTACCAGCTATCTGGGTATCCCTTAACCCAATGGAGTTGACACCTAGAATTAACCATCACCGTGCCTGATAAATTATATATGCTCAATAAATATTAGCTGTTATCATTTTCAGGAGTGGCACTGCTTTTTCTGCATATGAATCTTACCTACTAAATTAAGATCCGTGGGAAAGAGGTCCTGCTGGATGTATTCTTATTTCCCCTCCAGACCTGTGCCCAGCAGTGTTAGGCACATAGTAGTCACTTCATAAATATTTTTGGAAAGGATTATTGCCTATCTTATTTAATTATGAACACGTATGTGATATTCCCAGCATTTTTAGTGAAGGTTGAATTTGTTCTGAAGTTTCGTAGTGCTCATAAACTGCCCTGCTTTACAGTTAGCTGTTTTCATGTCTCTTCCATTGGTCCATGACCATCCTATCAGCAAGGACTGAGTCTCCATCCTCTAAGACCCAGATCAGCTTGTTGTAGGTAGTTGATGCTGGGTGTGCAGAAAGTATCTACATGAAATTAATGATGCCTAAGCTTCAGGGCTACTCACTTGAAAAGAATATCTCCCAAAGCCCTAGTTAATGAGTATACTCAATTCAGAAAGTATTAATAGAAACTATTCACTGCATGAGAAAATTTGAAATGCTTTGAAACCTTGTAGCTCATAGTTGAAAGACACTGAAAAGAGGTTATTCCAAATTTAACAACAATCCTAAAAAGATTTAAATGACATTAATAATAACTATTTGTATACCTAAAACTTTTCCAAACTATCTAATAAATAAAACAAATTTTAATCAACCATGTTGGGAAAACTGAATTATCATTTTATTCTCTCTGTATAAAATAATAATATAGGTTGGGCATGGTGGCTCACACCTGTAATCCCAGAACTTTGGGAGGCCAAGGCAGGAGGATCGCTTGAGGCCAGGAGTTTGAGACCAGCCTGGGCAAGACTCTGTCTCTACAAAAAATTAAAAGTGTGATGGTGTGTGCCCATAGTCCCAGCTACTTGGGAGGCTGAGGTAGGAGGATCACTTGAGCCTAGGAGTTCGAGGCTACAGTGAGCTGTGATTGTGCCACTGGACTCCAGCCTGGGTGACAGAGCATGATTCTGTCTCAAAATTAAAAATAATAATATTATTATTATAAAATTGTTGTAACACAAAGAAATGATAAAAGGGAATATAGCCCCAAAATGTAGGAAAAAAGTGTTAGAGAAGTGTACCTGGCAATTTGATAAAAATATTATGTTATTCTAGATTTCGTAATATTTGTGATGTCTGTCAACTTTTGAAAATTTGTAATTAGTTGTGTTTTTTTCTTATTAAAAATAAGTAATCAAATCAAATAAGTAATCAAATACCTCATAATGTTGTCTTCTTTTCCTTTAAGAGGGCATCCCAAATTGTATAAACCTTAGGCTCCACAAAATCTGGAAATAGCCTGTTGATACTGATTTTTTTAAACGAAAATCTGATTATATCACTCCACAACTGTTAATAGCTTTCCTTGCCTCAAAATAAACTCCAGAATCACTCCCATGGCCTGGCCCCCGCCTGTCTCGCCACCGCTCTCCCCTAAGCCTTAAGCACCAGCTCCCTAGCACTCCTTCCTGTGGTTTCTCCAAGGCCCAAGGGCTTCCTTTGCAGGGAGGGGCTGTTTCCTCCATCTTGACCAATTCTTACCCCCAGTTGTTGCCTGACTAATGTCTATTCACTTTTTAGGATGCAGATTAAATATTGTTTTTTAGGACAAACCATCCCTCCTACTCTAGACAAGATCATGTGAAAATGAAGATTCTGATTCAGTAGGTCTAGGGTGGTACCTGAGATTCTACATTTCTACCAAGCTCCCAAGTTGCTATAGATTGAATGTTTGGGCCCCCCAAAATTCATTTGTTGAAATCCTAATCTCCAGTGTATGGTATTAGGAGGTGGGGACTTTGGTAGGTGACAAGGTCATGAGAGTGGTGCCTTTATGAATGGGATTAGTACCCTTATTTTAAAAACTCAGGAGAGCTCCCTTGTCTCTTCCACCATGTGAAGACACAGAGAGAGGATGGCCAGGAAGTGAGCCCTCACCAGACATCAAATCTGCCAGCACCTTGATGTTGGACTTCCCAGCCTTCAGAACTGTGAGAAATACAATTCTGTTGTTGACAAGCCCCCCAGTCTATGGTATTCTGTTATAGAAGCTCAGATGGACTAAGACACAGGTGATGGGCATGCTGCCTGTCCAAGGACCACATTCTGACTATCCAGGCCCTAGACTTCAGGAAGTCCTTGCTTTACTACCCTGTGTTTCTCTACTGTGCAACTTGAGAATTACATTTATGATAGCTTGTTCCAGATGTCTTCCCCTTATACACGTGGTTCTCAACCAGGGAAGAGTTTACCATTCAGGAGACATTCGGCAACACCTGGAGACATTTCTGGTTGTCACAGCTTGGTGGAGGGTGCTGCTGGCATCTAGCTACAAAACATCCTATAATACACAAGACATTCCCACAGTAAAGAATTAACTGGCCAAAAATGTCAATAATACCGAGGTTGAGAAAGCCTGCTCCATGAGGGTAGGAACTAGAACATCTTATTTTCTGTTTTATTCCCAGAGTCTGGTAGAGTGCCTGGCTCATAGCACAGCATAGCCACAAGTCCCTAAGCATGGTGTCCTCCATTCTCCACCCCAGTTGTAAATGTCTCCATGTTCTGTACATTTCCTTCCATGATAATGGCTGGAAGGTATGAAAAGAGTTCCTAAAATCATGAAATTCTACACAGAAAAAAAACAATAAACAACAGGGATGCAAACTAATGCATAGGGACTTTATGACTATTCTGTAGATGTTTAATAGACAGTCAATGATTTATTGACTGATTACTGAAATGAATGAGTGCTGCACTCAAGAAGATTGGTCAGAAAGTTTGTCGCTGACCTGAGCACAGAGAAGATCGTAGCCACAAAGGAACTGCGAGAACCGTCCTTGGGAATGATAGTAAGGGGTGAAACACTCTGGCCCGCTGCAGCGCCAAGGACAGACATGGCAATGCCACTGATTTCTGCTGACTACCTTTCGATTGCCAAGGCTGGTCAGCCTGGGACATTCACTTCAGCCTCTCTTGTCTAGAAAGCACTGAGAACTGGACATTATGTGTTGCTCCATGAATTAGTGTTAAACGTGTTTTGGGACAGGATCTGTCTTAGGAGTTTTTACAGAGCTTTGCCCTGAAGGCATAGGTGAATGTGCTGGTTTGCATTTCGAATGCTGTTACA
>NW_012138302.1:13279690-13322038 GCF_000956105.1 Propithecus coquereli
TAATTAAGAGTATAGTTTATTATATCTCAAACAAGAGGCAGTACAATTAACCAAAATATGTGCCTAAACTATCGGCACAGTTTTGCCATCTTAGCAGTAGCTTGTTTAATACCAGCAGCAAAGAAGCCTCGAGAGCAAGTGGCAATGAAATCGCCAAAGGAGTTTTCCACAGCTTATTGCAAATTGAATATATTTCCTTGCAAAAAGTGGGCCAAAGCCTGGAAAAAGTCATAGTCAGTTGGTGCAAGGTCTGGTGAATACAGTGGATGACAGTTTCCAAGTCCAGCCTCTGTGGTTTGAGCAGCATTGTTTGTATGACATGCAATCAAGTGTTGTCTTGCAAGAGGATTGGTCTGTCTCTATCGACCAATCTCAGCTGCTTAATCACAAGCGTCCTCATCATTTTGTTCAGTTGGTTGCAGTAGACATATGCTGTTATCGACTGACCAGGTTTCATGAAGCTATAGTGAACAATACCAGCGCTGGACCACCAAACAGACATCGTTAGCTTTTTTTGATGAATATTTGGTTTGGGACTGTTTCAGCACTTCATCTTTATCCAACCATTGCGCCAAACACTGGCGATTGTCATAAAGAATCCATTTTTCATCACATGCAACAATACGGTATAGAAATGGTTTGCCTTTACGTCGTGGTAGCAAAGAAAGGCAAGCTTTGAGACGATTTCTCTTCTGATGCTCATTTAATTCAAGCAGAACACATCTATCAGCTCCTTTACCTTGCCAATTTGTTTCAAACGGTTCAAACTATTGTTGGAATAGTAACGTCAAATCTTGCTGCTAATTCACATGTAGGTTGAGATGGATTCACTTCCACTACAGCTTTCAGCTGGTCATTGTCCACCTTGATTTCAGGTCGCCCACATAGCTCATTTTCAAGATTAAAATCACGAGAACGGAACTTCTCAACCATCAGTGCACTGTGCATTCATTAGCCACATCCTTTCCAAATACTTCGTTGATATTTCGAGCTGTCTGTGCTGCATTTGTTCCACGACAGAACTCATATTCAAAAATAACACGAATTTTTGACTTATTCATGATTTCCCAAAAATTGTTCTAAAAAAATTTGAAAGATTACCACAAGCCAAACGATGTGTTTGAAAGACTGAGGATGTGCCTTCATAATAAAAATAAAACAAGAAATGTCAAATATAGCGTCAGAGATATCAACTGTCAAACTTAGTACTTAAGGAAATCAGACATTTCATACTTAATAACCTTAGTTTCTTTTAGAGAGCCTCTCTCTGTTTATTATTTAGTCTGACAGTTTGAAAGTAAGGATGATAAAAATTCACTGAAACTTTGCTCATCATAACAAAACTTTGGAAACAACTTAAATAGCCTTCAATGATAGACTGAACGAATTAAGCTACACAAGTATAACTGTGTGCGCACACAGCTATATACATATGTACAAGCACACAATGGAATATAAAGAAACCATTAAAAATATCTATAGCATATTGCTAAGTTTTTAAAAAGCCCACGTACAGTCGATCTTATTTTGTAAAATCATATGCAAATGTGTATATGGGCCTAGAGACGTGCCTAAGAGGAATGTCATGAAAATGTGAACTTAGCTCTGAATGATGAGATTTGAGGTGATTCTCTGTACTTTCCTGTACAGTTTGTATTGTTTAGAAGAATATAGCCCCTGTTTATAGAAGCAATAAAACTATTTTACATAAAATATAATGTTATAGCTCTTATTAATCTCTTTTCAAAAAATATCTCTCCTTCTAAGACAGCCGTGCTTTAGCAAGGGCTAATTCATCAGATGGATCCATTGACATTTTGGAAAGAAGACAACAGCACCCCTAAGGTGTCGTGGCCCGTTTCTGGGGACAAGGAATGAACACAGAGACAAAGAGAAACACACACACAAAGACGGCACAAGACTGCAGCGCCTTCCTGCTGCAGCGTTTTTATTTTTAACACAGCCTGTTTGGCAACTGTCCCACCGCAATTTCTTTGTTCCCACACTGTCCCAACTCAACACACCCCGTTCCTTGTTGTTTCGTCTCCAGAGAGCAGATGTTTGCATCTGAACTCTATAGCCCCTCCTGTTTGCAGGGTTAGGGTGCACTGGCTCGTTTGCAAGCCCACAGGCATGTTCTGAGAAAAACAACAAGGAACCGTTCCCAGACAAAATGTCCTCTACACTAAGGGAAGGGAGAGGAGATGGGCTCCCGTAGCTTTGTCTACTGCTCACATCCTGATGATGTCCAGTTATCATTTCTTTGCACCAGACCCCATGACCCCTGACTCATGTTTCCTCCCACTCTGCCCCAGCACTGATCCTAAACCAACGTTGTCTGCTATGCTTGTAAACCTCCCCGTCCACCTTGTCATCCAAAGCAAAATGGCCAGAAAACATCTTCAACTCCTCTTCTTTTCCTACCTTCTCCTTAAGTCTCTCTCAAACTTTTCATCTTCTTTCCATTTACACTCGTACTGCTGTAGCTTGTAACTCCTACCTGGCCTCACTTCTGCTCACCACTGATTCATTTTCCTTCCTGCAGTCAGAGTGATTATTTCAAATGGAGGGATTATCATTGGCACTCTCTTCTAAAATCTGCCAATAGCTGTTTGAGTCAGGGTTTTCTGTTATGTGCAGCCAAAATCATCATGAATGAGAAAATGAGTGAATGAATCAATGAATGAGTCAATCCACTGGCATAAGAAATCCAATTCCCCTAGAACTGAGATAGTCTTGCCTTGGAGATTTCAAAAACTTCTTCCTGTTCCTGAGAAACTCAAGGCAATAAGATAATAAATTTTTGATTATCTAGAAGTTTGCTTATCATAGTTTTCTGGATAAACTCAGTTTTTAGATGACAGCTACACTTTGTAAGGGAAAAGAATCCTCTATTAAGGCTTTATATTAAAACAAGGATAAAATTCTTAGAGAAGTTCCAGGGTCAATACACATTCAGTGCAGTCTCCTAAATTTTAGCATGCACAAGAATAACTCAGAGACCTTTTTAAAAGGCAGATTCCTGGGCCCTACCTCTGGAGATTTAAATTTAGTGGGATGTGGTAGAGTCCAGGACTCTGCATTTTAGCAAGCATTTTGATGCACTTACTCTGCAAACCATACTTTAAGAAACTCTATTCTAAAACTTCCACTTTATATCTATGGAATAGAACCACAAGAAATGGTGTTTCACACAATAATCAAGGGAGTAAATTCAAATGATGGAAAGATCCAGAAGGTGGGAGTCATATCTTGGCATCACTATTCACCATAAGACAATGATCAGACAAGCCACTTAACCTGAGTCCAAATGTCCCCATTTATTAAAAATAACACAGATTAATAGTTTCCTGCATTGCCACCCCTCAAGCTGATTGTAGAGATCAAATGATCTCAGTACTTTTATATACAAATAAAAGAAAACACTATTTGTTAGGACTCTGGTGTTTATCGTGCTCCTTAATTTAAAAAAATAACTATTTGTGTTCATTAGGCTCTAAGAAAGGCTTTAAGAAAGAAATGGAGACTCACATTTTAGAAAGATTGCAAGGTGGCCAAAATATTAATACGAGGGTTTAGCTTAACTTCTAGTTAACCTAAAAAATCATTACCCAGAACATCCTATTCCTAAGCATTCTAACTGACTGTTTTCATGGTTCACCAACTCTGTAAGTAGTGCACAATTATGAGTAGATTTCCTGTCAAAGGGGGCTGCTTTGACTCCAGCAAAAATCAATGGGTCCAAGGTTACAGGTGATTTCATTCATAAGGTCTTCTGGAAAAAATAAAACTATAGTGATTGAGAACAGGGCAGTGGGTGCCATGAGCTAGGAGTAGGGGAAGAGTGTGACAACAATGGGACAGCAGGAGGAAGTTTTTTGGGGTGTTGGAACTATTCTGTATCCTCATTGTGGTGGTAAGTACAGAAATCCTTATACATGCTAAAATTCATCAACTGCACAAAAAGATAAGCAGTTTTACTCCATGTTAATTTAAAAATATACAATAGGTCAGGCATGGTGGCTCACACCTGTAATCCCAGCACTTTGGGAGGCCGAAGAAGGAGGATCACTTGAGGCCAGCTGGAGAGCAGCCTGGGCAACACAGAGAGACCCATCTCTACAAAAAAAATTAAAAAATTAGCTGGGTGTGGTCAGACGCGCCTGTAGCCCTAGCTACGCAGGAGGCTTGAGGCAGGAGGATCACTTGAGTCCAGGAGTTCAAGGTTGCAGTGAGCTGTGATTGTGCCACTGCACTCCAGCCTGAGTGACAGAATGAGACCTATCTCTAAAAAACAATAATAAAATAAAATGCATTAATTGGCCCAACTCAAGGTTGTTAGGTTCATCTGCGTGGATGTTCCCTCGTCCCCCGGTTCCCAGGGTCAAGAATGAGTACTGGTACCAAGTCCAGCCAATGACAGAGGAATCACAGATACAGAGCAATTTTTAGACAGTTTATCACATAAAAGAAAGAATGAAAGTACAGAAGGAAGCTACTCAAAGCGAAATATGTTCCAGAGAGGGTGGAACAGGTCAGTCCCCATGAATGGAGAAAGATGCTAGAGGCTGAGCAAGTGCTGCCTTTTATAAGCCCACTAGTTTGTCCCGCCCTTCCCCTGGCAGGATTGGTTGTCATTTCTCGCCTTTGAGGTGATTGACAGGTTGGTGTTCTATAACAGATCACATGACAGGTTACATAACAGCATAGGTTATACGATAGTTTCCCTTTCCAGGCATATGTCTTTTCTGGAATTCTCCATGAAGCTCCACCCATGTTATGCTAATTGGATGGTAATGACCTCTGTCAGTTAAAGGTTACTAGGAACATTTCACTATGTATAGTCCCACCAGGGAACAGTTCCTAGTGGCAATTTGGTTCCTAGCTACAATTTGGTTCCCACTCTCTGCCCCTAGGCACATCCTTGCCACTCCTTTACCCTCCACCCAGACCTAACAAAGTGACTGTTTTCCTTGCCTACATAAAAGCAATCCAAAGGATCGGAGTTTGTGGAAAGAGTAAAGAAGAATCACAAAGTATGAGGAGGGTAGGCAGGAAGGGAGAATTAAAACAAAAAACAAAAAAACAGGATTGCTGAATAAACAATTGTTCTGAGTACTTTTTCATTGCTTTTTACTTTTCAGAGTTGTTTCCTAAAGATCAGTTTTATCTACTTTTAGGGGTTTCGTCCTCCTCCTCCCAAGTGTAAAACTATTCTGATTAACCAGTAATTTCCCTTGTCTCTCCTACACAACGCTCAACAACTCAGTTAATTTTTAGGTTGAACTTTGCTTTCCAGATTACCTTATACCCCAAAAATAGTCAGAACAGAAAATAAAGCCGTGACAGTTTCAACATCTGAATTCAGACAGGACCAGGGGAGGCATTTTCCATACTTTATACCTCAGTTCCCTCCTCCAGGCTTTTTTTTTTTTTGAGACAAGGTCTTGTTCTGTTGCCCAGGCTAGAGTTCAGTGGTGTCATTATTGCTCACTAAAACTTCAAACTCCTAGGCTCAAGTGATCCTCCTGCCTCAGCCTCCTGAGTAGCTTGAGTAGCCTGGCTAATCTTTGTATTTTTTTTATAGAGACAGGAGTCTTACTGTATTGCTCAGGCTGGTCTCAAACTCCTGGCCTCAAGCAATCCTCCCACCTAGGCCTCCCAAAGTGCTAGGACTACAGGCATGAGCCACCATGCCCAGCTGGTTCCCCCCTCTTGATTGGAGCTTCTAGAGATGTAATGCAAGACAAACCTGTACTTTTAATTTTCTAGTAGTTACTTTTAAAAGTAAAATTTATTTTAATACTGTATTTTATTTACCTCAATATATTAAAATGTTATTTCAATGTGCGATTAATATAATAATGATTAATGAGCTATTTTACATTCTCTTTTTTGTACTAAGTCTTTGAAATCCAGTGTGTGTTTTACATTTAAAGGGCATTTCAAGTTGGACAAGCCAACTTGAAATATGAGCCAAAATAAAATCTTAAGCCCCTCAGCCAACTAAACGGACCCCCTCTTGGCCAAGGGTACTCCAGAAAAACCTTACAGCTGAGTTGCCAGCCATGAGGAGAAGGGAGATCAGACACACCTGTAAGACAAAAGTTAAATCACACTTGCAAGTCAATTTACTTAACAGATCACTTGAGTCTCGGTATATATCCGTGACTTCTCTCTGATTAACAGACTTCCGTATCTTAACTTAAAACATGCCAAGCCTTTAGACAAAGCTTCATTTCTTTAACGAATTGCAAATCAAAGACTCTTTAAATCTACCTATAACCTGTAAGCCCCTGCTTCAAGATGTCCTGCCTTTTCAGGCCAAACCAATGTACACCTTCCATGTATTGATTTATGACTTTACGTGTAATTCCTGTCTCTCTAAAATATAGAAAACCGAACTGTAACCCAACTACAGTAGGACCACTTGCTCAAGCCTTCTTGCACATGGCTTTCTGGACCATAGTTGCACATATTTGGCTCAGAATAAACCTCTTTAAATTATTTTGCAGAGTTTGGGCTCTTTTCCGTTAACAGGCTGTCATATAAGACAGTTCAGGCCTAGGTTATTCACTTTTGGAGCCCTGTGCAAACAGCCGCTCACTCTCTGGACTTTGACTGCTATTGAATATTTGAGCCCTTGCCTACGATCTTCATTCATTCATTGGAGAACAAGATGTTGTTTGCCCTAAAGCTCAGTCTGTGGGGGTAAGAGACACATAAAAAAACAATTATGAAATAACATGAAAGAATGATGACACAGATGCACACGATTTTATGAGCAACTGAAGGAGGAAGAATATGTCATAAATGTAGCTGTAGCTTCAGGGGTGTGTTATGTTAGCTTTGTGAAGGGGATGGGAAAAGGCATTCCAGAGGTGCCAGCTTGAACAAAAGCACTGAAATAAGGGATGGTGAAGCCCGGAGAATGGCCTAAGAGTGCACGACATGAGAAAGATGTGTAAAAAGAAAATGAAAATCTCAGGGCCATTCCCCCCAACTCCTTATGCAAAAGGAAGGTAAAGGCCTCATAAGCAAAGACATGCAAAATGTAATTTTAGGTTCCCAGGCTACATCTAGCTCCTAAAACTAAAGTTTGTTTGATTCCACACTAATAATGAATTACAAGTTTATCTTCACAGATGCGGAACAGGAGACAGACAGGATCAGACATTCTTCCACCCACCCAGGGAGGGACATCTACATAATTGATGCTTCCTTCACTCCCTTTTTCACTTCTAATATTTGCCTAATCTTACGTAAAATGTAGATTTCCTGGGCCTCACAAGAATCTAGCCGTTTTGCCTCACTACGGTCCCCACAAACTCCCCTTCAGAAGAACAGCCACAGGTCTGTTTGCGGTTCATGTTTTCCCCAGGCACCTACTCAACTTTGGGTTGATAAACCTCCACTGTTTGAGATTTTTGCCTCAGCCACTTATTTGGGAGACAGATGAAGAAAGCAGAGGCAGCTGGATAGGTGAGCAAGGCCAGGCAGAGAAGGGCCTGGCACCTCATGTTTGACTTCTAAAACAAAACATCTTGAAGCTTCCTAATATTTCAGAAGAAATGCAAATGACACTGGATTGAAGCTTTTGCTGGGAAAGTTGGCTGCTCCCCTAGACTGGTTGCTCGGTGTTGGCGGGGCCCTCTGTTTTGCTCACCACCCCAACGGGGCCTGCAACACTGCCTGGCACAGAAGGGCCCTGTGTGGTCTATGCCGGCTGGAATGCCTTCATTCCTTCTCCTCCAAGCCTCCCCGTGTGCCTCAGCCCACAGGAAAAGGGGGAAAGGTGCCAGCTGCAGCCTTCTGTGCTTCAAAAGTCCTTCGGAGTTCACCGACAGGTCTTCGTCTTTCCGCGACGCTTCCTCCTGTGTAAAACGGGGCTCACTACCCACCGCCCAGGACTGCAGTGTGGCTCAAATGAATTTACGGAAAGTGCCCCCCTCAAAACAAAAAGGTGCCTCCTGAGGCCTTGCGCCCATGGAGTGACGTGACCTGTCCAAATCAAAGCCAGGTTTCCACCTTCCAAGGCCCGGGAAGCTCCTGCCCAGCTGCAGGGTGACTGACTCAGGGCCTGGGCACCTCCCACTCCTCGGGAGATAACCCGACGCGTGACCGTTTAATGAGTGTCTCGAGGAAACGCCACACAGGGAGGAGAGGAAGGGGAGGCCCTGCAGCCCCGCGGCCCGCGACCCGGCATTCCCGCGCTGTGCTGCAGAGCGCCGCTGACCCCACCAGCGCCCCTGCCCCGGGTCAGCCCCTCCTCCTCCCGCGGCGGCGGGGAGAAGAGGGTGGAGCGGCCTGACTCCCACAGCCAATGAAAGCAGCGGATTCCTGGTCCGATTCCCGACGCGACTCGCCATTGGTCGCCGCCCGGGTCTCGGCCCACCGAACCTTGGCGACCCGAGCCAATCGCGAGGCGGCGGGCGATCCCCAAGCTGCTTAGGCGGCGGGCGGCGGGCGCAGAGCTGGCCGAGCGTGGAGCGGGCGGCGGTGACAGGCGGCGAGAGCCTGCAGCCCTCCCCGCGCGGCACGCTGCGGCACCATGGAGCCCGCCGTGTCGCTGGCCGTATGCGCGCTGCTCTTCCTGCTCTGGGTGCGCCTGAAGGGGCTGGAGTTCGTGCTCATCCACCAGCGCTGGGTGTTCGTGTGCCTCTTCCTCCTGCCGCTCTCGCTGATCTTCGACATCTACTACTACGTGCGCGCCTGGGTGGTGTTCAAGCTCAGCAGTGCGCCGCGCCTGCACGAGCAGCGCGTGCGGGACATCCAGAAGCAGGTGAGGGCGCCGGGCGCGCCCGGGGCCCAGAGACGCGGGCTCCGGGAGACGCGGCGGGCGCGTGGATAGCGGTACGCCGGCGGCGAAGGGATGCGCGGTGCAGTGCGGAGCCAGGACTCCACCGAGGAGCTGGCGTTGGAGGGGGATTGGAATGAAACAAAAATGGATGGGAGGGTTCCGGGGAAGGAACAGAATAAGCAAAGGCAGTGGGGAGCAAAACATTGCACTGATGTTTATGGAGTGCCCACTGTGTGCAGGGCACGTGCGGGGCTGTAAGGAATCCTAAGACAGGGGAAGGTGTGCAACGCTCAGGTAACTCTCACCAGACCCAAGTGTTTTGGAGGAGGAAAGGCTTGGGGGGGGGGTGGAACTGGGTCTAGAAATTGGGAAATAGGGTAAATGATTGGGGGAAGGTGTGTCAGGTGAGAGGGAAGGCTGGGAAGGGGGAAAGTGTGGGGATGGGAGGGGGAGAAGGTTGGAAAGTTTGTTTGGAGCTAGGTTGGAGAGGGGCCTCGATGCCAGGTTTGAGTTTGGAGTTTATTTTGTAGCAGCAAGGTGCTTTCGCTGCATTTAGAATAGAGGACTAAAGCGAAAAAGTAGAACCCCAAGGGAAGAGCCTCACAGCCGCTGGTGATGGAGGGCTCACTCCTGGACAAAGGTAGTCGGTCCATCTCCCAGGACCTCTGACATCCTCCCTGGGCCAGCACCCACAGAGCCTGTGACCCTGCTGCAGCTCACAGAGGAGCCTCCTCCACATCCAGATCTGGCACAGGCGTGGGGCAGGGCAGTTTCTTGGCTCCCTCTGCCCTCCTTATGTTCCTGTCTTACGGGCATCAGGTTGCAGAGAGCTTCTGTTCCCTGCAACCACCCTCCAGTAGGTGTAGCAGCCTCCATATTCTGTTTGCTCTGCTCTGGTGCTGCGGGCAAGAGCGGGAAGATGGATGCAGAGAGACATTCTTGTGAGAGAGAAGCCCTTGGGCCTGGTGGGAGCCCTGGGTTTTGCTGGCCACAGTCACACGGCTCCAGAGCCCTGCCTACTCTCCCTGCCCAAATGCACTCTCTTTCCTAGCTCTCTCCACAAGTTCAGATTCTCCACTTACCTGCATGTCTCCTCCATCAGGCTGTGAGCTCCTGGAAGGCAGAGACTGTTATCTGACTCACCTTTGGCCCCGGGGCCTGCTCAAAGCAGCCTAGTGAGTGCTTATCAACCGAAACTAAACCAACTGGCTCACTGTGGGCAGGCAGACAAGGGGCCCCGCTGGACTAGCCCATTGCCCTGACCTGCCATGTGCTGCACCCTGTGCCATTGATGTCCATTATTTCTAATCCTCACAGCAACCCTGGTAGGTCTTGCACCTGTTTTTACAAATGGGAAAAAAATGAGGTTCAAACTGAGTTATGTGCCCAGAATGACGTAGCTGGTAAATGGGGCTAAAGCCCAGGATATCTTAATCTCAGAGTCCAAACTCCAACATCTCTTCTTTCCCATGCTTCTCCCCACCCCCAATCCTGTAGGTCTGGTTCTACAACACCTGGTTTGTTATAGTAGCTGTCTGACCAGTTGCCCCTTTTCTGGGCCCACCTCACCTCTCTTTGGCCTGCAAGTAGTAGTCTTCGAGTACCTGCCCAAAATCTTGATTGGCTCCCATCAGGATCCAGTCCAATCCGTGTTTCAGGCTTCATGGCTTCCACATTCACTTCCTGTGGCCCACCGTCCAGCTTAAATGCAGCACCCCTAATCCACTCTCTCCTACCTCTACGTTTGTATCAAGTCCTGGGGCTACAGAGTAGGGCAGGGGCCAGGCCTGGTTGGTCAGGTAATCCCACCTCTCATCCCTTCACTCCCAGCTCGCAGGAATCCCTTCCTCAATACCTGCCCTCTCCCAGTTCTCTGGCCTCTGCTCATAGGAAAATCCTTCCCCATGTTGAGCTGTTGGGCCAGCTCCAATGCAGCCTCCTCCAGGAGGCCCGACCAGTATTCAGTAGGACTTCTGGTTGCGAGTTAAAGAAGCTAAATTCAAACATGCTTGAGCAAAAGGGGACTTTATTGGTCTGGGTTCTGAAAAGTCCAGTTGTAAAACTGGCCCAGGCATGGCTATATCAGGACCCCCTCTTCCCCATCTCCATCTTTCCATCCATCTGTCATCTCTTCGCTCTGTTCTCTCTGGGTTGACTTCATTCTTGGGAGACTGTCTCCCTGTGGAGGCCCCAGCAGTTTCTGGCTTATATCCAAGCAGCTTAGAAACCCCAGCAAAGAGAGAGTGCCTCTCCTGGAACTGGTGTCATTGCTTGAGTTGGGTCATAGGCCTATCCCTGAACCTGTGGCCAGGAGGATTGAATCAGATCTCAGTCGTGCACCCACCTCCTGGGGTGGGGGAGTAGTATTAGCCTCACTAGACCAAAGGAAGTTGGCATTGTTAGAAGCAGAAGAAAAGGAAGTGGATGGTGGCAGGTCAGAACAACAGATATCTACCTCCCCTGCTCTTATCCATCTCAACAGGAAAGGAGCACTTCCTCCTGTGTTCCTGATGGGCTTGTCATCCCCTGGGCAAATTAGTCTCTGTGTTTTGTGCTCTGGTCACTTACATTAGAGGTTTTGCAAAAGCTGCTCCTTCCATTGGCTTGGTGGTCCTTTCCTGTCCCTTCTCTCCCCCAAGGTGATACATGAATTAACACATGTGAATGCTTAGAACAAGGCTTGGCACATAATAAGCCTCAATAAGTGTCGGCTCTTATTCTGTGGAGTATTACTACAAGCTCATCTATCCTGCCAGGCCTGAAGTCATACAGTCCTGGCTGTGAATCTGGGCTCTGCCATTCACCAGTCGTGTGACATTTGGCAAGTTATTTTGCTTCTGAGTTTTCTCATCTGCAAAAGGGTGTCATCCTAACTCCCTGGGATTGTTTTGAGAATTAAACAGGACAGTGTGCAATAGGTGCCTTGCATGGTGGGGACACCCAGTAAATGGTACATTCTTATCATTGCCATTATTACCATTATAAAACCTTTTCTGAACTTCCCAGTTAGAATTAATGTTTTCAAAACATTTTGATCCTGTATTCTAGTTCTTTCTTCATTCTGCCTTGTGGTATAGCAAGATGTTGGCTTTTCTGCCGGCCTCGCTAACCAGGGAGGTGCCAGAGGGTAGGGCCAGCAGGGCTTTCCATCGTTCCATTCCTCCCAGTCGCTGGACGGAGGCATCCTTCCCAGATCCCTCTCCCTGAAAGCAGAGCTGCAAGCTGCTCTGGGGATCCTGGTGGAGCCAGCTCAGCCTCTGTCCCCTGGTTGCAGGTGCGGGAATGGAAGGAACAGGGCAGCAAGACCTTCATGTGCACGGGGCGCCCTGGCTGGCTCACCGTCTCACTGCGGGTCGGAAAGTACAAGAAGACACACAAAAACATCATGATCAACCTGATGGACATTCTGGAGGTGGACACCAAGAAACAGGTGAGAGCATCACTGTTCCCGGGGTCTGGAGCACTGCCCCTGGTGCAGGTGACTCAGGGAGATGATTTTAGCCAAGGGCATGCCAGAGTGAACAGGACCAAGACCCGTGGTCATCACGTAAGGCTCCGTCCACCATTGCTGTCCTCCAAAGCCTCACAGCCACCAGAGGGAGAGATGGGCCATAGTCCCATCTCACAAGAGGACAAACTGAGAGCTCAGGGGGACCCTTTGGTTGTCTGCAGTTCCACAGGAAGTCAGGGATGGGGAGACCATGGGCAAAAACGAGAGGCAAAAGGAAACCCAGTTACCCTTCCCTGGTAAGGAAACTTGCTGGTGAAAAATGGACTACGAAGGTGGCTGGCAGGTGTGGGCCTTATTACAAGCTTCCTGGAGATCCACTTGTTTAATAGCCTTAGGAATATGCATAGTCTTTGGCCCATCTAGTAATTCTACTTCTCGACACCTGGCGTAAGGAAAAAGGAAATAGGCTTCAATGTAATTAAAGATAGCCAACACAAAGACAGATTATATCACAGCTTTATCTCTAATGAACCCAATAGTCAGGGAGTCATTAAGTATGGTGTATCTGCTTTCTGTCACTGTGAATTAGTTTGGAGCTAGAGTTCTGTATAACTGGAATATACAGTACTCTTTTTTTTGTCTAGCTTCTTTCACTCAGCATAATTATTTTGAGACTCATTCGTGTTGAAGCATGTGTCAATAGTACATTCTGTTTCACTGCTGAGAAGTGTTCCATTGTGTGGATATATCGCAGTTTATCCATTCACCTGCTGATGGACATTTTGGCTGTTTCCAATTTGGGATCTATTACAAACAAAGTGGAACATTTGTGAACAGTTTGTGTGTGGACATATGCTTTCCTCTCTCTTGGGCAAGTACTTAGGAGTGGAATGACTAGATCATATGGTAAGTATACATTTAATTTTTTAAGAAACTGCCAAATTGGTTTTCAAAGTGGTTGTACCATTTTACCCACCAGTAGTATGAGTGTTTTAGTTGTTCCATATCATCATAAACTTGGCATGGTTAGTCTTAGTTCTAGCCATTGCAATAGGTGTGTAGTAGTTTCTCATTGTGGTTTTGATTTGCATTTCCCTAATAACTAATGATTATGCACATTTCGTGTGTATACTTGCCATTCATATATCTGGAAACAAGTCCTTCATCAGATAAATAATTTGCAAATATTTTCTCCCAGTCTGTGTCTTGTCTTTTGAAAACCAAAAGTTCTTAATAAGTCCAACTTACTAATTTCTTCTTTTACACATTGTGTTTTTGATGTCTTATTTAAGAAATCTTTGTCACAAAGGTTTTCTTCTATGTTTTCTTCAAGTTGTTCCTCAGTTCAGCTCACTGAGGCACTGTTCACTTTTAAAATTCTTTTTTCTCTCTCTGTTTCATTTTGGATAGTTTCTGTTGCTATATATTTAAGTTCACTAATCTTTTCTTCTACAATTTCTAATTTGCTGTTAGTCCCATCCAGTGTGTCTTTCGTTTTAGACTTTGTGGTTTTCATTTCTAGAAGTTTGATTTGGGTCTTTTCAATATGTTTTTAATGTCTCTATTTAAATTTTTGAATATATAGAATACAGTTATAACAACTGTTTGATGTTCCTGCTGGCTAATTCTAACATCTGTGTCAATGCTGGTCTGTTTTGTTTGATTGATTTTTCTCTTCATCATGGATCAAATTTTCCTGCCTCTTTGCATGTCTGGTAAACTTTGACTGGATTGTGACATTGTGACATTCTGGCATTTTACCTTGTTGGGTGCTGGGTGTTTTTGTATTCCTGTATTTTTGACTTTTTTTCTAGGAGGCAGCTAAGTTATTTGGAATGGTTTGATCTGTTGAGTCTTGATTCTTTTAGGTGAGACCAGGGCAGCATTTAATCTCAGGTTATTTATTTCCTACTGCTGAGGCAAGAGCATCCTGAGTACTAGAAAAATCATGAGGTTTCTCCAGTCTGACTTATGGGCACTGGCACTATCTCTTGCCTTGTGAGCCCCTGGTGCTATTACCTATTACCTTCTCTGGTGGTTTTTTCCCTGACTTCAGCCTCAGATAATAGCCTCATGTGTATGCACCAACCAGCACTTAATTGAATATTCAAGGGACACCCTTTGCAGTTTGCTCTCTGTGCAACTCTCTCCTCTCCGGTACTCTGTCCTGCAGACTCTACTCACTTTGCTCTTCTGGAGCTTTCATCTCTATCTCCTCAACTCAGGGAGCCCATGGGCTGCACCTGGGTTCCCCTCCTTGCACTGCCTAACTGTAGGTGGTTAGCTGGGCATCCACAGAGCTCACCTTGTTTGTTTCCTGCCTCTCAGGGATCACTCACTTTCACTGCTTATGTCCACAGTGGTGAAAACTCTTGTTTCATATATTTTGTCTGAGGTTTTTTTGTGTTTTTTTTTTTCCATTTCAGGCAGCGGGATAAATCTGGTCCCTGTTGCTCCATCTCAGCTAGAAGTAGAAGCCCATGGGATGGCATATTGATGTGTGCATTAAAAATCATGTTTTCCAAGAATATTTAATGATAAGGGGTGATGGTCATAGTATAGTGTTAAATTTTAAAAAGGCAAGACAGAAAATCATGTGTGTGTTTGAGTGTGTTGTATTAAAACATAGAAAATAGCAATATAGATATATATGAAAAAAACAAAGTAAATGCATTCCATCATTAACACTGGTAACTCTGAAAAACTAGGATGGATGGTTTTTGTTTTCTTCTTCATTTTTGCTATATCTTCCAAGTAAATGAGTATTTCTCCTATAATCTAGAAAAAAATAAACTAAGCATTAAATGTAAAGATACTTGAATGAATGAGGTTAAACACTAGTTAACTCAGAGCTAGAAATTGCATTCACTGTAATTAAAGGCGGGGTAGTATTCTAGAAAGAGCCTGTAAAGACTGTGTAGGAATCCCTGCATTGAGTGTTTGGGAAGGTTTGAGATGACACCGGTGTACAGCAGTCCCCTCCTAGGCCTGGCAGCCTCTTTGTGACCCAGGGTTTCTTTTCTTCTGTCAACAGATTGTCCGTGTGGAGCCCCTGGTGTCCATGGGTCAAGTGACCGCCCTGCTGACCTCCATTGGCTGGACTCTGCCTGTGTTGCCCGAGCTCGATGACCTCACAGTGGGTGAGGACTGCATGTTAATGGGCAGGAGGAGTCAAGTGGTCCTAGGATCAGAGCCCTGGGCTTTGGCCACCTTCCATCTGGTCTAGGAATCACCACTATTCCGTCTGTGACAGAAGTTGCCCTGTCTCTTATTTGCCTGCTCCAGTGGCAGGGTGTTCACTGCCCCTGCTCTGTTTCTGAGCAGCTCAAGTTATTAGACAGCACTTTTCCATCTGTGGCTTGAATCTGCTCCCCTGTGTCCATTGCTCCAATTCTACCCTGGGGAATGCACAGAATAAGTCTAGTCTCTCTTTTCTGCCATAGGATTCGTGGCCCCAAAAGCCTTTTCTTTTCCAAAGGAGATACCTTCAGAACATGACTTTCTGCCACACCATCAACATGCCATTTCATTTAAGTCTTTCTTAAAATAAATGCTTGCAGGTTTCTAGGTTGAGGTGGCCAGAGGTGAGGGTGTGAGCACCCTTGCTGGGGTCTGCCCATCTATCCCCTGCCTCTGACGATGCCCTCCCCATTTAACTCCCTCCTTCTCTCTCCTGCCCTCTAGATCCACAGAGGTGGGAAATCTACCCTCAGTCAACAGCCCCATTTCTGCCAGCCTGTCACGCCTCCCTTGTACTAAGAGGTCCCCCAGCTCCAAGCCACCCCCACCCTGTACCCCACCGCGGTCCCTGGCTAACATGTGTGTCTCTGCAGGGGGCTTGATCATGGGCACAGGCATAGAGTCATCATCTCACAAGTATGGCCTGTTCCAACACATCTGCACCGCCTACGAGCTGGTCCTGGCTGATGGCAGCTTTGTGCGATGCACGCTGGTGAGTTGAGAGATGGGGGACATCCATGCCAGCCTGCTCTGGGCATTAAGGATCCTGGGGTCAGGGAGGTGGCTCCCTGGGGGTGCTTCATTTTAAATACACCTGTTCAGTCTGGGTCTGTATGTGTAATAATTAAAAAAATTTGTGTAGCCCCTTATGTGTGTTTAGGCAATGTCGTAAATGTTTTATATATACTAAGGCATTTGATCCTTCCACAACATTGTGAGGTAGGTACTATTATATACTCATTTTATAGATAGGAAACTACAGCACGGAGAAGTTAATAACTTGCCCTAGGTCACACAGCTAGTAAATCCCACACAGGTTGGACTCTAGTAATCAGGCTCCCAGATCCTTGCCCTTAGCCATTCATTACACCATACTGCCTCTCTAGAGAAAGTCAGGCCTCAGCATCAAAGCTCTTTATATCTTTATTCTGAAAGCTTTTCTCTATTAAAAAATATTATTTTACTTTTTAAATTTTTTGTTAAAAACTAAGACACAAACACACACATTAGCCTAGGCCTACACAGGGTCAGGATCATCAGTATCACTGCCTTCCACCTCCACCTCTTGTCCCACTGGAAGGTCTTCAGGGCAGTAACATGCATGGAGCTGTCATCTCCTATGATAACAATGCCCTTTTCTGGAATGCCACCCAAGGCGCCTGCCTGAGGCTGTTTTACAGTTAACTTTCTTTTTAATAAGAGGGAGTACACTCTAAAATAACTATTAAAAGTACAACATAGTAAATACATCATCCAGCAACATAGTCCTTTATTATCATTATCAAGCATTATGTATTGTATATAATTGCATGGGCAATACTTTTATATGACTAATAATGCAGTAGGTTTGTTTACAATAGCATCACCACACACACGAGTAATTCGTTGTGCTGTGACCTTACGATGGCCACGACATCACGAGGCGATAGGAATTTTTCAGCTCCACTATAACCTTATGAGGCCACCGTCATACACGCGGTTCATCACTGACTAAAATGATATTATGTGGTTGTCGACTCAACTAAGTAACAGGGGCTCTCTAAAAGAAAAGATATTTATTTGGAAATAGAGCATTGTAATGGGAATTCCAGTACCATGGTAAACTGTGTGCATATTCTGGGAAGTGAAAGAAGACAAAGGTTTTTAAAGGAAAAATTAGGAGGATTGCATACTTGTTTTGAGAGAACTGTCCGTGGCTACAAAGATCAATAACAAGGATGATGCCTCCAATCTTGGACAGATGTCCTTGCAGAAGTATTTTTTATGTAAGATTGCGATGGCCTTTGTGCAAGGTTGTGGTTTTTGTAGAGTCTTTCTTGTTAGCACACATGTAAGTGTAGGGAGCGCACTGTCTTCGTGGCCTTCCCGGCTCCATTTATCAGGGTTTTCTTAACATTAACGTGTCCATTTGAGTCTGACAACTTCGCACGGCGCATGACTATAGAAATAAAAGTGATTAACGGGGCAGTTTTGGAAAAATAAAAGACAATTCTACCACCCCATCTGGGACACAAACATTTAAGGCATTTTATCTAAGGAGTGGAGCAGTATGGAACGTTTAAGCAACCTCAGATCTGTCCTGGCTTGTGTAAGGAGCCCCTGGGATGGGAGGGACGGTTTCGTCCTTTTGAAGTAGATATTTCAGAGATCACCACAGTGGCTGCTGTAAACAAACTACTGCACTGCTAGTGATATAAAAGTGTTGCACATACAATTATGTACAGACATAATACTTGGTAATAAAGGACTGTGTTACTGGTTTATGTATTTACTATCCTGTATTTTTAATTATTATTTTAGCGTATACTCTTTCTACTTATTAAAAAAAAAAAAAAAATAGTTAACTGGCCTCACAGAAGAAAGTCCAGGGAGGGACTCCCAGCTTGGGAACTCTGGTCCTGAATGAGAGAGATCTGTGTCAGGAGTGACATCAACTCAGCACCTTTCCCTGAACACGTGCCTGGGCCCTGTCTTCTAAGCAGACAAACATTTGTGCATTATCTCTCTTCTCTGAGGCCCAAGTTCCTGACCTGACCAATGTCAGGAGGAGTAAGTAGGTGTGCAAGGCTGTATGGGAACCTCCTCGAGGAGAGCCGAGCACAGCACGGGTGCCTCGTAATTACTGCCATGATCCGAACAGTGTGATTAGCTGGTGGCCGAGAAGGGGGTTGGTGGATCCAGTTCTGCTATTCCAAAGGCTTCTGCCAGCCTGCTGCAGGGCTTCCCTGCTCCGCTCGCCCGCCCTGCTACATCCACCATGCCCACCACCAAGGGCATGTAGGTTTAGCAGAGACTGCACAGGGCTGTCCTCTTGGTAAAGACAAGACACGGCTGGACATTTTCAAAAAGAGCTTTATTAGAACCAAAGCTTTATTAGAATTAGAATGGCCAAAGGAAAAATCAGCTGTCCATCTCTGAGACAGATGTCAAAACAAGAAAATGATGAAGTTAGATATAGGTTTCTGGAGCCGGAAGAGGTGTTGTAGGAAGAACACTGGAGCTGGGGTTAGATGACCTTGTGTGGACCCCAGTGTGGTTGAGCTGACTTTCTGGGAAGCCTTGGGTGAGTCGTGTTGCCTCTTGGAAACTCACTTTCCTTACCTGTCATAAGGGGTGTTAATGCTCTCCCTGGGCTTTGTAGGGGGTGGGTCCCACAAGCGGATGGACTGGGAAAGGCTTTGTAAATTTAGTAATGGCCCAGAAAGGAGGCCTCTTAATGTTCCCTGGCTACCCTGACTCAGAGTAAGGGTTTAGCTCTTTTTTAGCCTGGCCTTGGACCCCTGCTCCTTAGTCCCCCATCGTGGGTCTTTGGGCAGTGCTGGTCATGGCTTCCTGGGTGGCCTCTGGTTCAGGGGCTGTGCCCAGACGGAAGCGGGACGATGCTCTCTCAGTGAACACCCCTGAGACAGAGGGCAATATTAGGTAAATGTCATGCGGAAGCTGCAGAGAGAAAACTAAAGCCCAGAAAGTACAGTTTGTAAAGTTGATTGCTTGGATTTACACAAGATAGTGACAGATCAGGGATTTAGCCAGGCCCTGGTTCTTTGCTCCCACAACATGGGGTCCATGGCTCCAGCTCTCAACATGTGCCAATTCTGTCGCTCAGACCGAAAACTCAGACCTGTTCTACGCTGTGCCCTGGTCCTGTGGGACCCTGGGCTTCCTGGTGGCCGCCGAGATCCGCATCATCCCTGCTAAGAAGTATGTCAAGCTGCGGTTTGAGCCAGTGCAGGGCCTGGAGACCATCTGTGAAAAATTCACCCAAGAGTCACGGAGGCCGGAGAACGACTTTGTTGAAGGGCTGCTCTACTCCCTGGATGAGGCTGTCATCATGACGGGTGTCATGACAGATGAGGCAGAGCCCAGCAAGGTAGGCCGGGGATGAGGAAGGCCTGGCGGGGGTGGGGAGGGGACTGAGCCCATTCCCCCACCCAGGCCCTGGCAGCCAGCTACTCAAGGCTGCTCCCTGGGCCAGCCCGCCTGGGGTACAGGCAACAGGATCTCCCACCAGAGACGTGGACAGTGATGAAAGCTTCCATTTACTCTGCCCCCGCCACCTGCCAGGGATGCACTGGTCTTTCGATAGGTGTAATCTTTGGTGCTCACAGCAACCCCATTTCATAGACGAGGAACCGAGGCTCCAAGAGCTAATGTAAAACTTCCACGAGGTGATGAAGCCAAGCTCTGAGTAACTGATTTGATGCTTCAGAATCCAGATTGACATTCCTTCCCCTTACACCGTGTAATTTTTAATAGCAGTTTTCCTCCATTTAGAAAGGATCTGTGCTTATAATAAGAGACTTGGAAGGTATAAACAAGTAAAAGAAAGAAAAGCCTCCAGCTGTAAACATGACCCCAGGCCAGCTGTTGCTAATGTGTTTGGTATGCAGTCGGCCCTCCACATCTGTGGGTTCCACATCCGTGGATTCGACCAAGCACAGAGTGAAAATATTCGGTGGGGAGAAATGGATGATTGTGTCTGTGCTGAACATGGATAGACATTTTTTTGCAATTATTTCCTCAACAATACTGTATAACAACCATTGCAGAGCCTATACATTGTATTAGGTATTGTGAGTAATCTAGAGATGACTCAAAGTGTACAGGAGGGTGTGCATAGCTTACATGCAAATACTGTGCCATTTTACGTAAGGGACTGAGCCTCGGATTTGGGGAGGTCAAGGAACCAATCCCCCATGGATCCTAGGGGAAGGCTGTCTATTTCCTGTCTTGTTCTGTGTATAGATTTTTAAGTTTTTAAATTACAAAAGTAGTGCTGGCTCCGTGGCTTAGCTGGTTAAAGCACCTGTCTAGTAAATTGCAAAAGTAGTATATAACAATGTTGAAATACATAAAGAAAAGGTTAAAGTGCATCTCTTTACACCCAGGGTAACCACTTGTAACGGTTTTGTGTGCATCCTTTGAGACTCATTTCTGTGTATGTGTGTACGTGTGTCCACCCTCGTTTCATTCCATCATATCCCACTGTTGCACGTAAATTGGCCTAACTCATCACTTACTGATGAACATTCATGTTGCTTAAATTGTTTTGCTCTAACATCGAAGATTGCATTGAAGATTGATCTCTTCTATCCGTCCTTGCCCTTTTGTACAAACATTTGTGTAGTAGAAAATAGAGTTTCTGACCCAAAGCTTTGAGCACATTAACCATTGATAGATACAACTAAACAGCCCTCCAGGGGAGCCGCACGCACGCCTGCTTGCAGTGGCGGCGTGTGAGAACGCCTTTTCCCCTACGTTCTTGCCAACACTGGATAGTGTCACTCTTTCATTTTTGCCAATCTGATAGGGTTAAAAATAGTATCTCGTTTTATTTTGCAGTTCTTGGATCACTTGTGAGGTTGAGCATCTCTTTGCAGAGTTTTTTGGTTGGTTTGTCTTTAGGTGTGATCGCCTGTTCAAACGTGTCTTTTCTTGTTTAGTGTGACGAGCATTTCTCTATGTTGTTACGTTGCCTCCATAACTATCATTGTTCATGTCCATCTACAGAATATTTATCTCATTGAATGAATGCCCTATCACTGCCCCACAGTTGGAAATTTAAGTTGCTTCTAATTTTTTCATTATTTTAATTAATGGAGCCACTGAATATCTTTTGTCTGTAACTGGAATAATATCTTAAAGTAGAATTAGTATGTCAAAGGATAGACATCTCTTAAGGGTCTTCTCTATACCTATGTACTTAAAACATTTTAAAATTGGAAAGGGCTAGAAAATCATCTGGTACAACCCCCTCTCCATATAAGGAAAAGGGGCCCAGGGAGGGAACGAGACTCCTGAGGACACACAGGTAGGACAGACCAGATTTAAATTCCAGTCTCTGACTCCTGGTTCAGCATCAGATCCCCTGCTCATCAGCCCTTAGAATTTAGCATCATCCACAAATTCTGCGGGACACTGTTGAGTACTGGGGCACAGGGTCCTGGAGCAGTGGTGGCAGCAGCACTGGACACTGAGCCCAAGTACTCTGGCCCTCCCCGGGCCCTGGTTCTGGTTGACCCGAGCCAAAACCTAGTCACTGTGTGTCATCTAGCACCTGGTCACCTAGCAAGGACATCTAGACCAGAGGTCTGCTCCAAGGTGTTCCCTTAGAGGTTGTCAGCCGTAGTAAGGCCAAGGGAGGGTCCCAGGGGAGTCACCAACCCCACTGTACCCAAAGCCACTCTGCTATCATCTGTTTGATATATTCAATGCCACCTAAGTTTATGATTGAGCAGAAGGTTTGTACAGATTTTAAAATGTTTGAACACATGACTTGATTCCCTTATTTCCCAAGGAGAAAACTGAGGCCTAGAGGGCCTTACCCAGAGGCTCTCCTGGCACCAGTGGCAGAGGGGCTGGGCTCCAAGGCCATGGATATTTGCCAGGTGCCCCAAAGAGCAAGACCCTGATACTCAGTGGGAACAGGGCTGGGACAGGAGAGTGGTAGATGCCATAAGATGTGTGGACATTTTATTTTAGGAGCATTTCTTGCAAACATTCCTGTTTGGAACGCTGCTCGGCACTTTGTCCACGTGTGCCAAGCCCTGTGAGGGGCCCTCTGCAGGCACTGGCCACTGGCTCACTGCGACCCTGGGAGGAGGCAGCCTGCCCGCATTGTACAGGGCAGGCCCAGAGACAAGAGGTGGCGCTATCAAGGTGTGAGGGCTGGACTGGAGTTCATTCGGCTACCTGGCCGCCTCACCTGGCACGTGCTCAGGAGAGACACACATCTAGATTCTTTGTCATATCCTGGGCATTTCTGGCACGCATGTCTCCTGATGCAGGTACCACCAAGTCTCACTTTCATTAGGCAGCTGGTGCCAGGGCCAGGTATGCACCAGGCCTCACCTGGGGTTAGATCAGGTTGCCCTGTTTCCTATTGGGTTTCACCTTCCCTCGCATTAGCAGGCAGAGGCCAGTGTGGGGTGTTTTTTGCCCCGCCCCTTACTGTCACGCTGAAACTGATTTGGGTGAACAGGCTCTTTAGCCCCAGTTTCCTCCCTGCAGAGAAGACGACCAGCAGTGTGGTCTCACACAGGAGGGGCTGCAGACAGGCTGCAGGAGGCCAGGGATGGAGGGCAGGGGTCCCTGGATCCAGGGTGGAGCAGGCTAACAAAGGGCTTGGGGCTGGGCCAGCAAGAGGCAGGGCTGTGCCCACTGTGGGGCAGGTGCTGCACCAGGCACCTTCTACATTATCTCCTTTAGTCTTCCCAACACTCCAGGGGAGGGTAGCAATGTCTCCATTTTTCCTGTACAGAACATGAGGCTCAGAGATTCTAAGTAACCAACCTGCCCAAGATCAGCCAAGTGTGTTGTAAGCGGAAAAAGCAAATTGGCAAACTGTATACAGGATGGTCCCATTTTTATAAAAACAGTGTGTGCATGTGTGAGTAATTTCTAATAGGCACAAAAAACTCCCACAAAGTATATATTTTTATTGTCATTTTGCATGTGAAGAGACAGGCTCAGAGAGTGACCTGCCTAAGGTCACAGAGCTAGTGGGGACTGGGCCAAGGTTCGGCCCCAGCCGCCCAACCCCAGAGCCTGTGCTGTTTCCAGGATGCCCCCACCTGTCCCCGGCAGCATCTGCCCAGATTCGTCTTGTGGATGAGAAGCTGAGGCCTGGAGAGGCTAAGTCATCCCAGGGCACACAACACATTGAGTCCTGACTATTTAGGACTGGAGAAGACACCGGCTCGATATAAGATTTGGGCATTGGAGACCAGGGGGTCCAGTGCCAGGGAGGCGTGTGGGTTTATTCTTGTGAGCTTCCTCCAGATGATGCGGGCTGCCAGCGGAAGTGCTATGCCAGAGGGGTGGGAGCTCAGCCCAGGGACAGGAGGGAAAGTGCCGCGGCCTGGCAGCAATGCGGGCCTGGGTGGCAGTGGAGGGATGACCCACACGCGGTGTTTGTGCCAACACTGGCTCATGGAGGGCGGGAGGAAGGGAGGGAGGGAATTCCCCTGCCTGGAGCACGGCACCGTGGCAGACACTTAAACATTTGTGCTCTTGTCTGTCATCGAGGAGCAGCACCGGGCTAGGATGGGGCTGCCGTTTGGCCCTGGCACACCACTTAACCTCTGAGCTTCTGCGCTCTCTGCTAGAAAATACCCACTGGCCTAACCTTACCCAGCTTTCAAGAGCCACAAAGGTGGTGACAGACATGAAAGAGCTTTGAAAAGGCCAGGAGTGCTGAACAGAAGCCGGGTATCACCGTTACGCCCTGATGGCATCGGGCGCTTGTCTGTGGGCTGATGACAATGCCCTCTGTCATTTCAGCTGAATAGCATTGGCAATTACTACAAGCCGTGGTTCTTCAAGCACGTGGAGAATTACCTGAAGACAAACCGAGAGGGCCTGGAGTACATTCCCTTGAGACACTACTACCACCGCCACACGCGCAGCATCTTCTGGGAGCTCCAGGTGAGGCCTGGGTTTCCCGTAGTCCTGGCTCCTCCCGGCCAGCCAGGCAGGGCAGCAGGGCCGTGAACACTGCAGCCGCTCTCCGTCTCCCCCTTAAGGGAAAGGAGTGGCTTTGTCCTGAGAGAACTGGACGCCTTCTTAAGCAGCAACACAGTCGTTTCCTTACCAAGCGTTTGCTTAGTGCTGGGGCGGGAGCCACTGGGTGGGTACTTGTTCTGTCCTTGAGGAAGAGTAGCCACGCCAAGCAGACAGATCCCTGCACTATAAAGGGCATGGGAACCGGAGGAGGAAGTGGCTAGTTCTGCCTAGTGTTCAAGGTAGCAGTCAAGCTTGGCCTTGAAAGGTGAGCAAGAGTTTGCTATTGTCTGTCTGGGGGTGGTGGATGAGTGGGAAGCAGTGACATTTTAAATAGGTGAAGGCGGGAGGAGGATGGTCAAGAAAGACCCCTCAGGAGATGACTTGTGAGCAGGGACCAGAACACTGGGAGGGCAAGCCACACAGAACTCAGGGAGCATGCCCAGGCAGAGGAACGGCCAGAGCCTATGGCTTGAAATGGGCTAATATAAAATCATCATACGATGGTTTGGAGGAATTTAGTACATTCACAATGTTGCACAACTACCACCTCTATCTAGTTCCAAAAAATTTTCATCCCCCTAAAGGAAACCCCATACAGTTAAACAGTAACTCCCCATTCCCCCCTGCTGCACCTGTGGCAGCCACCAGTTTGCTTTCTGTCTCTATGAATTTGCCTATTCTGGATATTTCATATAAATGGAATCATGCAATGTGTGCCTTTTGTGACTGGCTTCTTTCACGTAGCATAATATTTTCATGCATCAATATTTCATTTCTTTTTATGGCTGAATAGCACTCCATTGTATATGTAGACTGAATTTTGTTTTTCCACTCATCTGTTGTCAGACGTGTGGGTTGTTTCAACCTTTTGGCTACTGTGAACGGTCCTGCTATGAACATTTACGTACAAGTATTTGTTTGAATACTTGTTTTCAATTCTTTGGGATATATACCTAGGAGCGGAATTGCTGGGTCATATGCCGCTTCTATGTCTAACTTACTGAGGAACCACCAAACTGGTTTCCACCAGCAGTGTATGAGTCTTCCAGTTTTTCTACATCCTCACCAACACTTGTTATTTTCTGGTTTTTAAATTATTATTATAGCTATCCTAGTGGGTGTGAAGTGGTATCTCACTGTGGTTTTGATTTGCGTTTTCCTAATAACTAATGATGTCGAGCATCTTGTTGCATGCTTGTTAGCCAATTGTATATTTTCTATCAGGAAGTGTCTATTCGAGTCTTTTGCTCCCTTTTTAAATTGGGTTGTTTGCCTTTGTTGTTGAGATGTAAGAGTTCTTTATATATTCCGGATACTAGATCCTTATCAGATACATGATTTGCAAATGTTTTCTCCTATCCTGTATGTTTCTTTTCACTGTCTTGGTAATGTCCTTTGATGCACAAAGGTTTGTAATGTAGATGAAGTCCAGTTTATCTGTTTTCCCTTTTGTTATTTGTGCTTTTAGTGTCATATCTAAGAATCTGTTGCCAAATCCAAGATCTTGAAGATTGACCCCTGTGTTTTCTTCTAAGAGTATTGTGGTTCTAGCTCTTACATTTAGGCTGTTGATCCATTTGGAGTTAATTTTTATGTATGCTGTGAGCTAAGAGTCAAACTCCATTCTTTTGCATAGAGCTATCCAGCTGCCCAGCAGGGCTGTGTATGTTGGAAAACAGCAAGAAGGCTGCTAGCTAGAGCCGTAGAGGGGAATGAGGGCAGACGGCCACCAGAGGCTAGATCTCGTGCCTGTTTGTAGGTCAGGAAGGACTTTATATTTTCTTCTAAGTGGGGCAGGAAGCTGGTGAGGGCTGTGAGCAGGCAAGTGACATGGCCTAACATTTGCTTTAAAAGAATAACTTTGACAGCTAGATGGAGAGTGGGTGGTGGTAGGGGGTGGGCAAGAGTGGAAGAGAGGAGAAAGATTTCTGTTGTCCAAGGCGGCAGCTGTGGAGAAGGAAAGAAGTGTCAGATCTGAGGGATGCTGTGAAGGATGAACCAACCAACAGACATATCCAGACAGATTAGCCGTGGGTGTGATCCTAGGCTCGCGCCCAAGAACGGGGTGAACAGAGGCGCCCTTGGCAGCCGTGGGAGACGTGGGGGAGGGGCCTGGGAAGGGGAATCAGAAGTTTGGTCTGGGACGTGTCAGCTTGAGATGCCTTCCGGACGTCCCGTGGCAGGCAGCTGGCAGACGTGTCAGGACTTCAGGGGAGCAGGAGAGGCTGGGGCTGCACATACAAACATGGGCAGCAGCAGCAGAGAAATGTCATTTAAAGCCATGGAGGTAGATGAGTGAGGGTAGACAGAAAAGAAAAAGGTATGAGCCCAGCCCTGGGACGCCTGCAGGTTAGGGGAAGAGGAGCCAGCTAAAGAGAGGAGAAGATGCCACCAGTCAGAGTGGGGGAGCAAGCCAGGAGAATGCGGCATCCCAGAAGCCACGGGAAGACTGTTTCAAGAAGGAAAATGAACAACTGCATCAAATGCTGCCGAGGGAGATGAGGACAGAGCTCGACCTTGGGTCTTAGCCATGGGAATGTCATCGTTGGCTTTGATCAGCCGGTAAACCCTGACCACAGAGTCGGTGAGAGAACAGGAGACACGGAAGTGAGACAGTGAGAACAAGGCTGAGAGCCTCTCTAGAGGGAAGCAGAGAGGGAGGGCGGTAGTTGGAGGGGGTGTAGGACCAAGAGAAGATACTTTGTTTGTGCGATTATTTTCAGACAGGAGAGATGACAGCATGTTTATATGTCATGAGAAGGACCCAGTGGAGAGGGAGTATTTAGAGGGTGGAGTCTTGAGCAAGGGAGAGAGGCGGCTGCTGTGCCCAGGTGGAGCGCTTGCCTTTTGATGGGGGCGTGGGAGGTCTGTCCGTCGGACAGGAGGGAAGCTGTATAAATGGGTACAGTTGCTGCAAATGGGAGGTGGGGAGTTCTCTTCTGATTTCTCAGTGAACTAGGAAAAAGCAGCAAGGATTTCAGCTGAAATGAGGTGGGAAGGGTGTAAAATTGTGCCTCGGAGAGTGGGAAATGAATGAACTGGGGAAATACCATAGCACTGCCAGGCAGCTCCGGGCCTGCCGAGGATTCGTGATCGTGAATTTACAGCGACACCACCCTGTGGCGGTGGGTTGTCACACACGCAGCTGGGGGAGGGCTGCAGAGCGGGTAGAGGGTTGGCTCTGACCACAGTTGCGGCTGGGCAGTGTGGTGAGTGGGCAGGCTGAGGAACCGAGGGCATGGTTCTGATGAAACCTGAGCCAGCCACGGAGGGGAGGCAGGAGGTGAGGGCTCCCAGGAGCTGGCAAGAGGCTGACAGGGAGGACTGTGCGCCCCAGGGGAGGAAGCACTAAAGTCAGGGTGAGGGGGCATGGTGTTAAAGAGAGTGGGGATGGGCACAGGGCAAACGCCCACCATTAAAACTATAGAGACAATGAATGTGTACAAAAGGACAAAGGGGGCCAGCGGTGCCTCATGCCTGTAATCAGCATTCTGAGAGGCCAAAACGGGAGTATTGCTTGAGATCAGGAGTTCGAGACCAGCCTAAGCAAGAGTGAGACCCCATCTCTACAAAAAAGATGGAAAACTTAGCTGGGCACAGTGGTGTGCACCTGTAGTCCCAGCTACTCAGGAGGCCGAGGCAGGTGAATCAATTAAGCCCCGAAGTTTGGGGGTGCAGTGAGCTATGATGATGCCACTGCATTCTAGCCCAGAAGACAGAGTGAGACCCTGTCTAAAAAAAAAAAAAAAAAAAAGAAAATGATGAAGGAACAAAGGCTAGGTATCGGCAAACCTTTTTAAAGAGCCAAAGGGCAAATATTTTAGATGTCACAAGTCATACAGTCAGTCACAGACTCACCTCTGCCACATGAAACAGCCACGGACAATACATAAATGAACAGGTGTGACCAGAGCTCCAGTAAGACCTTATTTACAAAAACAGGCAGCGGGCCAAATTTGGGCAACAGGCTGGCCTCATGTCGCAAACTGGCTTCCCACCGGCAGGAAGTGCCAGCCGCTGCTCTAAGGGATGACGTGGGAGTCAGTGGCCAAGGGCACGCGAAAGATTAGGTCACAGGAAAATAAAGACAGGAGTTTCAGGAGCGGGAGGCCGAGCATGGGAGGACCATCTCTGTGGGCATGAGGTCACAAATGCTAAACTTGAAGGATGTCTAGGCTGGAGTGAGGGAGCCATGGGTGTGGGTGGTAAGAGGGGTTCCAGCGATCCAGGATCCAGGCAGGGGAACTGGGGTTGTGTTTTGTGACGGGGGAGATCTTGGGTACGTGCTTCAAAGTTGCTGAGGTTGGTTTGTATCCCTGGGGGTAGAACAGAGATAGAGGCAGTAACTCAGGGCCAGGAGGACCCTCCCTCACCTCCGTCTGTCACATTGGCAGGAGGGTTGTCGGGGAGAACATGACCCACTGGAGCAGGCTGCAGGGGACAACCAGGTTCCAGCTGAGAACAGGGAGAGGCACAGCACGTCCAGGGGAGAGTGAGGACGGAGGGGCTTTGCTGAGGTCAGACCCCAAAAGCACAGGGAACCCTGGGAGATCGGGGCAGTGACAGATGGGGTCAGAGTACGAGGTGCTGCGTTGCTGCAGCAGGTTACGAGCACAGGTAACAAGGCACCTGGAAGTCCATGGTGACTAAGAGAAACCGGACATGAGGCATGATGAACCACAGCTCATGGGCTCTCGGGTGGAGGCGCCTGCCCAGTTGTGATGTCGGGAGAGGTCTCAGGTAGAATGTGATGGGTGGTGGTCAGGGTTGCAGGAGCAGGGCATGGAGGTCTCACTGTAGCCGGGGGGCTCTGGGGTTCCCCCATCTCCGATAGTCCTACTTTGGACAATGTCAAGGTGCAGAGCAGGTGGCACGGGCAGTTTTGGCAAAGGCAGAAGACACTATGAGTCCCTCTCCATCCCTGCCAAGAGCAGCAGCAGGCGTGGAGGTGGTTTTGTCAAGAGCAAGGATACGTAAGAGACAGAAAAAGAAAGAGGCACCAGCAAGGGGCCCTGAGAATGAGCATCAGAGAGACAACAGCCGCCAATAACACAGCCACTCCTAAGGGGTGGATGTTGTGCGGGACACGTCACATGCCTTATCTTAATCGTCCCAGCCAGCCTGTGAGGTGGGTACTAGTGTTAGTTCCATTTCCGTTTAGGTTATCCAAACTAAGTAACAACTCAGTAAGAGAGAGAGTATATCTCTATCATAGAGGGTTAAAACAGCTAACATTTGTCACCTCCCAAAATCTAAGAGTCACAGACTTGGGAGTGACCAATTTTGGCCGTCCTGGCTCAGGGTCTGTCCCGTTTGGGCTGGGGGGTGGCCATCTGCAGGCTGCAGGACCTGCCTCCATTCCTCGCCACGTGGGTTCCTTCAGTGTCCCCACAGCAAAGCACTGGCTTCCCCCAGAGCAAGTGAGAGACCAAGGAGAAGTCTGTAGTGCCTTTTGTGACCCTGTCCCAAGTGACACCCATCACTTCCAGCATATTCTCTGTTCGAACTGAGTCTCCAAGTGCAGCCCACACTCAGGGAAGGGGCAATGAGGACCAGCAAAGACTCTAGGGACGTGTTTTAAAACCACTACACAGAGCCAGGATTCAAAATGAGACTTGTCTTATATTTTTGTGCTGTTAAATAAATCCTGGCCTACCCTGCCTTTAGTTAAAGGAAGAGTCTGAAAGAATGGGTGTTTTAAGCCTGTATTTGCATATGGCTCTTTATTCCTGAGTGAGGGAGTAGGGAAGCAATACAGGGAAAAGGACGAGTCACAACAAAACTCTGGAAGCCCTCTGGGGCTGTGTCACCTCAAGGCCAGGGCCACCCGCCCCAGCAGCCATCATTGTGCAATGACCTTGGACGAGGCAGCTCCCTTCTGCCAAGGGCAGTCCTCCCTGCGTGCCAGCCTCCGACGCTCCCCACCGCTGGGGAACAGGCGCCTCTCTGGAGGAGGCATCTGGGCAGAGTGCAGCAGCATCCGCTAGAGTGCAATCGCAGAAGCCAAGACATTTCTAGAAAGGAGGAATAAACAATTTCAAATGCTTGCCTTTTCCCCTGCCCTGCGATAACTCCTCCTCCTCCTGGCAGATGGCCTTATGCCCGGGTTCCCTCTGCCGCACGTGGCCCTTGAACGAACCAAGTGTAACCATGCCTGGGTGCTGAGCCCCTTAACAAGCTGCCTTCTGTCACACCCGTGCCAGGCCTGGCTGTTGCAGTCACATCCCCTCACCAGCTTGGCCAGTCAGCAGCTCATGGGCTCAGGGCCAGCTGCGTGCTTTGCAGGGCCCAGTGCAAAAAGCAGGCAAAAGTGCTGTCGACGGTACTAAATTATAGCGCTTTTTCCGTTCTCCGGTAGTCTCTCTATTGTCAGTTGCAATTTAATGTTCTACCTAAAGAAGAACTAAAAAGCTAAATTATCACTAGCATGAATTTTACTGTTCATTTTTAAAAATGCATACATAAGAGCATTTAACTCCTCATGCATGTATATTCCCTGGTTCCTTTAAGAGTGGTGCATAAAGCTAACCTGACTATTGTTTCCCTTTCTTGCTGCATGCACGTTCTGCCTCTGCTCGCTGGTGAGGGAAGGCAAGAAGAAAGGGACAGGGGGCAGAGTGGCCTCTCCTGCCCTTCCCTTTGCCTCCTTTGCAGTGGAAGTAGTCAGCTAATACAGGGCGTTACCACCAGTGAGGAGGGATGTGAGTGGAGCCCTTGGCATTGGTATTTCTTAGAAGGCTATTGCCCTAGCAGAGCAGAGGTGGCCAGTGGCAGGCTGGACATGGACAAAGGGCAAGGGCAGCTGGACAGCAGGGACCGAGGGGGGAAGAGGCTGCAGGGAGCGCTCTTGGAGTGGCTGGCCTCAGCGTGTGGCAGAGGCAGGGCCAGGAGTAGAGCCAGGGACTCGGGACAAGGTCACCAAGGGACGGAGGATGAGTGACGGGTGGACAGAGGGAAAGCAGAAGGGCAGAGCACATGTTTAATAAAACTGGAATTTTCTGAGGCTAGGACCAGGAAAGAAGTGGTTTCAGCTGATTCATTTGGCTAACTGTTGACTATTTTTAGGGGGAAAAAATGCAAGTGGCTTTTAACCTAGGAGAGGTGATACAGTCTCACTCAGAATGAAAGACAGGCAAAACAAGACTGTCTTTCACCTATCGGAGTGAACTACAGAGATCTAGAAGTTTGATAACACACCGTGCAGGCCAGGGCATAGGGAAACAACCTTCTCCCACGTGTGGGAGAGTATAAAATGGTACAAGCTCTTGAAACAGTATCCGTTAGAATTGCACGCACCATTTGAACCAGAGTTTTCCACGTCTAGGAATTGATCTTACTGACACATACATATTGACAAAGACACAAAGGATATTCATTGGAATAATCTGGAAATAATCTAAATGTCCATCCATACAATGGCGCAGGGGTCAGCAAACATTCTATGGAAAGGCCAGATAGGAAACAGTCCGGGTCTTGTGCACTGTCAGGTCTCTCTAGCAGCCTGAAAGCAGCCACAGACAGTATGTAAAGGAAGACAAAACTGGAGGGCAGGGCAGACTTGGGGACCCCTGCAGCACACGCTGGGCACCCTTGACATGGGAGTGGGAGGAGGTGAGGAGGAGGGGAATGAAGTAGGGCCAGGGAGTGAGGGGAGGCCTAACCTTCATACTGCTGGGATGTCTGCTGTGGTCATGTAGTTTCTCCAGAGGTAACCAAGGAAACAATAAAGCCATGCTGTTTACTGAGCTCCTGTTGTGTGCCCAGCATTGGTGTAGCTGCTGGGATCTAACAGAAGGAAGCAGACAGGCCCCTGCCCTCGTGCGAGTGGAGGAGGAGGGTCACTCAGCCTTCAACGCTTCCGTGTGTGGCGCTGTGGGAGGCCACCCTGGCCCCTAGGCTGACATGGACCCTTTCATGAGCCACCTCTGCCTCTCTTTGTCCCAGCTGTCCCTGTGCTGTAGTGCAGTGGCCTGTGTCTCCCACACCTGAGAGAGCATCTTAAGGACAGAGACCATGTCTCAATTATCTTGGTTCCCCAGCGCCCAGCATAGAACGTGGTACCCGACCTCACAGACACCTTGCCTGGTGTGATGAATGCAGAATGCCCTTGGCTTCAGGGGCTCTGGGAGCTGTGAGAATGGATGCTGGTGACCCTCAGGAAGATGGCGGGACTCGGAGCAGGGAGGGAAGCTGTGCGCCAGGGCCAAAGTCTTCTCTGCTGGAGGGGGCGCCGAGGGCACCCTAGGAAAGCAGCACTGAGGGAGCAGCTCCTCCCTCCTGCAGTTTGGGGCTTGGAAGAGGAAGAATAGCCTCTGCTGGGGGGCGGGGGGGCTTCCAGGGAGACCGAGTCGGGGGAGGCAGGCAAGTGGTCTCACTCTGAGCAAGGGATGCTGTAAACCAACGGGCTCCTCGTCGAACCTGAGGCAGACTTCACCCGCCCCGGCTGTGTGACCTCAGGGAAGCTGCCTAAGTTCTCTGAGTGTCCTCTTCCGTTCAGCAGCATTCATTTCTCAGACATTTATGGAATGGCTGCTCTGCGCCAGCCACTCCGGCCTCAACAACTAGAACAGGCATGACAGATACCTTATCGTTTTGCTCCAGGCCCTGGTCGAGTGCCGTCCATTTGATATCTCATTATCAGGCGCAAATCCCCTTTATGGATAAGGAAACTGAGCTCAGAGAAGTTAAGTAACTAGCCCAAGATCATCACAGACGGTAAACGCCAGAGCTGAGACTCAAACATAGATCCAACTGGTGAAGTCCTAGGTCCCATCGTGCCACCTCCACATAGGGGAACTATACCCTGTCGTGCTCATGCGGGGCACAGAACAAGCACCTAGTCCCCCGCACACGGAGACGTCAGCCCCTGTTGGTTCCTTCTCTCCATCCCCAACCTTGTCTCCCAGGACATCATCCCCTTCGGCAACAACCCGATCTTCCGCTACCTCTTTGGGTGGATGGTACCTCCCAAGATCTCCCTCCTGAAGCTGACCCAGGGCGAGACCCTGCGCAAGCTGTACGAGCAGCACCACGTGGTGCAGGACATGCTGGTGCCCATGAAGTGCCTGCCACGGGCCCTGTACACCTTCCACAATGACATCCACGTGAGCAGGGGCAGGGCAGGGAGGGAGCACCAGGCGCGTTCCCGCGGGATCGACAGTCTTCTCCCCGAACCGCATGACCAACCCTGGGTACACATGCCCTCTGGGCCTCGGTTTTCCCAGCTATAAAACAGGGGCCTTGTCCCTATGCCCACTGAGGCCTCGGCCTGCTCAGCGATGGCCGCAATGGGAGGCGAGTCACAGGGCCCGGTAACGAGCATTCCCGTAACCTGCTCCAACTGCGCCCTTCGGTGTGGTGGAGTCGGGTGTCTCAGCCAGGCTGGGAGGGTGGGGAGTGGAGCTGTGAGCAGCCAGAGGGGTCCCTGGAGAATGCTGCAAACCTCCCTGTGAGTGGGTGAGAGTGGGCCAGCCGTGAGCCTGTCACCTATTAGAGAAAAAGCTCTAATACCCCCTTCCCTGGTCTACCCAGGTGTACCCCATCTGGCTGTGCCCATTCATCCTGCCCAGCCAGCCGGGCCTGGTGCACCCCAAGGGAAATGAGACTGAGCTCTACATCGACATCGGAGCGTACGGGGAGCCACGTGTGAAACACTTTGAAGCCAGGTCCTGCATGAGGCAGTTGGAGAAGTTCGTCCGGAGCGTGCATGGGTGAGTGGCCCAGAGTGTGGTGGGGTCCCTCTGGCTGAGGGTCTCAGGGGAATGAGGCCCGCTCTGGGCTGAGAACCAAGATTCCCAGCCTTGCTCAGGGACCCTGTGGCTGTGGCGGCCTCTGACTCGGGAGGCGAGTGTGGAAGGTGGTCAGGGTAGACCTGCAGGACCTCCTGCCCCTCCTCCCTGCACCCCTCCTCCAGCGAGCACATCAGTGCCCTCCCAGCTGCTCAAGCCGGAAACCTGGGAGTCACCCCCTCTTCCCCACGGTGCAGACGGTGGGTGTGCACTTACATGTGTTCAGGGCTCCTGCCCTAGATCGAACAGCCAAAGCTAAGGAGGGAGGGATTCTGGACTGACAACCACGGAGAGGCCCTGGACAGAATTGCTCAGAAAACAGCCTGGAACCAACTCCTGATGAACTAATGTGGACAAATCTCAGAATAATTGTGCTGAAGGAAGGAAGCCAGGAAAAAAGAATACTGTATGATTCCACTGATAGAAAATTCCAGAAAATACACATGAATCTGTAGTGACAGAAAGCACATCAGTGGTTGCCCAGGGGTGGCAGAGAGACAACAAAGCATCATGAGAAAAGTTTCGGGATGACGGATACAGCCGCCACCTGGACCATGGTGACAGTTCCTTGGTTGCATACATACGTCATGCTTATCCTGTTGTACATTTTAAATATGTGCAGTTTATTGATGCCAATAGAAGATTAAAAGAAAACCTCCCCACCGTCCCATCAGGGGAGGCAGCTCTGTCTCGAGCCGAGCACAGGGGCAGAAGCCGAGCAGTCTGAGCTCTACTCCTGACTCTGCCTCTGCCGCCAAGCCACCTCGCCGCCACCCCAGGTGCCCACCTGCACCACCCGCCTCACCAGGTTGCTAAGGGGATTAAACAAGAAAAGTCCTCCTAAAGCACGTCCTGAGCTGCAAAGCACGCTGCCTGTAGGGGCAGTTGGATTTCTCTCACGCCCCCTCCTGTCCCTGCACCTCCCTGTACCTCCCTGCGTCCTCACCCCCTTCTCTGCCTCTGCAGGTTCCAGATGCTGTATGCTGACTGCTATATGAACCGGGAGGAGTTCTGGGAGATGTTCGATGGCTCCTTGTACCACGAGCTGCGGGAGAAGCTCGGTTGCCAGGACGCCTTCCCCGAGGTGTACGACAAGATCTGCAAGGCCGCCAGGCACTGAGCCAGAGCCGCGTGGAAAGACAGGCATGGGTGGGCGGACAGGCATCGTCCCTTCACTCTGGCTTGGCTGCTTTCCCAGATCCACACTTTCCAAAAGAAACCCCTCCAGAAACCACACCCAGACAGCCCAGCGCCTTCCTCCTGGCATCAGGGGCAGCCCAGTAGGGCGGAAAGAACACGGGATTTAAAGTCCAGTTCCCAGTTTAGCACTTATAAGCTGTGGGACCCTGGGGGAGTCCCTTGAACCCTCTCAGCCCAGGTCTCTTCATCTGTGAAAGGGGACAGTAATACTGGCCCGTGGGTTGTCACCATCCAAGTCAAGCACCTGTCACCCCGACAGTGCTGGGTAAGTGCTAGCTGTTACTCTGGCTTCCCATTCAGCATCACACCTGACAGAAGTGCTTTGGAGTCAGCAGTTGAGTCTGAAAAGGCTCCATATTAAGTCACCTGTGCCCAGGCTTGGCTGGAATGTTGACGGGGATGCCCTGGGGCGGGCAGGCCCAAGACATGCCGTGCCAAAGCCAGGCCCGATTCCAGAGTTCTCTCTGCCGTCCTTGGTGACATCTTGCCCTTCCTCCTTCACACGTGGGCTTGCAGGCCCACCCCAGCCACCGCTGGGTCCACTCAGAGAGGACTGAGTTCCTGGAGGAGGCATTTCAGGGCTGAATCCTGTCCCACCTTTGGCCTGGGATGCCCAGGTGGAGAAAGTGGTCTCTGCTCTGAATCAGATCTAGGGACCTGGGCTCATTCTTCTTGGCTTGCCAACCCTCCAGGCCTCCTCTTGTCCCCAGAAGCCACGTAGTCATGGTGGGAGTGGGTCCGTGCTGCTCTGTGGGAGGATGGAGGGGTCCACATCAAGTGGGAAAATGGAGTCCACCACCATTGTGTTCCCGTGAGGTTCTCACTGCAGGGCTGAAAGGAAAGAGCATCAGCTTGATTTCTCCAACCACTCATCCCTCTTTTGTTCTTTCTCCCACCAACACCCTTCCCCCAGCTGTGGTTAATTTCAGTGCCTTACAAATCCTAAGCTCAGAGAAAAGTTAGCTCGTTTCTGTTCCAGAGGGAAGGGAACCTCCCTGAGCCCTCCCCGCTCTTGTTATCAAAGCTTGATTGTTTATGCAACTCCATCTTAAGAACTGCCCACCTCAGCTGCAACCCAGAGTCTGAGAAGGAGTTGTGTCATGCAAGGGAAGGTGGAATCAGGGAGCCGAGCCAGTCTCACCTGCAGCGTGCGAGCCAGGAGACCTGGGTTTCAGCCCCCGCTCCACTGTCAGCGAGCCGCCACGGTGGGCAAGTCGTTTGTCCCTCTGAGCTGCAGTTTCCTCATCTGTCACACCAGTACAGACGAGACCTCCCTGGAGCCCTTCTGACTGTCCTAGGCTGTCCTGTGGTTGCAAAACCCATGAAAAGCCTCATTGTGTTGAAAGTCAGAGAACAAATACATGATCCAGGTGGACATGTCAGGGTTGTCCATCATTCAAGGGCCTTCCTTCAGCCCCAAGGCCAGCTCCCATCTCATTTTCAGAAACATTCATCTCTAGCTTGCAGGCAAGTGTCAGGTGCCAGAGTCCTCTTGGAATCATGCTTCTTCTGAAGGATGCTCATGCATGCCCCCCAGGGCTTGGCACACTGCGGAGTCTTGGCCCAGTCCTGCGAGGGCTGGCGTATCCATGGCACTCAAAAGGCAAAGGAACCACCCTTACCCACTGGGCTGCTGGAGGGGGCAGAAGAAAAAAAATGGACCTCATTCTCTAGTTTGCAAAGCACGCAGATTCTGGCATTAGCTCTCACGGCGGGCCCTGTGCTTCCTGCTCGGTGCGAAACTGATGATTCTACTCGCTGTAGATGAATGGTTATCACAAGTTAGGTTAATCCAGCCGCTGAAGTGCCACCATTTCACCAGTGGAGGCTCCATCCCTAAATTCCTGGGACTGTGGCCGGAGATGCCAGCAGCCTTGTCGCCCTTAGTCCCATAACCAAAATCTAGGCTTTCCCAGACCTCACCCACAATCTGGGGCTTGAAAGGGAAAGTATTTTGAAACCACAGCAGCCTCAGGTTAACGTTGCTCCACTGGCCTGGAAAGAGGCCGTCCTTCCAGCATGATGAGCTGAGTCAGCAACTTCTTCTTGTGGCCAGTCCTGTCGCTGCCCATCCACACAGTGATTGGGGTGGAGTTAAATTTGGTGCCCGGGGGCAGTGCATGTGGAAAGAAAGTACCAGAGTAGGCCCCTCCCCTCCAGAGCCGTGAGTTTCTTGGCTGCATGGTTTTCTGTGAAATCAGAATTGTAGCCAGTTTCTTTGGCCAGAAGGATGAATAATCACATATAGGGGAGGGGGATGGGTGTGGCGTGTGATTCTCATTTTCTTCTTTGGTCATGGGGACCAAGGAGAAAGGCATGAATCTCCCCTCTCAGGCTCTTGCAGCCACAAGCACTGTGTCTGCTCTCTGAACACATATCCCGGTGGCTGTGAGGCTGCTGCTTCTGTAAAAATAAAAGTATGGCTTAGAAGCTAGCCTTTTGTCGTTTCTTGCTCCGGGGACCACAGTGTGGATTCAGACCTGGGCTCAGGTGCAGACTGTGCCACTCCCCAGCTCAGCTGCCCTCTCGGACAACAGCTGAAAGAACATGGGGCAATGACAAGTTTATTTCTATTACTGTCGCAGTGTGATCCAGAGTCGGTGTCATAGGATCCCTCTATGCGAGGTGGACAACAGACCAGTGAGAGTTGGCAGCTCAGGTCAGCGTGGGGGGCCGTGCTTTTTAAGGCACCAGACATGGTTGTCAGGAGCTCTGGGCTTTGTCACTTGGTTGTGACCAACTAATCTTAGCAAGTTAGTTAATCCTATTGAGACTATCGTTCTCATCTATGAACTCATGAAAACTACTAGCTGTCCCTTAAAATGCATTCTTCCCTTTGTACGCACAGCTAGACCACATTTCCCAGCCTTCCTTGCAATCTGGTATGTTGAGAGTTTTCGCCACTGGAATGTGAACAAAAGTGGTCAAAACCTATGAGGTCTCCTGGCTCTTTCCCCTTCCATTCACTGGATGCAAATGACAAGCAGGCCATAGATGATAGGAGAGCCTTAAGTTGGAGAAAACCTGGATCCCTGAGTCACTGTGGAGGAGAAATGCCCCACCAACCTGAAACCTACCCTAGGCTGCTATGAGAGCAAAAAATAAACTATTGTTGAAACACTACCTATCTGGAACTATTGGAGCAATTTAGCTCACCCTAAGTATTACAGGATTGTGAGGCTTAAACAAGCAGATACGAAAGTTGAGTTTAGTACAATAAAGTTTCATGCAAATGCACAGATATACATGATGGATATTTTCCTAAAAGATGCATGATATGTGGGCCTCATGCTAAAGTTATCTGGAAAGACCCCTTTAGGAAATTCCAATTGTTCAGTTTCACAAATTAGAATTTGTGTATTGTCTTTAAAGGAGAACTCTAATGTTTCTTAGAACATGGCTTTTCCCGTTGAAGTGCTAAATATCACCTTACATTTCAGTGCACACAATATACAATGTCTTATTTAAGCTTCACAATCCTGTAACAAAAAGGTCTGCTTCTAGCCCCATTTTACAGATGAGGACATGAGGTTCAAGAAAGGCCAAATGATTTGCCTAAAAGCCACACTGAAGTTAGGAATAAGTTAGAGAAGGGTGCAGACTCATCATCCAGTCTTATAGCATCAAAGTGCTCAGAACCTTAGCCTGAGCCAGCTGAGACAGTGGCTCCAGACCTGGCAAGAGTGGAATGAGGCCCCCTGGCCGAGCCCTGCATGTAGCAGGTGGTCAGGGCTTGCTGCCCTGGACTAAGCTCAGAAGGGAAGCCACTGGTCAGCCAGGAGAGTTCTGCTTTGCCCCAGAGCAGTTCCCCTCCGTAAGGAACCCCTCCTGCCCACACGACAGTGTTCACACAACAACATTCATGCCAGAGTTGCAACAATTGGTTTAACAAACTTGGCTTATATATGAAAAATCACACACACTCTACACAAATTAAATGTTTCAAAAATATGCTTCCCAGTTATGTCCTGGTGTTGAGATGCCCCACAGGTTTCCTCCTGCAGGACCACTCGTCATTGCAGGTGACTGCCTGGCATGCCATGCTGGGCTCCAGGAGGTAAGGTTTTGATGTTAGGATTGTTGGGCCAAGGGACACAGAAATAGCGGGACGCTGCTCTGCCCATCCCCCCTCCTTCCCACGGGCCTCCCTAGGGAGCAGATCCAAGGACTGATTTAAAAATGGGGCCCCATAGGAAAAGAAGGAGCCAAGATGGCGGACAAGAAAAGCCACCGGAGTGTCTCTGTAAAAAAGACAGATTTTAGAAGAAAGTGAAAAAAATAAACTAGCAAAGAAACATAGATCGGGTGAGGGTCGGAAGGAAGGGTGCCTGAAACTACAGGAGACTCCATGGGAAGACGTTGCAGAGGAGAACTGGAAGGAGAAAGGCCCCCGAGAGGCTTGGAGACCAGCGACGAGGGTAGGTGGAGCGGTTAACTTCCCCCTCCCTTGCATCTCGGACTGCGGGTGGCTCCTGAGTGGTTGGAGAGACTTGCCGACACCAGCCCAGACACGGCTGCCGCCAGTGAGCAGTGGCCTCTTGCAGACAGGGCACCAGGCTCCCAGCTACCTCGGGGCACCTCCCCACGCGCAGACACCATATTGCTCCATTCTCTCCTTCCCCTTCCCTACCCGTGGGTGCCCAGGGAGACAATTTAGCCATCACACGGTGGCATCTCCAAGGAACGAGACCTTTCCTTTTGGGGCCCTACAGCAGACTGAGGGGTACTCAGACTGCAAGCTCCCTACCCGCCAGCCCGCCCAGGTGCTGCTTGCCTGGGGACTCCAGGACAGCGGGACAAATCCCGAGGTGGAGTGAAATCAATCCAGCTTGGGCACCCTGTAGGTGATTTGAGACCAGCACCCCTTCCCCTGGAAGGGTCAGAGATTGATCTCCAGGGCCCAGGAAACAGGCCTGCAGACCAGACCCCATACACCCAGGTCATGATCGCATTGCCCCGGGGCACAGAAGGGAGATCTGTGAAAGAGCCTACTGAGGAGTGTGTGCCTTCAGGGGCAGATCAACGTGCCTAAGCGGCAACCCTCCTCCCAAAAGAGGGCTGTGCACCCAGCTCAGGCTGCGATCCTGGGTGGGGAACCTCCTGGCCCATGTCACAGCCAGGTGAGATCCATTGGCCTGAGGTCCTGCTTGCTGGCAGAGGCCTGGGAGAGGCCACGGAGTCGGGGAGGGTGGAGGGGAGCAAGACCTGCTCCAGAGTGCGGGTCTCAGACAGCCCCACACCCAAGCCCAGACTTATCAGCTGAGTGGAGCCATTTCAGCCCCTCCCAGCAGCTTTTCACAGGAGCAAAGAACAGACCTTTGACCCCTGCTAACAGCATTTGTGCAACTTGAGGGCAGGCTTACCCAATCCAGCCCCACCCAGACTCACTCCCGGACCTGCCCCCACTGAGGTGGAGAGTAAGGACACACTTGGAAGTCCCAGGGCCCCACCTACCTCCCCAGGCACAAGAGGGCCTCTCTAGAGGAAAAAGAGCTGGTTACAGGACCCAAAAACAGCACTGCAGCCCACTACTCCCAGCAAGTGCCACCTACTGACAGGGAGGTCATTCTGCACACCCTTTTACTGCATCTACTGATTCATCATAAAGGGTGGGATCGAATCTCACCCACAAACACCATCTACTGGCTCAGAGACTAAACAGGGTGTGTCATTATCCAAACGAAAATCTAAAGGCAAGAAGGAACAACTGATCCAGATGGAAGGAACCAGCGAAAGAACTCTGGAAGTATGAAGAATCAAATGGAAAGCGCACCCCCAAAGAGGAACAACAGCTCTCTAGCAATTGACATTAACCAAACTCAGAACACTAAAATGACAGAAGAAGAATTTCAAACATGGATTGTAAGAAAACTCAATGATATGCAAGAAAAAATGGATAAGCAGCACAAAGAAACCACAAAAAAAATCCAGGACTTGGAAGAAAAATTCACTAAAGAAATTGAAATATTAAAGAAAAATCAAACCGATCTCCTGGAAATGAAGGACTCATTCAGGGAACTACAAAACACAGTGGAAAGCCTCAAGAACAGGGTAGATCAAACAGAAGAAAGAATCTCAGAGATTGAAGACCACTCCTTCCAATTAAATAAGTCAGTCACAGAAATCGAGCAGAAAATTAAGAGAAAAGAAATAAGCCTACAAGAAATGTGGGATTATGTGAAAAAACCAAACCTGAGGGTGATAGGGGTTCCAGAAGGTGAAGAAGAAAACACTCAAGGGCTTGATAAGCTATTTGAAGAATTAATAGAGGAGAATTTTCCAGGTCTTGCTAAAAAACTAGATATACAGGTACAAGAAGCTCAACGGACCCCAGGTAGATTCAATGCAAATAGGAAGACACCACGTCACGCAGTCATCAGATTGACCAAAATAGCCACTAAAGAGGCCCTTCTACGAGCTGTAAGGAGAAAGAAACAAGTAACATACAAAGGAAAGCCCATCAGAATAACTCCAGATTTCTCAACGAAACCCTGCAAGCAAGAAGAGACTGGGGCCCCATTCTCACTCTTCTGAAACAGAATAATGCCCAGCCTAGAATCTTGTACCCTGCAAAACTAAGTTTTGTATACAAAGGAGAAATAAAGACATTCTCAGATAAGCAAAGACTGAGGAAATTCACCAAGACAAGCCCTCCAAGAAGTACTCAAAACAGAACTACACAAGGATCAGCACAATAAACACTGACGAATGTAAAACCACTCAAAAGTTAAAGATCAAAGGCTAGATTCCACAATGGCTGAAGAGAGAAAACAAAATGCAACCCAACAGAATGAACAGTAATTCACCCCACTTATCAGTTCTCTCAATAAACGTGAATGGCTCGAACTACCTCTCAATAGACATAGGCTGGCTGAATGGATTAAAAAAAAAAAAAAACAAAACAAGCCAAGCATCTGCTGTCTCCAGAAAATGCATCTAAACTGCAAGGAGGCATTTAGACTCAAGATAAAGGAGTGGAAATCAACATTTCAAGCAAATGGAAGCCAAAAGAAGGCTGGTGTGGCAGTTTCGATCTCAGATAACTTAGTTTTTAAATCAACAAAAGTAATGAAAGACGAAGAGGGTCACTATATAATGGTGAAGAGTACAGTTCAACAAGAAGACATAACAATTCTAAATATGTA
>NW_012138302.1:13326367-13413587 GCF_000956105.1 Propithecus coquereli
AAATAATAAAAAAGAATAAAAATGGGACCTTTCCTGACTATCCAAGCTGGTGCCTGAGAGCCCAACCCAGAGCTTGGTAAACTGGGCTCAGGCTCTAGACTGGACAGTTGTGCATTGCTGCTCCCCACACCCCAAGTCCAAAGCTGAATCTACTAAGCAGCCGGCTCCTGAGCCTGAAGCTGTGGGTCTGGCATCGAGACCAGTGAGAGGAAGCCAGAGAAGGAGCGAGGGCCACCAGGGGGCCTTGGCTTGGCTCACCAACTTGGCCACGTTGGCAGGAGGGTGTCAGAGCAATCTGCCCACCACCTGACCTCTTGGAAGCTGGAAGTAGAAGAGAACTCACGTGTGTGACCTTGGAACTCCTAGTAACCCTACACACAAACCCGAAGTCTGACTCCTCTGGGGGAGGAGTGAGAAAGGCATGTGTTTTTGAGGTCCGGTGTGCGCGGCTGGCTTGCACCGGCTTGCAAGAGCCATTGTGCACACCTCCCTCCACTTCCACGTCCAGTGACTTTGGCAGCCTGAAATCACCCACAGCAGGAGCATTCACACCACAGAAACTAGCACACACTACAAATCAGGGCTTGTTTTGTTCTGGTGTTATATTAATGGCAGGGTTCTCCAGAGAGACAGAACCAATAGAAAATATATAGATAAATATACAGTTATGTGTCACTTAACAACGGGGAGACATTCTGAGAAATGCATCATTAGGTGATTTTGTCACTGTGCAAACATCCTAGGGTGACTTACACAAACCTAGATGGTATAGCCTACCACCGCCTGGGCTATACGGCCCAGCCTGTTGCCCCTAGGCTGCAAGCCTCTACAGCATACTGTGCTGTACTGAATACTGTAGGCAACTCTAACACAGTGGTAGTCATTTGTGTATCTAAAGATATCAACATGGAAAAGGTACAGTCAAAATATGGGACCACCGTTGTATATGTGGTCTGCCAATGACTGAAATGTCATCATGAGGTACATGACTGTATATAGAGACAGACAGATGCACGGACACACAGAGACCCAGAGAGAAACTCATTATAAGGTATTGGCTCGTGTGACTCCAGAGGCTGAGAAGTCCCAAGATCTCCAGTCAGCAAGCTAGTTCCAGGCTGAGCCCAAAGGCCTGAGAACAAGAAGAGCCAGTGGGGTTAGTGCCAGTCTAAAAGTCAGCAGCCTCAAAACCCAATGAGAGCCAATTTTGCAGTTCAAGTCTGAAGGAAGGAAGAAACCGATGTCCCAGCTTAAGCACTCAGGCAGGAGGAGTTTCTGTGTATTCAGTCTTTTTGTTCTGTTCAGGTCTTCAACTGATTGGGTGAGGCCCACCCGCCACAGGGAGCACAACCTGCTTTACTCAGTCTACTGATTCAAATTCTAGTCTCATCCAGAAACACCCACACAGACACGACCACAATAAAAGTTTGGTCAAACATCTGGGAACCCCCTGGCCCACTTAAATTGACACAAAAAATTAGGTGCTTGCTGTTTCGTTTTGAGAATCAGCTGTTAAACCTGTGCCAGCACATCACTCATCCACCTCTCCTGGTGACCCCCAAATCCAAGCGGAGCAGGAAAGGTGTCCCCTGCACCCTGTCTCTGGCCTCAGGGCATTCCCTCTCGGGCCCTGAACCCTCTGCATCTCTGTCACCATCCCCCACGCCCTTGTCCTCTGTGCTCATTTTGGCCGAATCCCCATTCCCTGCCTGACGCCGCAGCAGCTGCAGGAAGACAGGCGGGCCGACTGCATCCAGGACCGTGGGTGAGCTGTGCCAGAGAAGGCAGAGCTCCAGGGGTCAAGCTGGAGAAAGCAAAGCTGCCTTCAGGCCCAAAGGACCGTGGCAGGGCCAGAGGCAGGAGCTGGGCGGGACAGGTATCCAGCAGCCCACGGTGGCGAAGATGAGGACCTGATCTTTAAACAAGGGGAGCTTCCCAGAGCTCCCTGTCACCCGGCCTGGCTGCCGTGCCCAGGGCTGTTGTGGACTCAAGGTAAAAAGCCAAAGAGGGCACTGGACAGCATCGTGGTGGGCAGAACCCTCACCCTCCAGGATTGGTAAGTACCTAACACGGCCGAGAGAAGCCCCGTTCTATCAACCGTGTTTACTAAAGCGACAGCGCTGTGCAACGTAGGTAAACTTGTCCCTCCCCGGGGCTTCAGCTGCTGCTTATAAAGGGAGCAGCTAGGCCAGTCATGCTCGCTCCTGCCAAGGCGTTACAGATGACCGGCTGCCTGTGCCCACTAGCTGATCATCAGAACCTGGTCGCACCAGGACTGCCTGCGTGTGATGCCCACTCACTGGTGCATTGCCTGTCGTCCATGTTGCCAGGTGGCGTTGGAGGCAGAGTAAGAACCTGGATGTTAGGTCCGGTAAGCATTGCAAAGAGAGATTCTGTCCTGCTCAGGGCTTCCCACAATCTGGCAGGATCTCACACTGGAGGGGAGGAAACTGCTATTTCGACCAGGGAGATGCTAGAACCTGGTGTTACTTTCATAAGGCTTATGTGCCTCCGTGTTCAGCCCAGTCTTCTGCAGGACTATTTCAAGAGATTGAACTAGAATTAGTGGTTACTAAACATTGATGGTTGCTTGATCGATTGGCTGGGAAGCTCCTTTCTTTTCCAAACAAAATCTTTTAGGAAAAGCCCAATATATACTCAAGACAGAGTTACTTTGATTCCAGCTGGGTGAGGCCAGGAGCCCAGCCCCTGTGCCCTCCTTCCCCAGGGGTTGCTGGAGGCTCAGCAGAGCCCAGTTAACAAACCTCAGCTCTCCATGACCTCTATGGCCCTGTCCAGGCAAAAGGGCAAAGGTCGCAAGAAGCCAGATTTCATACAAAGGACCCTCTTACAACCACAGCTGCCCTGGGGGTGTGTAAGGAGAGGCTGGACAGGCAGATGGAGTTAATGTAGCAGAGGAAACAAGTGGTCACCAAAACAGGGTGCCCAAATCAGGGGAGTGTCAAAATGATCCACCGAGATGCCTGAAAAAAATGTTAGTGTTTGTCTTGGTTCAGGTTTCCCTAGACGTGGACCCTGAGAAAGGATTTCAGCACAAGTAGTTTATTTGGGAGGTGACGAAAACACCAGGAGGAGAGTGGGGAAGGGCTGACAGCCAATAACAGACACATTCTCAAGCAGGCTGCCACTGCGGGCGACTGGAGTTTAATTGCACTGGGAACACTTTGGAAGCCAGTGTAAAACACACACTTCACAGTTACATCCAACAAGGGACGAGGGACCTGGTATTTATACACCAACTTCCATCAGTCACCGAGGGCAGCTCCAGAGGCGTGTGACGTCCCTGGCGCTTCCAGCACACCATAGGCAGCAAAGCCTGCCCTGGCAGCCAGAGAACCTTTTGCTCCATTGCAGGGGTATGTCCCTCCCCAGCACACAGGATTTTTGTAACACATACAAGTTCGTTGTTTATCTCATGGCAAAATCCTTAAAAGAACTGCCTGATTTAAAGTTGTCATTCAGATTTCTCTTGTAAAAAGGCAAGCATTCCAAATTTGCTGACCTTCTCTATAGAGATAGTGACTGTCAGTAATATGATAGCTGACCGATACATTTGAACAAATGTACTTATAAAGAGTCTTTTTAAAAAGTTTTGTCGCGTATATTAGACTTTTTTTTTTAGGAGACAGTGTCTTGCTCTGTTGCTGGAGCTAGAGTGCAGTGGCGTCATCTTAGCTCACAGCAACCTCAAACTTCTGGGCTCTAGTGATCCTCCTGCCTCAGCCTCCCGAGTAGCTGGGACTACAGGTGCGTACCATGATGCCCGGCTAATTTTTTAAAATTTTTTTAAAGATGGGGTCTCCCTATGTTGCCCAGGCTGATCTTGAACTGTGGGGCTCAGCAATACTCCTGCCTCAGCCTCCCAAAGATTACAGGTGTGAGCCACTGCACCCAGCCTTAAACTTTTTATTTTTAATTAGCTTTATTTTTATTTTTATTTGTAATTTTACAGAAAAGTTACAGTGATATACAGTGCATTCCCACATTCCCCTCACCCACCTTCCCCTGATGTTGACACATTCTACATGATTATTGTAAAATGATCAAACCCACCAAGTAATCATTGGCATAATATTATTAACTAAATCATAGACCTTATTTGAATTTCATCAATTTTAACACCGTCTTCCCTTTCCTTTTCTAGGACCTTTATTGCATTTAGTTGCTATTGCTCCTTATTTTCTTTCAAACTGTAAGTGTATTAATGTACAATTAACAAACAATAAAGCACACATATTTAAAGTGTACAATGTGGTTAGTCTTGACACATGTATGGATATACCAGAGTTGTTTATTCATTCACCTGCTGATGAACATTGGGGTTGTTTCCAGTTTGGGGCTATTTATTACAAATAAAGTGGCCAGGAACATTTGTGACTAGGCTTTGCATGGACATATTCTTTCCTTTCTCTTGGGTACCTACCTAGGAGAGGAATGCCTGGGTCATATGGTAGGTTTACGGTTAAATTCTTATCTTGCTAAGCTGTTTTCCAAGGTGGTTGTACTGTTTTACATTTCCACCTCTTCATCAACACTTGGCATGGTAAGTCTCTGCAATTTTGGCCATCCTAATAGGTGGGTAGTGGTATCTCATTGTGGAATGACTAATGATGCTGAGTTTCTTTTCATGTGCCTATTTGCTACTCATATATCTTTTTAGTAAAGTGTCTATTTATAGATCTTTTATACATTTTTTATTTTGTCATTTCTTATTATTGAGATACATATGAATTCATATATATATTCTGGATATAAGTCCTTTATCAGACATATAATTTGTAAATATTTTCTGCCAGTCTGTGGCTTGTCTTTTCATTTTCCTAATAACATCTTTGAAAGAACAAACATTTTTAATTTTAATTAAATCCAACTTAACAATTTATATGGTCTATAAGAGAACAAATAAATTTGTATCTAAGAAATTTTTGCCTAAGATTCAAATATTTTCTCCTAGGTTTTCTTCTAGAATTTTACAGTTTAGGTTTTACATTTAGGTCTATGATCCTGAGTGGGAAAAAGGTATTTACTCTTCACATACCACTCAACACAATACTTCTGACACCAGATGTGGGGGCGGGGTGGTTCCTCATACATTACTGGAGAACCAATCACTCCTCCAGCAAACCCCAGCTGGTCTTCTCTAATTCAATTCAATTCTGACACTATCCACCTGGAGATAGATAGCATCAGACCCCACAAGTTGAGGGCTCAGTCCACAATACTGCCCCATTTCAGATGCCAATCACAAGTCCCAGGTGTGACCTGTGCTTCTGCCCCACCAACCTGGGTTCCCACGATCCCTTCCTCAAGTTCAATAAATTTGCTAGGATGGCTCACAGAACTCTGGAAACACTTTACTTGTGTTCACTCATTTATTATGTAGGCTGTTACAAGGAAATAAATGAACAGCCAGATAGAATATGCAGAGGGCAAGGTGTGTGGGAGGGCGCAGAGCTTCCATGCCTTCTCTGAGTGCAACGCCTTCCAGGCACCTCCACCCATTCAGCTGTCTGCAAGCTTCACAACCCCAGTCCTTTTGGGTTTTTATGGAGGCTTCATTATGTAGGCATGATCGATTAAATCATTGGCCATTAGTGATCAACTCAACCTTCAGCCCCTCTCCCCTCCTGGAAGGTGGGTGAGAGTGAAAATTCCAATCATCTAATCACTCCTTGGTCTTTCTGGTGACCAGCCCCCATCCTAAAGCTGTCTAGGTGCCCCCAGCCACCAGACATCTCATTAACATACAAAAGATGTATCACTCAGGAGATTCCAAGGGTTTTAGGAGCCGTGTGCCAGGAAACAGGGATGAAAACCAAATATATATTTCAGAATATCACAGATCCATTCTGAGTTAATTTTTGTACATGATGAAAATGACTGATTGCACTTCACTTTTTTGCATATTAATATCCAATAGTTCTAGCATCATTTGGGGAAAAAAACTATTATTCTCTACTGAATGCTCTTTGCAACATGGTTAAAAATCAGTTGTCCATATATGTGTGAGTCTGTTTCTGGATTCTGTGTTCTGTTCCTTTGATCTATCTGTCTACCTTGATGCCAATTTCATGTAGTCTGGATTCCTGTAGCTTTATAGCTGTGGAAATAAGGTAATGTTTTTCAAAGTTGTTTGGCTCTTTCACGTCTTTTTTTTTTCCAAGTAAGTTTTAGGATCAGTTCGTCAACTTTCACAAAAAAATTACTGGGATTTTTTTTATTGGTATTGCATTGAATTTATAGATCAATTTGGAGAAAAATGACCTCTTAACAGTATTGAGTACTTTTTTGGGTTTTTTTTAGCTATCTTGAAATATGCTCGGAAATACTGAATCCTCTGAACCATAAACATGGTATATCTCCCCCTGATTTATGTCTTCTTTAATGTCTCAGCAGTATTTTATTGCTTTCAATGTACAGATCTTGTACATCTTGAACTCCTGGGCTCAAGTGATCCTCCTGCCTTGGCCTCCCAAAGTGCTAGGATTACAGGCGTGAGCCACCACACCCAGCCAGATATTGTGCATCTTTAGTCAAATTTATACCCAAGTATTTCATATTTTTTTTTATTTCAGCATATTATGGGGGTACAGATGTTTAGGTTATGTATGTTGCCCATGCCCTCCCAGTATTTCATATTTTTGATGCTATTATAGATGGTATTTTAAATTTTCAATTTTTGATGATGTGTTGCTAGTATATGGAAATAGTTGGCTTTGCTTTTTTTAGCCTATTTCTTGAAACCTTGCTAAACTGACTTCTTAGAGCTAGTAGCTTTTTTGAAAATCCAGTAGGACTTTTTACATAGATGTCCATGTTGCCTGTGAATAAAGATGGTTTTACTTCTTCCAAAACAGTTGTTCTGACACGAGTGAGGAAGTAACTGCTTTCTGTAAGACACTCACACTCTAAAGAAAGTGAAGTATTTTTTATCATTATGTGAGTTTTGTGGTTGAGGCTGTGGTGTCCAGGTCTCCTCTTCTCTAGGGACAACCCACCCAATCTCTCACTGACATGAACAGTGAGGGAAGCAGCCCAGGATGTTGTGACCAGCCTCCACAGACCCACCTGCGGGCTGGATGAGGTAACCACAGGGCTGACTCCACGGGTGAAGCCAATGTTCCCAATGGCTGGACACGGCCTGGAGGTCAGCAGTCTCCTCAAAGCATGAGGTTCTGCTGAGCTTCCAGAAGTGTCCTGGAATGGAGACGGGATGTTCCTGAAAAGTCCTAGAATTGCCAAATACGCTACACTCTGCCACCCCTCTTTGGACTTTAATGCACAAGGAGCCAAGCACTCGCTTTAGAATAGAAAGGCTTCCAAGAGTGTCAACCACATTCCACCCCTTTAGTCCATCTCCTGTCTGACCTCCATGTTCGTGTCATTGGCTAATTCCAGTTCTCATGATATTTGATCTCTTGTAACAAAAGATATCTGGCCCCAGGTGTCCCAGCAGGCATTGTCACCTCCAGGTATACAGCTCCAGCGAAGGTGGTCCCAGCACATCTCTCTCTTCTCCCAGCCATTCCCACGTGTCCTTTCTCTAAGACGCCCCCGTTCCCACACCCATCCTCCCATCCCCAGATTGTCTTCAGGCCTTGGGCCTCCAGTCACTGCAGGCTGTCCTTCACGTGCGGCTTTAAGGAGTAGGATCTGAATTGTAATCCACAGTCGGACGGCATTTCCCCTTAGTAAAAGGTGTGATCCTTTCCCTTTAAAAAGGCAGAAAGAAAGAAAAAATGGAAGTAATCCCTCGGAAGGGAGCAGGCTCCCTGTCCCTGAGGGACACCCACGGGGATGAACAGGCACCTGCTGATTGTGCTTCACAGGGGATCCTACCTCGGGAGAGAGACCAAAATCAATGACCTCTAGACGTCTTCCAACAAAACAGCCTGGTTCTAAGGGGGAGAGCCCGCCAATCTGCACCTAGTTCAGCTCATTAGAGAACCCAAGTTGGTTTGCAAGAAATTCAAGTAAAAAAAATCATAGCGCCCGAAGAATTTTCTACCCCAACCCTGAGAAGGAGACAGAGGACCAGAGAGAGAGGTGGGAACTTACCTGAGGTCACCTGAAGGCCAGAATCGCACCCAGAGCTCCTGACCTCAGCCCTGCATCCCCTCATGCTCTGATTCTTTCCGAGGAGTGGAACCCGGAGGACCCTGGTTCCCATCCCAGAAACCACCGGAAGATGGCACTTCATTAGAGCCCCTTGCTGTGTGTGTCCAACAGCAGCCGCCAGCCCGTATGTTACACATTTTACATACTTGTGTATTGCCTGTCTTCCCCACCAGGTGTGCACTCCACGAAGGCAGGACCTGGATTTCTTTACTGGTACTTCCCCCATGTCTAGACCATTACCTGTGCTTAACAAATACCTGTCAAAGGAAGGAAGGTGAGAGGGAGGGCTGGCTCAGCAGGCAAAGGGGCCTCTACTGCCATGCAGTGGGTCTCAGTGTCTCTGTCTCCTCACTCATCCCGTGCGCTGCCCCTGGCCCGGCCCAGAGCGCATCTGTCATCAGGACTGTCAGGACAGCCTCCTTTCCTCTGCCCCCAGCCCACTCCCCCACCCCGCAATGCCACAGAGTAACTTCTTACAACACAAGAGTTACTTCCCATTAAAATCCTGCTGAGTAGGAGAAAATACTTGGAAGAGACATATCTGATAAAGGACTTATGCCTAGGATATCTAAAGAATTCTCGGAACTTAATATAAGAAAAAAAGCAGTTTTCAAAACGTGCAAAAGACTTGAAAACACGAACTTGCTGGAGCCTCAGACAGGCCTCGACAGGACTTTTCAAACGGGTTGAAGATTGCTGGAGCCCAGGAGTTCAAGACCAGCCTGAGCAACATAGCAACACAGCAAGGCCTCATCTCTACAAAAAGGTTTTTAAAAATTAGCCGGCTGTGGTAGCATGCACTTGTAGTCCCAGCTACTTGGGAGGCTGAGGCTGGGGGATCGCTTGAGCCCAGAAGTTTGAGGTTGCTGTGAGCTATGATGATGCCACTGCACTCTAGCCTGGGCAACACAGTGAGACCGTGTCTAAATAAATAAATAAATAAATACTCAGAAATCATAAAGGAGACATTACAATTGATGCCACAGAAATACAAAGGATCATTAGCGACTATTATGAACAAGTATATGCTAATAAATTGGAAAACCTAGAGGAAACGGACAAATTCCTGGATAAATAAAACCTGCCAAAATTGAACTATGAAGAAACAAAAAACCTGAACAGACCAATAATGAGTAATGAAATTGAATCAATAGTAAAAGTATCCCGACAAAGAAAAGCCCAGGACCGGATGGATTCACTGCCAAATCCTATCAAACTCATAAAGAAGAACACTCAAACTATTCTTCTCAAACTAATCCAAAAAATTGAACTAGAGGGAATTCTTCCTAACCCATTCTACGATTCCAGCATTACCCTGATATCAAAACAAGACAAGCACACAACAAAAAAGGAAACAGGCCAGTATCCCTGATGAACGCCGATGCAAAAATTCTCAACAAAATACTAGCAAGTGAATCTAACAACAGATCAAAAAGATAATATGACATGATTAAGTGGGATTTATCCCAGGGATTCAAGGATGGTTCAACACAAGGAAATCAGTAAATGTGATACATCACAGCAACAGAATGAAGGACAAAAATCATATGATCATTTCAATAAATGCAGAAAAAGCATTTGATAAAATACAACATTCCTTCATAATATAAGCCCTCAACAAATTAGGCATAGAAGGAGCATACCTCAACATAATAAAGGCTGTATAGGATAAAACCAAATCTAGCATCATACTGAATAGGAGAAAGCTGAAATCCTTTCCTCTAAGAATTAACACAAGACCAGGATATGCCCACTTCCACCACTCTTATTCAACATAGCACTGGAGGTCCTAGCCAGAGAAATCAGGCAAGAGAAAGAAACAAAAAGCAATTACATTGGAAAAAAGGAAATCAAATTGTCCCTCTTTGCAGATGACATGATCTTATATATAGAAAAACCTAAAGACTCCGAAAAACTCTTAGAACTGATAAACAAATTCAGTAAAGTTGCAGAATACAAAATCGACATACAAAAATCAATAGTGTTTTTATACACCAATAACTAGCTGGAAAAGAAATCAAGAAATCAATCCCATTTACAATAGCTGCCAAAAAATAATAATAAAATACCTGGGAATAAAGTTAACCAAGGAGGGGAAAGGCCTCTACAAGGAAAACTACAAAACACTGATGAAAGTAATTGAAGAGGACACAAACAAATGGAAAGACATCCCATGCTTCTGGACTGGAAGAATTAATATTGTTAAAATGACCATACTACCCAAAGCAAGCTATAGATTCAATGCAATCCCTATCAAAATGCCAATGACATTCTTCACAGAAACAGAAAAAACAACCCTAAAATTTGTATGGAATCACAAGAGACCTTTAATAGCCAAAGCAATGCTAAGAAGAAAAGCTGGAGGCATCATACTACATAACTTCAAAACATACTACAAAGCTGTAGTAACCAAAACAGCATGGTATTGGTAAAAAATAGACACACAGACCAATGGAACAGAATAGAGAGCCCAGAAATAAATCCACATATTTACAGCCAACCAATTTTTGACCAAAGTGCCAAGAACATACACTGGGGAAAAGACACCCTCTAATAAACGGTGCTGGACAAACTGGATATCCACATGCAGAAGAATGAAACTATACTATCTCTCACCATATACAAAAATCGATTCAAGATAGATTAAAGACTTAAATATTAAGACCTGAAACCTTAAAACTACTAGAAGAAAACATAAGGGAAATGCTTTAGAACATTGGTCTAGGCAAAGATTTTATGGCTATGACTTCAAACGCACAGGCAACAAAAACAAAAAATAGACAAATGGGACTAAATATCAGACTAAAGCTTCTGTTCAACAAAAGAAACAAGCAACAGAACAAAGAGACAACCTGTAGAATGGGAGAAAATATTTGTAAACTATTCATAAGATAAGGGACTAATATTCAGAATATTCAAGGTACTCAACAGTAAAAAAATCACAACCCCATGAAAAAGTAGGCAAAGAACATAAACAGACATTTCTTAGAAGACATACAAATGGTCAACAGGTATATGAAAAAATGCTCAACATCACTAATTATCAAGGAAACGTAAATCAAAACCACAATGAGATATCATCTCTCCCCAGTTAGAATGGCTATTATCAAAAAAACAAAAAAATAATGTCGGCAAGGATGCAGAGAAAAGGGAACTCTTACACACTGTTGGTGACAATGTAAATTAGTGCAGCCATTATGGAAGACAGTATGGAGGTTTCTTTAAAAACTAAAAATAGAACTACCATATGATTCAGCAATCTCACTTCTGGGTATATATATCCAAAGGAAATGAAATCAGTATGTCAAAGAGATGTCTGCCGTCTCAGGTTTATTACAGCACTATTCACAATAGCCAAGCTAGGAATCAACCTAAGTGTCCAGCAATGGATGAATGGATAGAGAAAATATGGTATATAAACACAATGGAATATTATTTGGCCATAAAGAGAATGAAATCCTGTCATTTGCAGCAACAGGGATAGAAACGGAGGTCATTATTTTAAGTGAAATAAGCCAGACCAAGAAAGACAAATACTGCATGTTCTTACTCACCTGTGGAAGCTAAGAAAGTTGATCTCCTGGAGGTAGAATAGAGCGATGGTTACCAGAGGCTGGGAAGGGTGAGGAGGATGAGGAGAGCTTGGTTAGGCGGTACAAACATACAGTTAGAAGGAAAAAGTTCTAGTGCTCAGTAGCACAGTAGGGAGACTACAGTTAACAATAATTTATCGTATATTTCGAAATAGGTAGAAGGGAAGATTTGAAATGTTACCAACACAAAGAAATGATAAATGGTGATGGCTGATTTGATCATTACACACTGTGTGTGTCAAAATATCACATGTACCCCATGTGACGTACAGTTATTATGTGTCAACAGAAAAATAGACAAAGAAAGGGAGAGGAAGTATCGGGACAAGGGATGTTACATGTTTTGGGGAAACGGACAGTGCAGGGAGGCATTAGCAGGCTGAAGAGCAGGCTGCGTGCAGTAGGGGAAGCCATGAGAACCTCCTGTCACCAAACCTCAGAAAGGCCCAGGAAGTGGAGGCACCAAGAAACAAGGCGCAAGACCAAGCTGCAAACAAGAGGGAAAGCTAGACACAGCCCCACCGACTGCTCGCCCCCCCAGCAGGAGACTGGAGGTTTAGTTTGTGAAGAAGTCCCAGATGGGAGGGGGTAAGTTGGGGAGGAGGCCGGCACAGTGGATGGAGGCAGACGGGCCCCACGGTGAGAAGGGAAAGAGTAGGAGGAAGTCCACACACCTAAGGAGAAGAACAGAGACCACCAGCCTCCTTTCCTAAACACCAGCAGCCACACCTACTCCCAGCCAGGATGGAGGATTCTCTTCTAGAAAAGCTGAATGATCCCTGAGAAAACACCCAGAAACACCGGCATTTGAGGCTCTGCCAACAGGAAGACCAGATCCCCAGCCAATGGCTCCCAGTGAAGCCACTGATTGACAGTCCCACACAGACTCACGGCATTTTTTAGTGCTTTCCTCTTAAATATGAACAAACCAGTGAAAGAAAAAAAGGAAATTGGAAGAATTGGAGACAATGCAGGGGACAAAAGAACTTAAGGGAGACTGTAACTCATATCCTTAGATAAAAGAACATACTGTGTACATGACACAGAACTGGGTGCTATTAAAAGGGAAAAAAGAGAAGCTATCCACAATAAAAAACAGCTCTTGGAAATTAAAAAATATGATAGCCAAAATTTTAAAAGGCAATAGCAGGGTAGATAAGGACAAGGAAATTTTACCAGAAAATACAAGAGGAAAGGCAGAGATGGAAAATAAGAAAAAGGGGGGAAAAAAAAAGTAAGCAAACTAGAGTACCAAACAAGGACATCGAACATTCACCTAAAAGATTCCTGAAAGGGAGAAGAGAGAACACAGAGAGGAATCACCAAAGACAAAAACTCACACAAAATTTTCCCAGAATAGAAGGAACCCAGTGAGTACTCAACACAATGAATGAAAATGGACTCACACTAAGACCCATCAGAATATGAGGGACAAAGAGAAAATCCTAAAAGCTTCCAGAAAGGAAAATACAGGTCACATACAAAGGACAGAAAACCAGAATGGCACCAGACTTCTCAACAACCACACTTGAAGCTAGGAGGCTATGGAGCTAAGTCTTCAAAATTCCAAGGGAAAATTATTTCCAATCTAGAATTTTATTTCCAGCCAAACTATTGATCATATATGCAGGGGAACAATAAGAAACATTTTCAGGCAGGGCGTGGTGGCTCACGTCTGTAATCCCAGCACCTTGGGAGGCCGAGGCAGGAGGATCACATGAGCCCAGGAGTTCAAGACCAGCCTGAGCAACACAGTGAGACCCCCCATCTCTACAGAAAATAGAAAAATTAGCCAGGTGTGGTGGCATGTGCCTGTAGTCCCTGACACTCAGGAGGCTCAGGCAGGAGGATTGCATGAGCTCAGGAGTTTAAGGTTGCAGTGAGCTATGCTGATGCCACTGCACTGTAGCCCAGGCAAAAGAGCAAGATCCCATCCAAAAAAAAACAAAGAAACATTTTCAGGCATGCAGTCTATCAAATATATTACCTCCCATCACCTTTTCTCAGGAATCCCCCAAAACAAGGGAGTAAATCCAGGAGGAAGAAAATACAGGACTACTTTGATAAAAAATAAAACATTTGGGGCCAGGCCAGGTGGTTCACACCTGTAATCCCAGCACTTTAGGAGGCTGAGGCAGGAGGATTGCTTGAGGCCAGGAGTTCAAGATTAGCCTGGGCAACACAGCAAGACCTCATCTCTACAAAAAATTTAAAAATTAGCCAGGCATGGTGGCACGTGCCTGTAGTCTCTCTTGAGCCCAGGAATTTGAGGCTTCAGTGAGCTATGATCGCACCACTGCGATCCAGCCTGAGCACAGAGCAAGACGCTGTCTCAAAAAAAAAATTTTTTTTTAATTACATTTAAAAGCTGGTTTTTCCTGAGCAATCTGGTCCCCAGAAGCTGGTCCTCATGTCCTCACCACAATTTCCAAAAACCAAAATGTTCAATTCTAAAGGGCATGTTTATTCACATTTTAACATTCTGAAATCGAGATTATATTGCAACTGATGGTCTCCTAGATAAATAAAATATGGCGGCAGCTAGCACTTGCAAGCTGTTTTACAGTTTGCCACAGTATTTCATGCACCTTTCCTTTCTTGGGCTTCATGACAACATCCTGAAATGAGTTCACCAACCCCAATATGAACACCAAGAAATGAGTAGCTTCCATGTGGTGAAGCCACTCGGGGCAGAGCCCAGACCATGTGTGCTGTGGATGGAGGCTTTAGCATTGATTGAGTACCTTTTCCTTACCGAGAGTTTTCAACAGATCATTTCATTTGCATCTTCTCAGACATCTGCTCTTTTGACAGCTGAAGGAAATGAGGCTCAGAGAGGTTAAGCAACACACCCCACCTCACACAGCCAGCAGGTGCCAGAGCCAGGATCTGAACTTGGGCATCTCTCCACTGCCTCCACTGTTTGGCTGGCATTAGGGGCAGCAGCTGTGTTCCCATGGGAACCAAGCACGGGGGGGAACCCCCAGCCCACCCCAGAGTAAGCCCTTCCCTGCCCTCGCCCCCTCTCCTGGAGCGTCAGTTGCACTCACTGCATGATCATGTCCCGAGCCAGGTCTGAGAGGTAGCGTTTGGATCCATCCAGGGACAGGGACCGGTAGCGCTGCCGTCTGTCCTTTGTCTCCATCAGCCAGGTGTTCAGGTAGCGGCCCACACCTACCGGGTTCTGTACCAGGGAGAGGACGGCAGGACATCAGCAAACCTGGCCTGGGGATTTGACTTTGGCCTTCTCCCCTCCCCCTAGACTCTTCTCCATCTGTTATGAATTGAACTGTATCCCCCAAAAAGATATATTGAAGTCCTAACCCCATTACCTAGGAATGTGATCTTATTTGGAAATAGGGTTGTTGCAAATGTAATTAGTTAAGATGAGGTCATACTGGAGTAAGATGAGTCCTTAATCCAATATGACTGGTGTCCTTCGAAGAGACGCACAGAAGGAACATGGCCATCTGAGGGAGGCAGAGGCCGCAGCGATGCATCTACAGGCCAAGGGATGCCAAGGATGCCGCCACCACCAGAAGCTACAAAGAGGCAAGGAAGGATCCTTCCCCACAGGTTTCGGAGTGAGCATGGACCTGTGGACACCTAGATTTGGGACTTCTAGCCTCCAGAACTGTAAAAGAATACATTTCTGTTGTTTTAAGCCACCTAGTTTGTGGTCCTCTGTTATGGCCGCCCTACGAAAGGAATACACCCTCCCACCCAGATATCTGGGCTGTAGATGATACAAGAGGCACCAACAGAGAGGTTCAGAAAGAAGATGTCACTAGCTCAAGGTGACACAGCAAGGGCAGAAGAAAGGCAGGACACGAACCCAGCTATCTGCGGAAATAGTGCCAAGCGGTGGGCTGGGAGACGTCAGGACTCAGAGACTAGTCCCAGGTAAGGCAGAATGTGCCTCCCACATGGGAGAGGCCTGGTCCACGAGGGAGCAGACTCCAGGCTGGAGCGTGTACGCAGAGGGGCTTCCTGCCCGCTGGGAACCCTGGCTGCACATCAGCCCTTCCCACTTCAGAGCGGCCGGGGCTGTGGTATGGTCACTGGCTCTAGTCTAAACATTTTACTTGGGGTCCCCGAGTGAAGACAATCTGCCCTGCAGGAGGTGCAGGCTGGAATGAAGAAAGGAAGGATTGGTCCTCACCAGGATGGGCCAGTCGGGGCTGGGCACGCTGAGGACCCTGCCATCACTTGGGGAGCTAAGGAGGTGGGGTGGCTGGCATCCTCCCCTGAGAGGAGGAAGAGCTCAGAGGTGGGGCTGCGGGGTGGGCAGTGGGAAGGAGCAGGACAGGAAGACAGGGGCATTACAAGCAAGCCATTCCCAGGGAAAGCACGAGAGACTTTGAAAGCAGAAAGCTGTTCAAAACCAGGCAAAACTAACCTGTGCTACCAGGAGTCAGGCCAGGGGCTACCTGGTAGGGGATGGGGCCGTGCAGGGGCTCCTGAGTGCTGGAAACAAGAGCTCTTGAATGCACGAGGAGGTGGTTACACAGGTGAGGTCATTTTATGACAATTTATGGAGGTGTGCGCTTAGAATTCACGTACCTTTCTATATGATTATTGGACCCTAATAAAAGGTGTGCTTATAAACTGAAGGGTGGAGTAAGAGAAATAGAGTGAAGTCAATGCCCAAGGCCACTGTCAATTCAGGAGGCAAGCACGCACCCCCAGGAGCTTAGCTGCTTTACAAAACACTAACACACAGAACGGTGTCAGGGGATGGCTGCTTCTGGGGAAGGGGACAAGAGCAGGAGAGGGAGGGGCCAGAGGGGGCCTTGCTCAGTGGGGATGAGCTATGGGCCAACTTCACCAGCTGTGAGGCCCCAACACAAACACAAAGAGAGAATGGGCTCTCTGGGAAGATAAGAGAATGGGATGGCTGCAGAGCGGTGTATCTTAGCTCACTGGTTCTCAAAGTGTGGTCCTGGGAACTTATTAGAAATGTGAATTCCCAGGTCCCACCCCAGGACTGCTATATCAGAAGCTCTGGCACCAGCCCAGCGACCTGTGCTTTAACAAGCCCCGCAGGTGATGCTAATACCTGCTCACCCAAGTTTGAGAACCAATGCCTTTGAAAAATAAGACAGTAGGAGTGGCTGTCAGGTCTTTTGGGGAAAAAGAGGGGTAGCATCGGCTTGGTCAGAGCATCAGCTCCCAGGGGACAAGGAGGGTTCGGGGCTGCCTGTAGAGGCAGGAGAGTGTTCCCTGCCCATGTATCCCCCACTCCAGACCCACTCACCCAGCTCCCCAGAACATTCTGGCTGGCCTTTGTGCCGAACCGCTTGGAGGCCAGCAGGAACGGCGGCTGGTTGGCGTGTTTGGGTTCCTCCTCTGGTGGAAGCCAGAAGCCAGGGCCAGATGTGGCCTAGGGGTGAGGAATGAAGGCTGGAAGCTGGAGAGGCCCTGGCACTGGTTAGCCTGGGGCCAGGGCAGGGGAGGGCTCCTGGCAGCTGACCGCACCTGCCCAGCAGCCCTGGGCCTTGAGCCAAGGACGGTGGGAGGTGCCCAGCTGCCTCCCAGCAAAGGGGCCATGCCTTGCCCTTGTGGCCCACGGCCCCTGCCCCACTCCAACCGCCACCCAGAAGCCTGACACCTTGTTCCAGGTTCCCAAGGGCCCTCAGTCTGGTAGGGTCCAAAGAGATGTGCCAGATCCCAGTCTGGGGAGTGGAAGCCGCACAGGCCTTGCAGCCAGAGGAGCTGGGTTTAGATCCCAGCCCCTTCTCCCCCTTTCTAGGGGCGCCGGGGCAAATCCCTCCCAGATCTGGACTTCGGTTTCCTTTTGTGAAATGCAGATGATAATCTCTGGGTGGGGAGGGGAGCAGGAGAGCACCTAGCAGGCACTCAGGAACCGCTGGTACCGTTTTTCCTTTCTGGACTCTGCTCCTTCCCATGCGCTTAGGGGCAGACCCTGCTCGGAGGCCTGACTGAAGCCCAGGGCCTTCTCGGACCACTGGCTGTTCCCCCCCACACCCTCCTCTCCCACTTGCCCTGACACCAAGGCAGAGCCCACTGCTCCCTTGGATGGTGCATCCTCTGCCCTGCTCCAGTGTCCCCTCGTCCTTTCCCCGGCGCCCTGAGGGCCAGGGTGGAGACGGACACTGGCCGGGCCCTCCCTGGGGGAGGCTCTAAGTACACAACCTCATCTAATTCTCACACCCACCTCACTGCTCTCACAGCACATGGTGCACACCGAGGCCCAGGGGGTGACAGGGTCTCACCCAAGTGACTGGTATGTGCAAGGCCAGGACTGGAAACCAGGTTGGTCTGATCCCCCTCAGAACAGCCACCCCACCCACCCCAGTCCCCGAGGGCCAGAGCGGAAGGGCGGCCACGGGGGCACACTGACCAGTGTTCGGGGGCACTGGCTAAGGGTGGCCCAGTAAATCCTCTCCGAAGGGGTTTTCAGGTTGCGGGGAGCTTTGGAAAAAAACCCACGCTTCTTATTGTGACGTGAGTTAAGCTCGTCTATGAAGCTCTTGAAATTCATCAGCTCCCTGGGCTTTTTTTTCTAAGAGTCAGAGAGAAAGAGATCTGTTATGCCAGCAGAATCATGAGCCCCCTGTCAACCCTCACCCACAACCAGCGAGGAGCAAGTGCCACCAGCAGCGAGGTATCACTCGCCACCCCGCCGTGCGCGCATCCCAGCCAGGCCGCACCGGGGCGAGGCCAGCCGCAAGGCCCACCTGACCCGCGGCCGGGAGCAGACAGCGCCCCAGCGGCAGGTGGAGACGGCGTCAGGCTCTCGCACCCGCCACATGCCACACCCGACACCCGGGTCATCCTCGTCCATTCCCTCTTTCTTCCAGTGACTTGTGACATTTATCGAGTCAGGCACTGTTCCAAGCAGGAACGATACTTCAAATATTTAAAAAGCAGCAAGCGTGACTGGAGGAGCAGAGAGGATTTGGGCGGCAGGGAAACGACTCTGTGTGTGTGCATGTCACGCGCTCGTCCAAACCCACAGAATGCACGCCACCCGGTGACCCTAAGGTAAACTGTGGACTCTGAGTGATCCTGGCGTGTAGGTTCATCGACCGGAACGAATGTGCCCGTCTGGCGGGGGACGTCGAGAGAGGGCAGGCTGTGTGTCATGGGGGGAGGTCAGGGGTGTACGCGAACTCTCTGTATTTTCCACTCAGTTTTGCTGTGAACCTGAAACTGCTCTTTGAAAAGCCTATGAAAACAAACAGACAAAACCAGCGTGGCCTGGGCCCTGGCCGCAGTGCCTGTGGAGGGTCCGAGGCCCTGCCGTGCTGGGCAGGACACGGGAGGTCTGGGAGGTCCTGGGTAGCAACGGGGCAGGGGGTGGGCGGGGAGGGCTCAGTTCAGTGGCTGATCTGCCGACTGGTCCCAAAGTCCTCCCACATTAACCACCAGCCCTCCTATCCCTCCCGAGGCCCTCGCCACAGCGCTCATCACCTGCTAACACTCGCCTGGAACTTTTTTTACTCACTGGTGATTGTGTTTCTTTTCCCACTAGAATGTAAGTTCCACAGGGCTGATTGCCCTGCACCTAGACTCCTACCTGGCCTAACTGTACACGCCGAGTGAACGCACAGCGGAGACAAAATAAACAGGTAATTAGACTAATACTCACTCAATCCCAGTGGCTATAATCACGAAACAAAGCACAGCGTGCTGTGAAAGCACATAACAGAAACTTGAGGTGGGCAGGAAAGGAGGCGTCAAGCTAAAATTCTACCTCGGTTTCCCCTCCTGGCCCTCATTAGCGGAGCGCTGGCACTAAGCCAGCCAGCTGAGACGGGCCTGTGATGCCTGTGCAATGTTTCCCAAACGGCAGGGCACCCAGCCCTGTGCCGTTGCGTCCCCGCAGGCCTCGTGGCCAGTCTCGCACCCAGCCCTGGCACCGTGGGCCACCCGCACCTGCTGCGCAGTTCATGCCCCTGCAGAGCAGAGGGACTGTGAAGCCAGACAGACGTGCTGGGGGTCAAAGCCTGGCTCTGGCCCCTACCAACTGTGTGGCCAGCCTCAGCTTCCTCACAGGCCCCACCTGCCCTGGCAGCAAGGGTGAAGTGAGTGGGCTGTGGGAAGGGCCCCGTGCAGCACCTGGCACGTGGGGTGGTGTCCCTGGTGTTAACTAGCGAGGCCTGTCATCCCGCTGGGGAACGGCCCCCACGCCTCCCAGGTACGCACCTGCACAGAGTAATGTCCGTAAGGCAGGGGCTTGCTTCGGTCACCAGAGAAAGTGTCATAGGGGCCGCGGGTGCCCACGGATCGCTCCAGGTATGTCTCGATGCCACTTTTTAAGAAGTAGGTGCCGGGTCCCAGACCACTCCCCTAGAGCACAGCAGAGGCGATGAGCCCTGCAGGAGAGCTGCCGAGGCAGGCCCATCGCCCTGTCGGGTCTCGGTTTCCCCGTCTGCCCCGGGAGTCTCCCTGCAGCACGGGAAGGCAGCCACGGCCTGGCCGGGTGAGGGGGATACCTGATGAGCCAAGGGGGAGGGCTTGTTGGTCATCCTGCACATGAGGCCCTCGGAATGGGACCGGTTCCAGGCGTTCTCCTCCAGCTTCGCGTAGGGGTTGCCCTTCTCCCCGTAATTCCCGGGGCCTGGATTGTAGTTCTGTGGGGCAGTGGAGGGAGCATGAGGACGGTCAGTCCCACTCCTCGTGCTGAGGCACCTGGGGGAAAGACCCGTGGGACCACCATCCCCGAGAGGGGAACGGGATTTGCAGGGTGCCCACGTGCCACCCACCCCCAGCACACAGCACTGCGGCTCGCACCTTCACCCCCAAGTTCAGCCTCCTCCCCAGGGCCGTGTCGGCCCGTCCAAGTTATGACTTGTTGCTTCCTCACCACACCCCACTTTTCGGCCAACGTGAGCTCCTTGCTGCTCCCCAAGCGTGTGCCACTCTGCCCAACCTCCTGCCCTCACCTGTGCGTGCTGTAACCCCCACCCGAATGCCCCTCCTGCCCTCTTCGCCTTGGAAAATTCTACGAATCCCGCAAAGCCGGCTCAGACGTCCTCTCTCCTGAGAATGAAGCCTCCCTTGCCCTGTCACCTCAGACAGGTACAGGCTTCAGCCACCTCGACAGTTCTATCCTTTCTGCCCTGCACTGAGGCCCTACGTGACACGAACGGCTTTCTCACCACGCCGTGAACAGCGCTGTGACATGAAGGGCCTGCAGTCCTGGGTTCAGATCTCGCCTCTGCTACGTCCTAGCTGAGTGGCTTTGGGCCTTCTGGGCTTCGTGGTCCATACTGGTGACATGGGATAGTAATACTGTCCGCCAGGGTAAGGATGATGAAGTTAGATAATGTCTGTAAAGTCCCCTGCATGGTGCCCAGCACATAGTGGGCACCAACACATGATAAGTCAGGGTGGGGCGGCTGACTGTCTTGGGGAGTAGGAGGAGAGGTTAAAACTGTAGCTGAAATGACCATCTGGGACCAGACTGCCAGGGCAGGAGTGTGGTCTTCACAGGTGCAGTGAGGAGAGCCACCCACAGAGTAGGTGGGTGGGTGGGTCGAGATTCTCGGGCAGACACCTGGCAGGATGCTTGCCGCTACTCTGCACCTTGCAGCCACACGGGGTCGCTGCTGCTCCACAGATGACTCAGCTGTGCCCACCTCTGGGCCCTGAAAGCTGGCCCTGGGGAAGCACGGCGCGAAGGGGCCAAGGACCTCTGCTGGGGGGAGTCAGGCCACTGCGGGCATCAGATTTGTTCACCCCCGAGGAATGCCACCACACGTCACCTCCTTCCAGGGTTCCCAGGTGTGTTCTGGAGAAAACCACCAAGGGTGGCTGGCCCCTGCATTGTGTGTGAGGACCCCCACTAGCCTTAACACCTTGGTCCTGGGGGTGACCTGATGAGATCAAGTCAGCACCATCCAAAATTATCAGATGGGGAAACTGAGTTTCGAAGAGGCAAACCGTGTGTCTGAGGTCCCACCTCCGGAAAGGGGCAGCACGAGTTCCAACTCCAAAATCTATGATCTTTCTGAGCCCCTACTGTGTGCCAGGCATTGCGGAAGGCACTGGGGTGGGTGGGCAGTGGGCAGCCCAGGTCCTGTGAAACTTGAGAAATGAGGGTCAAGACAAGGGGTGAGAGTGGCCCTGCTCCGGGAGCCCACAAACCACGTCTGGCACAATGACGGGCGCTTGGCATAATCTCATTTCTTTCTTAAAACCTTCAAGTTCAGAGGTTTAGTACCACGCTCAGGCTGATGTGAAAGCGTATGATTTTAACTAGAATGTTATGTTGTCAGAGCCTTTGGGACACAAGAAGGAATGATTGATTTGGCAGGGGAGTAGGGTGGGAATGGAGGAAGCGTCATTTGTAAGACCTTTTTTTAAGCTGGGCCTTGAAGAATGAGAAGGACCCCCAAAGATGGGCATGGGGGACAGTGGGAGGGTCGCCCGGGCAGGAGCAAAGGCAGGAGGAAGAGGGACCGTGTCAGACTTGTCCCCCCAACAGCCCTGCCATCGTCTGGGCTGAGCTCTGACATTCGGACCCTGTATTCCACAGAGTCAAGGAACAAAATCCAAGAGCTAAGGGAGCCAAGCCTGTGGGTGAAGTGCAGTGGTCGTATGTTGGACCCCTCGGATTCATATCCTGCTCCTGCCCCTCCGCCGCTCTGTGACGCTGGGCAATGGGTTATTTAACCTCTCTGTATTCCAGTTTTCTCATCTGTGGAGTGGACATAGTGATAGTACCTACTTCACAGGGTTGTAGTGAAGAGTAATTAGTAAGTGGTAAGTGCTATGCTAAGTGTCTGCTATTATTACTTTAGATTTGCAGGTAATGACTCATGTTTAGATGCCTCCAGGCCTCCTCTCTCCCTAAGCTACAGCTACAGCTTCTGCACCCAGAGATGCTTCTGCTTGTCCCTTGAACGTGGCAAGGAGTAATTTCCAGCCTTTGAAGAGGGTTTCACAGTGGTGAGGTGTGGGAGCAAGGCCCTGGCTTTGGGGTTGGACATCGCCACGTTTGGATCCCAGTTTGCCCGCTCGCCAGCTGTGCAGCCTGGCACAAGTTGCACATCCTCTCTGAGCCTCCAGGGCATCATCTGGAGTGGTTGCAAAGAATTAGAATGTTTTGGCACACCTAGCACTCAGTAGGCACGCATGCACTTATTCAGTACACAAATACTCATTGTGTTCCTACCATGTGCCAGGCACTGTTGGACCTCAGAATGCCTCAGTGAATGAACCAGGCAGACCTGGTCCACCCTCAGGTGCTGCTGTCCAGTGGGGGAGAAACACTAAACACATAATCACATTAGGGACTCCTAGGAAGGGAGGTGTCCCCTCGTGGGGCTCAGGAAGGCTTCTGGAAGCTGGGAGCTGCAGGATGAGTAGCCGTGCCTCAGGCAAACTGGCTGCTGGGGCAGGAAGGGCATTCCCAGCAGAGGCAACAGCAGGCGCAAAGCCCTGGCTGGGAGAGCATGGCACATCTGAGGAGCTGGGAGGAGGACAACGGTGTCCAGTGCAGAGAGTTCAAGGCCAAGGCAGAGGAGGGGCACCCAACAAACAGCACTGGCTCCTTTGGCAGGGGGGTGACTGCTGCCTTCTCCCTCATGACCTCTCTGAGCGTGAGCCTCACTCAATGTCCTCCCCGCATGGGATGATCACCCCACAGTGCTGTCACCCCCACCTCTCGCCACCATCTCCTCCTACCAGGATGCCCCAACCCTGGCCCTCATGAGCAAGGTGTGTCCCTAAAGATGTAAATCAGGTCCTGCCCCTGTCAAACCCTCCACTGTCCTCTGACAACACTTGGAATAACACTCGAAGGCCCCACTTTGGCTGCACAGCCCTCCCAACCCAGCCATTCACTCCTCTGCCCTCTCACCTCCTCTTGCCTTCACCCACTCCCCCCGGTCACCCCAGCCTCCTGCCTGCTGGTCTGATTTGACGAGCATGTTCCCACTGCCTGGAATGCTCTACCACAGATATGAGTCTCCATTGCTCACAACCTGTAGGTTTGCTCAAATGTCACCTCTTCCTAGAGGCCTTCCCTGACTACTCTATATATTGCACCCCATCACTGTCTATCTCTTCCCTGTCTCATCTGTCCTCACAGCCCTAACTATACATGTATTTCCTTCTTTCTACTGTTGTAGAAAGCCATTAGGATGTCTGCTTCATGAGGACAGGGACCTTGTCTTCAACACTGCTGGATCCTCAAGGCCTAGGACAGTGCATGGCACTTAGTAGGTGCACTGCTTCCTGGCTGGCTGGCTGGCTGGATATATGGATGGATGAATTTGTTGAGGACCTAATGTATGCTGGGCTCTCTGCTGAGGACCAGAGATGAACCAGACCCATCCCTGCCAGAATATATGACAGCCAGCGGGCCCACGGCTGTGGCACTGGAAAGCTGAGGGGCTGTGGGGACCCAGGGAGAGCCTGGCTGGGCTTGGGGAGGAGACAGGTACAAGGAAGGGCGTTTCCAGCACTACCCAGGCTGCATGCTCTGCAGACAGAGGGGGAGGGCAGAAGGGACCCTGCTCCACGTGTGAGAATACCTACCCCAATGAGTCCCCGGAAGCGAATCTCCCCAGAGCTGAGCAGCCCCCGGGTGCTACATGGTTTCTGCTTCAGTTGTTCTAGGAAGTCTTTGAAGTTGTAGTAGCCGGGCCCCAGCTTTTGCTCCTGCCCCAAGAGAAGAGAGCAGAAGGTGAAAACTTTAAACCTGGGAATGTCCAGGCAGGGAGAAGCCCAGGAGATGATGGTGTTCCTTAAAGGATGAGCTTGAGCTCCTCCGCCTGGCCCTGGGAGCACACTGAAGGCCGCACTGGAGCAGCTGCAATGCACAGGAAGACCTGGCCCCAGAGGCCTCACCTGCTGCCGCTTCTCTCTCATGATGGCCTGGTACTGGAAGTGGGGCAGCCGGCTCAGCCGGGTGGCTTCCTGGGCCTTGGCCCAGCCTGTGCCCATCTCCTTCTTTAGCTTCTTCTTGCTGAAGCAGGTCTCCTGGGAGCCGTAGGTTCCAGGTCCTATGTGGGACTGAGTCAGAGCATGGTCAGAGCTGTGCCAGCTGCACCCACCTGGTCCACCCACAGAGCAGGTCCTCCCCAGGCCACCACCCTTAGCTGGGGGCAGGAGCAATCCCCCTCTGTGGGCCCCACTCCCAGCACCAAGCCTGGCACTGGAGAGCTTGGCACTCAAGGTACAATCATGACATTCTCCATCACTGGCTGCCCTTACACTTTCAGGAGTATAACAGCTCGTTCCAGAACCCACAGCTAGTCAGTGCAAGAGCTAGAAATGGCACGGTCCTGCATTTGTCACACACATCAGAAACCCCACCGGCCAAGCTCTGTGCCAGGGGCTGCAGGCATGGGGAGGTAGAAGGCAGGCCCCTTACACAGCTCAGCTCGTCCACCACGGTGGGTGACTCCAAGGGCCAGTGGCCAGACCCCATGGGAGGAGTCAAGGAAGCTGTGCAAACTCACCAGTTCCACAGAATAATGAGTGGAGTATGGCGCCTCTGTGAAGGTGCTGAGCTTCTTCCGGTTGGGATAAACAGCAGAGACATCGAACCTAGGGAGGGACGGAGGCCCAGTGAGAGCCCAATGCCCGGCACCTGGCCCTGGCTTGGGCAGCTCTAGGGCATGAGGGAGTTGGCTTCCCAGGGGAGATGACCTTGGAGCTGGCCCATGGCGGATAAGCAGCAGGGAAGCAGAGCTCCCCACCCCCACCCCGCCCCAGCCCATCCACCTCCTCCTCCCAGACGCATTTTTTTCCACAGTCCTTATCTTATCACTACCCGACATTTTATACATATACATATTTTTATTATCCACCCCCTCTGCCCTCCCCCACAAGAGTGCAAACTCCGTGAGTGCAGGGTTTTGCTGCTTTTTCACTGCTGCAGCCCCAGATCCTAGAACTGTGCCTGGCACATAGTAGGTGACATATAGATACATGGATCTATGTAGATACGGGTACCTATCTCTCTATCTATCTAGAGAGGAAGAAAGACACCAGGGCTGAAATCCCATCCATGACTTTTTAGCTGAGGGACCTACTCTCTAAACCTGGCCCATAGTAGGTACTCTTGGAATGGTTTTAAGGAACTTAGTAAAGATGGTAAAAGAGCTCTGGGCAGGGAAGGGCAGCAGGTGTGAGCAGAGAAAAGCCCAGGCCCCTCCCCGAGTTCCCTCCTCCCCGGCTCCCCCTACAACCTTCCTCCCCAACCCCCCCACCCGCCTGTGCAGGTGGGCGTTCTTTCCTCCAGGCAGGCCGAGGGTGGCTGGAGGCGCAGACGGGCCCCACCTGTGGCTCTGCACCCCGAAGGGCGCCCCGCTGAACCACTTGGTGGCCATGGCGCCAGCCGGCCCGCAGCGAGTTCCCCGGCAATCTGGTCGCCCCAGGGGCGCAGCCGCTGCCACGGCAACCCGGGCCTTGTGATTCGCCGGCGAGACCCGCCCCGCGGCCCCGCAGGCGCCCCCTGGCTTTTTCGCTCATCCATGCACATTTTCAGAGCTTCCTCGCCAGAGAGCCTTCCCTGGCCCCTGCAGATTTAATGGCCCCTCTTGGTGTTCAATATGGACGCCATTTGGTCGGGTTTTAGAGTCATTTATTGAGAAACTGTTTCTGATTTCTCTCGTTATCCGAGCGCCCTGCACGGGGTCTGGGAGAGCTGATGGGAAACCGAGGCCCACAGAGAGGGCACGACTTGGACAAAGGCCATCCCAGCTCCTTCTCCACTTTGGGGAGGGAAGGAAGGAAGGAGTGCGGGAAGGAGGGCCGCAGCGCAGGGTGGAGGGGAGGGCTAAAGAGAGGAACAAGGGGTTGCAGGGACAGTCAGGACTCAGCCCGGCCCCAGACACCCTGATACCCACTCTGGGCGGGCACTGTGCATAGTGCCTGGGACCCAGATTTGGTCTCTGCCCTGACAGTAGTGGGGGAAACAATGACCACACAGTGTGGTCCGGCTATGAGAGAGGGAGGCCTCTGACCCAGGCTGTCTGGGTAGGTCAGGGAAGCCTTCCTGGGGCAGAATTCCAAAGTCAACGTTGAAGCCTGTGTAGGACTTGCCAGGGGAAGAAAGGAATTGAGGGTGTGTGCCCCCAAAAGGGCATGCCCTCTCTTCCCTCCTTTCTTACCCCCACCAGTGCCCCAGATCATGCAATAAGACTGAGATTGTCTGTCTTCCATGACCACCTTTGATCCTCCCAAGGGCCTTAGGCAAAGGCAGGGCTGAAATCTATACCCCATTCCATGGTGACAAGATTGAAGCCAGAGAGAGGTAGGACTTGCCCAGGGTCCCGCGTTCAGTCTGTGCCAAAGCTGGAGACATAGTGGTTCTCCTTCCAGGCCCCATTCAATACCCTTCTGACTCCCCCAAGGTGGTATTTAAATAAAAAGTGTGGCCCCCAGCACAGCTGAGACCTGGACTCCTGGGCTCTAGGCCGTGCCCATGGCTGGCAGAGCGTCCACACTGTATCCCTGAACTAATTGTCAGAGGCAGGAATACACATAGACCAGACAGGTTGGGTCATCTAAGGACAGATTCTGCCCTTTCCCAGCCGTGGGACCTTAAGCAAGTCACTTCCTTCTTTGAATCTCAGCAGTCTTAGCTGTAAAATGAAGCTAGTAATCTCTGTCTCCCCAGACTGCTGTGAGGATTGAATGACCTCATTTAGGTAACACTCCTGGCACACAGCAGGAGCTCAATAAAAGGTCATTCCCAGCCCTTGGGAAGGGAACTTACTGAGGCCCAGGACAGACACTGTGTCTCATTCGCTCTTGGTGCAGTATCTGGCACACAGAAAATGCTCAGGAAATATTTGCTGAATGACAAGTGAATGAATACATGAATCTAGTCCAATTTACCAGTGACATACAAATCCTCAAAGAAACATCCTAATCCTGGTTCTGCTGCTTCCTAGCTGGTGGCCTTGGGCAAGTTACCCTGGCCAAGCTTCAATTTCCCCATCTGTGACATGGACATAGGACTGTAGCTTCCTGGAGGAGCTGTTTCGAGGTGTCAGGGAGGGGCAGATGTGTACACTCTCGAGTCCTGTGCATGGGGAGGCCCTTCGGCCAGCTCAGGTATTCTGAGGGTGGCCAGATCTGCCTGCAGTGGCATTCTTCTCTTCTGGCCTGAGCCGCTTGGCTCCAGGACTCTTGGAGGAGTGACCAGAGGAACTAAGCCAAGGCACTGGGCCGGGAGTCCTGGCTGCAAGGCAGGCCGGAGCAGGCCAGGTGAGCCAGCTCTGCAGCAGGGCAGCCTGCCCTGGTCAGCCCGAAGGTTCCCCGGCACGGCAGCGTCCTGCTCATAGCAACTCACTCATCCCTTCTTGTAGGTGCCACTGCAGCCCTGCTTCCACTCCCATGGTATACAAGAAGAAAATAAGGTTCAGACAATGAAAATAACTTGCCCTGGTCACATCTAGTGAGGCATAGGGTCATACGGCAGATATGGGACCTGTAATGACATTTTGAGAGCTCGCTGGCTGTAAGAGTGTCTAACCCATCCAGACTCTGGAGCCATCTGTTATGTCAGTGGAGTCCAGTCACGCTTCTCAGCCAGGATTCAGGCTCTGTGATAGGGCCACGGCCGCTACCTTCAGTCCTCATCTCCTGCCTTCTCTGCCCTACGCTCCGTGAGCTCCAGCCGCATGGGGCTGCTCTCTCCCTAGGACACACCCTGCGCTGGTGAACCTCTGGCCTTTTCATACCTTTCCTGCTGCTGATATACCCCCCACACCTACTTTCCCACCCAACTCCTACTCATCTTCTCAGAGTCAGAGCAAAAGCCAAACCCACACGATAGGATGGTTATTATAAAAAAAAAAAAACCCCCAAAAAAACCAGAATAACACACATTGGTGAGGATATGGAAAAATTAGAACCTTCATGCATTGCTGGTGGGAAAGTCAAATGGTCCAGCTTCTATGGAAAACAGCATGGCAGCTTCTCAAAGAATGTTGTTTTAATTTACCTTTTTATTGCTAAAGTCAAATAATTTCCAAAGTTTATTAATTGGCTCTATTTCTTCTTTTGAAAATGCTGGTCTATTTTTCAAGAGGAAGCAACGGAGGTGGCAGGAGCCCAGGCCAAGGTGGACAAGGAGCGAGAGAGACTCCAAAATGCAGACCTGCTCCGCGGCCCAGGCATGGGAGGACCAGCAGCGCCCACAGCAGGAAGTGCAGCGGCCCAGCAGCCGGGCTAGAGGCTGGGGGACCACGCCAGTCTGGGAGGAACACCAGCCAGAGCAAGAACAGGGAGCACGGGCGGAGTGCAGGATGGGAACCAAGGGGGAAGAGTGGGACTGGCACTTACTCAGAGCTGCCGCCTGTCAGGTTTACCTGTGATACCTTCCTGCCCCTGGGGGAAGGATTGTCATCCTCATGTCACAGATGACAGATCATACATTACTAGGATTGGAGAAGTGGGATAAGAGCCAGCACATGGAGCCCATAGTCCTTCCACAGAGGGAGATGGCGGGCTCCACTCAGAGGAAGAACCCTGAAGAACTGCGGCCAGGACAGGACAGCAGTGAGGATGGGACAGCGGCAGGAGCCAGGGTGGTTTCTGCAGCTGGGAGGGCCAGTTCTGACTCAGAGAGCTCTGCCAGGGAGGGCGGAGCACCGCCCATGGAGAAACGCCCAGGCTTCAGCAAACTGGGGTTCCAGGCCTACTTGGGCACGCCCGGGTTCTGTGACCTGGGCAAGTCCTTTTCCTCCTCTGAGCCTGTTTCCTTGTCAGCTGAGCAGAGAGTAAAAACAAGTCTTTTGCCTTGCACCGGGGTTTGCGCGCCCTGAATTTGGCAATGCACCTGTTTTTCTGGCACACCTGGTTGTGCAATGTCAGCGTCTAAAAGCCGCTGAGCAGCGAAAGCGGAAACACCCACAGGGCGCTCCCCGGCCCACCCACCGGAGGGAGCCGGGGGGACTGGGAGGCGGCCGCGCCCTGGGTCTCCGCGCGCTGCACCTCGCCTCCCGCGCCGGGCTCGCTCGGGGGGCGCCCCCATCCACTCCCCTCCGCAGCCTCGGGGACAAGGGCGAGGCCAGGGGAGCAGCGGGGCAGCCATGGCGGAGCTGGAGGCCGCGGCCGACGACCTGGATGCCCTCATCGACGACCTGGACTACCTCCCGGGCCACTTCCACCTGGAGATGCAGCTGAACTTCGAGCCGCGCTCGCCCGCCCCGCTGCGCGCCCGGGACCTGAAGCTGCAGCAGGAGGGCCTTCGGCAGGAGCTCAAGCTGGCGGCTGCCCCGCAGCGCCCCGCAGTGCGTCACCTCCTGGGCGCCTTCGCCTTCTACCTGGAGGAGCTGGACGAAGCCCGCGAGCGCTTCCTCGAGGTGGCCCGCGAGGACCCCGGCAACCTCAACGCCTGGGCCAATCTGGCGCACGTCTACGGGCGGCTGGGCCAGGAGGAAGAGGAGGAAGCCTGCGCCGCGCGACTGGCGGACCTCATGGGTCTGGCGGCGGAGCCCGAGGCCGCCGGGGACCCCCAGCTCCGCGCCGCGCGCTGCCTGGCGGAGCAGGGCTACGCGCACGGCTTCGACGTGGGCTGCGCCGGCCCGGAGGAGCGCGCGCGGGTGCTGGCGGCTGGCATCGCGCTGTACGACAAGGCGCTGGGCTACGGGCAGCAGGTGGGTGACCCCGCCCCTCTCCCCACGCTGGGAGCGCTGTGATCGTGGTCCCTTCCGTCTGCAGAGAACTCCGCACCCCTGACTCTCCCTCAGTCCTGGTCCTCTGAAGTACCTTCCCTGTGTGCACCCCCTCCCGTCCCAGACCCGACCTGCAGCTTTTCTCTCCTCAGCTAGGCGGTGGACCCGCTTCCTAGCCGGATGCCTGCCTATTTCTCTCTTTTGACAATATCGAAAACCCAAGCTGGTGAATTCGCCCCTCTTACCTTGCTCCTGCCAGCAAGTGCCTGTGCCTGTGCCTGTGCCCACCCACCTAAGTAAAAGGCGCAGTCAGGCATCCCGCCAGAAGCTTGGGCAGCATTCCTACTCCTCTCTTCCCCTCACTTCGTCCCCATCCGTTCGGATCCCAAATCTTGTCCACTCCACTTCCTCCTCTCTGTCAGGTCCGTCCACTCTTCTCCAGCCTCCCTCTGCCAGCCCAGCCTCCGTAATTCCTACCTGCACCAGCGTGGCTGCCGTCAACCTCCCTGGGGCCCTATCCCCCAGCTTGACCCGGCTGCCTCATCCTCCACTCTGCTGCCAGTGCTGTGGTGCTCCATCTGGCTGGCTGCCCCAGATGCTTACAACCCCCCAGTGACCCCCCAACTGCCTGGCAGATAAATCCTAGGCTCTTTGGTGGGCACACCTCTCTGCCCTTCCTCTGCTACGTTCCCCCTTCCAAGCCAGGCTTTTGCCACAATCTACTTCCCCTTATTCCCCAGCAGGCCAGGTCTCCTTCAGCTCACCTGTCCCTTTCTCAGCCTCTGCCTGGGATGTCCTCTGCTCCGCCTTTGCCTGGAAGGTTCCCTTCAGTCTCAGGTTTGCCTCAGACATCCTCTCCTCTAGGAAGCCTCCACTAACTTCCCTAGGCTGGGTCAGATGCCTCCTCTGGGGTCCCGTAGCACTGCTCACACTGTCCATTTACAGGTCTGTCTCTCCAGCTCAACTTGACATCTTTGAGAGTAGGAACAATGCCTATCTGGTTTACTACTGTAAACCCAATACCCGGCACAGTGCCTAGAACACAGTGGCACTCAATAAGTGTATCTCGAATGGATATATGTGCAGCATAGGGCCTGGCACTAAATAGACAAATACTAGATGTATTAGTTATCTATTGCTGCATAACAGATACCCCCAGAATTTGGCTGTTTAAAACAATAAGCACAGTTTTTGTGGGTCAGGAATCTGAGCATGGTTTAGCTCAGTGCCTCTGGGCTGTGGTCTCATCTGAAGGCATGCCTGACTGGGGGAGGATCTGCTTCCAAGCTCATTCCCATGGCTGTTGCAGGATTCGGTTCCTCACTGGCTGCCGGCCAGAGGCCCCCCTCTTTTCCTTGCCACATGGACATCCCACCACTTTTGCTATATATTCTGTTCACTAGAAGCAAGTCACTAGGTCCAGCCCACACTCAAAGAAAGGGGATTACACAAGGACACAAATACCTGGAGTGGGGCACTCTGGGGCCATGTCAGAGGCTGCCTGCCACACTGGGCAGTGAATGACAGACAAATGAGGTGGAGGGCATTACCCTTTTTTACAGAAGAGGAGACCACAGTTCAGAGGGGTACCATGACTTTTCCATGAAGGCACAGTACAGGCAAGGTTGAGCCGATAATAATGATGATGTTTCATAGTGTTTTAGATTTGTGGTATTTAAATAAAACAAGCCTTCACACATGGGTAACACAGCTCCAGCCCCAAAGCCTCTGCATACCCCGCAGTACCTTTTCCACCAAAGCTTATGGCTTCTGTAAGAAGTGGGGCAAGATCTCAGAAGCACAGGGTGGAGGGCATGGACTTGACTTATGGACAGCATGCAGAAGAGGTTAAGAGAGTACACTCTGGGTCAGGTGGTCCAGGTCCAAATCCCACCCACCCCCATGCTCTCTTACCTCAAATCAGTGCTTGGCATATCTAAGCGTCCTTTACCTCTCTGTAAAATGGGGCTAAGAATGCTATGTGTGTCACAGCCTTCTTCACCTGTAAATGGATACATCCCCCATTTGGTTGACATCATAATTAAGAGTTAATATTCGTAATGCACCTAGAAAGAGCCTGCGTGGGGATGAGCAATGTCACAGATGACACCTCTCTCTCCCCAGCTGGGAGAGCCTCCTCTGCCCCCAAGCTGGGCATAGATGGGACTATTGATTGCATGGAGCTAACAGTGACCCAGGTGTCCTGTTTTAAATACCTAGCCTGTGGCCCCGAATTGCAGGCTACACTCATAGAAGGCATAGCCAGCATGTATGTGTCCAGTGTGGTCACAGCAGCAGGTCACGACAGCAGAGTGGGGCCTGAAAAGCCCTGGGCTAGGACCCAGGAAGCCTAGGTTCTTGTCTCAGTAGCAACACTGCCCACAATGAGGCCTTCTCCTCCCTGGGCTGCAGTTTCCCCATCTGTGAAACGAGCATAGGAAGCGGGGACTGAATGGTCTCTGAGGTCCTTTCCTGCTCTCAAGGGGGCATTCACTGGGGAAGGCTTCCTGGAGGAGGTGAGCAGTTGAGCAGGGAGGCACAGATTATGGGTAACTGTCAGAGGCTGGCTCCTCCCTCCCTGCCACCAGTCAACACGGCCACAGCGGGCACTGCCCAGTGAGTGAACATCCAGATGAGAGAGTATTAAGCAGGGTGCCCAGTGCCCCAGGGAGGGAGCTGATTGCTTCAGGGGGACATGGCTGCCAAGCTCTGGCTGTGTCCTGGGGCCTGGCCCAGCAGCTACTCCTCAGTTCTGCACAGGGCAGCTGTGGTCAGCCCCACACACAAACGCCAGGAGAGAGTGGAGGATCTGCAGTCCCCACTTACCATCTAGATGAAACCACGCCTATAAAGTACCTGGCACAGAGTAGGTGCTCAATAAATAGTTGCAGTCAGGATGGCAACATTGATGATTTAATTGTAGTCAGGAGGCTAGGGTTTGAGCATCCAGCTCTGTTATCATTTTGCTGTGTGGCTTTGGGCAAGTCATTTGTCATCTCTGGCCTGAGTGTCTGCTTCATAAACATTTGTCAGTAGTGATCTCTGCCTCAGGCTTACTGTGATTATCCAACTGAATTATGGGGTAAAAGTGCCCATAAACTGCTAAATTCTGGGCATGTCTGAGAGGCATTTACTGACCATCTTAACATTTATGGAGCACCTACTATATGCCAAGCCCTGTCTTTAAGAAATCCTTATCTTAAACAACGGAAGAAGCAAACATTTGTTCCCTCACTAACTAGTCTTACCGGAGTCCCTCCTCTGGGAGTGGGAGACAGAGGGACAAATCAGAGATGTGTCTACAACTGGCTGAGGTCACAGGCATTCATCACAGGCCTGCCTGTGTCATGTGATAGTCATCTCTAAGTACTGTACACCCAGAAATCACACTTTCTGAACCAAAATCAGGGCCCCAGAGGCTGACAAGAGAGCGTACTTTTGGGACATGGGCACTAAATGTTGGTGTCAGCAGTGACCTGGAAAGTCCTGGTCCTATGACAGAGTGGCAGTGACTGAGTCAGAAAGGGGCAACTCCCCTTCAGCAGGAGAGACTGGGGGAGGCTGTGGGAGAGGCAGGAGTGCACTGGAAGGAATGAGGTGAGGGCACGCCCAGAGGGTGTGGTGTGTGCAAAGGCCCTGTGGTGGAACCTACAGAGCACGGGGCTTTAGTGACAGCTGAAGTGGAGCAGGGGTGAGGCCTGGAAGGAGCGAAGCCCAAAGCTAATGGGAAAGAGCACATGATGGCCCTAAAGAGTTGCTCATATGATCTCTGAAATCGCTTCCTGCCTTCCTCTTGCAAACATTTCCTCTTACTTGTCTTGAGCCTCACACCCCAGCCACTCTAAACTACTCGCCGTTCTCCAGACGTGCTGTGCTGATTCACGCCTCCCTAGGTAGGTGCTGTTCCCTCTGCCTAGAAAGCAAACTCCACCCACCCAAACCGGCTGCAACATCACCTCCTTCTCAAATCCTTCCTGCACACAACTGCACACGGTAATGTCAAAGACTGCCTGCCCTAGGCACCCTCCAGACTTTATCTTAGTCCTCACAAGACAAGAACCCTTCGATGCCAATTTACAGATGTGGGAACTGAGGCAGAGCAAGGCTAAGTAATTTGACCCAGGTGGCAAAGCTAGTAAGTGGCAGCTGAATGCACTCCACTTTGCCTGACTGCAAAGCCATTGCTCTTTCTGGACAGGTCAGAGAAGCAGCGGCTGGTAAGTGCCGTGCAGATGGCTGGTGGGGTGGTGAGGAGAGACCCTTGCAGGCAGCCTTCTGGAAATCTAAGGTGGTGTCCAGCGAAAGGGGGTGGGTGGGTCGCCGTGTGTCAGGAGGTGGGGGAGGATGAAGGCAGAAGGCGAAGTCAGATCAGGCTGGGGAAGCAGGAGCTACGACCCCCAGTTGAGAGGGTCACCACCCATGGGAGCACAGCTGCGGGTGGGCAGCACTGGTCTGAGCCAGCCTGTGCCACAACAAGAGATTTGCCATCCTGCTGGGGCGGGGACTGTCCCAGGTGGGGAAGAGCCCCTGGAGCTGGAAGGATAAAGAGCTGCTGAGGAACCACAAACAGCTGCTCGGCTAACCTAAATTGCAAAAGAAAACATCGTAAAAGTTAATAATTCAGCCCATGATCTAAAAATCGGCAGAGTGTGCATGTGAGTATACGAGCCTCTGTGACTTCCTTTCTTTGCTCTTCATTCCCGCCCATTTCTCTTCCTCAAATTACAAAAAATATGAAAAGGCAGATTGCTCTTACCGTTGCTGCCCTCCCGCCATCACCCCTACATACATGTGTATGGGTTCGTGGCGGCAAATCTCAAGGTTTGGCGGGTACTAAGAGCATGAGCTTTGGCAATAGACCAGGTTAAAATCCTGCCTCCATCACCAGGGGGCCGCAGGCAGGTCACTTGACTCCACTGAGCCTCAGCTTCCTCATCTGTAAAATGGGATTCTAACATCGATCTCACAGGGTTGCTGTGAGGACTGAGAGAACATGAACAGTGCCAGGCTGCTTGTGTGTTAGTTCGTGCCCAGGCCTGCTCCCTGCCCACCCTGGTCCAGCTTATCTCCCAGCGATTTCTGTCTTGCCCCCTAGAGGATGAGCCCTCTGTCCTGGGCCTCTCTCTGTCTCCTCCCACCACCCACCCCCAGGATCTGCCATAGGGCTGAACACCAAAGACGACTTTGAGACAGTTGTTCAAATTTAATTTAGTTGAATAATTGAATTTTAAGTCTTAAAATTCCTATTGTCTTTTAAAATAAGGCAACTTGAACTTATATTTCTCTAAAAAAAAAAAAAAACCCAGTCCCAAGCCAACTCAGTTATTTAATTTTCTTCTCCTTATTCCAAAATATTGACATCTTAACACACACATGTACATGCACACACATGCACACATGCATGTCTCTCACCCCTGCTCATGGCCCAGGCCAGGCCCCGGGTGACGACAAGAACCACCCCTGCAATGGTGTCTGGGGACCGGGCACACCCGCATTAGTGCATCTGGCTTTTATTCGAGCCTCACAGACGTGCTGCCTGGTGGAATTCAAGTCCTCCTTGCACACAAGGCATAACAGGCTCAGGGAGGAGCAGGGACTTGCCCAGGTTGACCCAGGGCACATGGGGCTGTCTGGATATCACTGGCCAGCTGGGGCGGGCGGGGAGGGAGGCGGTGCTGGCAGCCCAGCCTCACAAACAAAGGTGTGGGCATTCCAGTCAGTCCCTGCACCCAGCAGAGTGGGGACCTGGCAGGAAGAGCCACGAGGGTGCTGTCTGTCAGCAACCCCAGGGTCCCTGGCATGCACATGTGCATGCGCACGTGCACACACACACACACACACACACACACACACACACACACACTCTGCAGTTCTCAGTGGTTTGATTTGGTTCAGCTAGAAGAGGAGGTGGATGGAGCTGGATGATGAGCCAGGCACTGTGCATATGTGTGCTTTTCACAAATTATCTCATTTGATCCTCATAGAAATGCTGGGAAATCCGAACTGTTATTAATCCCATTCGAGAGATGAGCAAACTGAGGCTCAGAGACGTGTAGTGACTTGCCCAAGGGCACACAGCTGTGAGTGGCTGGCAGGAGCTGAACTCAGGTCTGTGGGACATCAAAGCCCAGGCTGGGGGACAGCTTTCCTGAGGCTCTGGCTCCAGCCTTCTGTGGCCTCGGGCCACTCACCTTTGCATGTCAGTACCTTCTGGGTCTGCTGCTGGCTTCTCTCCCCACTTACCTGGTAAGTTTGAGAGTTGGGTCTCCCCCTCCTCATAGACACAGAACCACAAAGCCAAAGCTGCTTTTAGCATTGTCTGGCCCAACCACCTCTTCCAGGAGAAAAGATGATTACATTAAGGGTGCAGCAAGCACAGACCGGGGAGGAGCTGAGAAAGTGCAGGCATCACTGGTATTACTACAGAGGGCAAGAGACTTCTGCTGACGCACACAGCTGCCAATGCAGAGGACGGCTTGTCATCCTGGGCACAGTCCAAACTGCAAGCAAATATTTTCCTTATGAACCAACAAGGTCTCTGTATAGCCTATTCAGATGCATATAGATTTGCAAGCCATTGGTATCCATTGGTATAGTAAAAGATCCTCTGTTGAAATCCCTAGACCACTGCTAGACCAGACCAGACAGGGGGTGGCCCTTTCACTGGGGACAATGAATAAAGAAGTGGCTCAGTGCAGTCCACCAAGTCTGGGAGCCAGTGCAGGGCAGAATCAACTCGCAGGGCTGGCGTTTGTACAGCAGCCCCGGGACCAGAAAGGAGGTGGCAGGCAATAGGGAGCTGCAGTTGATCTGCTCAAAGCTTAAAATTCGGGGAACCCAAGACAGAGCCAAATATTTACTTCCTTGGCATAGCACCCAACCCCCAAATTCCCTCCGCGTGGTCACATTTACCACCCTGGCCAACATGCTTGTGATGCAGGCTGGACCAGTGGCCTCTCTGGACCCCTGGGGGAGTGAGTGGCAGGGGGGTGGAACCCCAATCCTGTGCCTCTGTTTACTCCCCACACCAGACAAGGCAGGAGCATGGGAGCATCGCCCCCCACAGCTGGGCGTGGGGAGAAGAAACCTCCTCCCCTGTCTGTCTCGTCATGGCCCCACAGGCGGCCCCCAGAGCCGGGGGGCAGGGCAGGGCTCCGTGTGCCGGAGCAGAGAGGCCGTCTGTCCATCCCAGAGGACTTTCCAGTTGTGCAGGAAGGACGTAGTCCTGAGGCCTGCCACCTTGTGATTTGCTTTCTGCAGTGTCAGCCGTCACAGGGCTGGCGTGATGAGGTGGGAAGAACAGGGCTATTGGAGGGAGGCAGATCTGAACTTGAATCCTGGCACTTCCACCCAGGGCTGTGGGGCTGGGCCGGTGGCTTTTTGCTTAGTCTCTGTTTCCTTGTCTGTAAAAGGGAGAGGACGTGTTATACCTTCCAAGGCTGCCGTGAGCAGCCTGTGCCTTGATGCATTGAGTGACACTAGAGAAAAGTTCACTCTCTTTCCTGTCATTCCTCCTTTCCCGAAAGAGAATTACTCACCTCTCAGGAACTAACTCTGCAATGCAGAGGACGGCTTGTCATCCTGGGCAAAGTCCAAACTGCAAGCAAATATTTTCCTTATGAACCAACAAGGTCTCTGTATAGCCTATTCAGATGCATATAGATTGGCAAGCCATTGGTATCCATTGGTATAGTAAAAGATCCTCTGTTGAAATCCCTAAAAGAGCCAAGCTCCCCAACATTTCCTTCTTCTGGGATGCCTTTTGAAGTAAATGGACTGCTTAAGATCCATCCTTGTACCCACCCAAGTTAACACCTATCCGCTCCTGCGGCGGCTCATCCGAACTCTATTTCCTGCAGGTTCTGCCAGGTCACCAACCTTTGTTGCTTACGCGCCCGGCTGTAGGAGCTTGGATCTTCAAGCTGCTCTGAGGATCCCAACTTCTGATCCTTTTACTCACTAGAAAAGAGATACATCTGCTGGCCAGTTTTTATCCACTCTCTGCAGGCTGGCACAGCGATAGTCTAGTGCGGTGGCTCTCCAACTTCAGCAGCTTCAGAGGGCTGTCAAAACACAGGTTGCTGGGCCCACACACCCAGAGCTTTAGACTTAGTGGGTCAAGAATTTGCATGTCTATCCAATTCCCAGGTGCTGCTGACGCTGCTGGCCTGGGGGCCACACTTTGAGGACCACTGGTCTAGGGTCGTTGGATGCAGGGACTCTGGATGTAAGCTGCTGGTTCCCAGCCCTCCTGCCTTCTATCTGTGCCACTCCGGGCATAGTACCTAACCACTCTGTGCCACGGTTGTCTCACCTATAGCCAGGAGAATAATAGTCCCTACCTTGTAGGTAACCCTGGAGAGAGTCGAATGGGTTAATACATACAAACAAAGGGCCTGGTGCCTAGTAAGTGCTCAATAAAAGTTGCTATTATTAGTATGGCAAAAAGAGCACCACCTCTGGGTTTCCGTCCAGGCTTTCACACTGGCCTTGTGACTTTAAGGACGTCTCTTGCCTCCGTTTTCCCATCTGTGTGAAGCAGGTAATGATGCCCCCTTCACATTCCACGTAGGATGTTCTGAGGATCAGATGGAATCTGTGTGGAAGTACTTTGTAAATGATACACATTGTACAAACACTAGCCCCTTGCAGCCAGATGTTATGGGAAAACGAGAACCTGAAGTCAGAAAGACCTGGCCTGAAATATGACATTAAGCAGGCGAGTCTCTGCATCTTTCAGCCTCAGTTTCCCCACCTCTAAAATGAGAGAAATAGGAGCTGGGGCCTCAGAGAGCTGGGAAATGTTCTGAGAAGCCCTCTCCTGAGGTCTGTCCCTCCATCTCCCTTTCAGCCAGGGCCAGGGCCTGTGGGTTTTACCTCGGGGCCAGCCCAGTTCCCTCCCATGAACCTGCCACAGAACAGCAGCCTAGCGTAAGCCCCTCCAGCTCAAAGCCTGGGCTCACATGCCGACCAGCCCCTCTCATAGGCCACAGAATTCCCAGCTCATGAGACTGTGCTGAGGATTAAAGAAGAGAAGGAGCGGATGCCCTGCTCAGAGCCCACCCCAGGCAGGTCCTCGGTAAATACTCCTCTTCTGGCAGAAGTCCTTTCAACCTCCTCCCATGCTGCCTCCAAACAACCGGCCTCTGGGAGTCATAAACTCTGTAACTGAATTTCTCTCAGCGTAAGAGGTTTCACAGCAACTTTATTCTCCAGGAGAGACGTGGAACAGCCCCCCTTCTCCAGGAGGGGAGGGGACAGTCAGAGGCCTGTTTAATTTAATTTAACGCTCTGTGGCTTGCCAGGTTGCCCCTGGTAACAGCTCCGGCTGCTGCTTCAGTTACAACCAGAAGGATTTTTAAAGAGACAGCCCATTTTAGGGCCAGAATTGCACAGCAGAGTGAGCAGCCAACGCCGCTTCGTCACAGGGATAGAGGACAGCCCAGCACAATGAGGCCTCGGACTAGATCTATGTCTCATTAGCTCCATTCCCTATCCACTGACCCTGTCTGCAACCCCACAGTCCCTCCTGAAAATGTCACTCTCAAGTGGGATCTGAAGAAGGACTAGGTTTGGGATTTGTCACACAGATGTCACTCAGCTAGCTACTTTTTTGAAAATCAATTTTAGTCTTCAAAGTTGAGGAGAGAGTTATCACTTAGGAGTTGCCCCTGCAATTCAGGCATACTGCCACCAGGTGGTGGTATTGCTCGCTTAGTGAAAATCATAACTAGGCTCTTGAATTACTCAAGAATATTGAACAATGTGCAGAGTGGTGGCGAAACCACTGGGTTTTAAGCCCTGATGCTAAGTAGTGTGGAGCCCTAAGTCATTTCACCTCTCTGGTCTCAGTGTCTTCAGGTACATAATAAGAAGGTTGATTAAGATAACTAAGTGTCATAAACTAGGCTTGGGGCTAGGACCATGAAGGCATGACAATACAGCTCTGCCATGTACTAACTGTGTGGTTTGAACACATAATTTAATTTCTTGCAGCTTGAACTCCAAACATGAGAGTCGCTATGAACTAGGGCAAGCCCCGAGGACAACACATTACTCTCTAACACTGGGGACCTGTGGAGGGAAGAACAGTGCCTGGGACCCCACAGGGGACCTGAGGTCCTGGGAGCATGGCAGGGAGTGGAGAGCAGGTGCAGCAGGATGACCCTCAACTACAGGGCCACTGAAACAGGCCACAGTGGACAAAGCAGCCTCCTAGACAATCCTACCCACCCTCAGCTCTAACCCAATCCAGGAGAAAGGGAGCGTTTACTCTAGGCTGGGCACTGCCCTCACAGCTCCTGAAAGGCCCAGATCATTTTCCTTCTTCGCAGATAAGGACATAGCCTCCAAGGGGTAACTCATCCCCCAGGGCCACCCACCTCGTATAGTCAGGTCTGTTGGACGCCTGAGCCCATGCTCCTTACACTACAACCCTGAGACCACTACCCCTGCTCTCGCTTGTGGCTACACCCCCGTTCAGGAGCACGGACGGGAGAGCAGGTTCTCTCTCTCCCCATCATGACTCAGTATAGCCAGCCACAAAGCAGGCATGGGGCCAGAGGCCATGGGGTCACACATCCAAGAGCCAGGGAGCCTGAGGTACCACATGCCTTTGGTCCTTCCCACGGTCAGGCTCTGACATTATGTCCAAGTCTCTAGCCAGCTTGGGTCACAGTAGGTTAATCTGAGTCCCCTTCTTCCTTCCCACGTTCTGTGTAAGTAAAGCAGGTAAAGGTCTCCAGCATCCTATCCCCACCTTTTGCTTTAGGAAATGTTCCCCACTTCTCAGGGATGCCCTTTAACCCTTGGGGCCTGCCCTTCTCCTCTCCAGACAGCCTTATTCCCAGCTAGAGCCCCAATATACACATTCCCACCTAAGTAACAGGATTTCCCTTCAAGGTGATGTGAGTGTAAAAACATACATACGTTGGACCTTGGCACTCCCCAGCTCTCACCCCTTCTGTGGCCCCCTACTGCCCTGCAGGCGAGCTCTAAATCCTGAGTCTGGCCTCAGAGGCCCCTCCTGGTGTGCCCCTGGGGCTCCTCCCCACCCCTTTCCAGCAGGCTCCAGCCCTCAGCGCTGCATGCAGACGCCGACACCCCTGCTGCTCATCTCTGAGCGTGTGCGTGTGTCCTGCCCTCCCAGAATGCCTTTCTCACTGGATCCACCGGGTGGGTCCTACGTGTCCTGGAGGACCCTGCTCCAGCTCCTCCTCCTCCTCCTCTGGGAAGCCTGAGGGATGCTCCTGGGTTGTGCAGGATGCCGCCTCTGGGCTCCCATGGCCCCAGTGTTCCTTCTACTCTGTGTCTTTGGGGCCGGCTTTCCCGCCAAACGGGGAGCCCCTACAGGCGGGACCTGTTCCCCCTCCCGTCTTCATTGCCCAGCCTAGGGCCACACAGAGAAGATGCTCAGGGAATACTGACTGAGAAATGCAATTAGTGGGGCCTCCTCTGGGTGATCTTGCTGGGAAGACCCTGTCCCCATGGGCAGTCACACCACTCTGTGGGATCTGGCTCACAAAGTCTGCCCCTCCCTTCCTCCCTCCCAGTTCATTCAAGGCCGCCTCAGAGCAGCCGCAGCCTAACTTGCCAGTGTGCTCCCCCCACACGCGTCGCCCCGGGCCCACCAGCTGCCCATTCCCACACGCCTCTGGGATCCCGCCCTCTGAAATGCCGCTGCTGATTCAAGACCCTCCTTAAATCCACATCCTCTGGCTGCGAGCAGGCTGTCCCTCTGCTGCACTGGGTCAGCGTCACTCTCATGGCCTCCATCAGACTGGGCCTCGTACCATCGTCACTGGCAACCTGGCACGGCGAAGGCAGCACGGGCTCTGGAGCCTAACAAAAGGGGACCAATCCCAGCTCTGACACTCACAAGCTGTGTGACCCTGGGCAAGTCACTTTACCTCTCTGAGCTTCCATATGTTCCTCTGTAGAACGAGGACAACACCTACCTCACAGGCTCGTTGTGAGAGGGAGAAGATGGGTGTCAGGATCCCGGCAGATGGTAGGCACTCAGCCAAGTCCCATTACTCATGCCTGGGTCTGTCTCCCCGGCCAGGCTGTGAGCCTCTTGGGTTAAGGTGCAGGTCCCAATCAGTGCCACATCCCCATGGCACCCAACACAGGGCCACACACCATAGGTGCTTAGAAACTCATTCACCCCAGCGGCTGGGGGTGGGCTGGAGGGATGATGGGGTCCAGAGCTGAGGCTCCCAGGTGGGGGCGGGAGCTGCAAAAGGAGCCTCCCATCAGCCCAGCAGGAGGTGAGCGCAGGGGGAGGGGCTGCAGCCTGAGGCAGAGCCACTGACATGCACTGGGGGTTTTATTGGTTTTCATTAAAATTCCTTCCCGAGGCTGGAGCAACTACTCCCATAAATAATGGCATCAATATTTTATCTGGTGCCCAAGTCAGTCCAAATGCACAGCAAGGGTGGCAAGAATAATAATGGGATGAGAGTTCAGGGGGTCCTCGGCGTCAGCTGGGCTGGACTCACCTAATAAGCCCAAAGGGCTTCCTCAGGAAGGGGGACGCTGAGGGAAGGCGCCCAGGGGAGAAGTGGGTGGGCAGTGGAGGAGAGAGGGGGCGGTGGAGTGTGGGGCCGGGGGCCCTGCAGAGGGCAGGGGAGGACATGCGCCCCACACCTGCCCTGTGACAGGCACCTCACTGGCGGCATTCACACAGCTCATCTCCTCAAAGCCTCTGTGGTCAGAGAAGTGAAGTGACTTGCCCAAGGCCACCCAGCCAGTGACTGGCAGAGCCGGGACTATAATCAAGGGTGTTTAAGGCCAAAGCCCTTCCCACCATGCTTGCTGCCTCTGGGGGTTCAGGGAAAGTGTGGGAACATACGAACAGTGGCCCGAGTGCCTCGATGACAGCAGCATGGGCCATCCTCTGCTTCCCTAGGTCCCAGTGGAGGAGAAGAGGGGCTGGTACTTCACCATGGCAACGCTCTTCATCAGGTCAGGCGAGGGGATTGGGGTGCGGGATCGTGGGGGGAAAGGTGTGGCCTGGCACCCAGGCAGGAGGGTGAGGGAAGAGGCGGTTGAGCCCATCTCGTGGCAAGGGCTTCCCAAGGACCCCTCCCTGCCATGGGCCTGCGCAGGGCTCGCAGCACACTGGGGACAGCTGGGAGGGGTGCCAACCAGCCACATCCCCTTCTTGGCCGCAGGCTAGATGGCATCTTCCTGGAGTTGGGCAGCGAGGAGCAGAAGAGGCTGCCCGCGTTCAACCGCACACTGGCCCTGCTCCGGCAAGTGCTCAAGTCCTCGGACCCTCAGCACCGAGGTAGGGACCAAAGGATGGATGGGGCGGTGGCCTCTGCCCACTCTCCCTGCAGCCCCCAGCCCCACCTGCCTCTGGCATTGTCCCCACCTCTAGCACTTTCCCCCTTGCCCTGTCTCATATACTCATTTTTTCACCTCAAGAAGCCCACACTTGTATTCTCGATGACATAAAATAAAGAGAAAGAGAATATTAAAAATAATAATAATAATAAAAAGAAAAAAAAAAAGAAGCCCACAAACCTTGCCCATGTGAACACACCATTTACAAATCACTACGGTGGCGTGTTTCCAGGTCTGTAGCTCATGACCTGGGGGGTGAGAGAGAGACAGTTTCCCCCTATTTCCACCTAGTGCCCCCATTCTACGGTTGGGAGGATGAAGGGTCTGTGGAGAGGAGTTTTTTTCTCAGAGCCAGCCAGCAAGGACAGGGGCTAAACCACCAGAGCTGGCGAAGTGTTGGCATCAGGAGAGCTATGAGCCTGAGATGAGGCCCGAAGTGACATGTCGAACGCATAGACTAAGCACCAAAATGTGTTCACTCACCCTTCACACGTCCCCTCTCTCCATCTTTGTTTCTCCCTGTCCCTGGGTTACCCTCAGTGATTGCACACCACTGTCCCTTCCTCTGTCTTCATGGGGCTGACACCTTGAGTGGGGCTGCCCCTCCCTCCTGGTGGCTCCCCTTTCTCTCCTCGCTGCTGCTTCCTAGACACTCTCTCCCACCCGTCACCCCCAGCGCTGGCCTGGTGCTACCTCGGGATGCTGCTGGAGAGGAAGGACACCTTCTCCACCACCCCCATGGGTGTCCATGACTGCGGGTACTCAGGGACCGACCCTCTGGACTGCTTTGGCAAGGTACGTGCCCTCACCCACACCCGCTCTCCAAGCTGGGAAGGAGCCCAGTCCCCCAGCCTCTCCTCCCAAAACCCACCATCTCTGGGCACCGTCCCCCACTGTATCCCCCCACCCACCCCAGGAATTACACTTGCTCCAGACATTTCTCTCTATCCTCTCTTCACTCAAAACAAAAGTGCTCCCTGGTCACTGTTCCCTTTTGCCAAAGGCTAAGACCTGCCCCACACCCAGCCTGGCCCAAGCCCACTTCTCCAGTCTTGAAATAGACCTTGAGACTTTTCCCTGTGAGGCCTTTGTTCACAGCATTCCCTCTGCGGGGAGTTCCCTCCCTCCCTACCCAATGGCACAGTGGAAAGAAGATGGCTTTCACTGTGCCCACAGGCCCTGTGACCCTAAAGCAAGTCACTCAGAACAGGCTGCAGTCAGTAACAACAGAGGGCTTAAGTGCTGTGGCCAGGTAGAAACCCTGTACCTTGTAAGGATGGGGGAGGCGGAGGCTAACTCTGGCCCTTCCTCTCACCTGCCCCAGGAAGAGAGGGAGCACACACTGGGAAGGAGGGGTTTGCCTAGGCGATGGAAGGGTTTGCCAGACATGACCGGGGACCATGGCTCTCAGGAGTTGAGTGCCAGTGGGCTGTGCCCCAAAGCATTGGGTTCCGTGGTATGACTGAACCTGCAGATGGATGCGGGTAGCTATGGGGAGTAAGAGTGCTGTATGTCACCAGAGATAGGCTTTTGTGGGTCTGCTAACAAACAGAGAGTGAGAGTGGTTTGCTCTTACCCTCCTCCCTTACCTAGGCCATCGAGATTGCCAAGGATCAACCTCCCATCCTGAATCGCCTGGCCAAAATCTTCCACTTCCTGGGAAAGCAGGATATGGCCATTGGAACCTGTAACATGGCCCTGGATGTCCTACGAGATCCAGAGCTCAACTGGCAGGCGTACTGCACAAGGGCCAAGGTGGGTCTTGACGAATAATTGTTGAATGAATGAAGAATGAATGAACTAAGCACCTACCACATGCTAGGTTCTGGCGAGAATGTGTTCTCTCAATCATCATGGTAACTTCCCAAGGAAAATATTAGTGTACTAATTTTTCAAATGTAGAAAATGACGTTCACAGAGGTTGTGCAACCTCCTCCAGGTCACGTGGCTAACAGCGGGGAGGAATGAAATTCAAACCCTAGCCCAACTGACTCCAAAGCCAGAGATTCGCCTCCCCCTGCCCCACCATGACGCTATCTGATCACTAGAGCCCTGCTCATGGCCATAAACACTAATACCTCCAACAACGACCCCCTTCCCTTACTTCTTCCTGAACCTCTAGAATTTCTCCATGCTACAAGTGTGGGGAAAGCAAGGGTCTGGAATCATCTGTAATTTGATGCTTGTCAGTTGGGGCTACCTGCCAGTTTTCCGAAACTGCTTGTTGACACAGACACTCACAAAATCGGTGCTGCCATCCTGTTTAAAATAACCCTCCCCAATCACTTCTGTCCTGTCACCCTGTTTATTTTGTCACAGCACTTATCACGGGACATGGTCCTGTTTACGTGATGTTTGTGATCATCTCCCCTACTAGAATGTAGGGCAGGGACCTCATGTATCTTGTCATCACGGCAGCTCCTGGGCACTCAGTACATATTTGTTGAATGAATGAGTGAATGAATGAGGGGCTCTTACTTCATCCAACCCCCTCACGGCACAGAGAGGGGAACTAAAGCCCAGAAAGAGGAATGGCTAGCCCAGGTTGGTACAGGACTAGGACCAAGGACCCCAAAGTCCCAGCTTCAGGGGCTTTCTGCTGCACCACAGAGCCTCCCTGGTAGGTGTTGAGAAAGACTGACTTTATTTAGGGCAGAAAGGAGGACAGAGGTCCTTGCTTGGATCATCTTCCCTGCACTGACTCTGTGTTGGCAGATCCACATCAGAGCCTACCTGCATGACCTGGAGCGGGCCAAGATGGGACTCGGGGGCATGCCTGACAGGAACCACCTAGCCTGCGCCAAGGCTGACCTTGAGGAAGTGGTCAGGGTGTGCCCAGGCCTCAAGACCTACCTGGACATCGGCCAGGTAAGGCAGCCTCTTGGCTCAGTTAGTCAATGGCTTACCAGAAACCTCTTTACTCCCTGCCAGTCTGGGCCTGGGCCCTGGGGACACAGAGAGGAATAAGGGACATTCCTCCTCCTCCCAATAATGGTAGCCATCTCCAGTCATGGTGAGGATTAAATGAGATAATGTGTGTACAGTGTTTAGAACAGGGCCTGGCTCTTTCTAGGCACTCAGGAAGTATGAACCATCATTCTTTATCTTAGAAGGTATCTATTTTCTATCTGTGCTCAGGGAATGATTACCAACAGATGACAATACCATCATTTTGCATGAGAAAACTGAGGCTCAGAGATTGATTCGCTCAAGGTTATATATCTAAGCTGGAACTGGAATCCAAGCACTCTCTTTTTCTAAGGGGGCAGGGATAAAAATGTGATTAATAATTGTCAACGGAGGGAGGGTGGGAATGAATGGAATTTTTTATTTATTTATTTAGAGACAGAGTCTCTCTGTGTTGCCCAGGCTAGAGTGCGGTGGCGTCAGCCTAGCTCACAGCAACCTCAAACTCCTGGGCTCAAGCAATCCTCCTGCCTCAGCCTGCCGAGTAGCTGGGACTACAGGCACGCGCTACCAGGCAGGCCCGGCTAATTTTTTCTATATATTTTTAGTTGTCCAGCTAATTTCTTTCTATTTTTTGTAGAGGGGGGGGCTCGCTCTTGCTCAGGCTGTGAATGGAATTTTTTAAAGCAAGCGTGGGGAGGGAATGACCGGGAGCAGCGGCTGCAGGGAAGCAGCTCACCCCGCCTCCCCGACCCCAGGTCTACTACTATATGGGCGTGGACGCGGTGCAGGAGCTGCTGGCGGTGGACGAGGCGGCGCTGAACCAGGCCCTGGTGTTTCTGGCCAAGGCGGGCGAGTCGGAGCTGGGCGCCACGCTGCCCGAGCTGCAGCTGCTGCGCGGCAAGTGCCTGCGCATCAAGGGCGAGGAGGCCAACGCGGCGGCCTGCTTCAAGCGCGCCGTGGAGCTGGACGACGCGGGCTCCAGCCACACCGAGGGCTTCGGTTGCCTGCTCGAGGCGCTGCTGGCGCAGTGGAGCCAGGCGCAGCTGAGCGACGGCGAGCTGGGCCGCGAGGTGGACGCCTGGCTGCGCCGCGCACAGGACAAGTACCCGGCGGCGCGCCTGCGCCAGGAGCTGCAGCGCGTGTGGCGCGGCCACACGGACGAGGTGCTGGGGCTGGCCAGGGCCTTGGTGGCCCAGGGCCGGCCGGCGTTGGTTCGCCTGCTCTTCGAGACCATGGAACGCGAGGGCGAGGGCGAGGGCGAGGGCGCGAGCGCGAGCGCACTGCGGAGTCGCCGGGCACTCTCCCTCTGAAGCGCGGCGAGGGCTCCCGCGACCGCGCCGAGATCCCGCCCCGCCCACAGCTGATTGGACCAGGTCTGCACGCTTGCGACGGGCCCGCCCTGCCATAGGCTGGCGGGAGAGCGGAGCCAATCAGATCCTCTGTGGGGAATTGTGAATTCCAGGAACGTTGAGACTCCAGGGCCGTCGGAAGTGCCCGCAGGGGCACAAGGGCCTGATTCCGGAGAGCCGTGGAGGCTGGGAGCGGAGGGGAGAGGTCCCTGGGAAACTGCCAATTAAGGGGCAGAATTTTGAAAACAGGCAGAAAATATGTCTGCGAGTCTCCTGAGAGAAACAGAAGAGAGTAGCCTCCGTCGGGGCGGTGTTCTGGTCCCCTGCTCAGTCCCTGAGGCCTGAGTGCCTGTCTTTGCAGTCCCATGAGCAACACTCTATCCTTATAATAAAGCCCCCTTTCCAAAGCTGACTGGAGTGGGTCTCGGGTCCTGGCTAGAGCAGAGAGCCAGGCCACAAGCGAGTGAGTTACTGGCAGGGCCCTAGCCTAAGCCTGGGAGCTCAGGGCTCTTCCTGCCTCTCCGCCTGCCTTCCACGAGGCCTCATCCTTGGTGCAAGAGGCCTCCTAAACTCCCTGGAAACAGAGCCCATCAATAGAAGCTTTACTTGACTTCCCTGTTCTTAGGGGAACCTAGGGGCCCTACCTATTAGGAAGTGCCACCCGCTGCCAATCTTGAACAAGAGAATGAAGAAAATCTTGGAATTTTACACTCTTGGAATTGGTCAAAGACTTAGACTCTGATTGCCACCAGATCTTGAAATGGCTGGGCACACAAGAGCTAATTTAACCCAAAATTCCAGATTAAGTTCTTGCCAAACTCCAGGAATGCTGGTTATACATAATTGCAACAGTAAGTTCTCCATCATGGTTTGTAATACCTTTTGCATATTTTCCTTTCTTTGAAGAGTTATACTCACTGATTTTCTCGTATCCCTGGTCCTCAGACATTACCAGGGACAGGCCAGCACCCTTGCGTTGCATCTTGCCTATCCACTGATGGGTGGAGAACAGACTGAAATGCAGGGCCTTAGAGACCACACTCCGGCCCCCTCATTGTGCAGATGGGAAAATTGGGAGCCATACAAGGGAAGTGGCTCACCAAAAGCCACCCTTGGTTTCCTCCCCGTTCTGTACCTCAAACACTGTCACCATTTTTCATGTTTGGAAAAATACTAATAAACTGATCACCACTAAAGTATGAAGTGTTTATGTGTTAAAGGTTTGTATGTCACTTGTTACATGGGGCACTCTGATTTCCACTGGCACAGTGCTTTAACACTAATGGTGGCACTCCAGGTACTGGGAAATCTGGGCAGCGAGGCCACCCTGAGGCCCCTGAGTTCCACCTCATGGCTCTTCCTGGCCACCACTTTGGGAGGTGACATTCTCTCCCTCCCTCCTTCTCCTCTCACCTCCATTGCAACAGACACCAGGAGGTGACTCAACGGCATCCTGTACACACAGCCCTGTCCACTTCTCCCCACCTACTGTTGTAGTATGGAGGGCACAAACAGACCACAGGAGAATTCAATGAAGCCAAATTGAGAGTCTTTATTAGCTGGCCAGCGACCACCTCCGCCCGCATAAAAGCAGTACGAGAGGATGGCACCATCTCAAGTTTCTACGAGGGTTTTATACTATTTTTGAGGGAGGCTACGTGGCACAGTGCAGGTGTTCAGGGAACAAAAGTGGGGAGTGAAGTCTGGGTTGTAAGATACAAGGTCACAGGGCATAGTTGCCCTCACAGATCTCTGGCGCCCGAAGGCAGATTACAATCCTCAAAGCAAGCTGCAAGCAGGGTTACAGAAGCAGATGGCAGTTATTAGACAAAAGACTATTCTTTCAGTGTATCACTTCAACTATGTAGCTATAATTTAGCTAGCCCCTGGTTTTCTGCTTAGTTCATTTATTAACCCCTTATTGTAAAGCTCTCAGCTCACCACACTACCCCACCCCTTCTCCACCCAAGACTGTGACCTATGACCTTCCCTAGGATGGGAACCCCTCTCTTTCTTCTTCTCTAAAGAGACAAACTGAACATAAGGCAGTTTGCTGGCAAAACTTAGAAGCTGGGGAAGTTCGTCTTTTTCCCCAGGTTCCTCGGTTGGTTTGTTTCCTTCCTTACCTTTCCTGTCCCCAAAGTCATGCATTTTGCCCTCCATTACTTCCCCCTCCTATCATAACTTTTTCAATAAACTCTCTTTCCAATAATGTCATTCACACTATCATGTAAATGGTTAGCAAACACCCACTGTACCTTCTCTCAGGGGTATTGGCATATTAACAAAAAGCCAAAAAGAGACAGGAAAGCCCATTTCCCAGAATGCCTACTATGTGCTAGGCACTGCTCAGCCGTCCTGAAGCCTGGGTGCTATTAGTAGAATCCTCATTTCACAGATGAAGAAAGTGAGACACAGAACGAGGTTGCAGAGATGTGAAGGGTCAGGGTTTGAGCCAGGCTGGCTGGTTCTTGCTGCCTCCTGGAACACAGTCCTTAGGAGCGGTGTCGTCTTCGGTCTGGAGTTGGGCCTCCCTGGAGCCCTGTGAACACCAACTTTACCCCCATATCTGCTCCCAAACTGCCTTCCCTCTGTGCCTTTGGGCATCCTGTTCCTCCGCTGGCCTTTTTCCTGTCATTTCTACCCAAGTACTCAGCTCAAGGCGCCTCCTCCAGGAAGTCTTGCCAGATCCTCCCACCGCTCATCAATCACTCCCATTTATGCATGGAGAGCTCTCAGGGCTTTTTGTCTCACTGCGTCACATTTACTTCCTTCTCTTGGATCACAGCTGTGTCTGCATTCTGTTGGCCCCACTCAACTCTGGGTTCTTCATAGCAGGAACCACATCTGACTCTGCCCCATGGCCCTGCGGTGAGCTTGGCACACACGACAGGCTTAGTTTTGGTTGTTAAACTGAGTGAACACATAGCAGTGATGTGGCACCTCAGTCCCAAACAGGTGACTGACTCCATTACCAGGTCCCAAGGACCCTTGAGGTCTGGAGCTCAGCCACAAAACATGGTCTGTCTTTCTACTTCCTATCCAGACTTACGCCAATTCCCCAATTCTGCAATTGGGAAACTGTAGCCCAAAGAGCAGGGATTTGTCCAAGGTCAAGCTCATACTTCCAGTCTCAAGGTCCAGTGCTCTCTGCCCTTTCAGGGATATCTGCTTGTCAAGTTCACTTCTGTCAAATCTAGGAGGACCACAGGCCTTCCATTCATTCACTCAGCAAGTATTTACCAAGTACCAGCCAAGTGCCAAGCATAGAGCCAAGCTCTGGGGCTACAGTGGGGAACAAAATAGACCCTGTCCTTGCCTTCAGGGAGCTCACAGTCTAGACCATGCAGAGCATGTTATGCCAGACCCTATGGGCCGCAGTGGGGACTTTGGAAGACCTATAGGAAGCTACTGAAGGTTTTAGCTGGCAGAGCTGACTATCTCTGTCCCTCTACACCAACCATACTCATCCTGGGTTCGTGGCCTTTACACAACCCAATGGAGAAGAGAGCATGGCTGTCTCTGGGCTTTGGAACCTGGTTCTTGGCTGTCCCTCTTCCGCAAGCCATTGCTAAGGCTAAGCCGGGCAGTCCCCTGGGACTGTGGCTCCAGCTGGTAGGGGGAGACAAATGGAGGGGTGATCTTTAATTACAGCTTTGAGCCCTGTGGGACACCCCTGCCCACCGGGCAGCTGGGAGGACAACTGCCATGCAGCAGAAGCAGCAGGAGTTCCTCGAGGGAGCACTGCAGAGTGAAAGCCGTAATGACCCCATAATCAGAGTAATGAAGATGAACCACACCTTGTGCTGCCTGCCCAGTTCTTCCTCTCTGTCTACCCGTCACCACCAGGCAGCCGGAAACTCCTGTTTAGATAGCATGAACAAGGCATGTTAAAGATCATGAAAATGGGTTAGATTTCTCAGTTATAGGTTTCGAGAATCTCAGAGTTGGAAAGAACTTTAGTCATCGCCTCTTCCAGCCTCCCCATCCAGAGCAGAACTCCTCTCTATAGTAAGTACTCTGAAAGGAAGGCCTAAACACTTGTATGCCTCTGGCAGACAGATAGCTCACTACCTCATGAAGGAATCAATCCATTTTTCAACAGGTCTAAGTCTTCTGAGTTTGTCCCATTGAGTTGAAATCTTCTTTTCTGTAATTTCTTTTCTTGATTCAAGTTTACCTTCTGGGGCCATACGGGACAGACCCTAGTAAGCAGAGTGACCTTGAACGAGTTACTTTCCTCCGGCCCTTTATGTTATGGCACCCACGACAGTGTTTGAGCCGATCAGAGGGTGGCCGGCTACTCTGCCAGCAGCCAGGCTGAGCTCTGACATGGCCACCCAGCCTGGAGCCCACACAGAGTGGGTGCTAGCAGCTGCAAGCAGAACAGAACAGGGCTTCTTCCCATTCCTAATCAGACCCCAAGGGAGCACCCTGTGTGGATGATGGTGGCTGGATGCCAAATGAAGTGAAATATCTCCTTTTCTCAGGCTGTTAACTTTTTTTCTTGTTTAAGGAAGGGGAGGATAATGCCATTTAGCACTTTACAACTCAGCAGTAAAATGAGCAGATGGAAACAGATCCCTGGCTTTGCGGGCATGCTTCCAGCAAGAAACGCTCCCCAGCTTCCCCAGCTCCTGGGGCTGAAGTCCCTGCCTGGGCTTGCTGATGGGGTTGGAAACACAGCGGCTCCCTTCTCCCCTCAGCTCCAGGCTGCACCTCGGCTGTACACCTGCCCTCACTTCCCACCTCCTCGCCTCTGTTCACCCTGATCCACCTACCTGGAGCACCTTTCCTGCCTCCCAGGTCTGGTTGCAATGCAACCTCCCTATTTTTAGATGAGGAGAAAAGGAGGGGGATGTTCTTGGTAAGACGGTGGCCCCAGAAGGACAGTTTGACTGAACAGGGAAGGCTCCCACAGGGAGGTCATGGAAAAGTCAATGTCATCATCATCACCATCAAAGCTATTTACCGAGAATTGCCATGGCCAGTTGCTGGGCCTGTGTTTCACACACCTTACCCCATTTAATCCTCACAAGCCCATGAGTTTATGCATCAGCATCATTCCCACTTTTCAGATGAGGAAACTGAGTCTCGGACAGATTAAGTAACTTTTCTGAGGTCCCTTCACATTGTATTGAATGGCAGGCAGGCCTTTAGTACTACTGAATGACTAATTAACTATTTGGGATTTAGATTACTTTCTCTTCTATTGCATCTGTTGCTCTATAAACTGAACACATAAAATTTGGATGGAATTTTCATGTTTATGTTTCCAAACCAGTCCATAGCTCTGTAGTGAGACTCGTTCTATTTTTGCATGTAAATTGTTTCATTAAACTGCAGCTCCTCTGTGAATTTTATTTGTCACCCACAAAATAAAACAAACAAAAGAACTCCTACTGTGGTGGAGATCTATTGTTTCATCTGCCCAGTGTCCCTCCCTGCTGGGAATAGTAGTCCCTGCTTGGTGGGCTACTCATTATTCCTCCCCCATGAGTGGCAGTGGAGGTTGCCAATCATGATACCCTGCCCCTGACCTCCAAGAGCACCCATGTGACCCAAGTTGGGCCAATCAGAGTCCTTCCCAGAGAGTTTTCCAACTAGGCACAAGGGAATGAAAATTCTTGCTGCCTCTCTGCTGGCACAGCTATTAGTCACTATCCCAGTTAGGATTAGGCTTAGCCATGAGCATCAAAGACCTGACAAACAATGTCTTAAACAGGATGGAGGTTTATCCTGCAAGGCCAGCCCATATCCCCTCTGCCCTCACTCACCAGATACGTTCCCTTCATCCTGCCACAAGCATCTGCCACTTCCAACCTGAGGGCTCCCTCTCAGCCCAAACACATGGCAGACTAGGTAGACAACGGTCCTGGGAGCAGCTTTCAGCCAACAGTGAATAGATACTGGAGGATAAATGCCGCAGACCCGTAAGCCCTGGGAGTAGGACAATTCTGAAGCAGTTGTGTACTGTCTCCCAGAGGTCTCCAGAGGGCTTGAGGCTCAGTTACCCACAGCAGAAACCTGCTCATTATCACACCCTGTGTTCATTTCTCTCCCTTCCTTGTCTTACTTTCCCAGTCCCAGACCAGTGCTTCCTGGGATCACTACTAAATGCACTGCTTGCCCTTGAATCCTTCACTCAGGGTCTGCTTCTGGGGGAAGCAGCTTTACTGCACACTGTGATGTTAATAGTTAATTTCATGTGTCAACATAGCTGGACCACTGCTATGGTTTGAATGTATATAGGGTCCCTCCAAAATTCACATGGTAGAACTTAAACCCCAAGGTGATGGGTATTAAGAGGCGGGGCCTTTTGAGAAGTAATTAGGTCATGAGGGCTCTGCCCTGATGAATGGATTAGTGCTCTGATAAAAGAGGCTTCAGAGAGGTGCCTGGCCCTTTTTGCCCTTCCATCTCTTCTGCCATGTGAGGACAGACACAGTGTTCATCCCTTTTGGTCTCCTTCCACCATGGGAGGATGCAGCAAGAAGGTTCCACCTTGGAAGCAAAGGGCAGCCCTCACCAGACACCAAATGCTGGTGACTTGATCTTGGACTTCCCAGCCTCTGGAACTGTAAGAAATAAATTTCAGTTTTTTATAAATTACCCAGTCTCAGGTATTTTGTTATAGCAGCACAGACTAAGACAGCCACAGTGCCCAGATATTTGGTCAAACATTATTCTGGATGTTTCTGTCACTTAAGATGAGTAAAACAGATTGCCCTCCCTAATGTGGGTGGGTGGGCCTCATCCAATCAGTTGAAGGCCTGGATAGAATAAAGACTGACCTCCCTTGAGCAAGAGGGAATTTGGACATGAACTGCAACATTGGCTCTTCCCCGGGTCTCCAGACTGCTGGCCCACCCTGCAAATTTGGGGCTTGCCAGCCTCCGTAATCAAATGAGCTGATTGCTTAAAATAAATCTTTCTCTCTATATATACGCACACATCCTATTGGTTCTGTTTCTCCAGGGAACTGTAATACAGACATACTTGAAGTCCTCCCTCATCCCAAGAGGAAGAATCCACCACCTCAATACTCCGACAGCACTTTCCTTATACCTCTAATCAATACATCACAGCCTATCTTGTCATATTTATTAAGTGTATAATAGGAAGGAATCTGTGTTTATTGAGTATAGCTGTGTACCAGGCACTGTACCAGGTGTCTTGTGCTCATTCATTCGTTTATTCATAATTAATTCATTCAATAAATATTTGTTGAATGTTTACAATGTGCCAGGCAATGATCTAGGCCAGGGGTTGGCAAACTATGGCCCACAGGCCACATTCCAGCCACTGCCCGTTTTTTTTCAATAAAGTTCTATTGGAACACAGCCATGCTTATCTGTTCACATATTTCTATGGGTGCTTTCATGCTACAGTGACGGAGTTAAGTACTTAGGGCAGAGACTACATGGCCTGCAAAGCCTAAAATATTTACCGTCTGGCCTTTTATAGAAAAAGTTTGGTGACCCCAGTCTAGACACTGGGATGCTACAGTTAACAAAACAAACAAAAATCCCTACCCTCATGGAGCTTACATTCTACTGAGGCTGGGGGTGGGATAGGGAATGGAATGGAATGAACCAAAAAGAGGAGAGATATTTACTATGTTAAAGGGTGATAAATGCTATGGAGAAAAATAAAGCAAGAGGGAGTATCAGGAGTGCTAGGGGTAGGGGTGGGTTGCAGCGAAAAACAGGGCATTAGGCCGAGTGCGGTGGCTCATGCTTGATCATCACATTTCGAGGAGGTTACTGACCCTATTGTGGAGTAGCCAAAGACCAAAAGGTCTAGTCAGTTGCCGTAGATGCTGAAGCCAGAAAGCAAGCCCAAGTGTGTCTGGAGCTGGACGAGTGCTCCTCTCTGAGCCACTAGCTTTGAAGGCATGGACTCCACCTCGTTCAACTGTCTTTCATCACCCCACTCGCACCTAACCCAAACCCTGCCTCAAAGAGGAAAGGTGAGGCTTTGTTGAAAGGAACTCCCATCATCCTTCCAGCTCAGAGAGACCAGGTAAACTGCTGGAATCACACCCAGACCATAGACATGCGATTTTCGTGTTTGTCCTGGGCACCCACACTGTGCCCCAGACTTCTGGCTGTGCCCCCTGCCGTGCGGAGCTAACCCAAAGAAGTGCTCGAAAAGATGTTGTTGGTTGACAGATGAACTATAGCTGTTTTTGCTTTCTTGCATTTTAAGCAGGGCATTCTTATGAATTAATGGAATTATTTACAAATACATTAATTCAGCAAATACGTATTGATATTCACTGTGTCCAAAACACATCCCGCAGGGCCAGAGGTAAACAGGACATGGGCCCTCCCCTCTGGGAGCTTGCAGCCTAGTGGGGATGAAGAGAAGAACTTCTCGTATGTGCTACATAACCCACTGTGTGCCAGCCAGGGGCACTGTCATTAACATTAATAATAATAGCGACAGCAAACATTACAGAACCCTGACTACGCACCAGGGGCTGTGCTAGTAGTCTAACTCATTTCATCTTCGTCACAACTCCATGACAGAGATGTCGCTTCTGTTTCAGGGATAAGGCAAGTGAGGCCCAGGGAGGTTAAGAGCATGTGGCAAGTGGCTAATAAGGTACGAATTTGCACTCAGGTCTGTTTGCCCCATCACATGTACATGCACAACTGTGACACACTTCAGAGAGTGAGTAGGTCAGATGAGAGACTCAAATGAAATTCTAAGGGGTGTCAGGAGAGGGAGAGTCCCTGTCAGTAGGGGCTTCAAGGAAGGGCTCCTGAAGGGGGTGCCATTGAGCTGAACAGCGGGCCTCCGGGCAGAGGGACGGAGCCAAGGGCGGCTGTTCACACAACTCGGGCTGTGGGTCAAGACGTGCTTGCTGCAGACAAGCTGTGAGTGCAGGCGTCAGGCTGTGCACCCGACAGACCCGGGTAGGACCCCTTTCTTCCCTTTTACTAGTCGCGTTGACCGCGGGCAAGCTAACCAACCGTTCCAAACCTTCGTTGCCTCATCCGTGAAATGAACGCAACAGTGATATTTCTACCTCACGGAGTTGTGGTAGGGATTTAATCAGACAGGGGTAAAGTGTTTAATATTGTCCCTGGCACACAGCAAGGGCTCTACAGATGTTAATGATGATGATATTGGTGGCCACATTCTTTAATTCTGAGGAATGGTGATAAAAACAGGGTCACACCTTCCCAGCCCCCTTCTGGTCTCCAATCGTCTAGACTCAGGCACCACACAAATGAACAAGGGGTGTTCTCTGGGTCCAAGGAGAAGGGCCCTGAAGACTAGCGGGGATTCACGTCCCACACGGAGCGTGGGGAGCCCCTCAGAACCAGAGGCAGCAGCAGTCGAGTGATGGTTCTCTCCTTATGTCGGGCGAGGGGAGCCATGGGGTCCCCAGAATCAGCCTGGGGGAGAAAGAAAGTGAACACGGGTTCAAGGATGGGTGGATGCCTTCAAGAACATCTCTCATTGACCTCCATAACACCCCCACGTGTGCTGTTAGGATTGCTGGCTCACTGATGACGAGACAGTAAGGAACTTGCCCAGGCCATGCAGCTGGGCAGATGCCGAGTTAAGCCCTCCCCGACCACAAAGCCAGCCTCTCTGCTCTAGTCCAGTCTGTGCTGGCCACGCTGGGCTAGGGTACAGGGGTGGGCTCAGGAGTACATCATGTGGACTATCTCTGGACAGGTGTCTCTGGAATCTGTCCCCTCCTCTCCCACCTACCACCCCACCCTGGGCTGCGATAGGAGACTCCCTTCTGGCCTCTCTCCCCATTCTCCTCCTCTGATCTGAGCGCACATCTCAGGTGAAGAAACACAGTTGACAACGACGCCTCCTGGTGTGAAACCCTCCATTGCCCATAGGCCTGCTTCTCACACTGGGCAGTGTCAGCCTAGGGCAGCAGTCCCGGCCCCAACCTTTTTGGCACCAGGGACCATTTTCATGGGAGACAATTTTTCCATGCACCAGGGAGAGGGGGGATGGTTTGGGGATGATTCAAGTGCATTACATTTATTGTGCACTCTATTTCTATTATTATTATATCGTCATATATAATGGAATAATTATACAACTCACCGTAGGTTGGGGATCCCTGGCCTAGGGGACCCCATCTTCCTGGCATGCTGATGATGCTCGTTTCCAGAGTATGACGAATGCATGCTGTGGAGCAGAATGCAAAGTGCCCAGGGATTTTGCCCAGGGGAGGAGTTTGTGTGTGTTTTAGGGGGCAGACAGGAGGATCATTTTTCACAAGAAAAGTTTCAGTGGCCTGGAAGATGAAGATGAATTTACAGCCTGGGCCAGCAGCCCCTGCCACATCTGGCTCCCGATGCCTCTCCAGTTGTGTGTCCATGATGCCTGGGTGTGCTCCATGCTCCAGCCAGAATGAACTTTTAACTTTCTTTCTTACAATCAGTAGTAATTTATTGACCCCCTGATAAGAATGTCTTTCCACCTTTGCTTCCCCTTGGGAAGATCCTTCTTCTTCTTTAAGGCCCAATTCCAAGTCCTCCTCCTCCAAGAAGCCCTCCCGGAACCCACCTCCTGGCTGGATTTCATCCCCTCCCCTTTGCAATGCTGTTCCCTCAGCACCTTGCTCTTCCCTCTTCACAGCTTCTTGCCACAGGGTTCTCTGCTCACCGCTTTGAGAGGCAGCCTCTCCAGTAGGCTATGAGCTTGTGAGGTCAAGGAATTCATCATTAACTCTGCCTTCATTTGTTCATTCAACACACACTCTGAGTCCCTCTTGGTGCCAAGCACTGGGCTCTGGATGCAGGGATGACTCAAAGCGTCCTCAGAGGACCTCACGATCTGAGGGGGAGACAAGCCATCCATTCGTTGATTGATTGGCATATGAAAACAACAGTGGCTGAAGCAGGAGGATAGCTCCATACCAACAGTTTGAGACCAGCTTGGGAAACATAGTGAAACCCCATCTCTACAGAAACAAATATTAAAAAATTAGCTGGGTGTGGTGGTGCATGGTGGTGTGCCCTTGTAGTTCTAGCCACTTGGCAGGCTGAGGTGGAAGGATCACTTGAGCCCAAGAGTTTAAGGCTTCAGTAAGGTATGATCATGCCACTCCAGCCTGGGTGACAGAGCAAGACCCTGTCTCTAAAAAATTAAATTAAATTAAATTTTAAATTAGAAAACAACAACAAAAAAAGCAAAACCCTTTGCTGAGCCCCAACACTGGGCCAGGCCCTCAGTTCAGGGCTAAGGATACACAAAAGAGCAAGACCCGTGCCTGCCCTCAAGGGGATCCTAGCCTGGCCGGTGGCCAGTGGCAACTACTAAGTGCATGGTGTGTCCCCAGGGCTGTGGGGCACCAAGGAAAATGTAAAGTCCTTTTCTTTCTTTTTTTTTCTTTTTAATAACAAACTAATAAATAAGTGAATCAATGAATTTTTTCTATGTGGGTTTTTTTTGGGGGGGGTCATGGGGCTTTACCATGAATGAGCTCTGTACGTCAAATGATCCAATAAATCACTGATCAATTGATTGACATGTCACACAGGAAGTTGCTAGCAGTGACAGGCTTAGATCCTAGGTCTCCCCTACCCTGGGGTCTCAGCACCCTGGGCTTCCTCAGTGTGGAACAAATCTACTCTGCCTGCGGCCGTCTTGACCAAGCTTTGCAGCAGCTCCCGGCTGCAGAGCCTCCTGCAAACTCACAGTAAAATGCAGCATTCTTGGCTTGCCTCCCAAGGGGGTCGTGAGCATTAATTAGTTACCATTGGTAAAGTGCTCTGAAGATGTGGGGGTGTATAAACACAGCAAGTCATTAGGCCTCTCCACACCACTATGCTGTACAGCCTGGGGACTGCTAATTGAGAAATAATTAACACCTCAGGGTGCAGAGGACAGCTGCCTGGCTTTCCCAGGATTGGATGGGATGTAATAACATGCACAGGGAATAGGGAGAAATAAAAGACTACTTGGGATATGTGGATCCTGAGAAATTCTGAAGATTATTTTCTCCTTGCCCCCAAAGAGGGGGAGTGGGGAATATCACCCCAGTAAAACCTCTGGGACTGCACTCCTTGGGGACCTCTCCTACCATAGTGCTGGGCTGTAGAGGCCAAACGAGGCTCTTGAAACAATAGAGCTCAGGTCCACCCCAGCCTTCCAGCTTGGGGTAGTGGGGGAGATGCAGTTGTGTGCTCCACCTGAGCTGTGTTTTCCTCAACTGTAAGACCCGGACAATAACATGCATCTAACCCTCCCACTCCCCTAGAGGAGAGTCTAGTGCCTTTCCTCCCGGCCAGCAGATCCAACCCAGACTGCACATTAGGATCTTCTGGGGAACTATAAAATACTGGTGCCTGGGCGCACCCCACATTGGCAACCAGCATCTGGGGGCAGGGAATGGGGGTGGTGCATACAGTGTTTCCACTGCACTCCAGGTTGGGAAGCACTGCTGTGGCCCGTGTGGCAAGCACTGTGTTAGGAGCTGTGAGAAGTAAAGATGTAAACCCTACCACACCCCACCCTTCCCTCACACTGGCTCATGCTTTCCTGATCTTTGAGTGTCCTGGTCCCTCTACCTGGATGTTCCACTCCACTCCCACTGCCATTCTTATCCTGGTAAACCTCACTCATCCTTCAGGCCCAGATCAAAGGTCAGCTCCTTGATGAAGCCCTCCTCCACGCTCCCCACAGGGCTTTGCTCAGCTCCCATCACACCACTGAGCCCACGGTGGTGTTCCTGGAAGATCCTGGCGGGCTGAGAGTTTCTTGGGGCCAGTATCAGAATCACTAGTGTCTCGCATTGGGTCTGGCACATTTTAGGCACTCAACAGATTGTGGCTGTTATTAGGTAGAGTTATATGACACAGAGTTCCCACCTCAGGACACTGGCACTTTTGTTCCCTGTGTCTGGGATGTTCTTCCCCCAGATATCTGCAAAGCTCTCTCTTACCCCCTCAGATATTTGCCAGAATGTCACCTTCTCAGTGAAGCTTTCCCTGATCACCTTATTTCAAATTGCAAACACTTGACTCCCCTCATTCTCCTTCCCTAGTTAATTTTTTCTCTATAGCATTTAACATCATCTGATTGATGGATCCTGTCTTTATTTAAAATTTTGATGTTTTCTTCAACATGGATTTTTGCATTAATTTTGTTTTTTTAAAATTAATTGCATTAAAATACCATTTATCTTGATTACTGAGTTCTTTCTCCCCACCACCCCACTTAAATTTCACTCTATTGGTTTTATTGACTGTTTCCTCTTTTTAGAATGTAAGCTACACTGAATGCAGGGAATTTTGTCCGTTTCGTTCACTATTCCCAGTGTCTATGTAACAGTGACTCGTACATAGTAGCTGCTCAAAAATTTTGTGAATGTAAGTTTGAATTCCTGTCTTTACGACTACCTTGGGCATTGTAATGAAGGTGCCCTTCTCCAACTATTTCACAAATTTTAAAGTTATTTACATTGAAAGCCTGTAAAATCATAGGGTGGAGTAGAAACTACATTGCCTAGTGTGTTGTCATGGTTACACGGTCGTCAGCGGTCCTCCTATTCGGGCGAGCGGGCGGGGCCTGGCAGTGGGCGGGAACACTAGGCTCAAATCCTCGGAGGTCGGCTTTGATCATAGAGTGACACCTCCCTAATTCCTAGAGAGCACTTCCGGAATGGTGATTTACTCATTGCTGCCCAGGCCAACCTATCATCTTGAGGAAAGCCAGGTTGTCGCTCTTGGGCTAAACTTCCGGAAAACCTCTCCGTCTCGCCTAGAGTGGGGCGGGGCCAGAGCGCCCGCCCCGCCCCCGCGAGCGCGGCTTTGCGATTGGCGAGAAGGACGGGAGGCGGGGCTTGGCGCAGGCGCGCTGGCCCAGCGCGGCGATCTTGGGGTGGTGCTGGCTGGGACTGCAGTTGGTGAGCGTGACAGCGAGGCCTAAGGGACGGGCGGGGGCGGCGCAGTGAAGCGACGACCGGGTTCTGGGCGCGGAGACCTAGGACTCTGGTGTCCGTTTACTCACGTGCGTCCTGTCCTTGAATTGGGGCGGGCTCACGGTCACAAACTATTGGATAGTGCCCGTCTCCTAGTCTCAGTTTGTGCTGATGTAAAATGAGGGCGGAACTTCCTAGTCCACTTTAGGTCGGCGTGAGGCACGTGTTCCTAGAAGTGCCAGCCCTAGAAAGGCCCTCGGGATGACCTGGTGGCCGAGCCAGCCTTCCCTTTTTACGTACGGGGAAACGGAGGCCTCGAGAGCTGAGTGATTGGACCAGGGCCACCCAGCGAGTGAGGCCGAGCCAGTTCTCAGAACTAGGTCTGGGGCTCCATTGCTGTTTTATACAGCACGGTCGTGGTGGAAACTAAGTGGGATTTGGAGGCGGGGACCCTGCCTTCCAGGTGTGACCCTGCGCTCATTTGCTGGGTCACTTAACACAAGTGACTTCACATCTCAGAGCCTCCCTCTTCTATGAGTTGGGCATAATAATAATGACATACACTTAATGGCACTTGCTGTGTACCAGATACTGTCGTAAACGCTTTGTGTACGGTTTTCCTGATTTGATTTGAGGGCAATTGTGAGTCAAATAATCTTCAAAAAGGTCTGGGCTGGAAGGGCTGACAGTGTCCCCACAGAGTGGGTACTCAAAACGTCTGTTGAGCGAGTGAATGACTCAGAGGCTCTTTGCCGGAGTCTGAAATGCCGCACATGTTAGTTACTATATTGCTTTCAAGCTATTGTCTATGGATAACTTTGAAAATTGGAGATAATTGTAATTACTATTCTACTTTTGTAAGCTGAGGGGTCTGAGGACAGAGGCACGCATTGGTGGGGAGGGCTTAAAGCTCTTATTTTAATTATCCAGATAATTATACCATTGCACCCATTTACTTTGCTCTTTATTAATGTATTTTATCAACAAACATTATTGATAATAGTCTAAATATTGGGCATTGTGCTAGACCTTGAAATCTAAAAATGTAGAAAACCTCATGAACTCAGTTTAATGGAGGAATAGGACATGAAACATCATTCACTCCCAATGTCTGGCACACAACAGTTTATGAAAAACATTTTTGGAAATCATTCCAGTACAGTGTACTATAAAGAGATGTGTGCAGTGGAGCACAGAGAAGAAGGTGACTTTCTCTCTTAGGGGTTGGAGAAAACTTGGAATAAGTGAACCTTGAATGATGAGTTAGAGTTGCTGGGGTTGGGAGAGGTTAGTTAGCCTGTTCGAGGAATGATGCGCAGTTTGGGGCATGTTAGGGCATGTGGTAGGATAAGAAGCTGCAAAAGGTGTGTTGAGGTCAAAATATGAAGAGCTTTGGTGCCATTCTGAGAAAATTATGGGGAGCCAGCTGTTAATGGATTGTAAGCAGGGGAGTGATTGGGTCAGCTACCATTTTAGCTGTAATATGGAGACTGGACTGCCAGGAGTCAAGAATCATTCAGTTCATTCACTGATAGAACATATATTGGGTGTCCACTGTGTCCAGGCACTGCACTGATGCAGACACAACTCGGAACAAAGTAGGCGTAGCTATTGCCCTCATGGTGTTCAGGAGCTAAGTCAGCGCAGCTGCATAGCTAGGCTTCTGGCTTCTGCAGGGGTTTTCCCTGTGTGGTCCCTGGACCAGCAGCATCACTGTCACCTGGGAACTTGTTAGAAATACTAGTTCTCTGCCCACACCCCAGACTTACTGATTCTGAAACTTACTGATTACTGAAACTCTGGGGCTGGAGCCCTGCAATCAGAGTTTTAACAAGGCCCCCAGTGATTCTGATGCTCTGTTAAATTTCAGAACCACTGGGCTACTGTAATGTAGCAAGTGGTATTGAAGGGCTAACCCAAAATTGAGGTAGTAAGGGCCAGAAAGTTATGGGTGGAGTTGAGAGAAATCTTGGAGACAGACTCCTTTCCTTCAGGAGGAGTCAAGGATGAAGGAGTTTCTGGCTTGGGCTGCCGGTCTAAGGTCAAACCACAAGTAAGTGACGCACCCCTGGCCTCCATGAAGCCACACTAGGGCTCTGTGGCAGTGCCTCCCAACCTTTCAGTATTTGAACAGTGCACAGGGGAAATGGATGAGGCTGCTCGAGGTTGGAGGGGACCAGATGGAGTAGGAGGTTACCTGCTGGGGGATCCCAGCTACCCAGAGCTGAAAGAAATCAGTAACCCACTCTCAGCATACTGCCGGGAGCTCCCGCTCTATAGGCTGTGCTGAAAAGTAGAGGTGCTCTCTGAAATTGGCAATATAAGTCAAGAACCTTAAAAGAGTTTATATCCTTTGACTCAATAATTCCATTTCTGAAAATCTCTCCCAAATATATACCAAAAAAAAAAAAAGGATTCTGTTAATCGTAGATCATGTATAAGAGAAAAAACTGACAATGCTGGTGGTAGGAGAATCATTTTTTATGTAGTCAAAACAATGGGATGTTGTACTTACATTAGAAATGTGTGAATATTTTGTAAAGTCATAGAGAAACGTACTTGCCTATTGGCAGTGTCTAGTGAGCCCCTGCCATGTGTGAGGATATGGTGGTGAGCAAGCTAAGGGCTGAGTGGCGGAAGACGGGCACCAAATGAGCAGTAACCCCAGAGGGACTGGTGTTTGATAGGGGATGAGTGGGCTGTGCAGGAGAAGCCAGTCTTTTGGGGTTTGGGGACTGGGACAAGGAAGGCTTCCTAGGGGACAGGATAGTAACCCTGAGGCTCAAAGGATGGGCAGATGTTTGTATGCAAAGGGGAGAGAGGTGTTCTATGCAGAGGGGTCAGTGTTTTTAAGAGCAAGTGTGGCACAGCTGGATCCAGGAGAGGGTGGTGGTGAGACAGGCCTGAGGGGGCCAGCTGTGCACGCCCTGAAGGTCAGGAACTTAGACCTTACTCTAAGGGTAGCAGGAGGCTGTTTTAAGCAAGAAAAGCTCTTACCGTCTGTGCATTGGAAGGCTTCCCTGTGGCTGCAGCATGGAGAATGTATTGATGGAGGGCAGGAATGGAAGTGGGAGACCAGTGAGGAGGCTGTTGCAAAGCCCAGATGAGAGAGGATGGTGGCCTGGACCTGGGCGGAGGCTGTGGAGAGAACAGGGACAGATTGCACAGCAAGTGAAGAGGTGGGAATGACAGGGCCAAGAGGGCCAGTGACTGTGGGGCATAGCGAGGGCGAAGTAGATGAACCCAGGTTTCTGGTTTGGGCAACGGGCAGCTTGTGGTCCATGCAGAGTGGCAGGCAGTGCTGGTGGGGGGAGTGGGTGTGGGGGAAGATGCTGAGTTCAGTCTGCAGCGTGGAGTTGAAGTACCTGTATAGTGTGCTCTCCTGGAGGCTACTGGGTGTGTAGGTGTGACGCTCAGGAGACAAGACGCATATGGAGTAGAGGTGTTGACTCAAGGTCCTCAGCGTTGGCATGCAAAGGACAGAGCTTGCAAAAGAGACAGGGGATGGAAACATAATGTCAGCAGCATTTGGGCCAAGTGATTATAGTTGATTTTCTTTCTGAGCTCACAGTATGTGCCAGCTACTGCTCTAAGAACTTTACTCTTCTAAATTCCCAAATAAACCTACATGGTACGTCCTGTTATTACCATTTTATGATGAAGAAACTGAGCACTGAGGGGTTAAAGCCCATGTCCCAGGCTACACAGGGTGCAGCCAGTCGGAAGCCCCACTGGAATCCAGGCTGCCTGAGTCCAGAGCCTGTGCGATCCCTACACGGTGGTGTAGTGATCTCCATGGTATGTTGTTATGCTTTTATAATCAGGAAAATATTGATTTCTTTATAAACAGAAGTAAGAGGTGAAAGAAGTAGTGCTTTGATCTGCTAGGATATTACAAATGGAAAGATTTGTATCTGCAAAATCAGTGACTGTCTTAGAAGTTCGTTGGAGACTGAGCTGGCTACTTCGTGGTGTCAGCACACAGTTCACGCTCATTGCCGCGCAACCCTTTTTTCTCCAGGTGCAAGTGCTTCCCTGTGCCAGGGTATCATGGAAGGGCTGCTGACAAGATGCAGAGCGTTGCCCACCCTGGCCACTTGCAGCTGCCAACTCTCTGGGTATGTCCCTCGCAGGCTTCACCACTGTGCCCCAGGGAGAAGGCAGCGCTTGGTGCTGTCCCGTGTGTTCCATCCACAGAACCTTCGGGAAGACCAGGTGCTCTCCCTGGAGGGCAAAGCTAGTGACCTGACCTGTAAGAGCCAGCGGCTAATGCTGCAGGTGGGCCTGATCCACCCGGCAAGCCCTGGCTGTTACCATCTCCTGCCTTACACCGTCCGTGCCATGGAGAAGCTCGTGCGGGTAATAGACCAGGAGATGCAGGCCATTGGGGGGCAGAAAGTCAACATGCCCAGCCTCAGCCCGGCAGAGCTCTGGCGAGCCACCAACCGCTGGGACTTGATGGGCAAAGAGCTGCTAAGACTTAGAGACAGACATGGCAAGGAATACTGCTTAGGACCAACTCATGAGGAAGTTATTACAGCCCTGGTTGCCTCCCAGAAGAACCTCTCCTACAAGCAGCTTCCGTTCCTGCTGTACCAAGTGACGAGGAAGTTTCGGGATGAGCCCAGACCCCGCTTTGGTCTTCTCCGTGGCCGAGAGTTTTACATGAAGGATATGTACACCTTTGACTCCTCCCCAGAGGCCGCCCAGCAGACCTACGGCCTGGTGTGTGACACCTACTGCAACCTGTTTGACAGGCTGGGGCTTCCATTTATCAAGGTCCAGGCAGGCGTGGGCAGCATCGGGGGCACGATGTCTCACGAGTTCCAGCTCCCAGTGGATGTTGGAGAGGACCGGCTTGCCATCTGTCCCAGCTGCAGCTTCTCGGCCAACATAGAGACACTAGATTTGTCACAAAGAAACTGCCCTGCTTGCCAGGGACCACTGACTGAAACCAAAGGCATTGAGGTGGGGCACACATTTTACCTGGGTACCAAGTACTCTTCCATTTTCAATGCCCAGTTCACCAACATCCAGGGCAAACCATCCCTGGCTGAAATGGGGTGCTATGGCTTGGGTGTGACACGGATCTTGGCTGCTGCCATTGAAGTCCTCTCTACAGAAGACTGCATCCGCTGGCCCCGCCTCTTGGCCCCTTACCAAGTCTGCCTCATCCCCCCGAAGAAGGGCAGTAAGGAGGAGGCAGCTGCTGAGCTCACAGGGCACCTGTATGACCACATCACAGAAGTGGTGCCTCAGCTTTGTGGGGAGGCGCTGCTGGACGACAGGACCCACCTGACCATTGGAAACAGACTGAAAGACGCCAACAAGTTGGGCTACCCCTTTGTGATCATCACTGGCAAGAGGGCCCTGGAGGACCCTGCACATTTTGAGGTTTGGTGTCAGAACACTGGTGAGGTGGTCTTCCTCACAAAAGACGGAGTTGTGGAGTTACTGACCCAAGTGCAGACTGTCTAAATGCCCCCCAGGCCACTCGCGCCCCGTCTCACAGCCTTGCTGTCGTTCTAACATGCACTCTCCTCCACTCCTTTCCTGGGCTGCTCTCTCCAGAAACAGGGCAGCTCATGGGAGCTGAGACCATGCTGGAGAAACCAACTCTTACCCAGTCATTTGTTCAAATGATTTGTATTTAAAGTCATTAACTTGATCCCTTTCCCTGGATGATCATGCCACCATATACCATTCCTTCTGTATTCCTTTGTGGAAGCTTCTATTAGGAGGCTGAGAGATAAGAAAGAGTGCTGAGTTCTGGTCTTGGCCCTTGGGTGATCGCTTGCCTTCTCTCAGCTGAGTCTCCCACGTGTAGGCTGGGAAAGTCCCGACAGTCTGACCGTGGGCCCCTTGCTGCATTTGGTCCAGAGAACAAGCCCACCAGCCCTGCTCCACTGAGCAGGTGGGCCGAGAGTGTGGGGAAAAGAATCAGGAGATCCAACTGCCACCAACTCACTGGTGACTTGGACACTTCCCTTCCCCTGATGTGACCTCAGTTTCCCCATCTGTCATATGAGAAAATGGAACTAGGTCTGTAAAGCCCGTGTGGGTGACACTGCATGGTTCCATGAGAGGTTCATGACAGGCAGATCTGGTTCCTCTGATCCTCCAGAGTCTAAGTTTCCCGGAAAGTCGATGTAATTAGCTGATGGCCCAAAACTACCTCCAGAGACCTGGCCCTATTGAGGTAGCTTAAGCACTGAGATCATGTTCTATTGATTGAATAAAGTTTAACTTTTGGAATGAGCCTCACGTGTTCATTTGAAACAATGACAACATCTGCTATTTTAACAGTACGATGGCTTCTTCTTTTTTTTTTTTTTTTTTGAGACAGAATCTCACTCTTTTGCCCGGGCTAGAGTGCCGTGGCGTCAGCCTAGCTCACAGCAACCTCACACTCCTGGGTCAAGCAATCCTTCTGCCTCAGCCTCCTGAGTAGCTAGGACTACAGGCATGCGCCACCATGCCCGGCTAATTTTTTCTATATATTTTTAGTTGTCCAATTAATTTCTTTCTATTTTTAGTAGAGACGGGGTCTCGCTCTTGCTCAGGCTGGTTTCGAACTCCTGAGCTCAAACAATCCGCCCGCCTCGGCCTCCCAGAGTGCTAGGATTACAGGCGCGAGCCACCGCGCCCGGCCTATGATGGCTTCTTATACCTTTTCTTTCTACTGATTCCATACTCGAAAAATGGTTGAAAAAATGTGGTTTAAACCATTTCTTCCTACTGTACCAAGAACAGCAGCCTTCAACCACCATGATGACCTTGTCCTAGGGCAGAGTTGGATCCTAGAGCCACAGCAGGGGGTGACTATTAAGAGCTGATCTCTGCCTGAATTCTGTGGAAAACTGGAAGCCGACTTGAGCGACCACAGCAGCGCCACCTACTTTCATTGCTCCTGCGCTCTACGTTAGGAACATAACCAGGTTTTCCATCCTTGCCCCCTACGGTCTGTACATGTCCAAGTCTGACAAAAATCTGTCAAGGCCAAGTTCAAAGCTACTACCTCCTGAAAACCTGCCTGACAGCTCCTAGACATGATTTTTCTTCTACCTCCCACAGCACTGATTGAGTCCTTACTGTCCTGTGCATACCCAGCTCATTGTACGGTGGTCCAGCCTCTGCCAGGGGCCTGAGCTGATTTCTAGTGCACTGCAGTTCTTGTCTTGGCCACTGGTTCTGCCTGCTAAACAGCCTCCTGGCAACTTGTTACTGCGACTGCTGTTAGGCCAGAGTAACCCCAGCCCCAAGCACACGTCATCTGGTTTCCTAATGAAGGTATATGCTGAGCTCTAATGCCCGCCCTACCGTTGCCGCTCTGGGCCCAGGATTCCTCTGGAATACTTTATGTTTCCAGGCTGGGAGATGAGAATTCTGAGAGCAAACCTAGAAAGGCTAGATTACAAGGCAGGGGATCTTCCCTTTCCTGCACACTGGAATCACCAGGGCCCCACCCAGAGGGTCTGGTTACACTGGGCTGTGGCCTGGGCAGTGGGAAGTTTAAAATTCCCCAGCTGGTTCTAATGTGCAGTCAGACTCGACTGAGAGCCCATGGTGTAAGGGCCACCTCCTCTGGGCCCACTTTGTAGTTGGGCGTTATCAGAGTGATGCAGTCACTCTGCTTTTAAGGGTCTGGTCATTGATTTGTTGAGGGCCTGCCACGTGCCACTGTGCTGGGAGGTACTTTTATATACTGTTTCCGGGCCTTACAATTGTGCAGGGCAGGTGCTGTTCTTCTCATTTTACAGACGAGGAAACCTGAGGCTCTGTTTAAGCGACTTACTGAGGGATGCATGGCTATTAATGATCACACCTAGAATCCGACACTGGCCCAAAACTATGCCCTTCCCACTACACTGCTTGCCTCTGCCTAGACAAAGTGATTTCAATAAATAAAACTATTATTGTTTATATCTATCTAATCAAGTTAGCCTAAAGTATGTTAGAAATTAGAATTCATGCCAATTATGCTTTACATAATTTTTAAACTTTAAATTTGTGCTCCATAAGCTTGCTTATTTATGGAAGCCTAGCCTAACATAAACACTTTTAAAAACCAGATTCCAGAGATAGCCAATTAATTTTAAACTCTTCATACATGTAAGAGTCCTAGAATGATTTGAGGATGATGTAGAATCCTGGAACTTTAGAACGAAGGAGAACTTGGAACTAGCCTTTCCAGCCCTTGGTTCACAGACAAGAAGCAGGTCTGGAGCAGGAATGAACCTGCCACGTGTCATCTGACTAGCAAAACGCCTGAGGACAGGCCAGGCGCCCCATCCCCTCTGGTCGATCCTGTTGAAGAGAAGACTGGCTAGGTCCACCTATGAGCCGCAAAGCCTCCTGGGTTTGCTGAAACAGGGACCTGTCCTCTTTGTTTTACGGTAGGAAGACAAGCACGGGAAACAGCCAGTCCAAGGTCAGGCTGAATGAAACCCAGTGTCCTGATCACTATCCTCCAGTAGCCTGGGGCAATGTGATTTAGTGGAAAGATCGGAGCCTTGAAAGAGACATAATCCTAGATTCCCTGATAGTGCGGATGTGACCTCAGACAAACTACTTGCCCTTTGTAGGTCTTAGATCTTCGTTGGTAAGACACTCATTGGCCAATGGTATACACCTTGTAGGGTGGTCTGAGGGGTTGATGGAGCTCACTTGTATGAAATGCTTAATCCTTAGCCTGCACTCGAGAAACATTTCCCTTACACCAAGCGACTTAAGAAATCTCTCCACTGGGAGCTCAGGTTCTGCTGTTAACTTTGTTATCTCAAGACCTGCATCTTGTTTGCTTGATATGTTGGTTTACAACTTTCAAGTTGTTGGGGAATGCCGTGAGCAGGAATTAGGTAACGCCTGCAGAATGGTTTCATCTCCTTAGAGGAAAGACAAGTATTCAAACTGTTTACCTTATTCTCTCATTTCTGAACTGCCAATTTTACTTCTTGCCATAAATTGACGAAATGGGGATGCTGGCAAAATAGCAGGTACAGGCTGTATTATCATTGCTTATTCCTTGGGGAGATCTAGAAGCAACTGGCTGGGAAATATTTAGCAGAATTAATACTTGGGGACAAAGGCTGGTGCATAACAAAACCGTTGTGCAAATCAAGCTTAGAATGTAAATCAAGGGCTCCATTAATATTCTGTGTTTTAATGGAAGAAACACCTGCTGGGCTATCAATAAAGGAGCTTTGCAGAAAGCTGTTGAAAGTGTCATTTCCTTAACTACTTGAGTGCCAGGTCCCTTCAGAGTTCCCACAATGCATTTCTTTACCAAGATGCCAGGAATGCTTTTTAGAATGGATTGTTTTGCATCCAAGGGCACGTGAGGCTTTGTTCTAGAGTTAGGAAAAGGGCAGAGCACGGTGGCTCCCGCCTGTAATCCTAGCGCTTTGGGAGGCCGAGGCAGGAGGATTGCTTGGGCTCAGGAGTTCCAGTTCAGCCTGAGCAAAAGCAGACCCTGTCCCTACAAAAAATAGAAAAATTATCCAGGTGTGGGAGGCTAAGGCAGGAGGATCGCCTGAGCCCAGGAGTTGGATGTTGCAGTGAGTTGTGCAACATCTGTGCAACTACTGCACTCTAGCCTGGGCAACAGAGCGAGATTGTCTCAAAATATATACAGAGAGAGAGTTAGGAAAAGGTTTTTTTAAGTTTTCTTATAATGTGGAAAATGGGAAAATATTTTTATGATGTTATTGTAAACATAAGTAGCGTTTGAAAAAATCAAGGTATTTCACTGAATTTAAAGAAATGACTTACACCATAGTGACTCAGACTAGAGACTCTGGCGTCAGACTGCCTGGGACACTTACTAGCTGTGCGACCCTGTGCAAGACACTTCCTCAGAGTCTCTGTACTTCAGCTTCCTTATCTGTAAAATGGGGACAACAGTGCCTGGCTTATAGCAGGTGCTTGGTGAGTGGCAGCTGCCCTTACATTAAGCGATACTTTGCACAAGGTAGGAGGGTGGGTGGTGCACTATGGGCCAGCAGAATGGGGTGGCACCCGTAGGCTTCCCACGTTCATTTCAGGCACCATGCTGGTGCAGGGATGGTGTCCGTTCCTGTCAAGCCAGCAACTCTCAAGGCTGCTAATGAGCTCCCGTGGTTACAGCTTAATTACACTTAGCTAATTAAAACTGTGTAAGGCCAGGAGAGTGAGAAGCCACTTGCCAGTTCATGGTAACTGAGGACACGCTTGCCAGGGCAGAACTTGCTGCCGAGGCCCCCCGAGAAAGCACGTATGTTGACAGGAGCCCCATTGGCGGGGTGTTGAGTGCTGTGGGGATTTGGCTGTGGGCTCTGGCAGGAGTCTCTGCAGACAGTGGATTCCGCTACCCAGGAGGACAGGTTGGGAACATCGCATGACACAGTGAGTGCTAAGACTTTACTATTAGCTTGGTGTGAGCAAGGCAAGGGCAGCTGGGTCTATTGCAACCCCCCTGAAGGCAGGGCCCGGTCTTGTTAATATTGGCATCTTCTGAAGGGCTCAGAAGAGTCCTGAATTCAAGTTCTGGCTCCACTCTTCACTAACTAGCCGACATTGAGCAAGTTACTTGACCTCTCCGTGCCACTTCCTATAAGTAAAATGATGCTATAAAACACCTGCCTCCTAGAGGTGCTGGGAGGAGTGAGCCCAGCCACATAAAGCACCTAGAATGCTGCCTGGCATAGCCTAAGTGCTCAGGCGGCTATTGTGGCTGTTGTGACTGAGCCGGGCCAGCATTCCATACGCACTACCCCTGGAATGTGCCCTTTGAAGGCTCCTTGCCTTGGCTCGAAGGCTCTCCCACTCTACCCAGCCCCAATTCCTTCTTCAGCTGCACAGCTCAAGTCCATCATGTGTGGTGGCTTCCACCCCTGATCTGTTCAGAATTAATCACTCCTCCCTCTATGCCATCAGCCAGTAGTAATTTGCTGTGCACCTACTATGTGCTGAGTGGGTACAGTTCGAGGCCCTGGCAGTAAAAAAGTGCAGGGTTCCCGGCCCCTGACTCAGTTTACAAAGAAGTAGGGGAACCATCAAATAAACAGACAATTACAATGCAGTGTGGTGAGAGCAGTGATGGCACAGGGGCCATGTGGGACATGTGGGAGAAGAAGCCAGGGAGGGCTTCCTGGAGGAGGCAGTGGGACCTGATTGAAGGCTAGGTGTTACTAATGAAGGAAAGAACAGTGGGAGTGAAGGGGAGGAGCAAGTGGGAGGAAGAGTAGTACAGGCAGAGGAGATAGATGTGCAAAGGCCCAAAGCTACGAGAGCATGACAAGGTTGGGGGATGGAAAATAACAGTGTCACAGACTGAACACTTACCATGGGGCAAGCTCTATTCCGTGTGCGTCACATAGATCAACTCCTTTAATCCTCACAGCACCTGCGTGAGGTAGGTGCTGTTACCTGTTTGTGTTGCAGATGAGGAAACTGAGGCACAGAGAGCCTAAGCAAAGTGCCCAGCGCCTCCAGCCAGTGAGCTGTGGGGCCGGGATTGAAGTGCAGACAGCCTGGCTCTAGAGCCGATCCTCTCGGCCACTGCACGCTCCTGCTGAACCGTTCCGGCGCCGTCAGGCTAAGGAGGTCCAAGAACACTGATGAGGGAAGGGGGAGCCACTGAGGGCTCAAAGCAGGGACAAGGCCGGACTTGCTTGTGTGGCTGTATTTCTCTTCATCGGAGCCGTTCCCAGCCAGGGTTAGGCTTACCACATACATTCGATGTGACCTTGAAGGCAGAGGCTGCCTGATGCCCTGCAGCCTCGATGCCCTGCCTGTGGTAGGCGCCACATAAATGTTTGTAAAGCACATGGAGTAGGGCACACAGAGGAGGAAGGTGGGCTCTGGGGCAAGGTGTGTGACTTCACATCCTGGCTCCGACACTCGCTGGTGGTGTGACTGTGTGCTTCTGGGATCACAGACCTGAGTGGGTGGCTGTCAGGATTACAGTTAGCTCAGTGCCAGAATTCGGTGCTGACAGTGGCTTCAATCACTGCCTCTCCTGGCCTGCCCTTGTGCCCCTGCCCGCAGGGTGTTTCAGGGGGCTTTGTCCCCCTACCCAGTTCTTCAGCTGCCACCCCAAATCCATAGAGGTAACCAGATAGAAGTCGGGTGGTGCCACCTCCATCACTGCCCCCTGGCCCTAGGAAGAAAGGGCAGCATGGGGTCCTATGGGGAGGAGGGCTCCCAGGGGTGGCAGGCAGGAGAGGCTCTGCCCACAGTCAGGGATGCCTATGCGAGTGCAGGTGCCTCGGCCTTGCCTTCATCCCTCCTCCTCCTCTCTGGGCCTCCATTTCCCCGTCTCTAAAATGAGGCAGGGGAGGTCTGAGTTCTTGTGGGAGTTCTGCTGGCATCCCAGGCATGGGCACGGTGGCCAGGGAGGCACCCGCAAGGTCAGGTCCACGTCCCCACAGGAAGTGTCGATCTTTCGGGCCGCCTGCCCCGGCTCTGGAGGAAGGGTGCACCCAGGGCCCTTCACCCGGCTCAGCCCGGCTGCCGGCTCCTCGGAAGCCGTTGTGGGGCCGTTGTGGGGCCAGGGCTCGGGGCCTGCCGGTCGGGCCAAGCGCTCTCACAGTAAGCATGCTGCACCCCTGCCCTGCACAGTGCAGGGATCTGGCGGCTGCCAGGGTCCCCCAGCCAAGTTCTAGTCCTTCCCTCAGCGGGCGCAGGACCAGAGAGGCCCCGTGCTTTGTGAGCGCAGGAACCCGACTGCCACGTGCAGCCGCACCGCCTTGACTGCCCTCGGCCACTCTCTGGCCACTGGGGCTCCCAAGCTGGTGCCCGTTCCACTATCCTGGCCACCAAAAAGGATGAACATTAGAGGCCAGAGGAGGCAGAGTCCATGGGCTGGGGAGGCCAAGAACCTTCCTGGAGGCGACGTGAGGTGGAACTGTTGGGCTCGAGGTTGGGAATGCTGTTGCTGATGCTTGCGTGTGCCAGTCGGGGCCTGGGAACAGGACGCTGGTTCATTTTGTTCTTTCATTCATGTTAGTCCCTTTGTCCTCCCAGTGCACTCATCAGCACTTACACTCACAGAGCTTGTGTGTCAGGCGCTGGGCACTCAGGTGAATTCCCATCTGGCCCCTTACCCGCTGGAAGGGGAGGCAGACACCTGAACACCCAGGTGCCGTGCAGTATCACAGGGGCTAGCACAGATGTCTGGAGGGTGGGGGTGTGTGCGCACCAATCAGGGAGGGGCCAGCTCTACTAGCAGGCCAGGGAAACTCCCCAGTGAAGGTACCCTTTGAACTTCTCCTAAAATAGGTAGTTTTTTGGCAGGTGGACCAGGCAGGGGAAGGACATTCCAAGTAGAGGGAACTGAAACAAAAGCATGGAAATATGAAGCAATCTGGTATGTCGGGGGAACTGAGACCAGATTGGTGTGGGCAGTGGGAAAGAGGAAGCCGGGGGAGGCCAGGGGTTGGGCAGAGCCAGGGTGTGTGGGTGGCTGCATCAGGCGGCAGAGAGCCCCTCACCCCACTGGTTGAGGATTCAGCTCTGGGCCTTGCTCTGGGCCCTTAATGCAGCAGGAGTTGGCTTGGATGTACAGAGATTGCCGGTGGCAGGTACCATGTCCATGGACAGGGAGCCTACAGACCTCATCAAGACCCCACATCTGGTCTTCCTCGCCACCTCTGGGGCATGCAGATCTGGGTGACATTTATTTCAGGTGTGTCTCAGGGAAGGGACTTGTCCCACCCATGACTTTGGCTGGGTTCCTAGGGTTGCTGAGCACCTATTTACCGTATGCCAAGTATCAGGCTCAGGCACTGAACATACTGCAATTCGTGGAAGCATCACAGCACTCCCCAATTTCCCCTCTCTGGTAATATTTTTGCCCAAATTTATAGATGATCAAATTGGGGCTCAAAGTGGTTAAGTGACTTGCACGCAGCCTTTATGTAGCAGAGCCAGAATTCAAACTAGTATCTGTTTGATATCAAGAATGATGCTGTCTGTAGGCTAGAGCACTACCTCTCTGGTAGGGCTTATGCTATATGCTGTTTTAAAAGAATGATAAGCTCTTATAAGGATGCAGTACTTTCTAGTATATTGTTCCCATTTTTTAGATGGAAAAACTGAGGCCCGGGGAGGGAAGGGACTAGCTAGGATCAGGTAGTTCCTGGGCAGTGGCCTTAACAGCAGGTCCTGGACCTCCTGCTTTCTATCCAGGACTCTCTCTAAAACAGGCAGGGCTTTTCTCAGTCTGGCTATACCTCTGGGACCCAGGATTTTGGGAAATGACTCCTGAGGGCTGAGTCTACTCATGGAGAGGCCCACCATGCATGGGGTCATACAGCCATGGCAGTTCTTCATCTGGGGACAAGTTGAGGGAGAATCATCCTAGGCCAAGAGTTGTCCCATAGAATGCCCATAACGACTAACGTTTACTGAGCACCTACTATATGCCAGGCACTAATTTAATCCTTAAAACAGTCCTCTGAGTAGATATTATTATTAAACCTCCTTATAGATAAGGAAACTGAGGCAGAGGTGGTTAAGAAACTTGCTCAAAGTCACACAGATATAAAGTGGCAAAACTGGGCTTTGAACCCTGGCACACTCGAGAATTCATGCCCTTAACCGTTACATTCCAACTGACTTGGAGTGTCAGTATCCACAGAACTTGGATGTAGATGGGCCTTGGGCCCATCAGTCACTGCTAGCTGTTGATGCTGCACCCGACCTGTCCCAAGGGCTTTGTGATGGGCAACAGCTTCATCTAGAGCAGCCTCTTCTACTTCCACACTGGCTCTGCTTTTTGTCATGTAACACCGATGGAGCTCCTTAAGGAGGAAGAGACCACCCAGGTATGCAAGCCATTTGCCCTCCCAGCCCCACCCAGACTGGCTACCAGGCATCGCTTAGGAAAACCTCTCTGGGCATTCCACTCTGATCAAAACACATCCATGGCTGCGGGGTGGGGTGGGGGTGGGGTGGCGCACAGAAGGAAGTCCAAACACCTGGGCCCCATGATCAAGGGAGGCTGTTCACCTCCTGCCACTGTCCCATCCCTTCTTTACTCCAGCATTAGCACTCACTAGCCTTTGAACACGGCAGTGAGGCACCTACCATTCTCTGTGCACATGCTCTCTGCCTGGCTCCGAGGGCAATTGGGTGTACAGGCATCAGACAGAGGCCTGGCCCTCAGGGAGCTCAGTCTGGTGGGGCAAAGGGGGCAAAAGTCCTGCAAGTGGGTGACGTGTGGGGCAAAGACAAGGATGTGGGGAACCACACCTGGGGAGGGCGGAGGGTCAAGAAATCTGCCCCCCACCCCAATCAGGATCAGGCACTCCCACCTCTGCTCAGCCAGATCATGCGGCTTGAGTCTCATGTGCCCCCTCGTTCCATCCTGGTCGGTTTCCACATCACTCTCCCTGATGGCCTGATGGCCTGTGAGCTGAAGGGCAGGGCCCCGGGTAGGACCTGACCCAGAGCCAGCCTCAGTGAAGCTTCTGGCTGCATGACACAAGCAAACAGGTCTCCTAGCCTGCCTGCTGTGGCCAGAAATGTCCACATTATCTCCAAAATGGTGGGGATACACTTCTAGCTTGAGAATTAGAGTGCCCTGAGCACCCTATGGACAGGAGATAGGTGTCCTGGGTTACAGGTGTCATAAACAGGGCAAGGAAGCCATCTTACGGGATCGAGCCCTGTAGACTTCAGGCAAAGCTTTCACATGCAGTGTTGGGTTGACGCTCTCAACTGCCTCCTAATAAAGCAAAGAAGGCAGCGTGTAACTATCATTTACTGAGTGCAGCTACCATTACTAACCTCATTTTGTAGAAGATTCTGAGGCTCAGAGAGGTTATGGAACTTGCCCAAGGCACCACAGGGTAAAAAACAGAAGCTGGCAGAGGACCGGCCTGCCAGGACTCTTGGCCTGCCTGGTGCTGAGAATGATGGTCATGAACGACTCTCCTCAGGTGCATGTACTTTTCAACGTACAACGTGCTCAGCACCTCGTCTCAGTCCCACAGTGTCTGGAAAGGGAGCTGGGTGACCTTCGTTAATCACAGCTGAGTAAGCGGGCACAGTGGAGCCTGCATTGCCCCATGACAGTGAGGTGGCTGGCAGTGGCTGCTACAGGGAACTCTGCAAGGCCTGCTGGGGTTGTTGCTAACCAAATGTTAGGCCCTTACGCAACGTTCCGAGTTCTTACAAAGAGAGACAGGTGGGCAGTCTCTAGCTGGACAGAGAGAGAATGGCCTAAGTGCAGCCAAAACCAAACTTAGGAAGGAGGCCGCACTTCAGCTTCCTGGCCACAAGCCACAGGCAGGGACCTGCGCCTGGAAGGAAAGCCGCACAGTTCTTTGTAAATATTCCACAGCCAATTTCCCTTCAAAACCAATGAAGCACACAACACAAAACCCCAAATCAGTCCATCTTAAGGACAGCAGCTGGTTTCAGTTTACTAATGTATTAGGCAGCTCTGCTACGGTAACAAACAACCCCCAAATCTCAGGGCTTACAACAGCAAACATTTCTTTCTCATTCATGTGACACTCAGTGGCTGCAGGCCAGCTGCCCTGGCTCTGCTCCACGTGTCTTGCCGTTCTGGCACCCAGGCTAAGGAACAGCTCCCGTGTGGGAGATGTGTTCTCACGGCAGAAGGCACAGCACGAGGCTACCACACGATGGCTCTGCAAGCTTCTGCCGGGACAAGGTGTGGGTAGTGTCTGCTAACATCCCTTTGCATGGGGAGAAGGGAAGTTCATTCCCCATGGGGGATGGGATGGGCACTGCAACAAGTCACACAACTGTGGGTATGGATATATAAAAGCCTCTAGAGGCAGGGGGGACAAATAGCTGTAGACAAAAATACAATGACCCAACATACAAAAAGATTTCCCAGTTTAAAGGACAAAAACCCTAAAATGTGAAAACCGCAGAGGAATTCAGAGGCCACAGTCCAACTGTCCATACTGCAAAGATCAGGAAAATCAGCAAACTTTTTTTTTTAGAAAGGTCTCGCTATGTCTCCCAGGCTGGCCTTGAACTCCGGGGCTCAAGCGATCCTTCACCCTCAGCCTCCTGAGTAGCTAGGCCTATAGGCATGCATCACCCTGCCTAGCAAAATTGGCAAACTTTTTAGGCGTACCAAGGATCCCAGTCTGTACAGTCTTTATAAACGCAGAACAAAATGTCTAACTCTACAAAGTTCAGAACCATGCCACTGGATTCTGAGTCAGTCTCCACAAGCAGTGAGTCACACAGGTCAGCTGCTGTGGTTAACTGCAGCAGATGGTCCCTTCAGAGATGGAGTCCAGGGACGTCATGACCAAGGTGACTGAAGAGAGTGAAGACCAGCTGGAGCGCAGTACTTTGGCCAGAAAGCCTGCAGGAAGGACTATCCCCAGGTGACAAATAAAGTGCTGGACTTTAGGGATGTGTCCAGCTGATTCAGGCATGCTAATTCTAAGGAGAGGGAGGAGACCTGGGGGCCCAGCACCCACAGCCTGGCTCGGTCACTTTATCTGGTGCACCTTTCTCTCCCGGAGATAATTCTTCCAAAAGGGAGAGGATCCTACACAGACCAAAAACGTTGGTGTCAAGGCTTTGATAAAGTACCTGCCGTGAACACAGAAAAAAGGTGGTTAATTAAATTACAATCTTAATCATCCATGGACCTTCCTAACATTCAAGGTGAGCCTTTTTGGATGTGAGTCAACATTAAAATGCAAGTTTAACACAGTTATTTGGTTGTTTATAAATCTGACAAATTGGCATGACATTCTCGCCCTTACAATCTGGCCACAACCTTTAGGCCAGTCCTCCAGCATCATGCAATGTCTGGCAAACATGAAATAAAACTACAAAACATGCTTTCATTCATTCATTCAACATTCAGTGAGTGCCTATAGTAAGCCCCATTCACCTCCCCCATCTAGGGGTATCGTGGCTGCAGTGTAATGAGTGTCATCAGACTGCAACTTTTCTGGCCAATGGCTCAGTTTAATGGGCCAGGCCAGTCTCCATGGTTGCCGTCTCACACAGCTTTGTGCACAAGGTAGGAGGGAGGGGAGTATGAGGCAATTGATCAGCAGTGGAATGAGAACCTGGCTGTACTCCTGGGACCATGCCTGAGCATCTTGCCCAGTCTACTCGGCCCCATGAAGGTGACTCACCTGGGGTGCTGCAGTACCTGCAGCAGGGTGCTCTTGGGAGGCACCCGGTATAGTTCCGCCCTGTCCTCATCCTCAAAGTAGACCTGCAAGGTTAGCAGAGGGGCAAGAGTCAGAGACAAATAAAGGCTTTGGCAGCACTAGGCTTGTTGAGGCCAAGCCCAGGGAAAAGTTAAAGAGATGACACCTGTGACTGGTTGAATGCTTCCTTTATACAGTTGTAGGGCTGGTGCTTTGCAGTCAGTCCTCCCCATGACACCGTAAGAAAGATTATCATCACTTCCAGTTTCCAAAGACAGAACCAAGGGTCAGAGAAGGGAAACAACTTGCCAACATTACCCAGCGAGTAAAGAGAGGAGCCAAGACTCAAGTGCAGGCCTATGTAGCCTTCCCTTCCCTAACAATTCAGTCCTAGAGCCATCAGGAGTCGGGGGAGAAAGCCACGGTGGCCCAGAGCAGGGCAAGAGCCTGAGCAGGGTGAGAAGGAAGACTGTGCAAGGTGTCAAAGCTCAAGCAGGCCGAGGACGACTTCCGCACAGGAGGCTGCCAGGGCCAGTAGAGAAAGGCACCCATGCTGGGGGCCAGCCAACCTGAGCAGGGGGAGAAGGGCTTCCTTGTAAGATGCTGTCCAGGGTGGGATATCAGAGCCCAAACAGGGTGAGGAGGGTGTCTATGCATGGGGATAGCCAGTAAGGGCTGTCAGGGCCCAGCTAGGGTGAGGAAGACAACTACTCATGGCAGGGGTGGCCTGTTGTGGGGAGTCAGAATCCAGGCAGGATAAGGAGGAGGATGTTCATGCAGGGTGACTGAGCAGCACAGGATGTCAGAGTCTGTGTAGGATGAGCAAGGCACATATGCTGGGGCAGCAGCCTAATGTAGGGAGTTAACAGTCTAAGTAGGGTGAGGAAGGTTCCATGTGGGAGAGGGGCCCGTAGTGATGACAGGAGGGGAAAGATCAAACAAGTACATATATTAATAATAAAGTCACTGTTACAAATATAGGAAGGGAGTAAACAAACCTGTGGCATTGGATTAGAATTGGAAATACCAGTGAGACCTCATGTTTTTACACACACACACACACACACACACACACACTCCCTAGCTATGAGGCACTAGGAAAGCATTATAGCAATAAACCTATCCCCCAACCCCTCTAGTATTAATCAACATACCTACTGCACAGAGATCTTGGCTTCTAAATACCATTGTTCCCTAAAAATAACCAGGGGACAGGTCTCACAGTGGCTCATGCCTGTAAGCCCAGCACTTTGGGAGGCTCAGGCGGGAGGATCGCTTAAGGCCAGGAGTTTGAGACTAGCCTGGGCAACATAGCGAGACCCCGTCTCTACAAAAAAAATTTTTTAAGAATTAGCCAGGCTTGGTGGCATGTGCCTGTATCCTTAGCTACTCAGGAGGCAGGACAGTTTGAGCCGGGAGTTAAAGGCTGCAGTAAGCTATGATTGCACCACTGCACTCCAGCCTGGGCAACAGAGCAAGACCTTGTCTTAAAAAGAGAGAAAAAAAAAGTACCAGGGCTCCTTGGAAAAAATAGCTGATTCCAGAGGTGGGGCAAGGAAAGCACAATTTCAACCTGTAACACATTTGTGCCAGAAAACAAGTGCTTAAAAAAATAGAGAAAGTCAAAGGACACAGAAACAAATTTGAAAGGATTCTTACTGGCCAAATCTGGGACAATCTGAGCATAAAATCATCATAGTAATAGATTATAACTCATTGAATAAAACAGGAAGCCATAAATCCACTGATCTAAAAAAACAAATGTGTTGCAGGTTTGATGAGCAATGGGATATTTACATCATTTCGAAGTACCTCCCTATAAAATACTTATTAATCATAACGGGGAAGGAGTGACTGTGTAGTAGAGAAGGCTAGAAGACCCCACCTCAATCAGGTGATCAGAACGGACATTATCAGTAACGGGACAAGTGGAAATCATGTATCGCCTGATACGATGCAAAGAGAATACTGTACCACTTCTGTGATATTCCAGCCAAATGTGCATAATCCAAATCTAGTCACGAGGAAACATGAGACAAACCCACATGACAGACATTCCACAAAATAAGTGGTCTGTAATCGTCAAAGGTGTTAAGATCAGGAAAGTCGAGCAAAGATTGAGGAACTCTTCTAAGCTGAAGGAGACTAAAGGGACATGACCACTAAATATGTGAGATTCTGAACAGGATCCTTTTGCTCTAAAGAATTTGGGCAACCTGAATGGAGTGTGAGAATTAGATGGTAGTACATCAATGTTAATTTCCTGACTTTGATGGCTGTATTGGGATTATAAAGAAAAACATCCTTGTGTAGGGCACAATGTAGCGTGTAAGAAAGAAGTATTTAGGGGCAGTGGGGGACATCAGTTGGCATTTTACTCTCAAATGATTAAAAGATAAATTCTTTACACGGTAAATTGTTGATTTTTAAAAAAAAAAAAATCCCAACAATTGAACATTATTCAGCTTCAAAAAGGAAGGAAATTCTGATACATGCTACAATATGTATGAATCTTGAAGACACTCTGCGAAGTGAATAAGCTAGACACAAAAGCACACGTACTGTGGGATTCCATTTATATGAGGTACTTAGAGCAGTCACATTCAGAGATAAAAAGTAGAATGATGAGTATCACGGACTGGGGAGAGGGGAGGAAGGGGAGGTATTGTTTAATGAGTACAGAGTTTCAGTTTGGAATGATAAAAAATTTTGGAGATGGCTGGTGGTGATGGTCACATAACAGTGTGAATGTACTTGATGCCACTGAATTGTACACTTAAAAATAGTTAAAATGGTAAATTTTATGTTATATATATTTTACCAAAATTTTCTTTATAAAGTAAAGCAGTCAATCTCCCCAACCTGCCCTCCAAAAAATATCCCATAGAGGAACAAAACAAAATTTCTCTTACCTCCAAATCATTAGGGCAGTATTTTTGCTCTAAGTCCCAAGAGGGTGTCTCACCAAACATCACCATTAGATGATCAATAAACCTAAGGAAATAACATGTACTTGCTGGGTATCAATAACTCCTGATCTATTTTCCCACATCAGTCCCCAGACAGCAATTCACAGAGATATCAAGAATGTAAAATACATGAAATGCAAGCTTAACCCATGTTGACAGCAATGCCCAAAATGTGTACGTGTATCACTTGACCTATTATGACATAATTTTAGTAGACATCATCTACTAATTTACTTATCTTTGTTAGGCATTATCTAGTTACCAGAATTTAGCTAGCTATGCACAATCTGGTTTTTTAGAAGTGAATTTATTTTGGTATTTTATATTGAGTCACTCACCTTCCTATCCAAATATACCGGGACAACTCCTTCTGTTATTGGGAAACAGTCTGTAATTTACACAGATGAAACATAACTTTCTTTAAAGGGACTCAGGCTTAAAAACACTTCTTACATTTAGCCACATTCTAAGCATTACCCCTATGAAATCACAAGTTAAATTTGTTAGTTATATTTTTCCAATATGTACTTAAATTATTATGCATGCACTACCCAAAATGATTTCACATTTCGCTGGTGATACGTGCTACTTTTTGGCAAACAATGTACTATGTGGTATTACACTTACTAACTCAGTATGAAGGTGAGACTTGTGCCTGTCATTGCAAACCTAGTCACTAAAGGTTCAGTCAACTACAGCAGTGGTCCCCAACCTTTTTGGCACCAGGAACCGGTTTCATGGAAGATAATTTTTTCCACAGACAGGTGGGAAGAACAGGCAGGAATGGGGGAAGCAGAGCTCAGGCGGTGATGCATGGCCCTGTTTTCCTAACAGACCACAGACTGGTACCAGGCCACAGCTTGGGGGTTGGGGACTACAGAACTACAGGATAGAGGTTATATCAAACCAGAATGTGTGAAACCCTCTAAAGCAGAGGTCCCCAACCTATGGTGAGTTGTATAATTATTTCACAATGTAATAATAATAGAAATAAAGTGCACAATAAATGTAACGCATTGGAATCATCCTGAAACCACCCCCCCACCTCTCCAGTCTGTGGAAAAACTGTCTTTCATAAAAACAGTCCCTGGTGCCAAAAAGGCTGGGGACCGCTGCTCTAAACTATCTCTTCCCTCCTCAACCAAAAATCCACCTGTCCCTGCTGCCACAACAGCAGGGAGAGAGCACGCAAGCAGGAGTAGAGGGTTCTTGGGCAAGTAAGTACCTGGAGTCCTCATGAAAAGCAGAGATGAAGTCTGACTGGGCATACTCTGGATACAGGAAGAGCACGGGCCAGCTCAGCCTGCCCTGGTCATCTAGACTCAGCCTGGCTCCGCAGGGGTTTTCAGAGCTGAGTCCATCCAAGAAAAGCTCAACTAGACCTTCTGAGGCTGAATCTTCATCCTCACAGGCAGCTTGAGAGAGCCTGATGTTCCTAGCCTGGGTTAAAGACAGGAACACACAGACACAAAAACCTTATTGTGTGGAGGATGCAAACCCATTTCACTGAAAAATAAGGAAACCATAACCATGTGAGCTCCCTGAAGGCCAACTCTACCCAGGATTCATCTTCATTATCCCTGAGGCCTGCCACACATTAGGCACCACTTGTTTAACTCATCTTCACCTGGCATCTACCATGTGCTGAACCCTATGTCAGAGATAAGCTACACATGGTTCCCCGAGCTCAAGCTTCTGCTCACAGTCTAGTGGGGAGACAGCTATGAAAAGAATCGTAACATAAGAAGGAGAGCTGTGGAAATGCAGACAATGGAATAATTAATTCAGTCTGGAGGCTGGAGATGACTAAGTAATGCTAGGCCCTGAACAATGACTTTGAATGGCACAGAAGTTGGGGTTGGGGCAGTTAGGAGGGAGGAAGAGCATTCCACCCCAAGGAACAGCAAGTGTAAAAGCACAGAAAAGATCAAGAGTGTGACCTGCTGCACAAAAATGTCAAATGTTTCAGTTTAGCTGGGACATGGAATACTAGAAATAATGCGCATTGACTTAATCTTGACTGTCTCATAGAAATGAGGATAAATCAAGGGTCTGAACAGTAAGTAGGGTCACCTCTTACGTGTATGTGGGGGTTCCTAAGGCTAGCACATGAGAGAAAATTACATGCAACCAAAACTACCTTTGATGATATCCTCTAAATCAGGGCTGGCAAAGTTCTTCTTTTTTCTTTTTCACGATAGAGTCTCACTCTGTCCCCCAGGCTGGAGTGCAGTGATCCGATCACAAAAAATTAGCTGTGCGTGGTGGCGCACCTGTAGTCCCAGCTACTCGAGAGTCTGAGGCGGAAGGATTGCTTGAGCCCAGGAGTTCAAGGCTGCAGTGAGGTATGATCATGCCATAGCCTGGGTAACAGAATGAGACTCTGTCTCGAAAAAAAAAATGCAGGAAAGACAGGGAGGTAAGACGTTGTTACAGTTAGAAGAGCAACATCCTAAAAATTCAGACTCTCTCAAGATACAGTATAACACAGCAGTTAGGAGCAAGGACCTGGCTCTGACACACATCAGCTATGTAAGGTTTCCTCACCTTTCTGAGACTATTTTATCATCTAGCAAAACAGTAGCAAGAAGACCTACATCAGAAGGCTACTGTGAAGATTAAATGAGATAACGCTTAACCCAGAGCAAGCATTTAGTACAGTAGTCCCCCCTTAGCCGTGGTTTCGTTTCCACAGTTTCAATTACCAGTGGTCAACTGCAGTCTGAAAATATCGAATGGAAAATTCCAGAAATAAACAGTAAGTCTTAAATTGCGCACCGTTCTGAGTAGCATGATGAGATCTCGTACTGTCTGCTCCATCCCACCCAGGATACGAGTCAGCTGTTCTCCAGCATATCCACACTGTAGATACTACTACTAAGTGACTGCCCATTAGTCACTTAATGGCCATCTCAGTTATCAGATCAACTATTGCCATATCACAGTGCTTGTGTTCAAGTAACCCTTATTTTACTTAATAATGGCCCCAAAGCACAACAGCAGTGATGCTGGCAATCTGGATACGCCAGACAGAAACCTCAAAGTGCTTGCTCTAAGTGAAAAGATGAAAGTTATTGACTTAATAAGAAAAGAAAAAAATCACATGCTGAGGTTGCTAAAATCTATGGCAAGAATGAATCTTCTATCCATGAAATTGTCAAGAAGGAAAAAGAAACTCATGTCATTTTGCTGTTGCGTCTCAAACTGCAAAAGTTTAACTGCAAAAGTTATAGCCACAGCACATGGTAAGTGCTTAGATAAGGTGGAAAAGGCATTCAGCTTGTGGATGGAAGACAGGAACAGAACATGTTGTGTTTACGGCAATTGGGTTTGGTACCATCCGAGGTTTCAGGTATCCACTGGGGGGTCTTGGAAAATATGTCCCTCAGATAAGGGGGATTACTGTATACGTTACAGAGACCAATACAAGCGCACAGTGGGAGGGCTGACCAAACTCAGGAGGCTCTGACTCCGGAGCCTGGGCTCCTCTGTCACACTGCTTTACCAAAGTAGAAAGAAAATGAACAAATTCAGAGAAAGCACCCCAAGAGAGGTTCCCAACAGACTCCACAGGATTAGTGGATTTAGCAGGACACTAAGAACCTAAGGTTTAACTCACCTTAACAGCCTGGAGTAAAGCCTCATTCTGATTCTGCTCCTTCTTCTCTTTCAACTTTGCTTTCCTGACATCCCTTTGTTCAGTTCGCTAAAAATGAAATTCAGATATATCAGCTCTAGAGAACTGGCTTCCTCTTCTATTACCCCAGCCTGCTCTGAATTACTCTCTCTGGTCTCTATCTACCCCATGCTTCTATGTCAACGGATATGAGTAGCCAGATTCAGCTCAATAAACATTTACAAAGCACGTGCACGTAGGTGTCAGGTTCAGTGGCAGCAGAAATTTAGAATCTAGTTCTTATACTCAAGAAGCCTGGTCTACTGAGGGGCTGAGGGATACAGACAAGTGAAGAGCCAAGTATAATATGTGTGTTACATTATGTTACTCTGGTGGTATGAACTGAGTGCTATGAAATAGAGCAGAGGGAGTGACTGACACTGGCCCACTGAAGAGGTGGGCTTACATAGACAGGGAAGATTCCAGCAGATATGGCAGGCGCAGTGGCTCACGCCTGTAATCCTAGCACTCTGGGAGGCTGAGGCGGGTGGATTGTTTGAGCTCAGGAGTTCGAAACCAGCCTGAGCAAGAGCGAGATCCCGTCTCTACTAAAATTAGAAAGAAATTAATT
>NW_012138302.1:13413737-13432569 GCF_000956105.1 Propithecus coquereli
AAAAAAAAAAAAAAAAAAAAAAGAAAGATGACTTGAATATTGTCCCAGGCTGTTTTTTCTCCGATTCACAGAATACAGCTTCCTGCTGTCTTACCTGAAATTTGGGATCTCAGCAGACCACATAATGTGGGATGTCTGCCAATTCAGAGGAACCTTTAACTGCTGGGTTTCCTTTTTTATAAATTAACCTTACTGAAGTATAATTTACAGATTTTAAGTGTGCAGTTTGGAAAGTTTTGACAAATGTATATACACCTGAGTGCCCAACACTCTAATCAAAGTAGAGAATCTTTCTACCCTTAGAAACTTCCCTCATGCCTCTTTACAGTCAATCTCATACAAAAACATAAAAAAATTAGCCAGGTGCCATGGTGTGTGCCTACAGTTCCAGCTATTCAGGAGGCTGAGGTGGGAGGATCACTTGAGCCCAAGAGTTGGAGGCTGCAGTGAGCTGTAATCAAGCCACTGCACTCAAGTCTGGATGACAGAGCAAGATCCATTGCCATAAAAAAAAAAAAGTCTATAATATACAATTGATTTTTTATACTGACATTGTAAAATGTAAATTGTACATTTAAAATGTACATTGTAAAATGTAAAAATGTCTTACAAGCTTGCTGAACTTGTTTATTATTAGTTCCAATAGTTTTCTAGTGGATCCCTCAAGATTTTCTATATGCAAGGTCATATCATCCACAAATAGAGAGTTTTACTTCTCTTTCATTTTTTGAAGGATAGGTTTGCTGGGTATAGAATTCTTGGTTGACAAGTCTTTTTCTTTCAGAATTTTAAATATGTCACTCCATTACCTTTTGGCCTTCATGGTTTCCAATGAGAAATCACCTGTTAATTTTACTGAGGATCTTTTATATATGAAGAGTCACTTTTCTCTTGCTGCTTTTAAGATGTTCTTTTTTCTCTGTCTTTCAACAGTTAATGATATGTCTAGGTGTAGACTGCTTTTTCTTCAAATATTCTTTTGCCCCTTTCTCTCCTCCTTCATTATGCCTTTCTTTGTATGCATGATAGCATCCTATAAGTCTCTCTTGATTCATTTTTCTTTATTCTTTTTTCATTCTGTTCTTCAGACTGTATTATCTCAACTGATCTATCTTCAAGTTTATTGATTCTTTTTTCTGCCTGCTCAGATCTGCTGTTGAGCCCCTCTAGTGAATTGTTCATTTCAGTTATTGTACTTTTCAACTACAGAACTTCTATTAGGTTCTTTTTAATAATTTCTCTTTATTGATATTCTCTATTTGGTGAGACTTTGTTCTTATACTTTTAGTTCTTTAGATACTCTTTCCTTTCATTCTTAGAATATATTTAAATTAACTGGTTTAAAGTCTTCACCTAGTAAGTCATCCCATGTCTGAGCTTTCTCAAGGGCAGTTTCTATTCCCCCACCCGCTTTTGTATGGGCCATATTTTCTTGTTCCTTTGCAATGTCTTGTGATTTTTTTGTTGAAAACTAGACACTATAAAGAATGTAGCAACTCTAGAAATCAGATTCTCTCCCTACTCCAGGGTCTGTTGTTTTTTTTTTTTTTTGAGACAGAGTCTCACTCCGTTGCCCTGAGTACAGTGCCATGGCATCAGCCTAGCTCACTGCAACCTCAAACTCCTGGGCTCAAGTGATCCTCCTGTTTATAAATTAACTTTACTGAAGTATAATTTACAGATTTTAAGTGTACAGTTTGGCAAGTTTTGACAAATGTATACACCTGAGTGCCCAACACTCTAATCAAGGTAGAGAATCTTTCTACCCTTAGAAACTTCCCTCATGCCTCTTTACAGTCAATCTCATACAAAAACATAAAAAAATTAGCCAGGTGCCATGGTGTATGCCTACAGTCCCAGCTATTCAGGAGGCTGAGGTGGGAGAATCACTTGAGCCCAAGAGTTGGAGGCTGCAGTGAGCTATAATCAAGCCACTGTACTCCAGTCTGGATGACAGAACAAAATCCATTGCCATAAAAAAAAAAAAAAAAAAGTCTACAATATTCAATTGATTTTTTATACTGATATTGTATCTTATAAGCTTGCTGAACTTGTTTATTAGTTCCAACAGTTTTTTAGTGGATCCCTCAAGATTTTCTATATACAAGGCCTCCCGAGTAGCTGGGACTACAGATGCACACCACAATACATGGCTAATTTTTATATTTTTAGTAGATACAGGGTCTCGCTCTTGCTCAGGCTGGTTTTGAACTCCTGAGCTGAAGCAATCCTCCCGCCTCAGCCGCCCAGAGTGCTAGGATTATAGGCGTGAGCCACCATGCCCAGCCAAGAAACAAAGTTGTTGTTTTCTTTTTTTTTTGGGACAGAGTCTCACTCTGTTGCCTGGGCTAGACTGCCATGGTGTCAGCCTACCTCACAGCAACCTTAAACTTCTGGGCTGAAGCAATCCTTCTGCCTCAGCCTCCCCAATAGCTGAGACTACAGGCCTGCGTCACCATGCCTGGCTAATTTTTTTCTCAATATATTTTTAGTTGTTCAGCAAATTTCTTTCTATTTTTAGTAGAGACGGGGTCTTGCTCTTGCTCAGGCTGGTCTCGAACTCCTGAGCTCAAACGATCCACCCACCTCAGCCTCCCAGAGAGCTAGGATTACAGGCTTTGTTGCCCGGGCTAGAGTGAGTGCCATGGCGTCAGCCTAGCTCACAGCAACCTCAAACTCCTGGGCTCAAGCAATCCTTCTGCCTCAGCCTCCCGAGTAGCTGGGACCACAGGTATGTGCCACCATGCCCGGCTAATTTTTTTTTTCTATATATATGTTTTTAGTTGTCCAGATCATTTCTTTCTATTTTTTAGTAGAGACGGGGTCTCGCTCTTGCTCAGGCTGGTCTTGAACTCCTGACCTTGAGCGATCCACCCGCTTCAGCCTCCCAGAGTGCTAGGATTACAGGCGTGAGCCACTGCATCCGGCCAGAAACAAAGTTTTAAAGAAAAAGTTTAGGATGATCTGAGAGACATAATCTGGGAAATGATAATTAATGCTAATTATCAAATGCCAATTAGCTGCTGACTTTCACAAACCTTCAGCTTGTCTGCTTTAGCCCTCACTTCCAGAAGCTTCTTCTCTTTGGCATCTATTTGCAGCCCCTCATCACACCAGTTCACAGCCTCAGCAAAGTGTTTCAGTTCCAGATGGCATAAGGCACCTGCAGAACTCAGAACCCTTAAGATCCAAGAAAAACATGCAATGGAAAGAACTCACCTTGAGCAGGACCTCCCACACCCACCAGCTACCAGCCAGCACCCTGACGAGAACATGGAAGATAATGCCCCTTACACTACTATCCCCAGACAAGGAAGAATATTTTTTGTATGCTAGATCAGAAAGACCCCTAGGCCCCATTCAGCTCAAAAATCCTGTAAGTCTCCCTGGTACTAAGGACTCTTAAAGTAGGGACGGCTACAGCCTAGTGACAAAGAGCACAAGCTTTGGAATGAGACAGATCTGACATGGAAATCTGGCTATGTCATTTACCAGCCAGACCTTAGACAAAGGACCAAGTGTCTCTGAGCTTCAGATTCCTCGTCTGTAAATAGGAAGAATAAAGTCCATCTCAGATGATTTTTTAAACGGAGACAGAAAGAATCTGCCTCAGCCACTTACCAACGTAGTGGCAAGACCAAAGACATTAGGTCTCTCCTAATTTTGCCCTTTATGGCTACCAGTTTAAGCTGCCTCTCCTTTCTAGTAAGAATTTTTTTAGGCCAGGTATCGTAGCTCATATGCCTGTAGTCCCAGCTTCTTGGGAGGCTAAGGCAAGAAGATTGCCTAAGCCCAGGAGCTCAAGGCTGCAGCGAGCTATCATCATGCCACTGCAATCCAGCCTGGGCAACAGTGCGAGACCCTGTCCTTAAATTTAAAAATAAATAATTAATTAATTAATTTAAAAAATGTACTCATGTTCATTTTTCTCCAGTTAACCTCTTTAGGCTTTCCACAGAATTGCAAAATATCAGAATAGTAAGGGCTTAGATGTCAACAGAACCTAACGCCATCTTCCAGAGATGAGTAAAATGATACTCAGAGTGGGTGTCTTACCAAGATTACACTGTAAAGTAAAACTAACAGCTGAATCAAGGATTATACAATTCCAGCCTGAGGCTAATTCCACAGGACTACACTCAATTTATATGCCAATCTTTGTTCAATAACTTCTTTCCCTACAGCTGAGCGATGTGGGTCTACTTATTGCCCCTAACTGTGAACATCTAAAGAGGCATAACGTCGATAAAGCATTTTAAGCAGGTCCATGGGGATGTAGAGAAGATTAATATATGATGAATAAATTAAAGTTTGCGAAGCACCTACGAGATTCTCAAAGAAAAGGTGAAGTATAAAAGTAATAAAAGCACTATTATTACATGGAAAGGTCAGACTACAAGAGAAAAAATCTGCGAACATCTCAGCATCAGAGTTATCAGCAAAGGTCCCACAACTTATCTTTTAATTAACATTAGCATGACATTTAAAGATTTCACCTTTCAATCAGCTAATTTGGAAAAAAAATTAGAATGTGGCTTTTGGAACTGCTTTGTTTTAATTAATTTCATTCATTATTAATTTAAAATGAGGAGTTTCAATTTCTCTACAAATTCTTAAAACATAAAGGGTTAGATCATTCTTTAGGTTATTCGTTCAAAAGTGGCATGTTGCTATTGATAAAGAATAGCAACTTAATATCAAGATTACAAAAATAAGGTGATTTCATTAGTATCCCAGTACCTTAATATCAAAGCTTTAAATGTCAATTTTTGGTGCAGTGAGTAATAGCTTTCCCATAATGACAATCGTAGTGTAGTTCTACAAGACTTACCTCTTACTATTGCTTTGAGGTGGCAGGGTTTTAGCTTTCTGGCAGCTGTCACATCGTTGAGAGCAGAACGAAAATTGCCTAACGAAACACCATTTAGTAAAAGAGAGAACAAGTTTTGAGATCAAAATGTTTGCAAAATTTTGTGTGTAGTGAAAAAGACACCCTTGAATAATCCTGGAGAAATATAAATCAGAGCAACTGTGTTTAGAAAAATATATTAATAGTTGTGTTCATCAGGAGCCTTAGAAATGTTTATTAAGGCAAACCACACAGGAACTATAAATGGCTAGTAAGCACATGAAAAGATGTTCAATACCACTCATGATTAGGAAATTAAAATTAACATGAAATTGCTAAAAATTAAAGACAGATAATATCCAGTATTGGTGAAGATACAGGAAAAGGGTACATGGGGTAAATTAGAGAGCAACTTAGCATGCACTTTGTACATACACTTTTTCTTTTTTGAGACAGAGTCTCATTCTGCTGCCAGGGTTAGAGTGCAGTGGTGTCATCATAGCTCACTGCAACCTTAAACTCCTAGGCTCAAGCGATGCTCCCACCTGAGCCACCATGCCCAGTTAATTTTTCTATTTTTTATAGAGATGAAGTCTCACTCAGGCTGGTCTTGAACTCCTGACCTCAAGTGATCCTCTTGCCTTGGCCTCCGAAAGTGCTAGGATTACTGGCATGAGCCACCACACCCGGCCTGTACATACGCTTTGACCCAATAATTTCCTTCCTTCCTTCACCTTTTCTTCGAGAATCTCGTAGGTGCTTTGCAAACTTTAATAATTTCCTTCTAGGAAATTATCCTTAAATACTTGTACAAATGTGCAAGGATAAATGCAAAAGCATGTTAACTGTAGCATTACTTTTAATTGTGAAAAGCTGGAAATAATCCAAATATCCTCAATTTGGTAATGATTAAATACATTAAGATAAATCCATACTATTGAATATGCAGTCATTAAAAAGAATGAGATAGATCTGTACGTAAGAGATATGGTAGGATGTCTGTGCTATATTGTTTTACATGATTCTATGTGTATAATACGAGCCTATTTTTGTAAAACAAACAAACCAAATATACAGAAACACACACACACAGATATATATTTGTAAGTGTATTTAAAAAAAGGTATGCAATCACAAACACACCAGTTATCTAAACTAGGAGGACATGAGGGAGACTTTCGCTTTGTGGTTTATATTATAAATATTACTTAATGGTTTAGTATTTACCTTCTAAAACTCTAGCCTAGGGATCGGCAAAATTTTTCTCTAAAGGGCCAGATAAATATTTTAGGTTTTGCAGGCCATGTGTATTCTATCACACATTCTTGTTTTTTTTTTTTTACAATCCTTTAAAAATGTAAGATAAGAAACATTTTTAGTTCATGGCAAGCTGTAGGGTGGGGGGGAGGGGGGTGCAGATATGGCCTGTGAGGCACTTTGCTAATACTGCTTTAGCCTAAGGAATCATCAAAATTATTGGAAAAATTTTATAACTTTGTTCATTTTTGCATTATTTTAAAAATCTAAAAGCAGACTATATAGAATATATAGAATAGAATAGTAAAGCAAGTAGTATAAACAGTGTTATGTCCATATAATGCAACTTTATGTAGCTATTAAAATAGTATTCAGAAATAATTTTTAATGAAAGGTAAAATTGTTTGTTATAAAATTAATTGAGGCTGGTGTGGTGGCTCATGCCTATAATCCCAGCACTTTGGGAGGCCACGGCGGGAAGATTGTTTGAGGCCAGGAGTTTGAGACCAGACTGGGCCTCAAGTGAGACCCCCATCTCCACAAAAAATAAAAAAGAAATTAGCCAGACATGGTGGCACACACCTGTAGTTCTACGTGCTATTCAGGAGGCTGAGGCTGGAGGATTGCTTGAGCCCAGGAGTTTGAGGCTCCAGTGAGCTATGATTGCACCACTGCACTCCAGCCTTGGTGACAGAGCAAGACTCTATCTCTATTAAACAAAAATTAAAGTAAAACTAAGTGAAAAAAACTGAATACAAAACTGGAAGAACTGTAGGATCTCAACTGTAAGGAAAAAAAATGTATATAAAAGAGATCCAACTTCTGGTTAAAGGAGATAGACTGAACACATAGACTTAACTCAAATCGCGTCCCCCCACTCCACCAAAAGCCATAAACCCAGAGACAAAGAGAATGAGAAGAACACAGAACTCATTTTAAAAGCTGGAAGGAAAACAAAAGGACAAGAACTAACTGATATATCAGGCTTGAGAAAGTAGAATTCTAAGCCAGTAGAGGAAAAGCCCAAAAGCCACTAAGGTATCCTACAGAAACTACAAAGTACTCAGGACTCAGAATTTGATGGTACCGGGTACCTCTGGAAGTAGGGGCGGGAGGGAGTGGGGGGTTAAGGTGATTTGAAAGTCTGCTTAAGAAGCAATCAGATTCCCACATTCCCTACCCCTCTGCTGTGGCAGAGACCCATTTCTTTCCCATTCTGGCAGTAGACTGGAAGTTTATTGTATGCAGACAATAAAACAGTACATCTCTGGATGGAGACCCCCAGGCATATTGGTGACTCAGTCAAGGAAATACTAAATATTGAGCCCTTAGTCCTTTCCCCTACTTGGTTCCCAAAGCACCAGCAGCCAGAATTTCCAAAAAGAGAAAACAGAGTAAGAAGAAAGAAGAAAAATATCAATTCAAGAAAATTTCCTGGAAACATGAGTTCCCAGACCGAAAAGGTCCATTGAACACTCAACACATAGGACCATACCAAGGCATGATGTTATGAAATTTCAGCACACCTTCCCTTCAAAAATGCCAAAGTCACTCCCAGGTCCTCTCTAAACTGTGTGATAAGAAACACAGGTCTAACATGTCACCAGCAATAATACCATTCAAATAATCAGCATTTCCCAAAGTCACATCTGCAGAACAGCCCTGCATGATGTTAGTGTTAACTGAAGAGGAAGCTTACAAAACTTAAGAAACCCAGGGTAAGATTCTTTGTTGTAGGTTACCTCTTCAAATCTCCAACAAAGCAGCAGCATTTTTTAAACTTCTTTATCTAAGAAATAATTTTTACTTCAAGGGTCCCGCAGAATACTCTTTGAGAAATTCTTTCTTAGATTAATATACCTTTTCTCACCCAAAGATCTCTATAGCCTTAATCCTTCTAGCATTATTGAAAAGAGGATAATAGGCTAGAAAAAACATTTTCTGATAGAGAAGCATTTGAGTAAGCATCAAATACCTTACCAGAGTGACTAAGTCACATTTTTGGTTCAGATGGTAATAATTATACAATCTTTCATGTTTCCCTTTTTACCAAGTCTACCTGAAAGATCAGAGTTCAATTAGAGTAAACTATCCTTAGTCTAGGTTTCTGGGATAAACAGCCCTTATTCCTCTTTTACTGTCAAATCCTCCACCAGCCATCATACTGGCTTTTATCAAAGGTTAATTCTTTAGAAAGCATTTAATAATGAAATACATTACCCAGATAGTACTGTGCTGCTGCCCGGTTGGTATAAAGGACAGCATTCAAATCAGGATCTGCACATTTCTTCTTTAATCCTTCAGTGTAAGAAATCACAGCTTTCTTATAGTCTTTTTCTTTAAAGTAATCATTGCCCTCATCTTTATAGGTCTTGGCTTGTTCTGCAAAGAAGAACAGAAATAATCACTATTTCCTACTTTTTAAAAGGCTCATTAAAAATAGATTCTAAGGCCAGGCATGGGGGCTCATGCCTGTAATCCTAGCATTCTGGGAGGCCAAGGTGGGAGGATCGCTTGAGCTCAGGAGTTCAAGATCAGCCTGAGCAAGAGCGAGACCCCATATCTACTAAAAATAGAAAAAATTAGCAGAGCAGGTGGCAAGTGCCTGTAGTCCCAGCTACTCGGTAGGCTGAGGCAGGAGGATTGCCTGAGCCCAGGGGTTTGAGGTCGATGTGAGCTAGGCTGATGCCATAGCACTCTAGCCTGGGCCACAGAGCAAGACTCTGTCTCAAAAAAAAAAAAGAAAAAAGATTCTAAATCATGCAATAATGTTATATATGATAAACCAAAGAAAGCAACCAACAAGAAAACTAAAAATTAATGCTATGATAAAAATAGGTATCGACATGGAGACAAAGTCATGCTAATACCAAATACCTTTTGAAGGAGATTACTAAGTGCTTACAAAAATAAGAAGCGTAAAGGAAAAAAGTATACCTATCCTAGCTCTTAGAGAAAGGACTTTTTTTGTTTTAATTACTGAAGAAGGGGGAGCAGAATTATACTTCTGCTTTTGCTTATGTTGTTTCATTCTCTGGAGTGCAAATTTCCCTCATCACTCTAGTAAAAGCCTCCAAAATTGTTAAGATTCAGCTCAAATGTCCAATCTGTTATGAGCTCACTCCTGCCCCTTGAGAATTCCAACAGCTACAGCTAAAGTATACAACTACATGTTGGCACTTATCACACATCTTTATTCTTTGGGGCAATTTGGCTTTTCACTGGAGCCTGACTTTTGAGGGCAGGAAATGTGTCTTATTCACCCCTGTATCCCCTATGCCTAGCATTTAGTAGGTATTCAAAGAAGTATGTATGGAATGAATAGTGACAAGTTAGCTCAGGCTAACTACTTCTTGTTATCAATCAGAACCTTTTAGACTCACACTTTATCTCAATTCAACTGTGATACAAAAATGTTAGGGAAAATACCTTCTGGAGATCGCTCCTCATCAAAAATAATTGACTGGAGGCACGCCAAGTCAGGATTCTCCTTGGGATCAATTTCTGATGGTGCTTCCTTCATAAATAGGGGGACCTTTTCAAATTCCTGGAGATTGTTAAGAGAATGAACTACATAAATAAGATTTTCTACTGAGCAGATCCAATTCCACCGCTCTTCAAAGTTTTCTTACTCATCATGATTTGCAAATCATCATGATTGGCTATACCTATCCTGGCCTCAGTTGCTCTTCTGTAAAAGGAGAGTGTAGAATAACAATCTCTAATGATTCCTTCAGTGCTCACATGCTACAAGAGCGGTGGTAATTACCATTAATCGAGCGCCCTTACGTTCCTGGCATTTTACCCACCATCTCATTTCACGTTTGCCACACGTTTGCCTACAAGATTGATTCTATAGTTAGGGTAATCTTACAGACGAGGAAACGGGCTCAGAGAAGTGACCCGTATCAGAGCCAGTAAGTGGTGGAGCCACAGGTACTCTCATACCTAGACTCTTAAATGTTTCGATAGCTTAAGAAGCCCCTCAAAGCCTCGAGGTCAATTTTTAATACTCAACTAGAAGCCACTCATCCGCTGGTAGCGCCAGGGATCTGAGGGTGAGAGCGGCGGCCCAAGCTGGGGAACCTCAGAAGTCCGGACGACGCCCCCACACACGTGCGAAGCCCCCGGGACCGCCCACCTCCTCCCACTGATTCTCGTGGAAGCCGCCGCTGTAAGGCTGGCTCCGAAACTTTTCCAGGAAGGAGTCCATGGCGTCTTCCGAGGCAACGTCCGGCTCAGACTGCTCCATAGCTGACCCCAGCCCTCCCGTCCGGGTCCCGGCGCAGTGAAGACAGCTGCTCTTTCCGGCGGCGCGGGCGTCCGTCCCTCAATCTTCCGTGCTGCTCCAGCCCGCGCGCCTCGGGTTCCGCCGGCCTGGGGGCGTGGCCGGCCCGCCCCACCCATCCCCGGACAAGCGCCACCCCCCTGCCCCAGAGGGCCCTCTGTGGTGCCTCAGCCCCGCCCGTCCCGAATGCTTTTGGAGTGGTGGATAAACCCAATCCCCACGAAACCCACACTTCGTTCCCTCATTTGTTAGCTCGTCAACACACACTAAGCTCCTTCTGTGTTCCTGGCCTGGTCTAGTCGCAGCGTATACAATGGTGGACAAAGCACATAAAATCCCGGCCCTGTAGGATTTGCTAAGTTGGTGGGAGAGAGACACTAAACAGATGAGATGTAAGAGTTTGTAAGGTGGTACCAAGTGCCTGGGGACAGTTTTAAACAGGGTGGGCAGGCTTCCAAGCAAAACGCAAGAAGCCTGGGAGGGAATGCTCTTCCCCAGACGGGGAACAGGCAGGACGAGCCCTGAGGCGGAAGCAGGGTTGTGCTGTGGCCAGTGAGGCTGGCCAGGTGAGAGGAAGGGGACGAATAGATGACAAGGTGGGAGGGATAAAGGGGCTGTGATTGTGAGGACTTGGCTCTTCCTCAGAGTGGGGTGGGCCCTTCTGGAGAGTTTTGAGGAAAGAAGTGACTGATGGGACCCCTGTTTCTGAACATAGTCACCCCAGTAACCCCCGTGGCTGCACTGGAAACAGGATCTCCAGGCCAGGTGCAGCAGGCCTGGTCACCCAGCTACTGTGGCTTCCGGCAGCCACCTCATTCGCCAGCAAAAGGCTGCAGGGCCCTGTGCCAGTGCTACAGCATTGGGGAGCTCCTAGCCTGGTCTAGAACAAAGAACAGACAGGAAGCAGACCGATCTAAACCCGCGTTGGGTCACACATCTGCTCAGTGGAGGCACAGAGGGGCGGGGATTCAGAAAGATTCCACATAGAAGGTGATGCAGAGCTGAGAGCAGAGCTGAGGAAGATGTCTGCAGATGGACAGAGGTCTGGAGGGAAGCCGGGCATTTTAGGCAGGGGAGCCCATGTGCAGAGGCATGGAGGTGTGCACCAGCCTGTTGTGCTGGGTACTGTAAGAGTTAAGAGGTGTGGCCAGCAAGGTGTGGGGGAGCCAGAAGGCCTGCCTGCCCCATTGGCCTTTATCCTGCCAAGGACAGCAGCCACTGAAATGACCTAAGGGGAGGGAGGCCAGGAGCACATTTGTCTTAGGAAGGCCTGCCTGGGCTGCCAGGTGAAGGATTGATGGGGGTCGGGGGGGCTGCTGGTGAGATACCAAGGAAGAAGAGAGAGCTGGAGCCCAGCACTGGAGCTGACAGGTTGGTCATTCTTTGATATGTGGATGAGGAAGACTGCAGGGCTAAGGATGATGCATGAGGGACCTTGAGCCTTCCAGTTCCGGGACTCTGTCTTTTCCCTTCTGATTTTCCCACTCCCAGCAGAACTGGTCCAGGTGCTCCCTTTCCCCCAAATCCAAACCTCCATTTCCACACTTCCCCTTCCAACCGTGCACCCTGACCCTGGTTCCCTTCGTTATTCTCCTGTTCATCATCTTTCCCCTTCTTGAGTTCAGAACCTACAGAGTCCTTTTGCTTCCATTTTTCCCATTTGAATCCTTTAAGAGCATTGTGAGGTACAAACCCATTTTATGGGTAACAACAGAGAAGTGACTTGCTTAGTACTCTGTGAACCTTCCAACTCAAGATTACTTAGGGGCCTTGGCTAATAACTGAGCCAATCAGCCTCTGCTGTGCTCCAAGGCACCCAGACCCAGAATACTGCAGCTGACCTGGACTCTGGCCAATGAAAGCAGCAGTGTCTCTGGTGGAAAGGGCTTGGGCATGGGAGTCAGGAGAACTTTGGGACCCACACTTCCATGGGTTCTCTTGTGTGCCCTTGGGTAAGGCTATCCCTCTTTAAGCTGTGTCCTTATCTGTAGAATGTGGGCAAGAAAACCAGTCTACCTTCCCCATAATCCACAGGGATTCTGTGAGACTCAAAGGAGGCAATATTTGTGAGCATTCTTGGCAATGGGAAGGGTTGTGCAAATGGAACACCCCTATTTCCTGATCTCACTCAGGCCCAGAATCCTCAAGGCCTTGGTTTACCACTTTTTGGATTGTATGGTCAATTTCATGGGTTCTTCATCCCCAAAAGGATGTTAAAGTAGGTGCTCCTGAGGCTTGTGTCTCTTCCCACTGTACACACTCTCCCAAGAAAGTCCCACCCCACCCACTGTATGCAGATGAGTCCCAAATCTGTCTCTCTCTCAGACCCCTCTCCTGAGTTCCGTCCCCATGCAGCTGTCTTAGTCCATCAGGCTGCTGCACTGAACACCATAGACTTTGTGGTTCATAAACAACACACGTTTATTTCTCACAGAAATGTGGAGGCTGGGATGTCCAAGATCAGTGTCTGGCAGGCCTGCTTCCTGGTCATAGATGCCATCTTTCCACTGTGTCCTCACATGGTAGAAGGGGTGAGGGAGCTCTCCAGAGTCTGTCTTATAAGAGCACTAAACCTTTTCCTTAATCCCTAATCACTTCTCAAAGGACCCACCTCCCCATACCATCACCTTGGGGGATAGGATTTCAACAGATGAATTTTGGGGGATGCAAACATTCGGACCATCTCAGCAGCCAACCACATGTCTGTCTCCACTAGCTTGTTGCACAGTCCCTCAAGCTCACCATGTCCAGACTGAACTCATCCCCTGTACCCCAAACCTGCTCCTGGTCCTGGGCTCACCACTCATTGTGGGGCCCATTGGCTCAGTCATCCACCCAGCAACCTGGGTGCCATCCTCAACACCTCCCTCTCCCTCCTCCAACCTGTCAACCACCAGGTTCTGAAATTCCCCTTCCTCACTCTCCCGCAGGACTCCATTCTACACTGCACAGCCTGGCCACCCTTCCCTCGGCACTGTCTGGCCAGGTCTCCCTGTCTGTGCTCCTGTGCGCCCGCCACCCAGCCCTTTCACTCCACTGCAGAGTGAGCTTTCTTCTGCTTCCCCTTCCATTTCTTCCCTTCTGTACCCCAGAGCCCTCCTCCTTGCCCCCCACCCTACTCAATCATTCTAGTGTGCTTTAATGTGTCTTCTCAGTTTGAAAGTGTTCTTGCAAAATGTGGATGCTTTTGTGCACACTTTTTTTTTTTTTTTTTTTTTTGAGACAGAGTCTCACTTTGTTGCCCTGGCTAGAGTGAGTGCCATGGCATCAGCCTAGCTCACAGCAACCTCAAACTCCTGGGCTCAAGCAATCCTTCTGCCTCAGCCTCCCAAGTAGCTGGGACTACAGGCATGCGCCACCATGCCCGGCTCTGTACCAACTTCCATGTGCACAGCTTTTCTGTTGGTAGAGACGGGGTCTCGCTCTTGCTCAGGCTGGTCTCGAACTCCTGAGCTCAAACAATCTGCCCGCCTCGGCCTCCCAGAGTGCTAGGATTAAAGGCGTGAGCCACCGCGCCCGGCCTGTGCACACTTTTTTAATATACTTTTTTCACTCAGCACTGGGCTTTGGGTCCCACGTGTGGTGCTGCATGTACCCCCACTGTCTCTAACCATTGCACGGGGCTCCACAGCAACATTCCCTCCCCAGAGATGGACGCCCAGCCGGCCTACTCTTCCCAACCCTGCAAAGAACAGCAATAGACTTCCTCATCCGTCTCTCTGTACGGACCTGTGGAAGATTCCCCCAAGATGTGTGCCCATGAGTGGAACTGCTGGCTCATGGGTATGCATAAACTTAACATGACAGAGTAGTGACAGGTTCCTGTCCAGAATAGCTGCACCAATCTACTGTCCCACCAGCAGTGCCCAAGGGTTCCTATATCCCCACAAGAAGGGAGCTTTCTAAAGCAGACATCTGCCTACATCTCTCCCCTGCTTAGCACCCCACCCTGCCTTCCCGCTCCTCTCTGGATGACGTCTTCCTCCTTAGCCTCAAAGGCTTAGTGGCCTGGCCCTTGCCGTCCCCTACCCACTTCTAGGCTCCATCGCACAACATATCTGCAGTTGGTCCTTGGTCCCCTGTGCCCTGTTCCCTTCCATACACTCTCACCATGTGATCATCTTTCCAAATCCCCTGGGAGGTCTCTTCTCCGGGAATCCTCCTCTGACGCCCCAAACCCCAGCTGGCCATGTACTTCCTCTGGACTCCACAGCCCGCATGCAGGCCTGCTGTGCTGTTGGTGTCTTTATATGCTTCTGATACTTCCATTAGGCCGAAGTTCCTCAACTTTGGCACTTTTGACGATTTTAGATGGATAATTCTTTGTTGTGGGGGCTGTCCTGTGTATTGTAGCATGTTGAGCAGCACCCCTGGCCTCTACCCGTTAGATGATAATAACACACCCTCCCCCAAGTTGCAACAACCAGAGAGGTCTCCAGACATTGTTAAATATTCTCAAGGGTGGGACTCAGAGATCAGGGTTCCAGATATGCATGACGTCATGGGCAGGGCGGATGCAGAGGGTGTCTCTTCTTTCCCTCGTCTTTCTTTCCCCCCAGGGCCACCCAAATCATCATTTCCTTTTGTTCTTGTAATGTGGGGAGGAGAAACTGAAACATCCAGCAGACTTACCGTGTGACCTTGGGCAAGCCATTTCACCTTTCTGAGCCTCAGTTTCCCCATTTATTCAATGTGGACAAAACAGCCTGTGTGCATCAGTAAATGTTGGCTGAGTCAACAAATGAAGGCTGTGCTCCTCTCACAGCTTGTTGCACAAGTGACAGCTGCTCCAGAGCCCGGGGCATGTCCCATGAGGAAAAGTTCAGGGTGGAGAGGTGATCCACATGACATTTATAGTGAGCATGCCTAGGGCTTAGCCACACTGGCTCGGGGACATCACTGCTTCAAGGACTTCTTCCAGGAGCCCAGTGCCTGCATGATCCAGGAGCGCCGCTGGTGGGAAGTGGGCAGGTGCTCACAGCTGGGGCTCCAGCGGTGTGTGGCAGCGGGGTCGCACACCCACGGGTCCCCGTGCGGCAGCGGCCAGGAGTTCCGCCAGCAGCTGGCCAGGATGTGGTCCTGGGCCTGGGCTGCGTAGATGCACACTGATGCTTCTGGGTCACGTCTCAAGTTTTCCAGAGCTGGGTCATGGAGCAGGGAGAGGCCACATGTTAAGACCAGGTCCCTATGTGGGTCTCACACCTCATCCTTCCTTCCCACCTCATGCCTTGGCTTAGGCACCCTCTGCTCAGAATCCCCTCACCTCCCTTCCTCCCAGCCCTTCCAATTGTTCACATCTGACAAAGCCTGAATCAAAACTGCCTCTCCAGGAAGCTTTCTTGGACTCCTCCAGCCTCCTCTAATGCTTCCTTCAGCTCCCCAGTTATAAAATGAACCTTCCCCCTAGCTTAAGAGCCTGAACTACTTGCCCTGAACTAAATTTTGGTCTCATTTTCTTAATGAGCTTGTAAGTTCCCCCAGGATGGGGCTGTGAGTTCTGTCTCTTCCTAACCCCAGGGTTTCTAACACTGTTCACCCTGGATAAAGACAAGCACAACTGAACCGAGCTGAAAAGGCTTGCCTGGGACACACCCCTTCCCTGTCCCCATTACCCACTGTGATCCTTCTCATTCTTCGTGACCCCTGAAATCTCGCCAAGCCAGCGCATGACTTACCAGCTTTCACTTCATTCAGACGATCCTCTGTCATTATGCTCTCCATGCAGGGGACCAGGGACCCTTGAGCATAATCCAGGAGTTCAGTGCATCCTTCCCCTGACTCTGACCCCCCCACATCCCACTCTGGGACCAGACCTCCTCAGAGAAGCTGTCCCCACCATCCTCCAGCCCCACAAAGGAGGACACAAAGGGAGAACTTCATCTGGACTCTGGGGCAGATTCCCCAAGAGGGGCCCTGGGAAAGATGGCTGGTCCAGTGGGCAGAGATGTCCCCAAGACGGGGGCAGGATCTGGGCTGCAGCTGACTCTGACAGTGCAGCCCTAGGCTAGCCTCTTACCAAGGTTCGGCCTTAGTTTCCTCATCTGTGACACAGGGAAGTGCTGCCTCTGCTGCCCACCCCTGCAGGGAGTTTGAGCAGCAATAACATGCAGGGCCCAGAGCACCTTGCACCTGTCAGGCACGGCTGCAGCGGGGCCCCTGGGGAGGCCGAGACTCAGCTGTGCCGGGTCAAGGATCTGTTCCCAGGGACTCCTCGGCAATAGTACTCGGTCCTTCCCTGCTCCCAGCCCGTGCCTGACTCGCGTGGTACCTGCAGGTCCTTGAATAGGCTAGACCTCTCAAAAGGCCTTTCCCTCACTTCTTTACCTGGCTAATTCCTTCTTGTCCTTGAATAGTTAATTTAACAAGTAGCTCCCTCAGGAAGTCCTTCCTGCCCCTGCCCCCAAGCTAGGTTAGATGCTTCTCTGGGTTCCCAGAGTATCTGAGAGCTTTTCTCTGTCTGTATACACTGTGTTGTATTTCACTTGTGATTTATGAATCTTCATCTCCTGCCAGACCAGAAGTTTCTTCACCTTAGATCCACTAGGGGATGAGAGGGAGAGGGGCAGTCTCTGAGGACCTTAACGTCACATGCTAAATTGTATGCATTTTTGAACCCTAGGGAAAATGTTCACAACCATCTTCAGAATTCTCATAGAAGGCTCATAACCCCAAAGAGGTCAGAAGTCACTGCACTGTGCTGGGAGCTGTCTACAGACAGATCCAGGCTCCACTCAGCTTCGTTTCCCCAGCACAGAGAAGATTCCCAGTTGGTAAACACTGATGATTTTACAGGTGACCGATTTGGAGCAAGATTTAAAGAAATCAACATGTAGGGAATAGATGTCACTCCATGTGAGAAGCTGCCCCCCACATTCTGAGGGATGCCCCCAGTCCTGGTTGATGCTCCTCTGTCCCAACATGGACCGTGTCAACAGCCACAGCCTCCAACCCACCTCCACCTGCACCCCCTCCCGAAGGGCTCTTTGTTTTTCCAGCCAAAGCATCATGCTTTGGAGTAGGGGATCAACCCACCGGATGGGTGGATGGGTTACTGGATGGATGAAAAACAGCAGATGAATTGGGGAAAGGTACTAAAAGAAACATCACCTTACAAATGGTATCATCTCCAAGCCTCTTTACAAGGTTTCCTGGTCCTTGGTGAAGGATATGTGGTCATTTGGGGCAGGGGTGAGTGCTGGGAGGAGACATGCCCAGCATGCTGTCAGAAGGGTCCTATGGGGGGATTCTGGGCAGTGGGCAATCTGCTCTGTGTTCTTTTCCAGAAAGGCAGAGGTTGGAATTGTGGGGAATAGAATGCAGGTGACTAACACTGAGCACCTTCACGTGCCAGGCCTCACCTTTCAAAAAACCTTCTCATCCAGTCTGTGAAACAGAAGTTGGTCCCCATCTTACAGATGAGGAAACTGAGGCTCAGTGGAAATAAATGACCCAGCTGAATCACACACAAATAAGATCATGGAGCTGAGATTCTACATGACTCTTTCTACTGTGCTGCATGGTCCCTCCTGCCACGGTCAACAGGGGATTAGCCCAGGCTCCTGCTGGGCTTGGGCTCAGGCTGTACTCCAGTGGGGAGCAGCAGTTCTGCTGCGTACGGTTGCCAAGGTCACGCCCCGCACAAAGACTTCAGGCTGAATCCAGCCTGTGGCCCATTTCCTAAGCCATGATCTTAGAGTGAGGAAGGACATTCCAATTTGCACCATGGCTGTCTGCTGGCCATGTCTTGCACCCAAGGGGAGGCATCCACCCAGGTCAAGGAAGGGCTGACAGCCTGGGAGGAAGCAAAATGGAGAGCAGGCAGAGCCCTGGCAGCAAGAATAGTTGTGCTAGGGCAGGTTACCTATGAACATGACTGAGGACTTCCGGAGGGAGGCCCGTGGGTTCTTGGCGTACTCCAGGCTCTGGCTGAGGAATGTGAAGGCACGGTCTTGGTAGGTGTTTACCTGGGACAACGAGAAACCCCCAAAGTGCTAGGCCCTCAAAGGGGCTCATTACCCATCCATCCCTCTTGAAGCTAGGAATGGTGACCCTGGGCCCTGCCTCCTAAACATCTCTGCTAGCCAACCCTCCTCCTGAGTCCCCCAGAGGCCAGGCCTCAAATCCTTTTAGCTGACAGCAACAGCCACTTCAGTGGTCTTCCTGCCTTGGGTGTCTCTGCTTCCAATCCATCCCCCTGCTGTAGCTGGAGGGAAAGTCCAAAAACGCAGGTGAAGCCGGAGATGGGAATGGACGTGCGAGGGACATGGTAGGTAAGTATATAGATCTGACCAGGGTGAGGAGTCAAATTATAGAGCAATGGGGAAAAACTGGAGAGTTAGGGGGTCTTAAAAGCTTGTAAAAGCCAGGCAGGAATAGGGCTCACTCGTGCACTGCAAAATAGGCAGCCAGCACCCATTCTTTTTTTTTTTTTTTTTTTT
>NW_012138302.1:13439325-13471734 GCF_000956105.1 Propithecus coquereli
AAGGAAGGAGGGAAGGAAGGAAAGAAAAAAAATACAGTGTATCCTAAGAACCCTGGGGAGAGTGCCATCCTAGCACTCAGGGTCTAGGGCTAAGAAGCAGGCTCTCCTGCAAAAGTCACATTGTTGAGATCTAGGTGCCCATTCCCAATCCCAGGGGAGGATGTGTGTGGTCAAGGGAAGAGCTCTGTGCTGGGTCAGCCGGTCATTTCCCAGCTCTGCCACTTCCTGCCTGTGTGACCTCGGGTATGTGACTGTTCCTCTCTGGACTTCGGCATGCTCCTGTGCAAAATATATATTGGTATCAATAATCCCTGACCCACCAGTGACTGTAATGACAGTAACAGCTCACTGTGCTGAGCTCTTACCATGTGCCAAGGGCTGTTCAAAGCACTTCATTTAATCCTCACCCCAGCCCTCAGAGCTGGGTCTTACTATCATCCCCATGCCACTGAGGGAGGAAGGACACAGAGGGGAAGTAACCTGCCCCCTGTCACTCTGCTGGGAAGTAGCAAGCTGGGGTTCAGATGCAGGCGCACAGTCCCCAACGCCACGCTCCTAAGAGCTCGGTTACACTGCCATATCTGTGTTAGTGTGGGAACTGCATTCATAGCGTGGTAAGGGAAGGTGCTTTGTAAATAACCTAAGTGCCATCCAATTGCCAGGAACCGTCACCCCAAGTTACCCTGAAGAGTGAGCACCAGCTTTCACATCTGTGTTGTTATCTGTGTTGTCGACCTGCCGAGGAAGACAACACCTCCCAGCGTAGAGAAGAGGTGATGGGCTGAGCGAAGGGGCCTTGCCCGGAGGGAGGTGCAAACCCGAGTCTGTCTGAAGATCCTGAGGTCTCTCCTCCACCCACCCTCGGCCCTCACCCCCACCCCCAGCGTCCCCGGGCCGCACCTTGCCAGCAGGGACACTCCTCGGTGGTGGTTCTCCGCCTGTCCCATGAGCTCCCAGCCATCCTGGTTCTCCACAAAGGTGGCCTCGTAAGAGCAGCCCATCTTCAGCAGCAGGGTTTTCACCACTTTCACCACCCAGCTGTCGGGACACGGCAGCTGAAACCCCACGGCCGCCAGACCCCGGGCAGGCCTCTCCCGCCGTCACCTGCCACCTCGCCCAACAAACTCCTCTCTGCCGAAGTAATTGTTAAGATAGTGCTATTCGGTATATCCGCAAAGGGTGGCTTTTCATAAATATTATAATAATTAGCTTTGAGAACAAGAGAGGAGAGAGAAGCAAAATCCACTTTCCACTGCAGGTTTCTGTTTCTGCTGTTTACTGCACCTCCTGCATGCCTGGCGCCGCTCCAAGCGTTCACAGACGCAAATAGCTATGTCTACATATCAGAGAGTTTGAGAGTTTCACGTAGATGTGAACCTTTGCTAAAATTAAAACCAACAATGTGTAGAACAGAGCTTACATCGAAACAAAGTTTTCCAACAACCTAAACATTTGCTTAAAGAGCTCGTGAAGCACTTTGCGGACATGCCTCGTGGGGTACTGAGGGCAGGTGGTTCTCGTGAGTGAAAACAAAGCATTTTTGGAAATCAAGTAATCCTCAGGAATTCGCTCTGCCTTGTCACGTTTTTGCTTTTGTAATGAGTATCGATCCAGTGTGAACATTAAGGCTTCTCCTGAGGCCAGAGCTTCCCGAATCGTTCAACCTTTGGTGCCAATTCTTTGAAACGTGTGCAGTCAGTGACAGGCCCCACTGCAGTTCACGGTTACACTTGACCACCCTCTCCTCCCCGCGCGTCCCCTTCTCCAGGGTCACTTTTTTTGGTCACCTTTTCATGAACTGGGTTGGGGACAGCATCAAGCTCGGTAGCTCGGAAGGGAACGACTTGTGTTAGAGGTTCCAGACAGCCACAGCTCGGCCAGACCCTCCCGGCCCTTGTTTGTGCAACCGGAATGAATATGTTAATATGTTTAGGCTGAAGCTTCTCAGCACAGAACCACGTCATTCATAGTTTGTCCCGTCTGTCCTTTTACCTCACGTCTCCATCAGGCTCCATAGTTTAACAAAAATGACCCCCCCCACCCCGCTCCCCTCCCCACTTGCAAAGATATACGGGTGACAGCCCCAAACAACACTCTCGGGAAGAAGGCTGGGCGTGGTGGGGTGGCTCTTTTGGTCCCCAAACACCCACTCTGCAAGTCTCAACCTCCTGGAGGGTTTTTCTCAGCAGGGTGGAGCAAGGGATGTCTTGAGCTACCTATTCTCTGTCCCCACCCTGGGCCCAGGGAGCCAATGACCTCTGACTCGGAGCTGCAGGGCACAGAAACAGACTTCACAGGACAACCCCCAGGCCACATCTGTCGTGTGGATTTCAGCAGGACTTCCCCCAGCCCTCCAAACCCAAGCCGGCATGACAGGGCTGGTGTCCACAGAGCTAACTGTGGCACTCATCGCCTCTTGGGAGGACGCGACCACCTGGGTGCGCTGAGGGCCTCGACGAGCTCTTCCGTCCATCGCTGGGGCCTGGGGCACCCACAGTCCCTCCACGCCATGCCCCTGGGCATTCATTTCCAGTGGCTGCTGGAGCAACTTACCACAAACCAGGTGGCTTAGAACGACAGAAATGGATTCTCTCACAGTTCTAGAGGCCAGGTATCAGAAATCAAGGTGTCAGTGGGCCACTCTCCCTCTGAAAGTCCTAGAGGAGAACCCTTCCTTGCCTCTGCCAGCTTCCCGAGTCTCCTGGCGCCCGTTGGGTCGTGGCCGCATCACTCGCTCTCTGCCTGTGTCTCATCAGCCTGCTCCCGCCCCCCATCGTGCCTGCACTTCTCCTCTTCTTATGTGGCCACTAGGCATTGGATTCAGGGCCCATCTGGTTAATCCAGGATGGTCTCTTCTTGAGATCCTTATTTACATCTGCAAAGATCCTTTTTCCAAATAGTCACAGTCATAGGTTCTGGGTGGACACATATTTTGGGGGCCACCATTCAGCCTACTACGCCCAGGCACCACCTTGTGGCTTTTCTGGTCCCCTTTGGTTTGGCACTTGCCTGCCTCTCAGGCTACTTCTGACATGGAGGTGAGGGCGGACACCCAGGCTCTCCTCCAGCCCCTCCTCGCGGGCCTCAGCTGGGCCAAGCTCTCCTCGTTGGCAGCCATGCCCTTCATCACTCCACAGTCGAGAACTTTCCCACTATGTACACTTTGCTATTTCTCCTCCCCCCAGCACTTCTTTCCTTTCCTCTTGTGTTTTCCCTGGAACCCATCCACTTTCTGGCTCACAGGTGATGCTCTCAGGGAAGAACCTACAAGCTTGAGGGAGCTGGACTGGGCGGCACTATTGGCATGTGGCGTCGTGCTGGGATGCTATCCTGTCTGGTCCTCACAACGCCCCTATGGGACAGGACTCACCCATTTCACAGGTAAGGAAACCAACCACCAAGAGGTTAAATCAGTGTACCCAAAGGACAAAAGCCTAAGATAAGAACCTGGGATTTGAGTCCAAGACCTTCTCGCTTCAAGCCCAACTACACAACTGCTTGCCCTCTGCCTCTCTGATGCACTTTTCTGAGTATAACACACAATAGGAGTCAAAGAAAAAGACTGATAAATTGACTATGTAAAAATTAAAAGTTTCTAAATGGCAAAACACCATAAAATAATTGCAAGTAAAGCAACAAACTGGAATACAAAAGACTGAGTCCGTTTCCTTAATATATAAAGAGCTCTTGCAAATTAATAAGAAAAATCCCCAACAATTGTATATAAAATTGGGCAAAGGACAAGAGCAAGTTGCCCACAGAAATGGAAACACAAATGGCACTTAAACCTTAACCGTATGGTAAGAGAAATGCAAACTAAAACCACACAAAATTCCATTTTTCAACTCCCAGGTTGGCAAAGATAAAAATGTTTTATAAGACATTGTGTTGGTGAGGATGTGGGGAAATAGGTGCTCTCACACACTGTTGGTGGCGGTGCCCTCTGCAGGAGGCAGTTTGGCAAATCGGGCGCTGTGGGAGCCACTCTCTTTTACCCTCCATCACTCAACGGTCAAGTACTTTCCCACCTCATATCCCTGTGCCACCTTAACATTTAAATGCAGAAGCCCTTTGATATGCATCTCTTACTTTCAGGAACTCATCCTACGTATAAATCTCATGTGTGCGTAAAGACATATAAACAAACTCACTGCAGCGTTGTTTATAATTGCAAAGGGCTGGGATGAACCTAAATCAGGAAGAGCACGGTTGAATAAATTACGGTACACCGGAATCCTGTGCACAGGGATACTGTGCGGCTGTTGAAAATAATGAGACAGCTGTCTACGTAATGATCTCCAAGATATAGTATGTGATAAAAGCAAAAAAAAAGTAACTGTGTGAGGCATGTGAAAATAGAGAATGTGAGCAAATGTGCTTATCCTTGCATGTTTGCGGTTACCTCTGGAAGAGTCTGGTTGTCTTTGGGGAAGGTAACAGGGCAGGGCGGGAAAGCAGATTCCTTGTGCGTATATTATATTACCTATTCCAATTAATAATTAGAAATTTTTAAAAATGGCTGGGCCTTGGATACAAACCTAATACAAATAATATCTCTAGGGAAGAAGGGAGGAAAATTAAGCGGCGAGATCCTCGGGGGAGGGCGGATTCTTCCCTGCGGTCCGCGCCGCGCGGAGTCTGATGCACAGAGCAGAGGCTCCAAAAGAGTTGTTGAGCAAATTGTTGGCTCTGATAAAAGTGTGCTTTTCTCCTCTAGTCCCAAAGCTAATTCCTACTGATCGAGTGCCCTAAACACTATTGGAGGGGCCCTTGCTGGATTCCCCCACCCCCCACTGCCAGGGACAGCGGGGCCAAGAGGGATAGCAGAACATACCGCACAGGTACGAAGGCAGGGGGCTCTGCGTCCTTCCTGGCGTCCTTGCAAGGAGCCACGTGGCCGGGCAGGTTGAGGCCGATGTGGTAATGGACCTGAATGAGCAGGGCCAGGAGCAGCTGCGGGTAGATGCGCCTCACGCGGCCCACACAGCTGTTCACAGACAGGAGCTCGCACAGGCCGCTGGCTGCCTGGGGGGCAGAGGGGAGGCTGTGAGATGTCCCATCCGTCTCCCCTACACTCCGGATGGGGCCCTGGACTGCTCCTTTGCTGTTCTCTGGCCCAGATCCTCACCCCCCACCCCAGACCCCTGACTCCCTGGGGAGGCCCTGCCCCAGAACAATGACAACAGTCCGCCCTGTGGGTTTGGCCCAGCACGTTGAGGTTTATGCAATCTGGGAAGAATCAAGCGGAAGGATCCCTTCCCACCTCCTGAGAGGGAAAGAGTATTGACCTCATTTTGCAAGTGAGAAGACAGACTCAGAGGGGTGAAGCCACTTGCCCAAGGTCACCCAGCCCCTTGGGGGCAACACTGGACCTTGAACCCAGGCTTTCAGATGGCAACCATCATGTGTTCTGCCTCTTCCTCATTCACAGCATAGGCGCACGGAACGGGAGGGGGCACCAGGCTGGCCTCTTCACCCTGGGCCATTAAACCACTCCGCTCCCCATGTGGCCGGCCTTGAGCAGGAGCCTAGCTCGAGTCCCAGCTCTGCCCCAAGGGGCTGGGTGTCCTGGGGCAACTTCTCCACCTGCCAGTCCAGCTCTGGCCCTGGCGTGGGCCCACCCTCACACCTGGCCCACCAAGTCCTCGCTAACCAGCAAGTGGGCGATGCGGGGTGAGGGGGCTCACAGGACCTGGTGACTCATCTGGCTCCACCACTCCCTGGTCTCTCTTGGGGCCTCCAGCTCCTCCTCTGAAAAGCGGGGTTACTGATGCTCACCCAGCCAGCCACACGGGAGTGCAGAGATTGGATGAGAGCATGGAGGGGAGAATGCTTTATAAATAAATGGTCACAAGCTGTGCCACTAAGACTGCACGCAGCTGGCCAGGAGGAAAGCCTTTAACTGCGAAGTGAAAGAAGCCCTGGCACCTTCCCTTGGAGATAAGTGACCTAACGTGGGCTGGATGAGAACAACGAACAGCAGTTAACTTGTACTTTACCACTTAGGAAGCCCTCCACATACACTATGTCCCTCTTCTCAGCGGGCAGGATAAACAAAGCGGGAGTCGTCACTACCCATTTTACAGATGTAAATACCAAGGTGAGAGAGGGGAAGTGATTGACCACTGTCACACACTGAGGCAGCGGCAGAGCTAAGACAAGCCTCTTGGACTCAAAGCCCTTGCACTTTTCAGTAGCCCAAACCTAATGACTACATTCAAAGAACACAGTCTGTGGTGTAGAGAAAAATCGCTAGTGATGTGCCATAGGCTCTGCTCCTGGCTCTAACCTGCTGAAACTGATCATCGGCACATAAGATAAAAATGAGTCCAGGCTATGTCCGTGCTAAACCACGCTTGCTGAACGAGAAGCACAGATGAGCGACTGAAGAATACACTGACGTTCATGATTGCAGAACTGGATGCATGCCCAAATCAGGGACGGCATGAGTGCTAGTGGCTTATGCATGGAACTGGGTGTTGCAGGACAGAGGCAGAGTGGCACAGTGGGGAAGCACAGGATTTGGAGGCAGGAGATTCGGGTTTGAGTCCTGGCACCACCACGCGCTACCTGTGTGACCTGCGGTAAAACGTAGAGTATCTCTAAGCAGCAGCATCCTCTGTCCATGGGATAATATTGTACCACTCATTCCTGCAGCCACTATGTCTTTGTTTATTTACTTCCCTCCACCAGAATGTCTTGCCGCTGAATACCCAGAACCTATGAGTAGGCCTGGCACATAGTAGGTGCTCAATAAACATTTGTTGACTAAATAAATCAGTCCAACAAAAATTTTTGAGTGCCTACTGTATTCCAGGTGTGTGCTAGATGTTGGAGATATGGTGAACGAAACAGGAAAGGCACCATCTCTATGTATCTCACAGATGAACCAAATGATCCTTCACACTATCGTCAAACCCTAACTGGGGCAAACTCTTCCAAGACAAAGTATGTGAAGCAAAGTATACCATGCACAGATTTGACCTGGTCAGGGAAATCAGGGAGGGCTTCCCTGAGGAGGTGATGCTTGAGTTGAAAGCTGAGGGATGAATAGAAGTTACTCAGTGGAAAGCATTTTAGGTAGAGGAAACAGCATGTGCAAAGGCCCTGTGACAAGCTAGCACAGATGTGTGAAGTTCTGGCAAAGACCTGTGAGGCTGGAACATAGCAGGCAAGTGGACCACGGAGTGTGGTGAGGCAGGCAAGGGATACAGGGCCCTGCAGCACAGGCAGGAGCACTGTGTCACCCCTGAGGACAATGGGAGGCCATTGAGGAGGCTGAGAACAGGAGACGTGAATGTCTCAGAGATTTTTTTGGCTGCAGTACAGATCAGAGGGGCAAGAGGACACAGGGAGGTGAGCAGGCGTGTTAACCGGAGCAGGCGTGGACCAGGCTGGTGGTGACAGAGGCAGAGAGAAATCCATGTCCCCCGCGCAGCCGGCTCCCTGAGTCAAAGCTGCCTTTTCCTGCCATGTTCCCAGGGCCAAGCTCTGAGCCTGGCAGCAAGAAGCACTTAAAGATTCTGTGTCACCTGAATGAATGAATATTGTCATCTCATTTATCTGTCACAGCTGCCATATGAGGCAGGTATTACTATTTCCACTTACATATGTAGAGACTGAGCTTCACATAGGTGAAAGGACTTACCCAGGTCACAAAATAGTAAGGTAGCCAAACCATGAGTCTAGGATTTACACTAAGTTCTCTGAGTCCAAATCGCTCTGTTTCCACTGTCCCGGCTGTGCAATCGCCACAGGTAGCCCTGCTGTTACTGCCCAGCGCATCACAAACGAGAGCCAGAGCCGGAGACTTGCCCAAGGCCCCGCAGCTAGAGGGCAGACCAGGGCAGGGGAGGAAGGATGGGGCGGATGGCGATGGGGGCGGGCGGGCTGGTCCTCACCGCTAGGGGCACAATGGAGGCCTGGCCCTTCTTGGTGACAGGCTTCTCCTTCAGGCTGGTCAGGAGCAGATCCAGGAGGTCTCGGACCTCACAGCTGGGCTTGCGCAGAATCAGCTGCCTCCACATCTCTGCTCCGTTGCTGGGAGGTCAGGGGTGGGGAGGGTTAGTGGTGGCCAGGGCAGCAGGGCCCACCCCGGATGCTTTCGGGAGGGGAAGGCAAGACGCCAATGCAATGGCATCCATGGGCACGCCAGCAAGGAACGGTCCCAAAAACACTCCCCAAGAGGCAGGGGGCTAACAGGGATTAAAACCTTATTTCCCAGGCATCTTGCCAGGTGCTTTACATAAAATACATTACTTCGGCAAATATTAACTGAGCATCTGCTGTACACCTGGCACTAGGCAAATCTCTGGGATACAGATGTGAACAAGAATTCAACACATTTAAGATCACTGAATTCTCACAATGACCCTCAAGATGGGCGGTCTTATTCCCTTTTTACAGATGCAGAACTGAGGCCCAGAGAAATGAAATCACCAGTCCAAGACGACACAGCTAATGAGCTGCATGTGGCCAAGTCTGATGTCTCCAAAGCCTGTTCTCGTTCCTCTAGCCAAGAAGCAAGAATTGAGACGGTTGAGCCCTTTGGGGCTAGGATCTTGCACTTGTCACATACTGTCAGGGGGCACCGCTCCTGTCCCTTAGAAAACAGCACACCAGGCAGGGAAAAGCAGCCGCAACCCGGCCAAACACCAGCCTGCAGACACTTCTACCGTGGGGCGTTGAGAGCTCAGACAGTACGCTGAAGGGTTAACAAAACCTTTCCCCCTTCATCAGAGCTTTTGGACCTTCCATTCACCGTCTAGCTCTGTTCCCCTGGAAACCTGATAAAGATAGTACGTTAACTATGTTTCTAGGCAACATTGCTTATGGTAAAAATGACCTGATGGGTAAATTGCATCTGGCCTGGGAAGAACTACAAATTAACTATAAGAGCCGATGCGGACACTGTAGCATTGAGCTTCCCAGGGTATAGTGACTCTTGTAACTGTGGGAACCCTGGAAGCGAAGCTGATACAGCGATTGTAAGAAATGCTGGTCCCTGCGCCATTTAAGTCAGGGCAGCTCCTGCCCCCGCCCTGTGGGTCTCCTCTCCTCTCCCCTGAGCTTTTACCTGGGAGGCCCAAGAGACCAGCTCCTAGACTCGGGGCCAAGGTCAGTGTAAGGAAAGTGAAGCACCCAGGGCGCAGGATGTAAGGAGGCCCTCGCTTTCGGGCTCAGGTGAGTGCAGACTGGACACCTGAGGGTATTTCCTTAAATGTCCTGCCTGTCTGGCCTGCGCAGGGGCTGCTGCAAGGACTCCTGCGAAGAGGAGCGCCGGACACTGCCCTGTCCTGGATCCTGAGTGACTCTCATGTCAGGTGTGGCCCCTGGCAGTCTTGTGAGTCTGACTGCTTAGTGGACCCAAGAAGAAACCCCCCTGGTGGGCAGTGCAGACAGAAAGGGCTTAATTCTTGCAGGTGGGAGGATGGGATGCTGTCAGCTGGGCCCTCACCGTCCCGTCTGATGTTGGTTTCTATGGATGACACCAGCTGTCCTTATTAGCGCACACGCCATCTGCACAGCTCTGCACGGTTCTTTTACATGTTCACTCAGACAACCCTCCTGAGGTGTGGATCACCCACTGCCCTGTTTCATTCATTCAAAGCAGCTGCGGGAGCATTTCCTGGGCTGGGAGGCTGAGGCCAGCCACACTGACCTCTCTTGCCCACGAGCTCACCCTCTGACCACAGTGCCCTCTGCCCATCAGCCCACGAGCTCCCTGAAGGCAGTGAGCGTGGAGGAGCCTTCTGCACCGGCCAGGCCCAACCAGGCACTCAGCACGGCTGGCTGCGTTACTGTGTCACCACCACTCATCTGGGGTGGCATTGCAGGACTAATTTCCTCCTTTTGCCTATGAGGGAAAACCAAAGCCCAGAGAGGGCAAGGGGGCTACCAAAGACCACACAGCAGCCAGAGGCAGAGTCAGGACTGACATTCAGGCCCCCTTTATATGGCATCACTAAAGAGCTCTGGGCTTGGAGCCAGTCAGACCTGAGTTTGGGTCCTTATTCTGTTGCTTACTCAATCAGTACCTAGGGCAAGAAACTTTCCCTGAGCCTCAGTTTCCTCATCTGTAGAATGGACTTTTGTGAGAATGAGAGAATATACTATTGCTTAGTGCTGACACCCAGCAGTGCTCAGAAAGTGCCTAGTGGTTGTCGTAAGTGCCACAGATCACGGAAGAGGGGCCATGTGGGAGGGCAACAGCTTCTCTGGGCAGAAGTGGGGGTGGGGTCCTAGCCCGGGATGGGGGCTGCTCAACCCTCTGAGGTGTAGCGGCTGGGAACCCCCGTCATTCGGTACCTGTCCAGCGGGAGGGGGCACATGAGCAGGGCCACCACAACCTCGGTCATGAAGGAGCTGGCCAGGAGGGAGACGGGCAGCAGGGCCACCTCTCGGGCTCGTGGCTCCTGGATGTGGCTCAGCTGTATGTAGATGCCCTGCATGATCTCGGGGATCTGGGACACAGCCAGGGCAGCCGTGAGCAGGCGACGGCCCAATGGAGAAGCCAAGGGAGGCATGGGTGGCGTGGGAAGACGGGAGGGGGAAGGGAGGGGGACAGGCTGGAGGACAGGGGAGAGGAGGGGACGCAGTGCAGGAGAGCAAAGGGGAGAGAGGGAGAGGCCAGCGGAGCGCCTGCTCCTCCCTGGGAGGAAGCCAGTTTCTCTTCTGCCCCCCCGAGCCCCCACCAGGTCAGGCCAGCTCTCTCAGGGGTGGCAAGAGAGGAAACCCGCAAGGTGGGCACACCTAGAACTCAGCCACCACCACCTCTGCCCTGCCCCAGAGCTTAGGGGGTATGGGCAAGCTGTGCCCAGTGACAAACAGCCCTGGGGGGCCCCCGGGCCCCAGTGACGGCTCAGCCCTGCCCCAGGAGGCCTTACCACCTCCAGCGCCCTGTGGCGGTACCACTCCAGCACCGAGCTGAGCGTGACCTCTGAGGCCAGCTGCATGATCTCCCTGGAATCCTTTCCTGGAGCCTCTGAGCCGCCTTTCAGCCCTTCCAGGGCTGCCAGCAGCAGGTCCTTTACCTGCTGGGGCCCCAGGAAGTCTCCAAATTCCTGAAACAAAGGGGCAGAGATCATGACACTGACGGGCCACCAGGAGCCAGCAGGAGCCTCACACAGAGGCACACGCACTGCCTGACTGCCATGTGCAGAGGTTGGCGGGGGAGCCAAGTTGGGGCAACATGGTCCCTACACCCATAACTGGGGGACATGCATCAGGGAGAAGGAAGTGAAGGCCAGCACTGTGACACAGACCAGAGGAGGACAGGCACTCAGGATAGGCTGGTGTGACCAGGAAACCTTCCTGCAAAGAGGCCTTGAGCCAGCTTGGAAAGCTAGAAGGAAGGAGAAGGCTTTTGGGGATAGACGGCACTGCCCCTTGTCCCCTCCCCGGCCCTGGAAGGCCCTGGGCTGAGGGGCAGCAGTCACCGCAATCACGCGCAGGATGTTCTGGCACGGGCTGACGGGGTTGTAGGGCCCCAGGAAACGCTTGTTGCTCTCATACAGCTCCTTCTTGTTGGTCTCTTCCTTATCTCTGGCTCCTGCAAGAAGAGAACATTCTCAGTGAGGCCCAAACGCCCTATTTTTTAAAAACTTTTTGTTAAACATAGATGTAGGAAGTACCCAAATCATAAGTAACCAGCTTGATAAATGTTCACATAGCGAACACACCCACGTACAGCACCAGGTCAGGAAGTGGAACCTGATCAGCCCGCCAGGAACCCCTTCCGTGTGACCCTTTCAGGCACCACCCCTCCCCAACCCCAGGGAGCCACCATTCTGATTTCTGAACCCCTGATAGATTTCCTTGCTTTTGAGCTTTGTATAAATGGACCCGTGTCCTGTGTTACCCTTTGTGTCTGGTGCCTCCCGGTTAACATGACGTGGATGAGGGTCACCCACGCAGTCGCACACAGCATTAGTTCTCTCATTCATTCTCGGTGCTGTGTAATTTTCCATGGTATGAATATACTACAGTTATTTGTGTTTTTACTTTTATGGACATTTGGGTTGTTGCCAGCTATTAAGCATCGTGCTGCTATGAATGTCCTACCGCGTCTTTTGGTGATCATAACCACACATTCGCTAGGTTTACACGTAGGAGCGGAATTGCTGGGTCATAGGGTAGGGAGAGGTTCAGCTTCAGGAGATAGCGCCAAGCGGATTTCCGCAATGGGGAGCCGATCGTGCCCGCGCCAGCCGTGCGCGAGCATCCCGGCTGCTCCACGCCAGCCCTCGCCAGCACACACCATTGTCTGTTTCACTTTGCCCTTCTGGTGGATGTGTGGCAACACCTCTTTTGAACGGCAATCCTCCTACCCTGGCAGTCCCAATCCTCTCCTACTTATTTTCCTAAGCACTTATCATCGTCTGACTTGCTATATGAATTACTCGTTTGTTTTTGTTCATTTTCTATCTCTGACAACCAGAGCGGAATCTCACCAAGGGAGGATTATTTACTTAATCTCTTTTCTCCACTGCTAGGTCCCCCGAGCCTAGAATGGGGCCCGGCACATAGTGGCTCCATGCTTTCTGTTGAAGGAAACACATTTCAGGCACACTTCCTGAGCCCTTCCTGTGGCCTGGCCTGGGTGCTACTGGGATCTCCTCAAGATATGCAAGGCATGGGCTCAAGAGAGGGTCATTGAGGCAGAGTGATCCCACGGACCAAGTGTGCGTGCTGTTGTAAAAGCAAGGAGCTTGAGACCTGGAGTCAGGCAGGCCCGGGTTTGCATCCTAGCTCTGCCGCTTCCTGCAGCGACAGGGCCCCGACAAACCACTTCCCCCCTGAGATTAGAACCTAAGACTGTGGGTTTGGCCTCGGGCTACCAGGCAAAATGCAGGATATGCAATTAAATTCAAATTTTGGATAAACAAATAATTTTTAGTGAAAGTATATCTCAAATACACTAAAAATTATTCATCATTTATCTGAAATTCAAATTTAGCTGGTGCCCTACATTTGTTATTTGCTAAATCTGGCCACGCGAATCTGGTCATGCTAATCTGGTCTATACTATTCCTACCCCTAACGCCAACCATTAACGTGGCTTATACCACCTTTGCCCATCACGCAGGGGGCATGAGTAGCCGTGAGCAGTGGGGGAAATCTCCCAGAGACCAAATCTTAGTCCCAAATGCCAGAGATCAAGAAGAATGGAGACACCACAGATCCCAAAAGCCCGGAGGGATGGGGAAAAGAAACTCTGTTTGACAAGCGCCTAGAATGAGCTCATCTCTTTACATATACGCTTATAAAATATCTCATTTAATCTTTCAAAAAGCTTGTGAGTTACATCTAAGTGTACCCTTTTTGTAGATGAGGAAATCTAGGCCTACACAAGCTAAGTACTTGCCTGAGGTCACGCCGCTAAGAAGGGCTACAGCCAGGTCTTACACCAGGTCACTCTGCCTCCAGAACCAGGGGCGTTTAAAGCACATTCCAAGGTCCCCTGGTTTGGGGCAGAGTTGGGACCATGGAGACAGGAAGGAGGCAAGTGACAGCTGACACCGTGCCCCTCTAGGTACAGCGCCAGCGGGATACTGTGTCAGCCCACACCACATCACCAGCCCACTGAAGCTGAATCTAGGAATGTTCTCCCACCTACAGGCTTTAGCTGCTCCACATTCTAAGATCGGACCTGTTCTTTGTTCATTCATTCAACAGATATTCGCTGAGCACCCACCATGTACCAGGCCCAGGGTTAGACCTCGGGAATGCAGCAGTGACAACACAGACCTGCCCCACTCTCGTGGGATTATAATCTAGTGGGGAAGACAGACAAGAAAACATCAGGGTTGACGTGGTGTTATGGGAATGTGAAAATGACAGTCACAAATTAAGCTTGGAAGGATGAGGAGAATCTCAGATAGAAAGATGCTTAAATCAAAATAGGTTTGTTTGTGCCATGTGTGGGGACTTAGGCTTCACGCCCGTTTCCACAGTCCCCATCTGACCCTGCGATGGTTCCCCCATCTCGCACCAGTGCCTTGTTGCCAAGGCTCCACCTGATTTCTAGGCTGAGCAGCTGCTCAGTAGCCCTGCTTCGGAGGCACGCCAATGGGCTTACGTTTTTGCAGCTCCAGGATAGTGTAGAGGATGGTGATGCCGTCCAGAGCCTCCCGGCCAATCTCCTCATCAGGATCCCCGACGCGAAGGATGAGCCTCCCCAGCAGGAGCCCCAGTGCCGGGAACCCCGAGGACATCTGTTTGTGTCATAATCTTAGGGATTGAGTCTTACGGGTTTAACAATGCTCTACAGTAAATGGTGGACAGAGCTGGGTGGTCTGGCCCTGATAACAGAGCCCTCTGAGGGTAGCAAGGGCCACCTAGGAATCCCTCAACAGATGCACAGGCTCCGTCAGAGCTGGGAAGAGTCTCCCTAAGAGCGTCCACCCCTCCCAGGGGCCACTCACAAGGAAAGGCAGAGTCAGAAGCGTGTGGTTCAACACAGAAACATTGCTGTTCACAGCCCGTGCTCGCTCATGGGCCTTCCCAGAGTTCATCCAGGGCCCCAGGGGCTGCAGGGACAAGGGCAAGACTCAGTGCTCCAGGTTAGATGCCAGTCCCTGCTGCCAGGTGGGCAGGCCAGCCTTCACCAACCAGCAGGAAGCTTCCAGAGAGGGCATAAAGGCCATGCGCCACAGTCCTCCTCCCCTTCTTGGGGCTTAGGGAGAGACGGGGTCCAGCAGCTGAGAATAGGACTGACAGACTAGAGAAAAGAAGGAAGTCAGTAAGGAGAGAGGGGAAAGGCTAGAAGAGAGACACAGTGACAAGAATGCAGAGAGCAAGACATAGGGGCAGCTATAACCACGTGGGGCAGCTGTGTCTAGAGCGGGGGTATAGCGAAAGAGGGAAGAGGCAGGAGCGTGGGACAGGGCCTGCAAGAGGGACAGGGAGGCAGAACCCTGGCACACGATGACATCCTGAAGTCAAATCACTCCTGGGTCCAGCTTCCACTGCTCCTGAGCCAATTTTTCTTCCCCTCCACCCTTCCCCTCTCCCCCGCCCCGCCCCCTGCCCCCACACCTCCAAGACGCTCTTCAGCCCAGCGGGAGTGGGGTCCTCGACAAAGAGGGCCTTGAGCAGTGTCTGCAGGGCATCCAGCGTCTGACGGTAAAGCGTCTGTGGACGGAGGACGAGCAAGTCACTAGCAGACCTCTGGAGCGGACACCGGCCCCAGTGAGCCCCTGCCGTGGGTTGGGTGGGGGAAGAGCTGCTTTCTGGTCCCACCTCTGAGACTAACTTGATGGTACTTCCCCTCCATCGGCTACAGTTTTCTTATTGACAAATTGGTAGTTATTATCCCTGCACATCCTGCCTTAAAGGGGGAGGAGGCAGAGACTCGGCATTTACTCAGAATCTGCCACGTGCCAGATGAGTACCTGGTGATTCGCACAACCATATCGCTTTGTCCTCAAATTGTTTTTCTCACTTTACAAAGGAGGGAACACTTGTCCAAGGTCACACAACAATGAAGTTTCAAGCCATGAGGGGCAAACGAGAGGATGGATGGAAAAATGCTCTAGAATTACAAGAGCTAGATAAATGAGAAGGTCACTCTTCCTTTTACTGTCTCTGAGGAAGTGCTCTGATTCTTTTTTGAATTGCAACTCCCAGAGCTAGATAGGTTTTCCAAGTTGTCCCTTAAGGAAGCCATCTCTCCTCTGCCCGGATTCCTCATGCATTGGCCACACCACAGTCCTAGAATTGTCTTCCGGGTGGGTGCAGGCTTCACACATACTCAAGGCTGAGCAGGGGGTTTGAGCTACTCTGGGAAGACCTTCCCCTCCTCCTGTCAGCTCCCCAAGTCTGCCTCCCAGGTTTTCATTGTCCAGGCTTCCTAAATCTGCACACACCCTGGAGCCAGTGGTCCTTGGGGTTACACCACAACCACCAAGCAAGCCTCCCTCACCAACTGCCTCCTCCTTCCCTCCCAGCAGCCCTGATTACTGTGCAGCACTGGCCTCTGCTGGCCAGGCCTGGTAGTACATGAGGGCTGCCTGCTCTTCCCACCAAGCAGGGATTCCCTTGCCTTTCCTCTGGCTCTTCTCTCAGGGCACCACCTCTGGACACAAAGCGCTCGTGCCGCCCACGTGGCATGATCTGGCCCCCACCACCCTCCAGCCTCACTTCCAGGGCTCTTGCCTCCACCTGGGCTGCAGCCACATGCCTCCGTGTCATCCTTGCAGTCACCATGCTGCCTTTGTCCACAGGCCTCTGCTCAGGCTGTTCCCCCTGCCTGGAATGCTTTTCCTTCTGCCACTCCCTTCAGCTAATTAGCTCTTCTTTAACCTCTCAGTTCCAGAATCACGACCTGACCCCCATCTAGGCCATGTCCCCCCATTCCAGGCTCTTTATGGCACGAGTACTTCTTGCTTGTAGCATTTACCACTGGCGTGATTTTGCATTTACTTGTATGATTCTTCGATAGCATCCACCTCCCCCACCCGTGCCCCTGCTGTAAGGCTCCCATACTGAGATCGGCATGGAGTAGGTACTCAGTTAATATTTCCTGAATTAAAGGATAAATGAATGTGCCTCACCCCGAGCTGAAACCCCTCCGCCTAAACCTTCCACACCGACCCGGCTCTCCCCTCATCCTGCACTAAGCGTCACCTCCCCTCCTCCCGGGAACACCTGCAGAGGTGTGAAGATGTTCGCATGAGCCCCTTGAGGCTCCGCTTCTCCAGGCCTCAGCCCCAGTTCCCTCCAGTCTGTCTTCGTTGTGGCTCAGGCCTCCGCCGGGCCCCTCCCAATCCTGGCCCACATCCCTCTCATAGAGCAGGGCCCAGAGTGGGCAGGACCCTCCAGACAGGGGCGCCTTTATTCCAAAGATTCGTTCATTCACCAAACATTTACTGAGTGCCTACTCAGGCCAGGAGAGGTGAGTTAAACTGCCCAAGGCCGTGCAACTAATGAGTAGAAGGGTGAAGATTCATATCTGCCCCCAGAACATCTGCCCTGAGGACCCCCAGTGGGGCCCCCACCTCACCTGGACGACCTCAGCCTTGGCCTCGTCCTTCTCCTGCATGGCCTGCACAGAGGGCAGGGAGAACACACTCCGCACGCACGTGCTCACCAGCTCTGACCTCTCCTGCACGCCCAGCGTGGGCTGCGTGTGACTGTGGAGCGGGGGAAGCAGAGGGATGAGTGGGGGGCGGCGTGCAGCTAAGGACGCAGGCTGGGATGGGGCGCCTGGCTCAGGCTCATCAGCCTGATATTTAGACCCTCAGAAGGACGAGATGAGGTGGGGGCCGGGAAGGGGTGTGGGGGTCAGATGGCCCCGGTTGGGACTGGGCAAGGCTGGGGAGGAGGCACAGGAGCAGGGCCGGGGTGCAGCCGAGAGGCCCCAAGGTGGTGGCAGAGGGAGAGGGGGAGAGGGGCTGCAGGGTGGGGGAGCAGAGAGAGGGCCGAGGATACCTCAGCTGGGTCAGGGTCTCCATGGCCTGCCGGCGGACAGAGCTTGAGAGGGAATCCAGCGGCTCCTCCTGGATCTGCCTCTGGACAGAGGACCACAGAGGGGCCAATGAGGGGCAGGGCCACGGGAGACCACCAGGGCCGAGGCCACTCCTCGTAGGGTGCAGGCCTCGGCCGAGGTAGAGCTCCCTCATTAGCCCCACGTTCTACCTGGCCTCCGGGGGCCGGAGAGCCCGCTCACTGCTCAAACCCTGTCCTGAGCCCTCAGTTCAAGGCCACCAAAAACACCCCACACCCTGACCAGCTGCAGCCCACACGTAGGGCTCAGCAGGAATTGTTTCCATAGCAACCTCATGGCAGGAGGCATACTGGAACCATGCAACCGGCCCAAAGCAAAAACCACCCTGTGTGGCCCTTGAAAGCTGCCTGGTTAAATTGCTTTAAAATGTCCTTCTAATTACTTCTCATTTTTTTTTTTTTTTTTTGAGACAGAGGTTCACTCTGTCGCCCCAGCTACAGTGCAGTGGCATCATCATAGTTCACTATAACCCCAAATGCCTGGGCTCAAGCAATCCTCCTGCCTCAGCCTCCCAAGTAGCTGAAACTACAGGTGCACGCCACCATACCTGGCTAATTTTTTGTACTTTCAGTACAGACAGGATCTCGCTCTTGCTCAGGGCTCAGGCTGGTCTCGAACTCCTAAGCTCAAGCGATCCTCCCACATTGGCCTCCCAGAGTGCTAGGATTACAGGTGTGAGCCACCACGCCCAACCTACTTTGCACTTTTGATCTAGTACCTACACACAGTGGATGAAGGATTTTTTTTTTTTTTTGTCTCTTTAAGGGATGCAAAGCCAAATATAATTTCAGAAACTTCAGTGGTTTCCCTGCCCAATCCATTCTGGTGGATAACTGAGAGGTAACTGTATTTAGCAAAATCATAAGGAAACCCTCTGACATTGCCCGCAGGAAAGAATGTATTGAGTAATAATACCTGCTGCTAGGTGCACATGGCTTTACTGTAGACTAACCGTTGGGTTGGGTCCTCCCCACAAGCCAGAGACACAGCTGTTATCATACCCATTTGTGAGATAAGAAGAGCAAGGCTGGAAGGGAAATAACTTGCCCAACTCCCTCAGGGTAGGTGGAGGGCAGTTAGAGGTGGAGCTCAGACTCAAGTCCAGGCACACTGCCTCCTCATCCTGCCCTCCTCCCACCTCAACTCCCCAGCCCCCATCTCGTCAGTGGGTGGACTCAGGAATTCTGCCCCCTCCACCCCACTGCCACAGACCCACATGTGGATCCCGCACCATCATCTTCTTCATCTTGGTCTTCTTCTCTCCTTCCACTTCCAGCAGATCCTGGCTCCTCCAGAGGGTGATGATGTTCCCGACCTTACGGCAGTAGCGGAGGGCAAAAGCACAGGGTGAGAGCCCAGCTGAACCCGGCCCCCGGGGGTCGCCCATACCTGCAGGCCACCCGACACCTGCAGGCAAGCCAGCCAGCATCCGCTCAAGGGAAATGAGAAGTGCCCACCAGGGGAACCCGGGACAGGGGAAAGATTGGGGAAAATTGTGTGTGGGGGGCGGACAATCCTGAAGGCCAGCGTTTGAGGGGGACCCACTATGAGGGTCTGCACATCCAGTCAGCTGAGGGGGACAGAAAGGGCCTCAACACCTCAACCTGAGATCCCACCACTAGCAACACTGAAGGGCCCACGAGTACACACGAGTCGGTTAAAGCATTCTGCTACCTGAGAGAAGGAACACGTTTCCTAAGGTCCACTTAATCTCTCAGTTCTCATTATCTTAGGCAAAGAAGGCAAAAAAAAGATAACTACGAAATGAGTAAATTAACTTCCTATAATAAAGAAGGAAAAACAAGTTAACCTGATGGAAAGTGTGGTGGGATGGAGATGGCCCCAGTTTTCTACTTTTCCTACCAAAAGGACAGATTCTCCTTCAATCTTGGTTCGTCTTACAATTTGCTTTGAAAAACAGAATGCTGTGGAAATGATGCTACGCCAGTTCCCGCTTAGCTCTTAAGGGAACTGGAAGCTTCGATTTCCCCCCTGGAACCCAGCCACTGTGCTAGCCTATGGAATGATAAGAGACCACGTGGAGAGAAGTCTTGGAAGATAAAGGGTCATCTTGAATGTTCCAGTCCCCCCTGAGAAATCTCTGTCTATACCGTGTGGAGCAGAGGAGGCACCCAGCTAAGCCCAGTCAGACTCAGAATCATGAGAAATTGGGCCCCTCTGATCCTTATTCCCCCAGCAGCCAAAGTGAACTTTTCAACCACTAAGTTCAGGGTGATTTGTTAAACAGCAATTGGTAGCTTTAAACTGCAAGAGTGATGGTGGTGGGATAGCTAATTTAGACCAAATGGTCAGAGAAGGCCTCTCGGAGGAGTTAACATTTGGGCTGAGCCTTAAATGACAAGAGCTAGCTGTGTGAAGAACTGTCTCCCCAAACTAGAATGTAAGGTCACTACTGTGCCCCTAGTGCCTAGCACAGAGTAAGGGCTCAATAACATTGCTGAATAACAGTGTTGGGGCTCAGAAACCAACACCCCAAAATATGGTGCCTTAGCATGCTGAACGGAAGAAGCCTCAAGCTCTCTCAGACCCCACCACCACCGTTTCTCCCAAAGCACAGGATCAAATTGAAGTTCTTTTATCTGCCTAAGATCCAGACCTACCAAGGAGAACATTGTTTTTTCTTCCCCTCCCTGTAAGACCAAGAATGTAACCACACCTGGACAGACCCTTTCACTGTCACAGAAAACTATTTACAAGATAATCTCTGTTCCCAGATGCGTTCATTCTCCCTAGCAATCCTTTGTTGCCCCTAAACGGACTTCTTCTTCTCCCCCTGCCCCCAACCTGCTTTGCCAGGATCCAGGCCCCACTCTGTGACCCCAAGACAGTATACAAGCTTCTGGGCCCCGTTGAGGGTTGGGTAGCCACTCTGTGCTTCTCTCTGTGTACATACTAGTAAGTTTGTATGCCTTTTCTTCAATTAACCGGCCTTTTGTGAATTGATTTTTCAGCAGACGAAGGGGAAGTTTTTGCTTGGCCTCTACAACAGCAATAAAAAAACCTTCTTTGTGAAGACACCATGCTCAGGGCTGTGCATATGTTACCTAACACGGGCCTCGCTTCAACTTCATCGTGCCCATTTTATCATTGAGAAGAACCTTCCTGGCAGAGGAAGCAAGGCCAAAGGCCGAGGCAGGAACGAGTTTGGTGTGTGTGAGAGACAGAAAACGGTCAGTGTGCCGAGAGCACGGTGGACAACTAGAAGAAAGCCGTGGGATGAGGACAAATGTCCCAAAGTTCAGGGCCTCTTCGTAGTCCCGTCACCCTCTCCCCACACCCCACCGTGCACTGCCCAGGGCCTGGGCTTGTCTCTGACGCAGCTGGGAGCAGGGTGTCTTGGCCGAGGTGAAAAACAGGAATTGATAGTAGGAGAATATACTTTGCTTTGTGTGAGACGAATTGTTTAAGATTAGAGATTAGAGAAAAATGTGCTCTCTCTGATTCTAACTGATGCTATTTGCTTCTGTGACCGTGCTTGCTTTTAGTTGTTTGTTAAATGTAGTTAATCAGAAACAGGAATAAGAGCAAGAGTGACTCCATGACAGGCTGAACTTCCTGGAGGAGGCCTAAGTTTCGGTTTTCCCGAAACGACACCGCCCTTTCCCCCCGAAATGACACTGACCACAATTGGCGCCGGCGCGAAAATCCCGAGGCTTGGAGCCACTTTTAAAGGAACCAATCAGGAGCCAACACGATCAGCCACTTTTAAAGGAACAAATGAACTAAGGAGGGGAGGGGGGAGGTGTGCCCAGAGTGTCGTGTGAAACCTGTGTGTCGTGTGTAAAACAGAAAAAGGTATAAAAGCTTAACCTCTACCCCAAGGCGGGGTCCTAGCCCTTAGAAGAGGCCACTGCGTTGGTGCTCTGGGACTTGGACCCTAGCTCGAGCTAGCCAATAGACTCCTTTGCCATTTGCAGCCTTGGTGACTCTGCCTCTCTGTTCCTGGGGCCGAGGGGAACCGGCTCTAACAGAGGTGGAGCCCCTGCCCCCAGACTGCCCAGCAACCAGTGTTGCCCACGGTCTGTGTGTCACACTGATGTCCGCCACCTTGTTCAGGCTGCCCCCACTGGCCCTCACTGAATGCTGCCGATGCTGTCCTTCACCTGCTGGACTGGCCTTCTCTGGCCTCCCGAGCCTGCCGCATGGCCCAGACCCGGGTCAGGCCTACCTGTGTCCTGAAAAAGGCCATTTCTAGCCTTTCTGCCCCTCTCAGAGCCCCTCCTACAATTCATTCAGTTGTATAAAAAACTTTCATTGAGCATCTACTACTGGCCAGGCACTGCCTAGATGCTGAGGATACAGCTGTGAAAAACAAACCAAATCCGCAGTTAACAGAGGATGTGTTCTCACGGAGTGGGGGTGGGGGGATGAACAAGAAACCAGATGAATAAGCGAAGCCCATGGTGCATAGACGGTGACACCTACTGAGAAAGGAAGAGCCGGGCAGTGACAAGGACTGCCGAGACACTGGGGCTGCAGGGTGGGCGGAGCGGGGGTGTCCCAGGACAGTCAGCGGGGATTGGGCAGGAGGCATACCGGAGCCATTTTGTTGCCGTCCTCTCTCTTCTCTGGCACGTGCACCAGGCATGAAGTCACATCATCGAGGGCTCCTGCATGTCAGTTTCAGTGAGGAGAGAAGTGGGTGGGAGAAGATGAAGATCTGGTGTACCTGGGGTGCCACAGTCCCATCTCCCCTCCCCCTCTGGGCCCTCCAATCCTTACCCGCCACCCCCAGCAGCCACGTTGAGCTTTTAAAAGTGTAAATCAGTCCATGTCACCTCCCCTCCCTAAAACCCTTCAGTGGTGCCGTTTCCTTGAGTGCAAAGCTGGCGTGCTTGCTGGGGCCCAGGACCTTCAAGGCTCAGCCCTGTGTCCCACTGCTGTCCCCTCGCTCATGACCCTCTGGCCGTGCTGGCCTCCTTCCAACCTTGGGCAAGCTTCCCCTCAGGGCTGCACACAGGCGGTTTCCTCTTCCGGGCGCTCCCTGCCAACACCTCCTTGCCCCGCTGGGCTCCCCTGCTCCGGCCTCTGCTGGCCCTCTGCTCCTCACCCTTGGGCTAAGAAGCCCCCACCTCCCGCCCCCCGTGGTGCTCTTGTCCGCCATCCTGTTCTCTTTTGGCAGTTCTCACAATTTATAGCTAAACACCTATTCGTTACAGTAGGTATCTGCTATTTCGTCTCCCCCAAATCTCTGCATGTTTCTTTTGGTGAAAGAGCCCCGTCTTTCCGTAGGCTACCCTTCCCATGTAGCTCGGTGAGGCTGAATTCTGCAGTACCCACCCACCACCACTTCTTCAAATAAGAGTGGGCCCGGAACCCAAGCTTAGCTAACAAGTGCCCCATGCTCCACCACAGTGATCGGCCTGGGGATGGAAAACTGGCTGAGCAGGGCCAATAAAGCCCTTTATTTAAGGGGATGGAGGGAAACACCAAAGGAGAGAGGGTCTTTCTCCTTCTGAGGCCAAGGCCACTGTGGCCTATGAGAACCTGCAACTTCAGGGGCATCTTGGCCACCAGAGGATGCTGGAGGATGGAGCCAACAGGGAGAAGCAGAGACACTCCAGCAGCTGTGAACACAGCTGGGGCCAAGATCATAGCTTCTAAACACCATTGTCCACCAAAAGCAACAAAGCTCCTTGGAGAAGCAGCTGATTCCAGGACTTGAGCAGGAAAAGTCCCGGATGAACCTGATATATCTTGTACCAGAAAACAAGGAAGAGAGCTCAAAGAATAATGGGGACATGTCGAAGGGACACAAAAGCTTGCTTAAAGGGGATTCCACTGGTCAAATGGAGAAATTTTGAGTGTCACAAAAAATAATGATAGCAACATTACAGCCCATTGAATAAACTAAGAAACCATGAGCCCATGTTAATGTAAATAAATAGATGGATAAATGGAAAGTTTGGTGAGGAATGGCATAATTACTTAGTTCTAAGCTACTCTGCCATGAGATATTATGACACAGGGGTAAATGGTGACTTCAGAGTGGGGAAGCTTGGCAGCACCGTTCCACCGAAGTGTTGGAAGAGGACGTCATCAGTGTGGAGCAAACCAGAGTCAGTAGCCTCCAGATAGGACGCAGTGACCTGAATCTCATCATGAGGAAACGTCGGACCCAAACTCAGCCGCATCCTACAAAAACAGCTGGCCCATAATGTTCTTTATTTTATTTTTATGTTTTATTTTATTTTATTTTTTTAGAGACAGAGTCTTGCTCTTGCTCAGGCTGGTCTCGAACTCCTGACCTCAAGCAATCCCCCCCCAACCTCGGCCTCCCAAAGTGCCAGGATTACAGTCATGAGCCATCACGCCCAGCCATGGCCCATAATGTTTAAATGCATCAAGGACATGGAAGCCAAGGAAAGGCTGAGGACTGCAGGAGACAGAACAGACTACACAGAAAAGTACAATGAGTGATTTTGACCTAGACCCTTTTGCTATAGCGAACTAGGAAAATTGGCAGCCTCTGAATGGGGCCTGACGATTAGATGTCAGCTGTGTGCCAATATTGATTTCATGATTATAATGGTTATATTTTGTCCTTTTTTGTAAGAAAATACAATCTGATATTCAGGGGTTATGGAGTATCATTTGGCAACTTATTCTCAAATGATTGAGGGGAAAAAATTTAATACTATATTTTCAACTTTTCTGTAAGCTTTTTTTCATCATTTAAAAAATATTTGTTAAGTACATACTATATGACCAACACTGTTCTAGGTTCAGTTAATAAAAATGAACAAAATTCTTACTTTTGTGGAACTCACATTCTAACAGAATTGGGAAGACAGATAACAATAACTAAAAAATATGCAACGTGCCAGGTGAGGAGAAATACAACGAAGACTATGGTAAGATCTAGATAATAATGCACATTACTATAACTTTTTATTTTATTTATTTTTTTAGAGATGGGGTTTTGCTCTGTTGCCCAGCCTGGAGTGCAGTGGCATAGTCATAGCTCATTGCAGCATTGAACTCCTGCGCTGAACTGATCTCCCCATCCCAGCTAGGACTACAGGCATGCACCACCCACACTTGGCTAAATTTTTTTTTGTAGAGACAGGGTCTTGCTATGTTGCCTAGGCTGGTCTCAAATTCTTGGCATCAAGCAATCCTCCTGCTTCAGCCTCCCAAAGTGCTGGGATTGCGGGTGTGAGCAACCTCATCCAGCCTTATTGTTTTAAAATTTAAAAAAGAATGCAGGAGAAATAGGGGCATTTTCAGACAAAAATTGAAAGAGTTTACCATCAGCAGAATTCACTAAAGGATGCACTTCAGGCAAGAGGAAGTTAATCCTAATTGAAAGGTTTGAGATGCAATAAGCAATGAACTGAAGGAAAGAGGTTAATATTTGGGTAAACACGTGACCATTGACTATATAAAATGTTTATGCAGTTGAAAAAAAAAGAATTAAAAGACATTACCATGATAGCATATAAATTAGGGGAAAGGGGTCAAATAGTATTAAAGTGTCCCCAAGTCTTAAACTGTCTGGGAGGAGGATATTTGCATTGATTAATTTGGACTTTGATTAGTTAAATATGTACATTATAGCTTCTAGAGAACCACTAAAAGACTTAATACAGTATATAACTTCCACACAAGTAGAGGAGAAAAAAGGGAGGGAAAAAAACCCAAAAACCAAAAAGGAGGAGAAAAAGAAACCAAACAAACAGAACAGAGAATACAAACAGAAGATAGTACATAGATACCCAAATCATCCATAATCAGAAGTGTAAGTGGACCATGGCTTGGAAAACACAGTATTATAAAGACAACAAACTTACCCAAGTTGTTTTTTTGGGGTTTTTTTGTGGGGGAGGGGTTAGAGTTCCGTAGCGTCAGCCTAGCTCACGGCAACCTCAAAATCCTGGGCTCAAGCAATCCTCTTGCCTCAGCGTCCCAAGTAGCTGGGACTACAGGTGTGTGCCACCATGCCCAGCTAATTTTTCTAATTTTAGTAGAGATGGGGGTCTCGCTCTTGCTCAGGCTAGTCTCAAACTCCTGACCTCAAGCGATCCTCCTGCCTTGGCCTCCCAGAGTGCTAGGATCACAGGCGTGAGCCACCATGCCTGGCTTACTTACCCAAATTGATCTGTAGATTCAATAATATCCCAATGAAAATCCCAGCAGGTTTTCGTTTAATTTTAGTTTGTGGAAATCGACAAGCTGTTTCTAGAATCTATGTGGAAAAGCAAAGCACCTAGAACAGACAATCCTAAGGAAGAACAAAGTTGGAGGACTTAACACTACTAAATATCAAGAGGTACTATAGTTGGGTGCAGTGGCCCACACCTATAATCTCAGCACTTGGAGAGGTGGAGGCCAGAAGATCGCTTGAGCCCAGGAGTTCAAGGCCAGCCTGGGCAACATAGCAAGACCCCCTCTCTTAAAAAAAAGAGAGGGTTACTCTAAAACCCAGTAATTAAGGCATCAGTTAAGGATAGACAACCAAAGGAATGGAAAGAGTCCAGAAATAAACCTCTGTATTAGTAGGCCTCAAAAATATGAAAAGTTATTATGAAAACGCTGTTTCAAGACTCATTCCTGTCTATAGAGTAAAAAGCTTGTACTTTGTAAACCTCGCCCTAATAGAAAAATCTGTACTCTGTAAGCAATGACCTTGTAACTAATTGTGTAAGCCCCCCGGCTGTCTGCAGTCAAATTTACTGTACTTGCCTCCCCAAGAAAGAATGCTCCCTGCCTTAACTGATGCTATCTGCTTCTGTAACCTTGTTTGCTCAAAGATTGTAATCAGTCCCGAGGCCAGGCAGGTGGTCTGAGGCAGGTCCCAGACCCCGCGGCTATGGACTGTATGATGTAATTATTTTTTCCACTATGTCATGTTTAATGTCACGTAGCCCCCCTCCCAATTAGTATAAAGTCTTCTCGCCTTTTCGGTTCTGGACTGCTCTCTGTGCAGCCGTCTGTGGTGGTACAGAGGGTAGTCGCTGGCCAGCTAATAAAGACTCACAATTTGGCTCATTCGGCCTCAAGGTGGTCTTTCTCGCACTCCGTACCATAACACCTCCACATATACAGTCACTTGATTTACATCAAAGTTGACACTGCAGGGTTCAGTGGGGAAAGCATGGTCTTTTCTATAAATGATCTGGACCAATTAGACATCCATATAGGGGAAAAATATGAACCTTAAGCCCCTCACACAGTTTTCCAAAATTAATACAAGATGTGCTCACTTCGACAGCACATATACTAAAATTGGGACAATACAGATAAGATCAGCATGGGTCCTGCGCAAGGATGACATGCAAACTTGTGAAGCGTTCCATACTTTAAAAAAATACAAGATGCATCATAAATTTCGTATGAAAGTCAAAACAATAAAGCTTTTAGAAGAAAGTATAAGGAACTATTTTTCAAAATCGTTGGGTAAGCAAAGATTTCCTAAGCAGAAGACAAAAAGAAATAGCCAAAAAAAAAAAAAAGACAAATTGAGTTCCTTTAAAATTAACAACTTCTGTTTGTCAAAAGCCTCCATCAAGCCACAGACTTGGAGAGAATAGTCAAAGTACATACATCTGATATTGAGAGCAAAGGCTCTTGCCCTGCTAACATTTGCTGAAAACCGCTGACGGGAAGCAGATTGATGAACAGGAGGAAAAAGTTACTTTTTTTTTTTTTTTTTTTTTTTGAGTCTCGCTCTGTTGCCCGGGCTAGCGTGCCGTGGTGTTAGCCTAGCTCACAGCAACCTCAAACTCCTGGTCTCAAGCGATCCTCCTGCCTCAGCCTCCCGAGTAGCTGGGACTACAGGCACGCGCCACAATGCCCGGCTAATTTTTTTCTATTTTTAGTTGTTTAGCTAATTTTTTTCTATTTATAGTAGAGACGGAGTCTCGCTCTTGCTCAGGCTGGTCTCGAACTCCTGAGCTCAAGCAATCCTCCCGCCTCGGCCTCCCAGAATGCTAGGATTACAGGTGTGAGCCACCGCACCCGGCCACAAGTTTATTTTAATGTGTACACACAGGAACCCTCAGAATGAAGACTCAACTCCCCAGTGGGGTTCAGAAGCTTATATGCCTTTCTGGTAAAATGGGTTATAGGAGGAGAGAAAGGAGGACTTCTGTCCAGGGGCAATAATAGGTTACTTGGGTGGTTGAATGGATGCAGAACAAAGATTAACTGGTAAATAGTTCTCTTTGGGATTTAAATGGATCTGAGAGAGGGGACATTATCTTCTTAAAGAGTCTGTTCAAGTGTGGTCACATTCTTGGTCTTACAGGGAGGGTAAGAAAAGAACAATTGTTCTCCTGGGTGGTTCTGGATCTCAGGCTGATAAAGAAAAAACTTCAGCCAGTAGCGGCTCCCACCTGTAATCCTAGCACTTTGGGAGGCTGAGGTGGGAGGATTCCTTGAGTTCAGGAGTTTGAGACCAGCCTGAGCAAAAGCAAGACCCTGTCTCTACAAAAAATAGAAAAATTAGCTGGGCTTGGTGGCATGTACCTATAGTCCCTGCTACTTGGGAGGCTGAGGCAAGAGGATGGTTTGAGCCCAGGAATTTGAGGTTGCAGTGAGCTATGATGATACCACTGCACTCTGGCCTGGCCCTGGCAACAGAGCAAGTCTGTCTGAGAAAGAAGAAAGAAAGGAAGGAAGAGAGAGAGAGAGGGAGGGAGGGAGGAAGGAAGGAAGGAAGGAAGGAATAAATTTCAACAGTCTGTGGGGTGGGGTCAGAGAGACCCTGATGCTTCTTTAATCAATCCAGTATGTCAAAATGCCATATTTTGGGGTGAAATATTTTTAATTTCCTTCACTAACAAAGAAATCATATCTGGATTACATGAAGAACTCCCACAAGTCAATAAGAAAAAGAGACCACCCCAATTTTTAAAAATTAACAAGGACAGTCATTATAAAAAAGATGTACAAATTGCTAATAATCATATAAAAAGATGCTTAACATCAGTAGTCATCAAGACATGCAAATTAAAACCACAATGAGCTATCACTAGACACCCTCCAGAATGATGAAAATTTTTATTTTTTAATTTTTAATTTTCTATTGGAGATGGTGTAACAGAGGTAAAGGTCTGAAAAAGGGCAATGAAATGTTTTATGAGTTGTCTTTTTGAAACCTCCCACCCTTTTTGGAAATTGAAACTTGCATTCCATCTGAGGCCAGTGATCACAGGGGAAGACAAATGTTCTTTCCTGTTTTTCTCTATTATTTTAAAAAAGGATTGTCCTCACAAGGACAAGGATCACAAGGTCATGGCCGCTGGAGATAAGGTCACAATAGTCCAAGACTGAAAACACCAATTATAGTTCAACAGCAATAGCCTGAAGTCATGACATGGGACACTGGTCAAGCAGGCCTGAGCCCTACTGCGGAAAACCCCCTTTTAAAAAGCCCTATATTTCTGCTTGAAGACAGGATGGTCTTTGAGACGCTAATTCACCATCCTCCTCATTTGCTGGCAAATTAATAAACCCTTATCTTTTCCTCAAACCACTCGTCCTCACTGATTCAGCTTCAGGAACAAGTACTGAACTTTCAGTAACAATGGGGTCTTACCATGTGGCCCAGGCTGTTCTCAAACTCTTGGGCTCAAGTGATCCTCCTACCTCAGCCTCCCAAGTAGCTGGGACCACAAGCAGGTGCCACTGTGCTGGGCTTAAGCTTTTTTAAACTGACAATACCAAATGTTGATGAGAATGTGGAACAACTGAAATTTTCACATTGTTTGCGAAAGAGTAAATTAATTCAATCGCTGAGATGGTTTGAATATTTGTGTCCCCTCCAAAATTCATGTTGAAATTTACTCTCCAATGCAATAGTATTAAGAGGTAGGGCCTTTAGGACTGCAGTCCCCAACCCCCAAGCCACTCACCAGTACCAGTCCGTGTCCTGTTATAAAGGAGGCAGCACAGCAAGAGGTGAGTGGCAGGTGAGGGAGAGAAGCTTTATCTATATTTACAGCCACTCCCCATTGCTGGCCTCAACACCTGAGCTCCGGCTCCCGTCAGATCAGCGGTGCCATTAGATTCTCATAGGAGCGCAAACCCTACTGTAAACTGTGCATGTGAGGGATCTAGATTGGGTGCTTCTTATGAGTATCTAATTCCCGATGATCTGAGGTGGAGCTGAGGTGGTGATGCTAGTGCTGGGGAGTGGCTGCAAATACAGATTATCACTAGCAGACAGGTTGCATTATGGTGAGTTTTATAATTATTTCATTATATAATACAATGTAATAATAGAAATAAAGTGCACAATAAATGTAATGTACTTGAATCATCCCGAAACTATCCCCCCACCCCTTGCAGTCCATGGAAAAATGGTCTTTCGTGAAACCAGTCCCTGGTGCCAAAAAGGTTTAGTATCGCTGCTTTAGGAGGTGACCAATGGGATTAGGCCTTTATAAAAGAGGCTTCACGCAGCATTCAGTCTCTCTTTGTCCTTCCACCTTCCACCACGTGAGGATGCAGCAAGAAGGCCCTCACCAAACACTGAATGCTGGTGCCTTGATCTTGGACTTCCCAGCCTCTAGAATTGTGAGAAAATAAATTTCTGTTGTTGATAAATTACCCAGTTTCAGGTATTTTGTTATAGCAGCACAGACAATTTAAGACTACTCCTTTGAAAAATTATTTGGCAAAATGTCCTAAAGCTATAAATATGCCTACACTATGATCCAGAAATCCCACTCTCAGATAAATAAGTGTATCTATGTACCAAAACTCACGTACAAAAATGTTCACAGCAACTTTACTAACAATATCCAAAAAGTGGGAACAATTCTAATGTTCATCAGCAGAAGAATGAATAAAAAATTGTGGTATATTCATACAATGGAATAATACAGAACAATAAAAAATAATCCACTGATACATGCAACAATATGGGTGAAACTCACAGATATGTTGTGCTAAAGCCAGAGTCAAAACAGTAAATACCTTACTGTTCTATTGACAATAAACTCAAGATACTAGTCTGTGGTGATACAAGTCAGAAGAGCTATTACCTCTGGGACAGCGGTTATCAACCAAGGACAATCTTACCCCCCATGGAGCATTTGGCAGTGTCTAAAAACATTTTGGTTTTTACAACTTGGGGGTGGCAGTGGGAGGTTTCTGCTAGCATCGACTGGGTAGAGTCTGGGGATGATGCATCTTACAATGCATAGAACAATCTCCGCACACACAAAAAAAAAACCAAAGAATTACCCAACATGAAATGTCAATAGTGCCAACGTTGAGAAATCCTGTCCCAGGAGAAGGGATATCGACTGCAAGGGAACACAGGGAAACTTCCAGGCTGCTGGAAAAGATCTATATCTTGATCTGAATGGTAGTTACCAGAATGTATACTTAGGCAAATATCTATTAAGCTGTACACTTGAAATTAGTAGAGCACTTTGCATATTTTACTGACACATGTTAGACCTCAAAAAAATTTTAAAAGGCTAATACAATTTGAAAATAAATTGGTTTTTAAAATACGAATGGACAAAAGCTCCTATAAAAAACAAAGATTGACCTTCAATAGCCAAAACAATCTTGAAAGAAGAACAAAGTTGGAGGAATCATACTTTCTGATTTCAAAACTTGCTACAAAGCTATAGTAATCAAAACAGTGTGATACTGGCATAAGGACAGACATAGAGACCAATGAAATAGAATAGAGAACCCAGAATAAACCCTCACACATAAGATCAATTTATTTTTGACAAAGATGCTAAGACCATTCTCTGGGAAAAGGACAGTTTTTTCGACAAATAGTGCTGGAAAAACTGGATAACCACTTGCAAAAGAATGATATTAGTATACGTGGTACCTACGGTAGTCAAAATCATGGAGACAGAGATGGTGGTTGCCAGGGAATACGGGAGGGTAAAGAGCTTCAGTTTCATAAGATGAAAAGAGTTACAGAGATGGGATGGTAGTATTGGTTGCACAACATTATGAATATCTCTAATACCACTCAACCGTACACTTAAAAATGTTTAAAAATGGTAAATTTTATGTTATGTGTATTTTACCACAACAGAAATGGGGGGGAGGATTTTTTAAATTAAAAAATGGAATATAAGACTGGGCATGGTGGCTCATGCCTGTAATCCTGGCACTCTGAAAGGTAGAGGCAGGTGGATCATTTGAGCTCAGGAGTTTGAGACCAGCTTGAGCAAGAGCATGACCCCGTCTCTACTAAAATTAGAAAGAAATTATCTGGACAAATAAAAATATACAGAAAAAAAAATTAGCCAGGCATGGTGGCACATGCCTGTAGTCCCAACTACTCGAGAGGCTGAGGCAGAAGGATTGCTTGAGCACAGGAGTTTGAGGTTGCTGTGAGCTAGGCTGATGCCACAGCACTCACTCTAGCCCGGGCAACAGAGTGAGACTCTGTCTCAAAAAAAAAAAAAATGGAATATAGCCAAAACTATTGAATCACGCACTTTAAATGGGTGTTATATAGTTTGTGAATTATATCACAATAATAACTGAACATCCACATGCAAAAAAAAAATGAAGCTGGACCCCTACCTCACACTATATACAAAAAGTAACTCAAGGTCGGGCACAGGGGCCGTAATCTCAGCACTTTGGGAGGCCGAAGTGGGAGGATCTCTTGAGCCCAAGCGTTTGAGACCATCCTGGGCAACATAGTGAGACTCAGTCTCCACCAAAAAAATTGTTTTAAAAAAAATTAGCCAGGTGCGGTGGCACTCACCTATAGTCATATCTTAAAGCTAATTTTTATTTCTTCAAACACATTCCTGGTATGATAATTTTGAATTCTAAAGACTGCGTGTCTGGCCAGGCGCGGTGGCTCACGCCTGTAATCCTAGCTCTCTGGGAGGCCGAGGCGGGCGGATTGTTTCAGCTCAGGAGTTCGAAACCAGCCTGAG
>NW_012138302.1:13471879-13481785 GCF_000956105.1 Propithecus coquereli
TCTCAAAAAAAAAATAAAGAAAGTGAAAGGACAACCCACAGGACAGGAGAAAATATTAGCAAATCATATATCTGATAAGGGACTTTAATCTGGAGTATATAAAGAACTTTCACAACTCAATTATAAAAAGACAAGCAACCAATTTTTTAAATGGGCAAAATGAAAAGTGACAAAACGAATTGACATTTTTCCAAAGCAAATACACAAATGATCAATAAATGCATATGAAAAAATGCTGAAAATCATTAGCCAGGGAAACACAAATCAAAACCATAATGAGATACCACTTCGTACCCATTAGGATGGCTGTAATATGACAGACAGTAACAAGTGTTGATGAGGACATGGAGAAACTGGAATCCTCGTACCCTGTTGGTGGAAGTGAACAATGACGCAGCTGTGGCAAACAGCCCGGCAGTCCCTCAAACAATTAAACATATAATTACCATATGACCCAGCAATTCCACTCCTAGGTTCATACCACAGAGAAACGAAAACATGTCTACACAAAAACTTGTACATGAACATTCATAGTAGTATTATTTAAAATAGCCGAAAGACAGAAACAACCCGAATGGCAATCAACTGTCATAAACAAAATGTGGTATGTCCATAGAGTGAAATATTATTCGGCCATAAAAAGAGATGAAGGATTGATCCATGCTACAACATGAATGAACCTCGAACCCATTCTGCTAAGCGAAAGAAGCCAATCGCAAAAGACCATGTATTACATGATTCCATTTATAAAAAGTGTCCAAAATAGGCAAACTATATAGAGAGAAAGTATTATAGATTGGTGATTGCTTAGGGCTGGGAAGCATGGGTTGGGGTGATGTCTAAGGGGTATAGGGTTTATTTTGGGGATCATAAAAATGTTCCAAAATTGATTGTGGCAATGGTTGCACAATGCCATGTATATAATAAAAGCTATTAAATTGTATACTTCAGAAGGTGAATTGTATTTATACAGTGAATTATATCTCCACAAAGGTGTTTAAAAAAGAGATAAACTTGGAAAAACAAAGTTCTTCTACATCATCAGCAGCATCAGTACCAAACAGGAATTGTATTCAACAAGATATGACTCACAATAGCAATAAAATCTATAAAGTATCTAGGACCAACCCATCAAAGAATGCAACAGACCCCTATGAAGAATTTTTTAAATTCTAGTAAAGCATATATCCTATATAAAGGAAAACTTGAATAGATGGATAAATTAATAACATTCTAATAAAAATGCCACCAAGATTCTTTTGAGGACCTAGAAAAATGTATTCTAAAATGTGTAAGGAAGAATGAAGATATACTCACAGCTAAGTCAATTTTAAGGAGAATTTTAAGAAGGGATTCTCAACCTAGCTGACATGAACACATATTCACAAAGCCATGGTAATTTTTTTTTTTTTTTGGCAATATGTCCAGTGCTGGGCCAGGTGTGGTGGCTCACACCTCTAATCCTAGCATTCTGGGAGGCCGAGGTGGGAGGATCGCTTGAGGTCAGGAGTTTGAGACCAGACTGAGCAAGAGCAAGACACTGTCTCTACTAAACATAGAAAAAATTAGCCAGGCATGGTGGCGCATGCCTGTAGACCCAGCTGCTTGGGAGGCTGAGGCAGGAGGATCACTTGAGCCCAGGAGTTTGAGGGTGCTGTGAGCTAGGCTGACTCCAGGGCACTCTAGCCTAGGCAACAGAGCGAGACTCTGTCTCAAAAAAAAAAAAAAAAGGAAAAAATATACATCAAGTCCTGGAATGCATGGTAATTTTTAAAATATCAATATGGTATTACGGCTGGGCACGGTGGCTCATGCTTGTAGTCCTAGCACTCTGGGAGGCCAAGGTAGGAGGATCACTTGAGGTCAGGAGTTCAAGATCAGCCTGAACAAAAGCAAGACCCCAACTCTACCAAAAATAGAAAAAGTTAGCCGGGTGTGATGGCACACACCTATAACCCCAACTACTCAGGAGGCTGAGGCAGGAGGATCACTTGAGCCCAGGAGTTTGAGGTTACGGTGAGCTGTGATGAGGCCACTGCACTCTACCCAGGGTGACAGAGTGAGACTCTGTCTCAAAAAATATATATATATGTTGTATTGGTACACGAACAAATAAAAATTGATTGGGAGAAGATATTGACAGTATCAGAAACTGCCAGGGGATTAATTTACAGAACTCCTGCACATCAGGCCGGGGGCACAGGCTCCGTCCAAACAGGACGCCCAGATGGGAACCACAAAGTCTCAACAGGGTGAACTGAGCCTAGAGCCTGCCTGCTCCACTGGTCATACTTTGGCCTGAGAAGCCAGGTCTGAAATTTATCAAGGGAGAAAGAGGCATACATTTTGAATGGAAGGTATAGTTAGTTCATAGACTTATAATTGGGGCAGAGTAGAAGTATTACATATAGTGATATTACAGTTAAGGAAGCTGACGCTCACAGAGATTAAGCAGCTTGTCCCAAGTCACACAGCCAGCAAAGACCAAGAGCCAGATGTCTTGTGTAGAACCAATAGATTGTATGTTACCTATTTCATGCTGTCCCTTTCCTCTCTCCTCCCCACTCCCTCCCTGCCCTGTGAGTCTGAATTCAGAGTTCTTCCAGGTCAGCGCCCTCTCCAGGGTGGTGGCGCTTGCCTTACTCACCCTCAGGGATGCACTGGAAGGCCATGTCCTTACTGGCGGTGTCGGAGGTGGGGAGCCCCGGCGGGAACCGGCCCACCTCGAGGCTGGCCATCTCGCCCCAACTCTCCAGGTTCCCCTCCAGGGGCACGGTGCGGACGCTGCTGTCCTCAGGATACTCCTGCTGGCTGCTCAGTGTCAAAGTGGAGGTGTCGCTGAACATGAGGCTGGAGCCCAGGCTCAGAGTCTCACTGGAGCCCAGGAACAGGGTCACGCACGAGGGTGGAGAGATGGTGGAGTTGGGTCCCGGGGTGCTGGAGTGCAAGCTGATGCCCTCGCTGGAGCCAGGAATCAGGGTCACACACGAGGCCTGAGTGACAGTCATGTTCAAATCAGATCTGGGGTATCTGTTTGAAGCCACACTGATGGTTCCCTTGGAACTTGTGCTCCAGGTTGCACCAAAGCCTCCTTTCGAAACTGACCCCGAGATGTTACGTGAAGCCAAAGTGAGGGTCTCATTTGTGGCCGGGATTAGGGTCCCACAAGAATCTGGAGCTACATTCAGGTTCGGGTTGGAGATGTTTCTTGAGCCTGCCCCGAGCAGCTGACTGGAGTGAAGATCCAGAGAAGAGTTTGAGGCTGGAATAAGCAGTGCTTTTGAGCCTGGTCTGGAGACACAGCAGCCCAGAACCAGGGCTTCTCCAGAATGGGGCCTTATGAACGGGTTTAATTCAGGCCTTGAAGGATTGGAGTTACTCTGACCCAAATCAAAAGTCTTGCTTGGGAGGCACTTGAAGGCCTGTTCAGAATTTGACCCAGGGTTCTCTGAGCTCTGACTGGCGGGCTCAGTAGAGCCAGAGCTCAGAGTGGGGTTTGAGGCTGGACGGAGAGTCCCCTGTGTGTCAGGCCTCAAGATGTGACTCAAATCCCTGTCCGAGGCTTCACCAGAGCAAGAACTGGTGACCTGGAGGGAGGCAGGAGCCGTGGCCCCGCTATCCCCAGGCCTGGGGGTGTTATTGGTCCCTGAGACAGGACTCAGAGTTGGGTTAAGATCTGGAATGGGAGCCAAGCCAGGACTTAAGGGTAGGTTCAACATAGGAACAAGAGTCATATCTGGGTTGGGCCCAGGGATGGTACCAAGGCCTAAAACTGGGGCCCCACAGGCTTTGAGTCTTGGTATTATCTTTGGGTCTTCAGGAAAGACCAGGTTAGCCCCTGGACTCAGGGCCATGTCCAGTCTGGAGGTCTCCCAACACCACTGCCCGCTTCTCTTCAACAGCCAGCTGTCGTGTTCCCTGCAGTACTCCTGGAAGAGAGAAAAGACAAATGCAGCCATGCCATACCCATTAAAGCCTTTCTAGGGTTCCCACTATCTTTAGCCCTTTGCTGTGGCTGTACCCAGCCCCCCTTTCCAGCCCATCACTTGTTGCTTCCCTCCTTGTTCTCTCAGTTCCAGCCACAGCCCCTGAGTTTCCCTTCTTTGGCCACAACCTGCTCCCTCTCAGCTCACGGCCCTGAAAAAAGGCAATTGCCTTGGCTTGGAACCTCCTTCCATTACTCTTGGCCAATCCCACCCCGCGAGCAAAATGCTCATCACACGTTGTTCCAATGACCCATTTAGTGGCCTAGCCCTTGCTAGAGACAAGCTCTGTGATGGCAAGGACTGGGTATATCTTTGTCCCTAGGGCATCCCCAGCTCTCAGCACAGTGCCAGGTACACAGCCGGAAGTCTACAGACAAATGAGGAACTTCTTCCACTTTAAGGTAGAAAAAGGGAAGAAAGAGTGTGCTATGGGTTACCCTACTTACAGGTGGTCCCTGAGCCCTGGGAGATTGGGTTGCTCCAAGCCAGAGGCAAAGCCCTAAGTTGCTAGAATTACTCTGCAAGTGGCCACAGTGCTAGATTCTCAGAGCAACACTGGCAGAGCTGCCTACACCCCTTAACAGTTTGTGTGTTCTAGGTGAGGCAGTCTACGTGGAGGAGAACGGGGGCAATTATCCAAAGCAGAGCCTGCCACAACCAAAAACTGCTGGATGAACCCCCCAATCCTCTCCTACCCCCACCCCGGGCCGCCCTTCCTGCGGGAATCGTAGGGACAGCTCACCTGCATGCATGGTGTTCTTAAGCAGGAGTGGGCCCCTGGGAGGAGATGCAGAAGGAAACCAAGTCAGGGGAAGAGTGACTTTTCAACACCTACCGCGCAGCCTACTCCTGGAAGTTAAATATTATTGCCCCATTGTATATGCCAAGAAGTGAAGGTCAAGGAGAAGGTTACTCACCCCACTGGCCCTCCAGGCAGCCAAGACCATCTCTACGCCAGCCCCCTGCCTACATCCCTCCATGGCTTCCTGTTGTCTTTAGGACACAGTCCCCAGTTGTTAGCAAACCTAAAAGGCCCTTCTGTGTCTGGTCCCAGTCCTCTTTTCACCCTCTTGCCCCTCCAATATGCCCGCTTCCCATCTCCATTCCACCCTTGCTCAACTCCATTGACTTACTGCAGAGAACCAGGCTCTCCCAGTCAGGGGTGGGCCTTCCACCAGCTGGGCATCCCTTCACTCCCCTTCCCCAGCTGGTGCCTACGGCTCCAGCCTTTCAGGGATCAGCTCAAATGTTAAGAGCCTTCTGAGTCCCCTGACAGGTGAGGGCCACCTGTAAGTTCTCGGGGCACCTTGTTCACATCCCCTTTCTTGGCACACAGTATCTGGCTCCCCACTAGCCAATAAGCCCCAAAAGAGCAGAGACTGTGTCTTCCGTGCTCGGCCGATTTCTAATGTCCAGCAGAGCACCTGGCACTCAGCGAACGCTCAGTACGTTTGAGCTCATTATTTCAATATTTACTTTTCTCTCTTCTTCATTTGATCCTTTCACTAGCTCATTTCATCACTCGTTCATTTATTATTCATTCATGTGCTAACTCATTCACTAAACCATTTATTCACTCCACAAATTTGGCTGTGTATCTTTATATTAATAGCTGGGCTTTGAAGAGACCACAGATTTGGAATTATATAGTCCTGAGTTCAATTCCCAGCTCATCCTCTTGCTAGTGTGAGTGAACTGGGCAAGAGACTTTTCCCCTCTGGCCACTGTCGTCCTCATCTCTAAGACTAGGGGCATAAAGCCCGGGGGTAGGGAGGATGTAGCTACAGTGCCTGGCACAGAGCACATGGCCCACCGAAGGCCTTCCCTAAATGGTATTTATAGCTACTTGTTGTAGTGCTGTCTGCCAGGCACTGCAGGCAGAGGACTGAGGCGCTCAGCACCCACAGGGAGCCAGCTTCATTCCAAGCAAGTGGTTCCCGCACAGTTTCGCGCCTGTTCAGAAGCAGGAAGGGCCACCTCACCATCAGCACCAGGGGCGATTTTACCCTGAAGCTAATGAATTTAAACTGTGGGGGCTCCTTGACTTCACAATCCCTTTGTAAAGCCCTGTACTTAATTTTAGGTTCATAATTTTGCCTTTTTTAATGTAAGGAGGTGCCTGGATCTTCCCTTGATCATCCCTCCCACCTGTGCACGAGCACACACACGCAAGGGCCGCAGCTACCAAAGGGAGACATTTTCAACCTGGAAAAATATGGATTGGTGCAGCCTAGGAGGCAGTGAGTAGGATTTTCAAAGACCTAACTTGTTTGGGCTGAGGGAGAAAGTAATAATCTCTGTCCCCCAACCCAATAGACACACAATACCAGGTCACTGGGCAGAAGGCCACAGGTCTCAACCCGGGCTGACCCTCCCTCTTCCATGGGGAAAGTCGGATTGCCCCATGTTCTCCTGCTGCCTCAGTCCTCTTGCTCCATGCTACAACAGCCGGTCAAGGGTTCAGAAGTGCCTGGCAGTATCAGGCAGCCCGTGGCTTGCCCTCCACCAAATGGACATTGTGCCGTGGGAGGAGCAGTGGCATTGAGGGGCTTGGGTGGGACCCAAGAGAGCTAAAGAGCTCACTGCTTACAACAGATAGCCACAGACTGCCTAGTGGCCTTTGCCCCCGAGTCCTGGGGCCCCGAATGGAGGGTGTAGCATGGCCATAAAAGAGCTGGTCCTGTCCAAGACAGAGAGAATCTTTGACCGATTGCTATCCTCTCTCCCTCAGCTCAATGAACCCTTCCCGGCCCTGAACAAGGGTTGCTAAAGCCTTCGGGGCGTGGAACTGACAATAGATCGCCCAGTTCCTCATTGAGAACACATTTATCAGATGTATGGGCCCTGAATGTGTTAGGCACTTGTGTAAGTAAGTGTGCGCACACACGTAAGGACACACAACATCTGACATTGGGGCACCTCAGACCCAGAGACTTCAAAACAGAACTCTCCATTTTCCCCCCAAATAAGACCCTTCTATTCTCATCCATCGCAAGGAACTGGCACCACCAGCCCAGCCAGAAACAGCATTATCCTTGACTACTCTCCTTCTCACTTGCTGCACCCAATTCGGGCCAAGTTCTTCTAATTCTGGCTCCCGAACAGCTCTCAAATCTCTCCCCATCTCTACATCACCACCACCAGAGTCTAGTCCACTTCCCATTGCCTCAAGTTTGGATCTTGGAATTGCCTGCTCCACAGGGATCCTTGTATCTAGGCCAGCTCCCCAAAAAAACTTTTGGAAATAATCCATAAAGATCTTCCTTTAAAATTGCATGAGGCTGGGCGTGGTGGCTCACACCTGTAATCCTAGCACTTTGGAAGGCCAAGGCAAGAGGATCACTTGAGGCCAGGAGTTCAAGACCAGCCTGGCAACATAGCAAGACTCAGTCTCTACAAAAAAAACAGAAAAATTAGCCAGGCATGGTAGTGCACACCTGTAGTCCCAGCTACTTGGGAGGCTGAGCCAGGAGGATCACTTGAGCCCAGGAGTTTGAAGTTGCAGTGAGCTGTGATGACAACACTGCACTCTAACCAAGGCAACAAAATGAGACCCTGTCTCAAAAAAAAAAAAAAATTGCATGAAACAGTGTGATACTGGCATAAGGACAAACATATAATATAGGCTAATGGAATAGAATTGAGAGTCCAGAAATAAACCCAGGCATATATGGTCAGTTGATTTTTGACAAGGATGAAAACTCCATTCAATGGGGAAATAATAGTCTCTTCAACAAATGGTAGTGGCAAGGCTGGATATGGACATGAAAAAGAATGAAGTTTACACATGAACATTAACTCAAAATGGATTAAAGAACAACGTTTAAGAGCTAAAACTATAAAACTCTTGGAAGAAAGCATAGGAGTAAATCTTCATGACCTTGGATTTGGCAATGGTTTCTTAGATATGACACCAAAAACATAAGCAAAAAAGAAAAAATAAATAAATTGGACATCATCAAAATTTTAAAGTTTTGTGCATCAAAAGACACTATCAAAAAGTGAAAAGACAGCCTACAGAATGAGAGGAAATATTTGCAAATCATATATCTGACAAGGCTCTAGTATCCAGAATATATGAAGAATTCCAATGCAACAACAAAAGGGCAACCCAATTAAAAATTGGGCAAATGACTCAAATAGACACTTCTCCAAAGAAAATATACAAGTGGTTGATAAACACATGAAAATATGCTCAAGATCATTAGTCATTAGAGAAATGCAAATCAAAACCACAACAAGATATCACTTCATACCCACTAGGCTATAATTTTTTTTAATAGAAAATAACAAGTGTTGATAAGGATGTGGAGAAATGGGAACCTTCAGACATTGCTGGTGGGAATGTAAAACGGTTCTCTCAGCCTCTGAAAAAAAACATAGTGGTTCCTCAAAAGTTAAACATAGAATTAACATGTGACACAGCACTTCCACTCCAAGGTATATACTCAAAAGAATCGAAAATTGGTGCTCCAACAAAAACTGTACATAAATGTCCATAGCAGCAGTATGCACAAGAGCCAAAGGTGGAAACAACCCAAATATCCATCAACAAATGAATGGACAAACAAAATGTGGTATAACCATACAATGGATTATTCAGCCTTAAAAAGGGATGAAGTACTATTAATAATACATGCTAAATGCGGACAAACTTTGAGAATATTATGCTAAGTAAAAGAAGCCAGTCACAAAAGACCACATATTATATGAGTCCATTTACACAAAATATCCAGAATAGTAAAATCTATAAAAACAGCAGATTAAAGCAAATACAAAAAGGTTTCCAGGGGCAGGGGGAAGGTGGAAATAGGAAGTGACGGCTTAATGAGTACAGGAAAAATGTTCTGAACTACATAGTAACAATGGTTTCACAACTTTATGAACATACTAAATGTCACTAATAGTAAATATTATGCTATGTGTCTTGTACTATAATTTTTTTAAATGCACGCAATAGAAAAGAGGGTGTGGATTCACTTTTCTCTCCTCCTCCCTTCTAAAAACAACTAAATATTCTAGAAATAGTTCAACAGAGACAATCATAAAAGGACTGTAAAATCTGGAAAGAAGGCAGCAGACTGGCTAGGCATCTTAGGACTTGAGGAATGACACTATGGTGAGTTCCCTGGGGTTTTCTTTTTACCTCCCAAATATCCCAAACTGGGCACCAGGGAGGTCTGCAACACACGTGTTCAAGAGCATAAACATACATTCAAAAGCAGAAAGAAGAAAAGCTTGCTCTCTCCAGCCAAAGGACCAGAAAAGGGAAAGCCCAACAGAGAGGGACCCCCAAAAGTGAACCCAATGCCTACTTCATACCTCGGGCAGTGGCAGGCCAACCCACCTACAGTGACAATGTCAGCAGAGCCCTGCATTTCTGGGCCCTCCACCCAGTACCAGAGATCTTACCAGACCCTACAACTCCTCCCCCCACCCCCAGTGACAACAGGTGTCCCAAGGAAATGCCTTCTGCCCCAGTAGGCAGCATTAGCAGGAAGAGGAGCCCCGGCAATACCAGAAAAATGAAGCAGACCAGGGCTCTGAAAATTTTCATTGGAACTACAGTCCAAAAAAGTAGACCAGAAAATTCACACTAAACCTTAATGGGCTGACTACCTGCTAAAATAGAAGATTTAAGTAAGATCAAGAATATCTTAACATAATATGTAAAATGTCAAGCATGCAATAAAAAATTGCTCATCATATCAAAAACTAGGACTCTTATCTTGAGAAAAGACAAGCAACTACTATCAACACTGAGATGAATCAGATATTGGAATTTGTGACAAGGATTTTAAAGTAGTCATCATAAAAATGCTTCAACAAGCAATTACAAATCCACTTGAAGCAAATGAAAAAATAGAAAACGAAGATATTTTAAAAGGCAATAACTGAAATTAAAATAGAAGTTATTTAA
>NW_012138302.1:13485183-13486095 GCF_000956105.1 Propithecus coquereli
TGCTAGGATTACAGGCGTGAGCCACTGTGCCTGGCCTCAATAAATCTATTCTTTTTGGCTGTTTCTAAGCTCTTTTACTTTGATGTTATGCAATTTTACTGTGCCACATATAGGTATGGATTTTTTTTTCTACTTGAAATTCATTGTGATTCCTAAATCTGGGAATTGGTGTTGATCAGCAATTTTGAAAAATTTTCCAGAAATATTGGAAAATATTCGCTTTTTCCTTTCTTTCTCTGCTGTTCTCCTACAGCTCTGATTAGATGCACGTTAGCCCTTCTGTCTGTCCTCTTTGTCTTTTAACCTCTCTTTCATGTTTTCCATCTCTTTATTTCTCTATGCTAATTTCTGGACATTTTTTAATCTTTTTTTTTTTTCATTCTGTTGCCTAGGCTGGAGTGCAGTGACATCATCATAGCTCACAGCAACCTCAAACTCCTGGGCTCAAGGCATCCTCCCACCTCAGCCTCCCCAGTAGCTGGGACTACAGGCATGCACCACCACGTCTAGCTCGTTTTTCTATTTTTAGTAGAGATGGGATCTCACCCTTGCTCAGGGTGGTCTCGAACTCCTGAGCTCAGGTGATCCTCTCACCTCGGCCTCTGAGAGTGCTAGGATTACAGGCATGAGCCAACACGCCTGTCCCCTTCTAATCTTATCTAATTCTCTAATCGGCTATGTCCAACCTAATGTTAAATCCTTCCGAGTTTTTTTATTTTAATTATATTTTTCATTTCTAGAAGTTCTATTCAGCTCCTTCTCAAATGTGCTTGGTCATTCTATGTGGTCTAATGTTCTTTGCTCATATCTTAAAGCTAATTTTTATTTCTTCAAACACATTCCTGGTATAATTTTGAATTCTAAAGACTGCGTGTCTGGCCAGGCGCGGTGGCTCACGCCTGTAATCCTAGC
>NW_012138302.1:13486188-13494632 GCF_000956105.1 Propithecus coquereli
AAAAGCGAGACTCTGTCTCAAAAAAAAAAAAAAAGACTGCGTGTCTGATCCTGCTGTTTATTCTTTCTTTTGGTATCACCCATGCTGCGTTATTTTCTTATAAATTTTGGGATTGCTGCCTGGGATTGATGAGCTGCTTATTTTCCCTGAAACTTTGCCCTAGAACTCTTTAAGTTCTGGGTGGAAGCTATGTTCCTTTTGAGAAACCTTGTTTTTCTTCTGCTAGTTACCTTGGGGCACTACCTACATGAACTACTTTAAAATAAACTCTGCCATTTAGAGATTGTGGACCACCCAAGCAGTATGAATTTGGACCAAATACCTGTGTGGGGCCCAGCTTGTGGTTATTAATTTTTAGAAGTTTTTCTTTTTATCCCACCAAGTGCTAATGTCAAAATGGGATGGTGGATTTATTTCTCTTTGGCTCTTACTGAGTATGTAGCCACTGGAGAACCATCATTATGAAGTTGCGTTCTATTAGAATCACCACTTTGGTATTTTTTTCTTTTTGTTTTTTCTTTTTCAACTTACCACTTCTTCCAGGATTTTTAAATTTTATTTTATTTTTTTTAAAACAGAGTCTTGCTCTGTCACCCAGGCTAGAGTTGGTGGAGTCATCATAACTCACTACAACCTCTAACTCCTGGGCTCAAGCCTTCCTCCTGCCTCAGCCTCCCGAGTAGCTGAGACTACAGGTGCACGCCACCACACCCAGCTCATTTTTTAATTTTTTATAGAGACAGGGTCTCACTATGTTGCCAAGCAGGTCTCGAACTCCTGGCCTCATGCGTCCCTCTGGCCTCAGTCCCCAAAGCGCTGGGACAACAGGTGTGAGCCACTGCACCCAGCCAGAATCCCCACTTTGAAGGGGGTCTCAGGATTTATGTCCTGCCAGCACAACCTGTACAGCCATCAAAGTGGACGCTCGGGGTCTCCAGGGTCTGGCAGCAGTCCTCAGGGGCCATCAGAGCCTGACGTTTCCCGGCTGTGCAATGGAGAGAGGGCGTGTGGGTTGGGGTCCTGTCAGCCTACAGCTCTGGTCTCCTTGGATCCCTGTAAGCCTGCCACATGCCCTGGCCAGCCGACAGAACCTCCCTATCCTCAAACCTCCCACTCCTGGGTGCCCTCCCCCCATCACCTACCCCCAGCACCCCAAACTGCCCACTCACCGTGCCCACCCTTCCCCATATCCTGCAGGACTGCACCCCTGTGCCCTGCGTCCTCCCCGCTGCCATCCTCACCTGCCCCAGTGCCTCTGCCTCCTGCCCTCCCCCTCCCTCTCTGCTCAGATCCCCTTCCATGCCCGCCCTCCCCACTGTTCTGCAGACACCGTCCCCACCAACGTCACCATCGCTGTCCTCTTGCAAATCCCAGGGCCCTTGCTGTCCTCCTCGGGCTCCATCTCCAGGCACACTGACCACTCCTTTCTTCTTGAAGTGGCCTTTCCATTGCCACGCCTACCACGCTGGGTTCTGTCCCCTCTCCTCTACTGGCTCCTCTTCCTCCACCTGACCCTCTTACGAGTGGTCCCCAGAAGTTTGCCTCCATCCCTTGCCTCCTGCCTTGGCAGAAACGATGTTCATGCACTTGTCTTCCGCCCGGATCTCCCCTGAGCCCAAGCCCTCTACGTCCAGCTCCCTCCTGGGTGGTAGCTCAGGGCAGACCCACAACCCCCACGGCCTCCACCCCTCGGTTCCCAACGTCTGCCCCCCTGGGCATTGTTCTCCACACTCTTTCTCACACACACGCACCATCGCCAGTGGCCAAGCGCCCGGCCGGGTTTCACTGTGAACCTCTATAAGCTGCACATACAGATGATTCTTGGACTCGAACTCCGGGGTTCTCAGAACAGGGGCAGTTTCTAACTTGCTCCCCATACTGGAGCCCCCAGAACTCCTTCTGTGTGAGGTGGTGACTCAGCCCCTTCCCCGTGGACTTGCTGTCCCAGGAGTGGCCTGCAGTAACCCAGGCCAGCCTGCCAGTCCTATTAGTTTCAATCCCATGTAGATAATCTATCAGCCACAGTCTAAAATGGAAGGAAAATTCTTGCCCCTGAGATAAATCTAATCTGTCCTTGTCACCAATCCCAACTAGATATGCAGGATTCCCTGGGGGCAGGGGAGAAAGCCTAGAGTTAGAAAAGGAAAGCACATTGAAGGCCACCCCATCTAGCTGCTTCCTTTTACACGTGGGAAAACGAGACCCGGAGAGGGGCAAACACTTGCTCCAGGTGTCCAGGAAAGTGAGAGGAGCTGGGCCTGATCTGGGGTCTCCCGACCCCCAGGCAGGGGCAGACAGGGAGGGGTGAGGGCTCAGCCCATCATCCTCGGCTGTCTCCTACTGTGCTCAAAGGTCATTTTGGTGGTGGCAGGATTTTCTGCTTGGCCTGTTAAGATCCTGGGAGGGTAAAAGGAAGAGGAGGAGGGTGGGGAGGGAGGAGGGGCTTCAGGGGTTATCTCCACGCTGGGACTTTACAGGGCTGCACAGCTAGCCAGGTCTGGGGGAGGATTAGGTGCTGCTGGGGGCTCCGGCCTCCCACCACAGTCCCGCCGCAGGGCCGCCATGGCCTACCAGCAGTGGTGCTCAGGCAGACAGGCCAAGTGGGCAATCGCTGGCATTGCCACTGTGGTTCTGGTGTTCATCGTCGGGATGGTCCTAAGCCTCATCCTGCGAAGGCCAGGTACGCGCCACCCCTCCTGCCTTCTTAGCTGGCTTCCCTGTCACTCACTCCTTCTCCCCACCGAGGCTCTGTCCCCATCCACAGCTCTCTGCCTCTTCTGCCCCCCAACCCTACCATGACTCCATCCATCCCCAGCAGAAGGTCCCATTAATTTCTTTCCCTTCACCAATTGCCTGAGGACCATCAGATCTCAGCCTCAGCCCAGACCTCCCTCCCACGCCCTCGATGAACATTGCTTCTTGGGAGTCCCAGGGGCACCTCAAACTAAGCAGACTGAGCTGAGTGCACCCTTCCCCCTACACCTGCTGATCCCTACACCCCCTCTTGTTGAGGGGCTCCCCCATTCACATGGGAACCTGAGAGTAGCCTACACCCACCTCTGCCTCCTGCCTGTGCTCCTCACTCCTGAGCCTCGAACGTCCTTCCTTCCCACCGCCTGTGCCCCATCTCTGCCCTGCCCTCTGAGGCCTCGGGGTCTCCTGGACCCTCCACGCAGTCCTCTGCCACCAGCCTGCTCTCGCCAGCCCACACTCACACTGCAGCCAGAGAGAGCTTCCCAAACACGCCCTCACTCGCTGCCCTCGGCTCACGGCCAGCTCCTTTGCTAGGTTCAAGGCCGTTTAAGACTTGATCCCAGCCCTCTCTTCCAAAATTTTTTTTAAAATTGTGGAATGTCTTTCTTTCTTTCTTTCCTTTTTTTTTGAGACAGTCTCACTCTGTTGCCCTGGGTGGAGTGCAGTGGCATCATCATACCTACAACTCCCAGGCTCAAGCGATCCTCCTGCCTAAGCCTCCCAAGTAGCTGGGACTACAGGTCCACGTCACCATGCCCAGCTGATTTTTTTTCTATTTTTAGTAGAGATGGGGTCTCGCTCTTGCTCAGGCTGGTCTCGAATTCCTGACCTCAAGCGATCCTCCTACCTCAGCCTCCCAGAGTGCTAGGATTACAGGCGTGAACTGCGCCCGGCCCCTCTTTTCCAATCTCGCACTGTTATTCCATTTTCTCTACACTCTGTCCATACCAGGCCACTGGCCATTCCTTTAGGCAGCTACACTCTCCCACAGCAAAGCCTGTGGCTGTGTTGTTCTGTCTATCTGGAACCTATTCCCTACTTTCTATCAAATTTATACCCATCCTTCCAGGTCTCCCTTACATGTTCCCTTCTCTCTGAATGTTCCCTTCCCATACCCCCCTTTCCTCATTGCCCCAGGCTGGTACCAGGGCCCATCAGGGCACCAGGAGCCCATGCATTTCACTCTCTTGCAGCACCAAAGAGTCCAGGTCTCATTGTCTCTCTGCTAGATCACGTGCTAGACACACAGTGGGAGCCCAGGGAGGGCCGTGGGATGAGTGGACAGGGGTTGGGCTAGGGCAGGGGGTGATGCTAACGGCCCCTTGGTATTCATCCAGGCTGTGGGCAGGATGCCTGTCGCCCCGATGCGGACATGCTGGACTACCTGCTGAGCTTGGGCCAGATCAGCCACCGAGATGGCCTGCAGGTCACCTGGTACCACGCGGCCAACAGCCAGGAAGAGATGGGGGCTGCCTTGAACAGTAAGTTCAGCTGGCAAGACTGGGGCAGGCCAGGGCAGGGGCTGGAGGAGAGGGAGGAGAGCAGAGGTGAGGATCAGGCACTGTGGTCACTGTGGCATTACGATGGCTGTTAACATGTCTTGTCACACTCCACATAGCAAATAGGGGCTCAGAGGGGTTAAGTGCAGCTGATAAGCACTGGGATTTGAACCATATGTCAGACCCCAAAGTCATGGCTGTACTGCCCTCTCTTGACCTGTCAGGGGCCAACTGCCCTGCTAAGGAGCCCTTTGCCCTCAAATCCTAAAGAAGCCAGAAGATCTGAATTTGAGGCCTAGTACTGAAAACAAACTGTGAACACCTGAGCAGATCATGTAACTCCCCTGAACCTCAGATGCAAAATGCTGATGGCAACCGGTCGGCCATGGCTCACTGCGTGGGGCACACGAACGTTGCGCATGAGTTCTCCTGGGGCGGCCACACAACCTGTTTCGTGGATACCATTTTACAGAAGAACAGGCTCAGAAAAGTTAGGCGACTTACCCAAAGTTACCTTGTCTGAAAGTGGTTAAGCCAACATAGGCGGCCACAGAAGTTGGCCCCCCGAGTCCATGCTCTGAGCCATTGTGCTCGACCCCCGGGTCAGCAGAGCAACACCTTCTGTAGGACCATGGGGAAGCATGATAGACAATGTTCATGAACATGCTGGTAAGCTCCAAAGCAGTAGCTATAAAAGATGAAGGGGGTAGTCCTCAAACTTGAGCATTTTTCAGAAGACATGGGGTGCTGGCTTCACCTCCAGAGTTTCTGATTCAGTTTTTCTGGGGCAGAGCCCAAGAATTTGCATTTCTAGTAAGTTCCATGATGCTGCTGGCCCCAGGACCACACTTTGAGAACCACTGCTCGTGCAAACTCTCTCTGGTTCAGATGAGGAAACTGAAGTCCAGAGTGGGAGAGGGTCTTGTCCAAGGCCACACAGTAGGTCTGCAGTAGAGCAAGGCCTGGGTGCCAGAGACCCTGCTCTTGTTCCTGCAGGGTCCAAGTGCGTGCCTGGGGAGGATTAGCTGAATGAATGAATGGGTGGTTAGGGAGGGCTTCCCAGAGGAGGCAGGCGGTGTGGTCAGCAGAGGAGGGGCCATCACAGGCTGGGTGGGGCCAGCTTGCTACAGCTTCAGGGATCTCCCCTGATTGGGAGGCAGATTGCTGGGCCTTGGTGATAAGGAGGACTGAGAGTCCTCTCCCCTGAGGAGGAAACCCAGCCAGGGAGGGAAGACTCTTATCTGGGGAGATAAGGCCCAGAGAGGACAAAGAGGCCCTGCCACCCCAGGTTCATCCCCCATCTGCCTTGGGGCAGCAGAGGAGCCATTGAGGACCCGCCTAGCCAGGACCTTGGCCAAGAGGAGAACCATGGGCCCCACCTGGGCAGAGCCCAACAGCAGGGACATGGAGGCACCCCCAGCTTAGCTCCGGGGGCCCAGGGAGGACCACAGGCCCGGGTTCCTCCGTGAGCATCTGCCAGGTCCCGGGGCTAGGCCACTGAAAGGAAGGTGGTGCCACAGCTGAGGTGTGGACCCTGAAGGGGAGCCGGCAGTAGAGTGACAGGACATCCACGTGGAAAGCACGGGCCAGAGCGCAGGCCTGGGAGGCAGGCAGAACTGGGTTCAAATTTTACCTTGGCTAGTTACCAGCTGTGTGACTGGCACAAGTGACTTCGCCTGTCTGCAGCTCAGTTTTCCCCTCTGCAAAATAAGGGCTGGTAGAGTGACCACATTATCCAAACTAGGGCACTTTTGATTGTGAAAGAGGTCATTATTTTTTTTTTTTTTGAGACAGAGTCTCACGGTGTTGCCTGGGCTAGAGTGCCGTGGCGTCAGTCTAGCTCACAGCAACCTCAGACTCCTGGGCTCAAGCGATCCTCCTGCCTCAGCCTCCCGAGTAGCTGGGACTACAGGCATGTGCCACCGTGCCCGGCTAGTTTTTTCTATATATTTTTAGTTGTCCGATTAATTTCTTTCTATTTTTAGTAGAGACGGGGTCTCACTCTTGCTCAGGCTGATTTCGAACTCCTGAGCTCAAACAATCTGCCCGCTTTGGCCTCCCAGAGAGCTAGGATTACAGGCGTGTGAGCCACCGCGCCCAGCCAAGAGGTCATTATTAATAATTATGCTGAGACAACAGAAATATGCCAGATGGTCCCTTTACCCTAGTTAAATGAGCTACTGCATGTAAGTAATAATTAACAGTAATACCTAACCAGGGATATTTTACCTAATTCTAGTACATGAGGAAACAGAGGCACAAAGAGGTCAAATAACCTCCCCAAGGTCACACAGCTTGGAAGCGTTAGGGCTGGGACTGGGTGCCTTCAGTGTGGATTAGGGTTTGCACACTCAGCCACCATGCTCTCCTGCAAGTGTAAAAAGCTCCTGGCACAGGGAGGGTGGGTGGAGGGCTCGGTAACTGCATGTCCCCTTCCCTGCTGACCAGGCTCCTTCTGTGGCCACAGGAATCTGATCCCTTCCTCCATCTCCTGTTCCTTCACTCCTCCACCCCAAGCAAGTCAGCCCCCACATTCAGCCCCTGGAAGGCAAGTAACAAGTTTTAATGTCAAGGGAGAAGACTTCCAGCAAGGGGCTGTGTCCAGGCAGCAATCGCAGGGAGGCTGGTGAGGTCCAAAAGGCAGTTCCCTCCAGTCTGTAATCCATTCACTGAGCGAAGCAGGAGGAGGGGCTTTTTTGTTTTGTTTTTGAGACAGAGTCTCACTCTGTCACCTGGGCTAGAGTGCCATAGCCTCAGCCTAGCTCACAGCAACCTCAGACTCCTGGGCTCAAGCGATCCTTCTGCCTCAGCCTCTCAAGTAGCTGGGGCTACAGGCCTATGTCACCATGCCCAACTAATTTTTTTTCTATATTTAGCAGAGAGGGGGTCTCACTCTTGCTCAGGCTGGTCTCGAACTCCTGACTTCAAACAATCCTCCTGCCTTGGCCTCCCAGAGTGCTAGGGTTACAGGCGTGAGCCACTGCGCCCGGAACAGAGCGATATTTTAAGCCAACACTAAAGGATGAGCAGGAGATGCCATAGTAAAGCTGTTCAGGGAAGAATGTTGCCAGGCAACAGCCACATTTAAGAGCCTAGATATGGGAGGACAAGACATATTAAAGCCTTGCTGCTCAAAGTGTGGTTCACGGACCAGCAGCACAGGCATCCCTGGGGAGCAGGTTGAAAACGCAGAATCTCAGGCCCCAGCCCAGATCAGAACCTGCATTTAACAGCTCCCGGGGGATCTGTGTGTCCGATAAATTTGGAGAAGCTGGGCGGCTGGATCCTAGAGAATGAGGGAGAGAGGGACATGAGACAAGATGAGAAAATTTGGCAGGATCTGATTGTGCAGACCGCAAAGACCATGGCAAGGAGTTTGAGTTTGATTTTCAGGGAAATTGGTGGGGTTTTGGTGGTTTTCATTTTTTGGTTTTTGTTTTTAACACATTGACTGCCATGTGAGTTGTATTTAACTCACGCTAGTTTTGACCCCGGGGCCTCGTGAAGCAAAACCTTGCAGTTGGTTTGTGAAAATTTTACTTGTTGATGTTCTTATTGTTACAATTAATAGTGACAATTTAGTTCTAAAAATGTGGATTTTGTTGCACATAACTCACACACAGAAAACAATAAAAAAATAACAAATTAGAAAGGGTCATTTTGTTTTAATAAAACACCGTGGCCCTAGGGGGGGAAAAAATTTCTAGTGTAGCAGTCAATGTGTTAAACGGAAAGTGACATGATCAGGTACCTGTTTAGAACACTTGCTCCAGTGGCTATGTGGAGCATAGACTTGGAGGGGAACAGTGCTGGAGGACAGAACAGTTAGGAGGCTGGGGAAACCAGGAGGAAAGGCCCCTACTGACACCAACTGTCTGTGATGATACATGAGCTGAGAGTGAACCCTCCCTCCCACCACCACACTCCCCAAAATCCAGGGCCCCGTGCATGGTCTTCCAGAGTCTGCTTCCCATTAGAAAAGTCTGAGGTCCCTTCGAGACTGAACTCTGGAAGGCAGGAATCAGACGATGTCCACCTGATTGAGTTAACTGCGTGATGTTAAGAGACAAAAACACCAACGCTCAGTGCTGGTGGTAAGGATGCAGCGAGATGGGCAATCTTGTGTACTTCAGGTGGGAACATGAATCAGATCAACTTTTCTGGAAAGTAATTTGATAACATGGGCTTTCC
>NW_012138302.1:13495642-13506109 GCF_000956105.1 Propithecus coquereli
TTTTTTTACAGTATCTGATTGAGTTCTGCTGCTTACGCAGGCAATGCCATGGTCTTGGAGGCTGACGTCACTGTAGAAGGGCTCAACACAGCCAACGAGACAGGCGTCCCTGTCATGGCACACCCCCCAGCCATCTACAGCGACAACACGCTGCAGCAGTGGCTGGACGCCGTGCTGTCCTCTTCCCAGAAAGGTAAGGGCCCCTCTGGGACCCCTCAGTCCTCTGTCCCTCAGGCGGCATGTGCAGAGATCCCGCCCTGGGAAGCAAGTCCCCACACGAGGTGCTCGCTGCCTTGGGTTTTCCGTCACAGTCTTACAGATGCCCAGGCTCAGCGAGGATGAAGTGAGATGGGGGGCGGCTCAGTGCCCATCCAGGTGTTCTCTCCGGGACACATAGGTGAGACGGGAGATATGTAAGTGCACATCCAGGTGTGCCCACCTGGACACACAGGTGAGATGGGGGCACTCTCCTGGACACACAGGTGAGACGAGGGATGCGTAAATACATGCCCAGGTGTTCTCTCCTGGATATACGGGGGAGACAGCAGACATGAAAGTGTAGAGTAAGCTGCAAAGGACCAAACACGCTCAGGTGTTCCCTCTTGGATCCACAAAACTGGACACAACACGTTCAAAGTTAAGCTCCAACCCCCTCCTACATGTCCCTTTGCCAATTAGTCAGAATCCAGGCACCATCCTAGCACCTTCCTGCCCCTCGACCGCACATCCACTCAGCTGCTGCATCTGCCACTTCTGACCCCTACCCTACCCCCATGCAGTCCCCGTCACACCACCTCTCTCCTGGACCTGCTTCCTCGCTGGCCGCCTGCCCCAAACTCAGCCCCTTGGTCTTCCCTCGACTACCGCGGCCATACACACACCTGAGCGAGCTTTCCAAAACACCTATTTGTCACTCCACGCCTCTGCTTTAACCCTCCATGGCTCCCCATTGTCCTCAGGACACAGAGTGATCTCCTTGGCCCAGCTTTCAACATCCCTCTCTAACTTTCCAGCCTCATCTCGCTACCCCAAAGAGGATGGGTCTTCGTTCACACCGGGTCCTCCTCTACGGAGATTGCCCTCCCTCCACTACCCTTCTGGAGGCCGAATGGCCTCTCTACAGGCTCTGGTGGCTTAGGACCCTCCCTGCCCTGTCCAGGACCTGAGCCCCTTGTCATCAGATGCTTGAGTCCCCGCTGCCCCAGCCCCAAAGCCAAGGCCTTGGCCGGCCTGTGCTGTGTCTCCTCAGGAGACAGGAACTCACTCCTAGAGCGGGCCCTTCTCTGGGTTCACTAGCCTGTTTGAAAGCCCATCCTCACACCCACCCTGTCTTCCCACCTTCCCCTCGCCCCCCGCCCCGCTCTCTCTGCCCAGGGAGTCACGTCTTCCCGGGTCCCTTGCCCCCTTCCCCGCAGGAATCAAGCTGGACTTCAAGAGCCTCAAGGCTGTGGGCCCCTCCCTGGACCTCCTGCGGCAGCTGACGGAGGCCGGCAGAGTCCGGAGGCCCGTGTGGATCAATGCTGACATCCTAAGGGGCCCCAACGTGCCTATCTCAACTGAGGTCGATGCCACGCAGTGAGTGTTCACCTCTCTGCCCCGGCTGCGTCCAGCCCTCTTTCATCAACATCTAGCACAGGAAGGGGACCTTAGGGACCTTCGAGTTTGCCTCTAGTCACATCGCACAGGCTCACCTCTGAGCCTTTGCACATATTGTTCCCTCTGCCTCAAATGCCTTTTCCTCCTCTTCTGAAGAACCTCTGCCCAGTCACTGCCTCCAGCATTGCTGAAAGGACTGCCCCTGGGCCCCTCACTCCGCCCCCCGCCCACCGGCTTCCTTCTACCACAGTCCTGATTTCTTTGGGCCGTCGCTGTCCAGTTACAGGTTTGTCATCCTGCCACACTGCGGAGAGGGCAGACGGGATCAAGTCCTCTCTGTATCCTCAGAGACTGGCCCAGGACCTGGCCTGCTAGAAGAGTCTAAAACATTGATTCCCTCCTCAGCCCTCCTGAAATTCCAGCACTGCCACGAACAGCCCTCACATGCACTAGCTGCACAGTACTCTACAGTTTACAAAGAAAGTCCACATACAAGGAGAGAATGTTTCTGATTTGATCCTTACATAGCACTGCCAGGTTAGGATTTTATTTATTTTATTTTTATTTTATTTTTTTTGAGAGAGAGTCTCACTCTGTCACCCAGGCTAGAGTGCAGTGACATCATCATAGCTCACCACAACCTCGAACTCCTGGGCTCAAGCGATCCTCCTGCCTCAGCCTCCCGGGTAGCTGGGACTACAGGCGTGTGTCACCAAGCCCAGCTAATTTTTCTGTTTTTTGTAGAGACGGGATCTCACTCTGGCTGGCCTCAAACCCCTAACCTCAAGCAATCCTCCCACCTTGGCCTCCCAGAGTGCTAGGATTACAAGTGTGAGCCACCACACCCAGCCTTCTTTTTTTATTTTAAAAATGCAGCTGTGCTTGGAGGGGTTAGGATTTTCTTCTCTCCATTTTGCAGATGATAAATCTGACAGTAATTGAAGCTCCATTTGTTGAATGGTTATTATGTGTCCCAGGTATTCTTTTAAGCACTTAACTTGCAGAACAGCATTTAAGTCTTACAATGAGAATGAGGTAGGTACTATTATTTTCGTTTTATTAGTACAGGAACTACCTTGTAGAAGTTACATGACTTGCCTAACTCTAGTAAGAGGCAGAGCAAAGATTCAAACCCAGGCCATCCTGAGTCTGTGCTCCAGGCTCTTTCCCCTCCACCTCTCCTCCCTCCATCCGTCTGCTAGTCCAGCCAGCCAACAACCCGTCTACCCAAAATGTACTGTGCTTCTCAAGCTGGGGTGCATTTGCAAAGCAGCAGCTTGAAAAATGTAGTCAATGGCCTGAGATAAATACAGCTTGTCTTCTTGGAGTGCTGATTGTACTTAATACTTTTTTTTAGGCGAGGGGGACATTATTTGCCTATTAAAATTAGTATCAGGGCAAAACTCAAATAAAATTTAAAAAGAATCTGAAATTTCAGAGACTCTCATAGCTGGCAGAGGCTGATTTCCACCCTCACCCCCCACACTGCCCCGGGGCAGGGCTCTGATTCGGTCCCCTTTGTCCACATGGGGAAGTGTAAGAAGGCCTGCCCCACTGGACGGGGTGCTGTCTTTGAGAATCAAGAGGTCGCGGGGCGAGTGAACTGCCCAAGGTCAGAGTCAGGGTCTGAACCTGGACCTCCCTGACTCCTAAGTCAATGCCCTATTTGTGGGGTCTTGAACAAGCCACTCTGTCTTTAGGACTCTGCTCAGACCTCGTATCACAGATTCAACAGGCCCTGCCACTTCCTAGCTCTGCGATGAGAACCAGGAGGAGAAGGGTTGCAGCTCCACGAGACCAGCATCTCTGATTCTCCACAGGTTCCTGGCCCTGGTTCAAGAGAAGTACCCTGAGGCCACCCTGTCTCCAGGCTGGACCACCCTCTACGTGCCCCTCTTCCCCAACAGGACGTACACCCGAGACATGGTGGAGAAAATGCAGGAGCTGGTGGGGGCACTGCCGCAGAGGGTCACCTTCCCCGTGCGGGCTGTCATGGCTCGGGCTGCCTGGCCCCACTTCAGCTGGCTGCTGGGCCAATCTGAGAGGTGAAGATCCCCAGGCTCCTGCCACAAGACCTGCGTGCTCCAAACCCGCTGCCACCCTGGAGCCACTGATGCCCCCAAATGCTCACGGCTAGAAGGGTCTTAAATATCATCTGGTCCAACCCCCACTGGTGCTCCTACCCTCTACAAGGTCCCTGCTTTCTGCTTGTATACCTCTGGTGACAGGCTGCTCGCTACCTCCTCAGAGAGCCCTGCTATTGGTGGGTAACCCTCTGTCCCTTGGAAAGTATACGGAGACAATTTGTCTCCCCACAGCTTCCTCCTGTAGGAGCCAGCTGTGCCCCGGGGCTGCACAGATTGTGCCTGCAACCCCTGCCCCAGGATAGCCCTACAGGGATCAAGAGACCCCCCTACTCCGCAGTCAGCTCCCAGCTGCCGGCCCTGCCTTCCTCAGCTGCTCCTCATAGGAGTCACAAGGCACCCCCTTCCCCCCTTCATGCCTGACCCCCTCAAGCCCTCCCCCTTCTATCCTTGTCCCTTTGCTAAGACAGGACTCAGAAATAAACCCTCCGAGTGAGAAGGCAGGCCAGGCCACCCCTCCCTCCTTCCTGGACTCCCTCTGGCTTCCTCTGCCCTCGGGGAGGGGTGGCTGGTGGGAGGCGGGAAGAAAGATGCTCTGCCCCTGGGTCCAGGTGAGGTCCAGTTCTGAACACAGGAGTGGGGCAGAGGGTCTTGCCGGGCCCAGATGGGCACTGAGCCTGCTCTCTGGGCCCCAGGTACAGCCTGACACTGTGGCAGGGCGACTCAGACCCCATGTCAGTGGACGATCTGCTCTACGTCCGGGACAACAGCGCGGCCCACCAAGTCTACTATGACCTCTTCGAGCCTGTGCTGTCGCAGTTCAAGCAGCTGGCCTGTAGGGAGGGAAGCTGGGGAGGGTGGCGTGGGCTGGATCTTGCACAGGGCAGCACTGGGTGGGCACTGGAGCAGGGCTGGGGGAAGGGACATGGGAAGGGGAAAATCCAGGGTGTCATGGGAGCAAGGAAGCATTCTGAGTCCCTACTGTGTGCCCGGCCCTGGTATGCTATGCTCGCCAAGCTTCGCATGCCCATGAGGCAGATTCCATTTTACACATAGGGAAACTGAGGCTCAGAGCGTTAAGGAATTTATATGTATTCAGCTTGTACATGGTACAGCTCAGACTGCAACCAGCAAATTCCTAGCCCCATGTACTCCCCCTGTGGCACGGTTCCTCTGCGACTCACCGGAACGTTTCAGAGCAACCCCTCCACGGACCCGCCAGTCAGTGGTCCAGAGGCCGCTGTCTGAGCCCCTCGTTCCCTTGACCCTGAACCTAGGAAAGCCTGCAGTTAAGCCGCCTCAAAGAGGCTCCAACAGACTCCACATGACTAGGCAAGGGGGAAGGGCACCGGCTCTGGAGCCAGACACACGCGGCTCCGTCACGTCCCATCCCCGGCAACTCTGCTCACTGGCTGTGGGACCTGGGACAAGTCACTTATCGACAGAAGGGTGTTGCGAGGCTTAGAGAGAACCTGCAGAACTGTGGCCTACAGTAGGTGCTCCGTGCATGGCAGCCGCCTCATCTTGGCAATTCGGGCCCCCACAGCGAATACTACACGGAAGCGAACGTACTACACAGCAGGCAGCCTGATCCCTCTTCTCCAGCTGCCCGGGGGTGACGGTCTGGATGTGGAGTGGCTGGTTCCTGACGTCCAGGGCAGTGGAAGAGCAGCAGCAGTGACCTTCCCAGGTAAGGCCTGCTTCGGCCCTGTGCTCCCAGCCACACTTTAGGAGTGTCCTTTGCTTGGGGTAGATACCTGGGTCTCTGTTACCATGGCAACATGGGTCTATTCACACCAGCCTGGATACAAGGTGGGCCTGGGAGAGGGAGAGAACAGTGGTGTCCAGAGGCCTCTTGGCCTTCAGGCCAGGACCCGTCAGTCCTCAGCCACATTTTGCTGCAGACAAGGCGGGCACAGGCCCCAGGGCTGAGGCACAGGTGAAGGCCAAGAGTCAAACTAGAAGTTTCTCACGCACCAGGCACATTTATAAAGCCACCCTTCCACCTGGAGCCTAGAACTGGGTGGACAGATTCCGGAGCGGCAAGGCACCAACTCCTTGTTCTTGGCTGTCCCCAGAGTCCTCCACTGCCCCTTTAACAAGGGACTTTGACACCCAAACCCTAGACACTGTTGCCTCTGTACCTCTTCCAGACAGAGCAGGCATGATCCTGCTGAACGTTGGCCTCCAGGGAACCGCAGCCGAGGACCCCGTGCCCATCGTCCATGCCCCAGGTGGCCCTGTCCTGATGCTGGAGTCGTGCCTGCTGCAGCTGGCCACACACCCCGGACGCTGGGGCGTCCATCTGCAAATTGCAGAGCCTACAGCCCTCCGGCCATCCCTGGCCTTGCTAGCACGCCTCTCCGCCCTTGGCTTCCTGCCTCGGCCTGTGTGGGTTGGGGCCACTATCTCCCATGGGAGTTTTGTGGTCCCTGGCCACGTGGACGGCAGAGAGTTGCTTACAGCTGTGGCGGAGGTCTTCCCCCACGTGACCGTGGCACCAGGCTGGCCTGCAGAGGTGCTGGGCAGTGGCTACAGGGAACAGCTGCTTACGGATATGCTGGAGCTGTGCCAGGGGCTCTGGCAACCTGTGTCCTTCCAGCTGCAGGCCAGGCCATTGGGCCAGAGCACAGCTGGAGCAGTGGCCAGGCTGCTGGCAGCCTCTCCCCGGGCCACGGTCACAGTGGAGCACAGCTCTGCCGGGGGTAACTACGCCTCTGTGAAGGCAGCGCTGCTGGCAGCAAGGGCCGTGGACAGGACCCGAGTCTACTACAGGCTGCCCCAGGGCTGCCGCGAGGACTTGCTGGCAGATGCTGGCAGGAACTGAGCACCCAGTGGTGGTGGGCCCGGGGGCCTCTGGGTGAAGGCTTCCCATGGGGGAGGCAGGGAAGAATAGATGCCTCTGCCTTCCTCCATGAGCTGCAGGTGCATCCTTGGGGGCAGCGTGGAGTGGGGGTGGGTGTGCTGTGGCCACTGAGGGCACCTAGAGGGTCTGCAGGCTGGGGGCCAGATCATTCCGGTTGTCCAGGAGGAACTTCTCGCACGCCTTGAAGGTGGTGTAGAACTCGGAGGAGAGGCCAACCACGTTGGTGGTCACATAGTTGAGAAGGCCTGGGGTGGCCTGGTTGTAGTAGGACACCTGCAGGGCAGGAGGCCGGGCTCAGCGAGGGTGTGCTGGGGAAGGGCTTGGGGGCAGAGCAGGTGGGCAGAGGGCAGGGGCGGGTCCACCTTGCTTGCCTTCTGGGAGGACAGCAAACAGCCCAGCTCCCTGGGGTCTTGGGACATCACACGATCGCAGGCAAAACCCCCTCCAGCAGATTTCCCCCTGGCTTTCCTGTCACTGCACACCGCGTGCCCCACTAGCTGGGAGGCCCGAGGCAGGGACTGGCTGTCCAGAGCCCAGCACCAAACCCTGTTTAAAGTGAAGGTGCTCTGGGGCCACAGAGATATAAGCCAGGGCTGGCTCTGAGGCTTTTTGGTTTAGGAGTATGAATTCAGCAAACATGGGCCGAGGCCCCACGAGCCTCCGGGCCAGGCCTGGGGCAGCAGGGCCCCAGTAGGGGCTGTGAGCGAGCCCCTCTGTCGGCCTCCTCCCCACGTTTTCAATTAACACTCACCACCCTTCGGAGTTTTATGGGCCCTCAGAGCCATATAAAGCCTTCCTAGACAAGAGGGGTATGCGAGTAAATAAATGATGAGATGGAATTTTAGATCAGAACCCAGGCCTTCCGCTCTCAGCATCCAGAGCTTTTTTCCAAGACTAAGCGGCGGCCTCTGACTGTCTCTGCACAGCTTAGGTCTTAACAAAGGCTCATTTTCAGCCCCTGACACTCTTAGGCTCCCCCAAACTGAAGGGGGAGCCTGCTGGGAGGGGTCTCTGGTCTGGACAGCACTGAGCTCAATGCACACAGGGCATCGGGGTGGAGCCAGGCTAGGCGAGTGGGGACAGGCCTCACCTTGGTTAGCTGGTCCCCCTCACGCCAGAGACAGAAGCCCGAGCAGAGCGTCTCCCCACGTCTGTACTCCGGTGTCTCTCGGTGTGTGGGCAGCGTGACCGATCTCAGAGCAATGACATAGGGGTCCCTGGAGAGGAGGAAGGGCAGGAAGGGGCGGGATCACCCCAGAAGGAGGTGAGGGCCTGTTCTGCCCAGCCAGGGCCCAGACCCTGCCCCCGTCCCCAGCTTCAGCCACCAGGGCAGGGATGGCCCTGCTTTAGGGTATGAGTGGCCAGAGGGGAAGTGTGTACTCTTTTCTCTCACCCACAGTGAATCCACAGCAGCCCAGCAAAGTCTGGCAGTGGCCGGGGTCCCACAGCCCTTGGGGAGCAGAGCTCCACCTCCAAGCGATGCCCCTCCCTGGGGCACTCCACCCTTCTGTGTTCCCTGGCAGGCAGGCACCCACCCGCTGTCACAAGGCTTCCGCCGTGAGGCCAGGATCACGAAGTCCTGGGGCTTGGCTTCGCCACCAAGGGCAGGGCTGATGACATGGTAGATGGCATCGTCCTCGTCCACCTGCTGCAACAGCTCTGCGCTCCTGTGGGGAGGTGGCAGCTCCCTATGAGCAGCAGGTCTGCCCAGGCCCTGCCAAGCTCAGCCCCCTGCAGCTTCTGTGGTGGGCACGTCTCCTGTGCTGCTCAACAGCAACCAGCAAGGGGCACCAGGGCCCAGCCCAGAGGGACACACATGTGTGCACATGGGCATGCACGCACGTGCACATGCAAACAAACGAGCACATACAGACACAGGAACAAAGACATGCACAGATATGTGCACGTGTTGTCATACATACTCAGACACATGGATAGACTCTAGTCCACACACAGAACCATATGTGTCTGTACATGTCTGCAGGCGCACACACCCCACACAGATGTGTAGCTGTGTGGTGACTTAGTAGCCGTACTTAATACTTAGTGAGCACCCACTGCATGTCTGGTGCTGTTCTACGTACTTTATATGTGTTACCTCCTTTAATCTCCATCACAGCCCCATGCGGGGGGTACTCAGTATCCACATTTTACAGATGGGGGCTGGAACTCGGGGACATAACCTGCCCACAGAGCTAATAAGGAAGCAGGGCTGGGATGTGTTCAAGCTACCAGGCCGCAGAGATGTGCCCCCAGGCCTGGGCACGAATGCGCCCAGGTACACACACACGTACACATCAACACACGCACACCTACAGGGACACCTACACAGGTACACACGACAGTGTCCAGACCCACCACGTCCTCCTTGATCTCCCAACCATACTCAGAGCCTGTTCACTTGTGTGCTGTGGGCAGAGGAGGGGGAAGGAGCTGGGGGCTCTCGTTCATATAGGCCGCTCCCCCAATATCCTACTGAGTATCAAGATTTGATCTGGCCATCGAGGCCCACACCAGCCCACCTCCTCCAGGAAGCCTGCCTACTGCATGCACATCTGCCCTCCCCTACACCAGACATCCACCGTCAAATCACCTCTCTGGCTTCTAGAAGGGCACTGCCAGCAGGCCTGGGGCCACCTAGATTGGGGCTTCTTAAAGCAACACAGCCCTTTTTGCAAGGAAACCTTAAGCAGGAAGCCCATGTATAGCGCTCTAAGCGGGCCTGCTCTGGTGAAGACAGTGGGGTAGGAAGGAGCAGGCCAGTTTGTCTAGAATCCACTCGCCAAATGACCGGCACATCGACTTTCTAAATACCCAAATCCTCCTGTGGGACCACTCAGGAATATAGACTCCTCACAGCGTCACCGTTGGAGACGACCAAAGACCTCCAAGGCTGGGGTGTCGGCAGAATAGAAAGTGACTTTAAAGGGACCTAAAAAAATACCAGCTTAAACTTCCCATATTTAACACTGAAATGTTGGCCATTTTCCTAAGAACATGTTTATCTTCCTTGACTAAATTCAAGAAGATACTCATATGAACAACTGGTAAATTTGGGGAATAAATGTATTCAAGGAATAATATATTAATATTCACAGACGCTCACTGTATTCAAAAATAACATATTCATTGGGTTGCCAGTGTAGGCTTCTAAGAAAAAAATAACATATACATGTACATATTCATAAAAAAGAAGCAGCAAACTTGGTAAATTCAGCAAATCCGCTATTCGATCCGTTGGCCTGAACCCGGGAGGGGGTCCCACCCATCCCTCGGCCTTCCAACCCACCCCAAACAGTTCCTGAACCCGCTTTGGGAACATAACTCCAGAGCACACAGTTTGAAAATCACTATCCCTGAGTGTAAATCTATATCCCACCCCCCAAGTACCTATTTTGTCTTTTAAGGGACGAGGGTCAGTCTCACTATGTTGCCCAGGCTGGAGTGCAGGGGCTATTCAGGGGCGTGACCACAGTGCACTACAGCCTCGAACTCCTGGCCTCAAGCCATCCTTCCACCTCAGCCTCCTGAGCAGCCACTGTACCTGGACAAGTACCCATTTTAGGACGGGGGAAACTGCGGCCCAGAAAGGAAGTGACTTGCCCACCGTCACGCAGCTATTTGGGACAGAAACAGGACTTAAGCTGAGGCCTTCAATTCCAATTCCAGGCTCAGTGCCTTCCAAAATACCCATGACCCTGACGCCCACCTGGCTACAGCTCACCCCCGCTCCCACCCCAGCCCAGCCCCCTAAAGCCAGCAGAGGCAGAGCAGAAGGAGGAGGTACGCTCCCCGCCCAGGCCTGAGAGCAGACCCTGCCCCGCCTGTACCCTGCCCCTCACCGGTAGTGCTTGTCCCACCCCGGCCTCTGAGACAGGTCAGAGAGCAGCTGGAAGGCCTGGGCCGCATCCACATGCACCA
>NW_012138302.1:13506159-13563071 GCF_000956105.1 Propithecus coquereli
CCCTCGGCCTTCCAACCCACCCCAAACAGTTCCTGAACCCCCTTTGGGAACATAACTCCAGAGCACAGTTTGAAAATCACTATCCCTGAGTGTAAATCTATGTCCCACCCCCCAAGTACCTATTTTGTCTTTTAAAGGACGAGGGTCAGTCTCACTATGCTGCCCAGGCTGAAGTGCAGGGGCTATTCAGGGGCGTGACCACGGTGCACTACGGCCTCGAACTCCTGGCCTCAAGCCATCCTTCCGCCTCAGCCTCCTGAGCAGCCACTGTACCTGGCCAAGTACCCATTTTAGGAGGGGGGAAACTGAGGCCCAGAAAGGAAGTGACTTGCCCACCGTCACGCAGCTATTTGGGACAGAAACAGGACTTAAGCTGAGGCCTTCAACTCCAATTCCAGGCTCAGTGCCTTCCAAAATACCCATGACCCTGACGCCCACCTGGCTACAGCTCACCCCCGCTCCTACCCCAGCCCAGCCCCCTAAAGCCAGCAGGGGCAGAGCAGAAGGAGGAGGTACGCTCCCCGCCCAGGCCTGAGAGCGGACCCTGCCCCGCCCGTACCCTGCCCCTCACCGGTAGTGCTTGTCCCACCCCGGCCTCTGAGACAGGTCAGAGAGCAGCTGGAAGGCCTGGGCCGCATCCACATGCACCACCATCTCCATGTGGAAGGAGAGGAACTTGTCATCCTCCAGAGTGTACAGGCGGACCTGCATTGGGCAGAGGGCAGCCTCAATCCTGTGCCCCTCCCCAGACCATGTTGGGTGTCGGGGTGGGCTGATGGGGATGCCGGATGCCGGAGGCCGGGGCTGGAAGCTCAGGGCTGCCGCTGACACGCTGTGTGACCGGGAACGAGCAGCAAAACCGCTGAGCCTCAGTGGCATCCCCATGAAGACGGGCTGTGGAGAGAATGCAGCACAAACGGACCAGAGGGGGCCTTAAGAAGCAGAAACTGAGGCAACATGCAGCAGACGGTCCCAGCCAGGTGCCCATCCCATGCCTCAAGTCACAGGTGGGAGGCGGCTTGTCCAAGGGCACAGGCAGGTGGCGGAGGTCAGGGCTTGCCCACTGCCCCCGCCCTGCAGCGACTGGATGCAGAAGAGCAGAGAGGGAGGGAGGAAGCGGCTGGGCAGAGAGCAGCAGACACGAGAGGTCGCGGCAAGAAGGGGGGCAGGCAGGAGAGAAGGGTTTGGGGGTCCTCTCCAGGCCCTGCAGGGGCGGCTGTTTCCACAACCTCACACAATTCCTTTGAGAAAATCCCCTTCTGACATAAGCGGTGAGAGTTCCTGTCACCTGCCACCGCCACTTCCAGTTGCTCAGAGCAGAAAGGAAAGACTGGGAGCGGGGCCAGCTACCTGATTGGTCTCTGAGGACAGCACCCAGTTGTCCTTGGTCACGAGCATCTTCAGGGAGGAGACGTTGTTGTAGCTCAGGTACACCTGGAAGAACACACGGACGCTACCGCTACCCTGCCCCCTCCCAGGGGGACGAAGCGGGGCAGTACTGCGGGAGGAGCCCTGGGCTCTGGGAAAGGAGGTCAAGGCTGGTTCAACCTGACGTGTGACCCTAGACACGTCGCTCTGCCTCTCGGGGTCTCAGCTCCCTCCTCTCGAACAGGGGACACAGCGAGCCCTTTGCTAACTGAACCAGTCGCAAGGCATGGCATGGTACCAATGACCCTGTTCCCTTCAGGCCTTCCTCCAAAGCCACTCGGACCAGCAGGGAAGGGTGGGGGCCCTGGTGGGCCCGAGGATTATCCCCTTGGAGCAGAGGGCCTTACCTGGTTGCTAGGGTCCCAGGGGACAGAGAGGGGCACCTCTGTCTGCTTACAGGACACGATGTACTTCCTAAAAGGAAGGGAAGATGACAGCTGTTGAAAGTCCATTGCTTTCAACAGACTTCACTGCAGGCTGCGTGGGAGATCCTGCCTGCTGGGGAGCCTAGGGGAGAGCACATGACCACAGCCCACCACACCACGGGCAGCGCGGAGGCAGGGAACCAACTGGCAGAAGGGTACAGGGTTAAGGCTCAGTCCCCGACACACCTGCTCAACGACTCCGCCCTCATGCCTCAATGTCCTATCTGTGAAATGGGATCGGTGATCATACCTGCCTCATAGGGTCATCACAAGGAGAAGAGTGCTTGGCATACAGTAAGTGCTGCATAAATGCATACTTTCTTACTAACAGCGGTTTGTGAACCCTGGTGTGTTTACAGCCTCTAAAGTTTGTCAATGGCTTTCACAGCAGCGTCAGACACACCTGGGTCTCCGTCCGGAGCAACTGCGTCTCCTTCTGAGCCTCTCTTGCTCCATCTGCCACTCGGGCGTCAGAGCCGGTGGAAGGAGCTCAGCATTTCAAACTGGCCAGACCCCGCCAGGCTCGAATTCTGACTCTGCCGCTCACGCCTGTCTGTGTGCCCGTGGGCAAGCCACCTAACCCTCTGTCCCCAGCACGCTCGCCTGCACAACGGGCCATCAGACCCCTGTGTACTGAGGCCAACGAGAGGCTGCACGGGTGTGCCATGAAGGGCCCAACCTGCCCAGCCCTGAAGAAACGAGAGTGCCCTGGGTTCAGCGGGGCAGGGGACAGCCCTGAACCCCACCTCCCACCCACCGCCCAGCCCCACTCGCCTGTCCAGGCGGATCTTCTTCCTGGCACTGGCCTCTCGGTACCGCCGCTCGCCGTCCTGGGGAGGAAGTAGGGACAGGCTGTGGTGTGGGAGGGACACCCAGCCAGTCCCCTGCCCCATCCCTGCCCTCTCCCCACCCCCAGGGTGCAAGGAGGCCCTGCAGCCCTAAAGTGAACTTCAGGCCTCACCGGGGCAGCTGGATCAAAACCTCCTGGCCAGGAAAGTGCCAGGGACCCTCAGACTCTCTGAGTGACCTTGGGAACACACTTCCCCTCGCTGGCCTCGGTTTCCTCTTCTGTAAAATGGATACTTAGAGGGCACTCACCATGGTAGCAAGAGCCCACATGTATTGAGCACTTGCTACGTGCCAGCCCCAAGTGCTTTCCGTCCACAATTCCATGGAATCCCTACAACAGCCCGCAGAGGCTGCTGCGAGCACTCTCCCAGTCCACGGAGGAGGAAACTGAGACAGAGAGGTTGAGTGACTCGCCCCAGTCATAGCGGTAAGAGGCGGGGCCAGGATCAGAACCCCGTGGCCTGACTTGAGCCCACCCCTGATACCACCACCTCTGACGTCCCCCACATGCAAACACAACATGACAACTTCACGGGGAGCAGCCGTGGCCACAGCTCCCGATCCACCCACTCTGGACTGCCGCACTGCACAGCCCATGGAGGCAGGCGGCAGGGCAGCGAGGAAGGGAGGCCAGAGGGAGGGATGGCCTCTCCGTGGCCACGGCCTGGCCCACAGGAGGCACAGAGAGCATATTTTAAGAGCCTTTGAAGCCAAGCCCTGACTCGTCCCTGGGCCCCTTGCTCTGCTGTCACCATGGTGCTGTACTGAGAGCTTTCAGGGCTTAGCCAGGCACAGTCAGCAGCCCATATACCACCCACACCCTGGTGAGGCAGGGACTGCAGGTATGCCCACTTCATAGATGGGGGCTGAAAGCTGGCAGAGGGCACCCACTTGAACGCAGCAGAGGTCAGGTTCCAACCCACATCCGACTCCAGTGCTCTTCCAACTCTGCAGGCTTGTGAGGGCCCAGTAACACCCAACCATGAGCCAGACCTACATGCATGCTCCAAGTTCTGTTAGGCAGGGTGCCCGCCTTGCACAAGGACACTCAGAGCTGGCCGAGCCCCTAGGCCTATCAGGGGGCTGGTAGGCCCCACCCCTCCTGTGCAGAGAGAGGGGGAGGGGAGCTGCTGGGGGCAGGGAGCTGTTGCCACTCACCCCAGGCTGGGGCCGGATCCAGGGTAGCAACTGGGGCTGGTCGTCTGCGTCCAGGACCACAAAGGTCATGAAGGCGCTGTTGATGTGCCGCCGGTGGGTCTCTGCCTCCTGGCGATAGGCGTCCACACACACACCCACCTCCATGCTGCGGGGAGGGAGAGCTGCTTCCATGCTGGACAGACCTTCCCAAGGCCACAGCCCTCCCCAGCACACACGCACACACATATGCACGCACACATGCACATACACACATGCATACATGTGTGCACACATACTCCTGCAGTTCTTCCAGCAACGTGGCTCATTGCCACTGGCAGGACACCCAGAACTGCTCCCTCCATCAGTGTTTACACAGCACCTACTGTGTGTCCAGCCCTGTGGGACACGGAAATTAATATACCTGTCCAGTCCATGCCTCATGGGCCAACAGCTGGGGGAGATGGAAACAAACAAGAAAGCAAAGATAATATGTAGTCAAAAACTGCAAAGGGCTACGAAGGGACATAGCCCAGGAGGTGGAGGTGGACAGCCTAATTAGAAAAAATGTTCATCATGCACATATCCACAAGCCCTATGACAGCCCTGCTCCTAACAGCTCAGCTGCTCCTATTTGTAGATATCTTATCAACTTTATTAATTATAAAAGCAGCCTCCACCATGCCCCCTTGCTTAGGAATTTCTCTGATCACAGAACGTGGACATCATACAGATGGGCAAACCAAGACCTAGCACTGGGCAATCATTTTCCCAAGGTCACATAACCAGTCAGGAAGAAAATCTGGACTAGAAACCAGGTCTTGCAGTTCCTGGGAAAGGGCTTTTCCCCTGCACAGCAGCAGCATGTGTGCTGGTCAGACTGCTAATAGCAACAGTAATAATAATAATAATAAAATCATCATCATCATAGCAGCAAGGGCCGACCTTTACGGGACGTTTCCTCTGGCATTCTGCCAGTAACACTCCATTGAATGCTCACAACTGTGAGGTCGTTGTGGGGAGCCCCATTTTACAGGTGAAAGAACTGAGGCTCAGAGAGGTTAAGTAACCTGCCCCAGGTCATACAGCTAGTAAGAGGTGGAGCCAAACTTGAACTCAGGTGGCCTGGCTCAGATCCCTCACTTTTAATGATTGTATCGTGACCTCTGATATCACCAAAAAATATACTTATGTAAAGTAAGTTTTCATGGGCCTAGGCATCAGAATTCATTCCAAAGTAAGGACTCCGGGGACTAATTTTTTAGGAAGTGGGTGGGAAAGGTTTGGTAAGCAAATGAACACTGGCAAGAAGTGGCCCCGAGATCCATTGTCCACAGTGGGCCAGACGGAAGGGGCGAGAGGCAGACGCACTGAGCACATGGTGTGATCTGAGACCGTGGGGGGCTCGGGGACTGGGGGAGCAAGAGGAGGGGCCCCAACCCAGCCTGGATGGGCAGGACTGGGAGCCAGGGAAGGCTCCAGGGAACATCACAGTGAATTTGGGTGACGGTGAGGGGACCCAGCAGACAGGCAGGGTTTTAGACCTCGTCTGCAGGAAAAGGGTCCTTCCTAGCACGAGGAAGAGCCACGCCCAGCCCAGCCCCTCACCTGTGCTTGAATGCGTTGTTCACGATAGCCTTGAGCACCAGACGGTCCCCGACCTGGGATGGGCCTCGGAAGTGGAACATCTCGATGGCCTTCAGTGTGGGGTGGGCACGGCAGAGCCGGCTGAGGAGGCAGGGGGTGGGGAGACAGGAGAAATGCCCCCAGCACTTCAGCCACTAGCTTGGGCCAGGCTTCTCCCTGCCCTGTCCCCAGACAGAGCCTGGAACCCCCACCACCTTCTGACCTACCCACTGCCACCCAAATCCGTGACAGTTCTGCTCAGAGGCACAGAACCAAAGTCCCATTTCACAGCTTAGAACACTGAGGTCTATGTGCCTGGCTGGAAAGGAGCTGACTTCGAGGTGGCAGAAGAAGGCCTCAGGCAGGGGTAAACCCCTTCCCCATTTTCTTTCCAACTTTTACCCCTTAGTACCTGCTGTTCCCACTACCTGGAGCCTTCCCCTTACCAAAGCTACTCATCACCCAAGGCCCAGCTGAAGAGCTCCTCCTCCAGGCAGCCTTCCCTGACCAGCAGGCGCTCACCCTCCTCAGATCTCATCGAGCTCCCAGCAGGGCTGCCTGAACTGGCCCTGCTTATGCACTGGCTCCCATAGGAGGAGGAGCCCTTTGAACCCAGCTCCAAAGGATGAGGAAGAATCGACCTGGCTGAGGAGGACATGGGCTGGGGAGGGCACCCCTGGCCAAGGGAACAGCAAGTACAAAGTCATGGAGCTGTGAGAATATCAATTAGTGAATGTCAGTTATCACAACTATTAAAAATTCCATGATAGGCCGGGCGTGGTGGCTCACACCTGTAATCCTAGCACTCTGGGAAGCCGAGGCGGGAGAATCGCTCGAGGTCAGGAGTTCGAGACCAGCCTGAGCAAGAGTGAGACCCCGTCTCTACCAAAAATAGAAGGAAACGAGCCGGACAACTAAAAATATATAGAAAAAATTAGCCGGGCATGGTGGCGCATGCCTGTAGTCCCAGCTACTTGGGAGGCTGAGGCAGTAGGATTGCTTGAGCCTTTGAGTTTGAGGTTGCTGTGAGCTAGGCTGATGCCACGGCACTCGAGCATGGGCAACAGAGCGAGACTCTGTCTCAAAAAAAAAAAAAAAACATTCCTGATATTCAGGGTAGAACAAGCCCCCTGAGGGGGGCCACAGAAGTAATAGGAGAAGAAAGAATTATTTTCACTTCTAAGAAGGGAACAGTCAGGGATGGCCTTGTGGAGGAGGAGGGCAGGATTTTAGCAGCCAAACAATAGTAGGGGGTGTAGCCGAGAAGTTATAGCAGGAGCAAAGGCAGGGCTGGGAAGGTGAGGGATGGGCACAGGAGCGGGGATATCAGGAGGAATGCAGGCAGGGCCAGATCAAGGGGAGGCTCAAGTGCCAGGTCACAGGGACTGGTGTTCCCCACATAGGCAATGGCGCCTGTGGAGGGCTTTTTGGGTGGAGGAAGGCATGGTCACTTCACAAAAAATTACTCCTCTCTGGGTCTGAAAGCCCTGAGTTACCATAACAGAACAGCCAAGCTTCTGAAGCCTTGAATGCCAACACCAAATGAGGGTTTCTCCTCCCCCAGGATCTGGCTAAGGGAAGGAGGAAAAAGGTGGAGAAGCAGGGGCAGCATGCTCTCCCCTTACCTGGCTGCAATGGTGGCCACGTTCTCCATCCAGGCCATGATCTGGCCCCCGAAAGTGTTGCCCTGGTGATTGGCATGGGGAGGCAGGACCAGCTCCACGCTCTCCACGCGGGTCTTCTCTGCTGGCACCATGCGGCTGCAGTCTCTGCTCTCCAGATCTGACCAGGGAGTGGGCAAAGGGAGGAGGGCAGGAAAGTAAGAAGGTTCCCAAGGGCAGCCCTTCCCCATGGGCAGCCCCGGGACCCCCACCTCCACTGCTCCACCCCGCTCAGGTTCTTTTATTCACTCAGCACCAGCATGCATGAGGCACAGGCTGGCTCCGGATGAGGAACAGAGGACACAGGCTGAAAGAGATGAGCCCGTCACAGGGCAGTGGACAGAACACCGGCTTTCAGACGAGACACACCTGGTCTGAGCCTCAGCTCCACCCCCTACAGCCTGCGTGACCTGGGGCAAATCAAGTGACCCCCGAACCTCAACTGCCTCGTCTGTAAAGGGCAGGTGTCAAATCTGGCCCAGGAGGACTGCTTGAAGATGAAATACGATCACAGTTATAAGGTGCACACTTTAAAAGGATAGTTCTTCCCCGTCTCTGCCCTGACGATTCCCTCGTCCCTGGGCAGCAGCGGCATTAGGATACCCTCCGTAGGAGAGGCCAGGGAGCGAAGGGGCCTCGGGCACCAGGAGAGCAGATGCTGATGTGCCCACCCAACCCAAGGGGACTCGTCACCCATCTCCAGAGAGAGACCTCTTCAGGGAGGGCCCATCAGAGAGGGGGCATTTCACTTGGCTTGCAGGCTGCTGCACAGGCAGGGCAGGGGCAGGGAGGAGGGGAAGCTGAGGGTGGCCTGAGCAAGGTCTGGAGACAGGACGGGCAGGATATTCACAGAGCGCAAAGGGGCCTTGGCTTGGCTTGGCTGCAGCTGGAGCGAGTGAAGGGAGGCGCCTGGGGAGACTGCGCGGTAGCCAGAGGCCCGTGTGGCAGGCAAAGGCTGCCCCTTGGGTGGAACAGCTGTCGGTACAGGGGGGATTCAGGAGGGCTGCAGTGGGATGGGTGGATCAAGGGCGCCTTGACACTTATGGAAAGAGCGGGGCCTCCCCAGCCCCGGCCTCCAAACCCCGCGTAAATAGGGCACACGGAATGCAGAGCACAGCTCGCATCCTTCACTGGGCTCAGCGAGTTCCACCTGCTCTCTCCCCACTCTGGGCAGCTGAATGGCCTTTTGTTTTGTTTTGTTTTGTTTCTTGTTTTTGTTGTTGCTGTTGTTCTGTATCTGTATCTGTATCTGTAACATCTCCTATGTTACCCAGGCTGGTCTTGAACTTCTGGCCTCAGGTGATCCTCCCACTTCATCCTACCAAAGTGTTGGGATTACAGGCCTAAGCCACTATGCCAAGCCCCTGAATGACCTTTTATTTCTCCTAAAATTGCCTTCTTTGGCTTTCAAGGAAGACACACATTTGAACATTCTGAAGATTCGTAAACAAATCCAAGGTCCCCCCTTCTGGGCCTTTGCTCAGACTGTCCCCTGTCCGGACACCTTTCCTCATCAGTCCGCCTGGCACCATCTTACCCAGTCCCAGGTAGATCTTTGTGTACTGGTGTAGAACAACCTCCAAGATATATTCGCCAGGTGAAAAAAGCAAGATACAGAATGGTATGTACTGTTTGCTCCCTTTTGGGTAAAAGCAAGAGGCTAAATAATACATACTATGCTCAAATATGCAGGGAATACTTCTGGAAATATAGCCAACGATGGGAAACAGTAGTTGCTTCTGGGGAGGGAGACCTGGGCTCTGGGATAGGAGGGAGTCTTGCTTTTTCTTTTTTTCTTTTTTTCCATTTATTTAGTAATGAAGCTGAAAGAGAGTTTTGCTTTTTATTCCATAGCTTGGGGAATATATACATGCTTTTTTAAAAAAATCCTATAGAGTCTTCAAGGCCTAGCTCAATTCTACCTTCCTAAACACCTCGGCTCCTAGAGACCCAAATGCATGTTGTGGACAGCAAAGGGACTTCCATGTGGCCTAGCCCCACCTTCGCAGTTGCTGGGAGCTGGATGAGAGGCCCGAACACTCCCCTGCCCTGGAGGAGACGTTGGGGCCAAGAGGGCTGGACAGGTCTGGGGCCACCAGTGGTTCAAATCCCTGGGAGCCTCTCTTCCTCCTGCCCAGTGGCGCTCAGGACAGAGGGGCCTGCGGGATGCCAGCTGCCCTCCCCACGCATGGCGGCAGCTGCTCACCGTCCTGAATGGCACAGTTGGCCAGGAGGTCCTTGATGGTGTCCGCATAGACCAGGCGCATGCGCCGGCGCTCGGCTGCCACACTGTGCTCGGTCTTCTCCTCCTCTGTCCGTGGTATGATCTGCTTCAGCTTCACCTGCGGGCCAGGGGACAGAGAAGGGATGCTCAGGACCAGCTTCCTAAAACAGCACAGGGGCCTGTCCCCACCCCATCTCATGCCCAGGGTGGGCGCACAGCAGGCCTGGGCTGCTGGTCTGTTGCCAGGCTTCCTCCCCTCTGCCCCGTCTTCCTGCCTCCATGTTGCCCTCATGCAGCACATTCATCCTCCACATGCTCCCCAGGTCCCCTCCTTGGGCAAAGGCTCAGAGGCTGGGGGTTGTCAGGTGGGATGTGAGAAATGGTGAGACCTGAAGAATCCTTGCATGAGATGGGCAGGGAGAGGTGAGAGAAAGGAGAAAGGGAGGCGCCTGGGGTTGGATCGCAGTGGGGGGTGGGCCTGCCTCTGGGGGCTACGGATTCCCTGCCAAGCCCCCTCCCCTCCCCCCCAGCCTCACACCCTGACCCAGGCCCACCATGACAAGTGCCCGGGTCACTGAGCAGCATTGAGCAGCCAGGTATAGGCGCCCACCTTGGAGATCTCCCGGTGGGCCACAAAGGTGGCCAAGGCCTTGCACACATTCCACTGCTTCTCAGAGCACAGGTCCTCGGAGGTCACCTGGATGCCCACCTGGACAGCAAGAGTGAGGTGGGAGGAGCGAGGAGGAAAGACACAGAGCTCATCAAGAGAGGCCCCCCAGACGGAGACAGAAAGTCCCCCCAGGCCAGGCCTCTGGTATTTCTGTACCACCTACTGGGTCTAGGGGACCAGAGACCTGGGGTAGTTCCAACTCTGTCCCTGGCTCCCCGGGAAACCTTGGGCAAGTCACTTCCCTTCTCTGGTCTTGGTTTCCGCCTCTGTGCAATGGGAGTGATCACACCTGCCCTCACAGCATTACTGAGAGGCCAAAAATGAGACTGTGTCCACAAAAGGGCTTCAAGCAGGTAAAACGGTGGGTAAATTTAAAGGATGGACACCTGGGGGCACCTGGGCATTTATGTGGTGGCCAGAAGCAAAGTCAGGACTCCGCTGTCCCTCAGGAACCAGCGGCTCAGCGGGGTGAAGTTGCCTGGGCCTGAAGTCCACAGGTGGGAAATGGAGTCGTCCCCCCCAGCTCACAGGGCCCTGGGCGTCACCAGCCAGTGCTCCCACAGAACCTTCAGCAACCCTGCAACACGGGTGCAATCACCCTCCCACCGGACAGACGAGGAGACTGTGGCGGCTAGCTAATGGCCGCGGTCCAGTCCTCTCCTGCCCCAGCCTCTCTGCCTCTGGACCAGGCGCTGCGGCTATCTTCCCTCCACTCCCACAACTGCCTGCCCACCAGGGCTAGATGAGAACAGTCGAGTCCCATGCTGGAATCTACATAGCTCAGTGAGCAGGGCAAGTCCCTTCTCCTCCCTAGGCCTTGATTTTCCCTTCTGTGTAATGAGCTGTTGGACGGGAAGATCCTTAGGATCCTCCTACCTGTGCCAGCCGTTTCAGAGCTCTGCTCCCCCAGCCAGGGCTCTGTGAATGGAGTGTGCCTGGGCTGGGGGCCGTGAGGAACGGGGAGAGGGGGCAGAGGACCCTCCCGCACACCCACTCCCAGGCAGTGCCCACCCCACACACCTCCATGCTGGAGTTGAAGGCCCGGTTCACCTTGGCCTTGATATTCACCACTTGTCCAACACTGGGGAGAGGAAAGCAGGAGGTAAGCCTTCCAGAGGGGCCAAGGGAGGGAACAGGGGCCTCTGATACTCGCAGGCCTCTGCTGGGGGGATCTTCATGGCTTACAGAACATATTCACATCTGCGATGTCACCAAGCCCTCAAAGCAAGCCACCAAGCTAGTGTCAGCACCCCATTTCACAGGTAGAGAAGCTGAGGTTGAGAGAAGTGGTGTGATCTCATCCATCCCCTCTTCCCCTGCTCACCGGTGTCCCATTAATGCTTGAGCTTCTTTTTGCTCCTGGTGCAATGGTTTCCTCCTCAGGGAGCCCCCATCCTCCAATTGCCCTATGGGGCTCGCCCTCCAACACTTCTCTAGCAGACTGACCTCTGTCCCCCACAACCTGGAGGCCCCACGGGGGCAAGAACCACATGTTTTGCTCCCCACTGACCCTCCAAGCCCTAGCACATGGCACACGGTGGGTCTCCCATAAATGGTGGCCAACTGAATTAATAAACTCCACATTTATTAAACATCGACTAAGTACAAGAAGCTATAAACAACAGGTGGAAGGAGAAATGGGAACATTTAAAGAATGCCTGCTGTATGCCAGGCACTGGGCACTGCCTCATTTGAGCCTCAAAACAAGTTTGGCAGGAAGGTTTAGGGGGGATTGAGCATCAGAGAGGTTAAGCCATTTGCCCTGGGTCACCCAGCTAAAAAGTGGCAGAGCCAGGATTCTAGACTGACTCTGTTGACTGCACCAGCCCTACCCTTCCCAGCTGCAGCCTAGCCTGTCCATCTGGAATGATTCCCGCATCCAGATGAATCCCCAGGAGCCATCTAGCCTGCCCTGTGCCTAACCAGAGGGAGCAGAGGGTGCCCAGCTGATGGGCTGTGGGGAGGAGGGGCAGGAGGCTGGAATGCTGGCCCCATCCAATTGCTGTGTGACCTTGAGCATGTCCTTTTACCTGTCTGCACCTTGGCTCATGAATATGGACAGCACAGTGCTGATTTCTTCTTCAAATGACACAGCTTCCTATCCAAGCCTAGGAAGGGTCCATGCAAGGGGCAGGTCAAGGGGCCACAATGTGTGGGTTCCAGTCAAGTTCTGCCTTGACTGTCACACTACCAAGCTGTGTGACCTTGGGTGAGTCACTGTACCTCTCTGTTGTCTATTCTCCTCCTGAGAATGCAAGACCACTGTCTGTGGTTCTCAGGGTTAAGAGGAAGTGGAACTGGGCAGAGTGCCAGGCCTGGCCCACAGCAGGCACTCAGCAAGTGACATGAGCTCAAGCTTGCCAGACATCTGATTTCTGTTCATTATTTTTAGCAATACTAATGATCACATAGGGGAGGATCACTTTTAGGAGATACATGCTGATGTGTCGAGGGATGAGGTGTCATGATTTCTACAACTTACTTTCAAATGGTCCAGCAGAAAAAGAGAGAGAGAGAGAGAGAGGTATTTATTTACCTGTATACAGATAAGGAATATTAGCCAAATTTTAATTATTGGGTCTCAATGGTGGTGATCACTGCACTATTCAACTTTTCTATATATTCGAAAGTTTTCCTGGGTAAAAATTAGGGGACAAAAACCTTCCACAGTCCCCAATATAAAGATAAAAGTCTATTTCCCATGGTGCTAAAAGAGAGAAACTTGTGACTCTTCCCCCTCCCCTCCTCCTCCTCCCTACCTTCCCCCAAAGCCAAGCAAACACCCCTTTGGACCCCATATGGACTTCTGAGCTTCTCTTCCCCTGACTGTCCTCCACCCCACAGCTCAGGCCAAAGCAGCTCCCTCCCCAGGGTCACAGACCAGCCTCCTCAGGGGCCCCCTGCAGCCTGTAGCTCCCCAACACCCCACCAGGTGTTCCTCACAATACAGGAGGCAGCCCCCCACGAACAAATCTGACCCCTGTCGAGTCCTTCCCTGACCAGTTTACTCTCAGGGGACAGAGGAACATGCTAAATTGCACCATAGTGATACCAACAGCAAACCTAGATGGTGGAGAATTCTAAGAGGGTAAATGACTAGCTTTCCTCAACAAATACATTTCAAAAAAAAAAACAGATTGAGAGAGAGAGAGAGAGAGAGATGGCTGGTGGTGGGGGCAGGTGGGGCAGTATCTATAGATTTTTTTTTAAAAGACTCAGAGGCCGGGAATGGTGGTTCACACCTGTAGTCCCAGCACTTTGGGAGGCCGAAGCAGGAGGACCACTTGAGCCTGGAAGTTTGAGGCTGCAGTGAGCCATGATGATGCCGCGGCACTCCAGCCCGGGCAACAGAGCAAGATCCAGTCTCAAAACAAATCAATAAACATTAAAAATAAAAGAAATAAAATAAAAAAGACTTAGGCATAGCCACCAATTAAAATTATTTACATCCTGACTTGAATAACAAAAGTAACTGTAAAGCAAAACAAAGTGAAAACAAGTTCATGAGACGGTGGGCATTCAAACACTGACTAGATATTGATATTGGCGAGAAACTGTCGTCAAGTTTTTTAAGTGTGGTAAGGATGCTGAGGTTATGTTTAAAAAGAGTTCCTAGCTTTTAGAGATACATTTGGAATTATTTTTAAATGGCAAAAGCAGGAACAAACAAACAAAAAACCTTCCCCAGCTTTTCTCAGGCGCAGCCAGGGCTTTCCTGGCCACCAGCCCTGCTCCAGGCCCCTGAGCCGATCATCCCAGGCTTTCCCTTCCCCCGCAGCCTCCCTCTGCCCTTCGCTCTGCTGGGCCCTGCAGCAGGTCCACCCCTCGGGCATGCACCGCAGCACTCTCTGTCCCTGGCTCCTCTGAGTAAAACAACCTGTGCTGGCTGCAGGGACCTGGAGCTGGCCCAGACATGGCTCCAGTGGCCTTCAAAGCGCCACTAGATGCAGTGCTAATGGGAGTCAGTTCAAACATCTCCTCCAGGAAGACTCCTTGACTACCCTTTATGCCACTACCCCCACCCCAGACATACAGGAAATGTAGACCACTGGCTAACAGCAAGGGCTCTGGGGCCAGACTGCCTGCCTGGTAATATATCCTGGGTCTTTCACTAGCTGTACAACCTTAAACGGGCTACCTCACTTTCTGTGCCTCAGTTTCCTCATATGTAAAGTGATGATACTAACAGCCATGACATCAGTGTGTTGTTTTGAGGAATAAATAAAATTAATGTAATTTTTGGGGGGAAGGTTTTTTCTTTGTGACAAGGTCTCACTGTCACCTAGGCTGGGGTGCAGTGGTGTGACCATAGTTCACTGCAGCCTTGAACTCCTGGGCTCAAGTGATCCTCCTGCCTCAGCCTCACCTGTAGCTAGGATTACAGGTGTACATCACCACACCTGGCTGTTACTTAAAGTTGTTTTGGTTTTTTTTGTTTTTTTTTGAGACACAGTCTCACTGTGTTGCCAAGGGTAGAGTGCCGTGGCATCATCCTAGCTCACAGCAACCTCAAACTCCTGGGCTCAAGCGATCCTCCTGCCTCAGCCTCCCAAGTAGCTGGGACTACAGGCATGTGCCACCATGCCCGGCTAATTTTTTCTATATATTTTTAGTTGTCCAATTAATTTCTTTCTAATTTTAGTAGAGACGGGGTCTCACTCTTGCTCAGGCTGGTTTCGAACTCCTGAGCTCAAACAATCTGCCCGCCTCGGCCTCCCAGAGAGCTAGGATTACAGGCGTGAGCCACCGCGCCCGGCCTATTTAAAGTTTTTGTTGAGACAAGGTCTCACTGTGTTGCCCAGGCTGGTTTCGAACTCCTGGCCTCAAGCAATCCTCCTACCTTGGCCTCCCAAAGTGCTGGGATTATGGCCATGAGTCACTGTACCTGGCCTAAATAAATTAATATACCAAAAAGGTGTTACAAATAATGTATCAACATTGGTTCATTACTTGTGACCAAAGTACCCTACAAATGTAAGATGTTAACAATAGGGCAGGTGTGGGGTGTATGGGGACCCTGTACTGTCTTTAGAGATACAATTTTTGTGTGCATCTAAAACTATTCTAAAATAAAAAGTATTTAGAAAACTATTACAGAGCATCCTCATGCCAGAGCTCATTATTAGCATGGAATGTCTCACTTTGGATTGAAACGATGCTCCGTACCTGGCTCCCCTGCAGACAGAGACTGTGCTCCCCCGGACTCTGTGTACCCAAACCCAGCACGGGCCCTGGTCTAGAAGAGGCGCTCACAGTGAGTGAATAACTGAGTGAGTACAGGGACTGGCCGAGCTTTTCCTTAACCCTGACACACTGGGCACCCAGGAAGTCCTGAATAAGCCCTTGAACTTGATGTGCTAGGTACCAATGGTGAGTTTAAGCGCAGCCCCTGCAGCCTGTCCTCAGCCGAGGGCTTGGCCTCCTCCTTGAGTCCCAGAAGCAGGACCTACAGGCAAAGCTACAGAGAGAAGCTCAGCACAGCACACTGGAATGAAGGACTTCCTAACCAATATAGCCATCAAAAAAAAAAAGCCCACCTTGGCAATGAGCTCCTTGTCCCTAGGGGTATGTGAGCAGAGGCTGAACGGCTCAAGCTTCTGGCTCAGACTTTGCCAAGACACCTTGTATAGGGGCCTCCCTACAGTTCAGTGACCAATGACCCACAGAGAATGTCCAGGCTCAAAAAAGCATTCACTGATTGAATCTAATTCCTTCCATTTTGCAGATAAGAAAACTGAGGCCCAGAGAGAGAGAATCACTTCCCCAAAGTCACACAGCACCCCACGACGCTGTCTCAGCAACATCCAATTCCAAACATGAAGCAACTTCTGTGGCCCAACCCTGGCCCAGGGAACCCACCCCAGAGCACCTAGCAGCCGGCCAGCTCCTGGCCACCGCTGCCCCAGAGACCCTGCAGGTGGGTCCTTGCTTCCCCAGAGATTGTCCCCACTCTATTTTCAAAGGCCCTGGGTCAGTCGAGTCTGGCTCCGGGCAGCACACAGGTAGACCAAGCAGGGAGCCAGGGAGTGGGCCCCAGGCTCACGGAAGGGAAACCGGAAGGATCCAGAGGCAGGAGAGGCCACTCACCTAATGGTGTGCTCAAAATAGATGTCGTCCATGGAGGCCGTGACGCAGGGGCAGCCAGCGTGCCTCTCCGCTGACATCGGGATAAGAAAGCCAGACGTTAGCAGCCTCCCCACTGCACCACATCGCACTGGCCTCTGCTCAGGTGCCACCCCCTCAAGAGGCCGCTCCAGCCACCCGCTGCACGCACCCCAACCCTCCCCATGCTCCTTCACTGCCGTCACCAGCCCTGACCGCGCTCTGTTTAGCTGAGTTTTGCCTGTCTAGTGTCTCTCCCCCGCCTCCTCCCTGCTAGACTGTAAGTTATTTGAGAATGTGGATTTTTGTCTGTCCCATTCATTACTGCACCCAGTCTCAGAACAGTGCCTGGACACGGCGGACGCTAAGTATCTGTCGCGTAAATGAACGCTCACACCACGCTGCTCCACTTCCCGGCCTTCTCCAGCACCTGCGCCTGCTTATTCTCTCCCTCAGGACTGCGCTCGGCGCCTCAGCCCCTCTGGAATCCCTTCGCTGCCCCCAGGGCTGGGTCAGGGCCTCTCAAACAGTGCTGGGGGCCAGTTGGGTCACTTGTCTGTCCCCAACGCCTTCCCGGCCAGGCTGTGAGCTCCTTGCGGCTTGGAGAATATGGCGCAACACGAGGAATGAAATGAGCTCGGCCCAGCTCAGCTCGCTCAACTCAGCGCAGGGAGCGCGATGAGGCGGACAAGCGAACCTGAAGCAGCCACGCTCACGGCTGCTCTGGGTTGAAGCAGGGACCTACGGCCGGGCCCACCACTGAGCCTGTGGGGTCTGAGGGAGGGAGGACGGGCCACGCCAAGCATTGGGAAACTGGGAAGGGCATTTCAGGCAGGTGGACCAGCACGAGCAAAGGCCAGGAGGAGGAACAAGTGTGGCACGCAGAGGGGACAGTGACCGTCTCTGAAAGGAGGCCGCTGCCATGGGTCTGTGGGGCCGGGGGCGGGAGAACCGTGCGGAGCGCGGCCTCACCGGACAGGCAGGCCGTGGTGTCGATCCACTTGAGCAGCTGCCCGACGCTCAGGTCGCCGCGCTGGTTGGTGTGGCAGGGCAGCACCAGCTGGCTCATCTGCACTTCTGTGGGGTTCCGGTACCCCTCGCCATCCGCCATGGCGCCGTCGTCCTCTGCACGGGAGGCTGACTTCCGGGACGTGCGGCTCGAGAACACAGAGGCAAAGCCCTGAGAACGGGTGGGGACAGTGAGGTCAGCTCACTGCGGGGACTCCCAGGCCTGCCCCGCCCCGAGACCTTAGGGCCGGAGGGAAAGGAGAGAGCGCCCCGGGGCCACCTCGCACCAGAACTCGACTCAAGAGCGGCCAGCACCTCCAGACCCTGGTCTCAGACCCCAGGGGCTCTCTGGATGCCACTTCTGCCCCGTTTCCTTTTGGCTGACGAGTGCGTATTAACACGACCTTGGACCCGAGGCAGGGGCAGGGGAGAGAGGAACACGCAGAGAAGTCAGTCCTCCTCGCTTCAGCTTGTGGGCCCACTTTTTGAAGTGTCGCCTCAGATTTACCTTCATTCTTGAAAGATCCCCCCGTCTACGCAGGAGGCCCAGACAGCCCCGCAGAAGCCAAGCCCAGGAAATTGTTCCTAAGAAAGCATTTCAAGAAGCGGCTCCGATGTCATCCTCAAGGGCCTCTTTGTTGGGCTCCTTCATCTGCCAGGTGACATCAGGAGAGCTGCGGTTGGATGCTAGTGTCTTTAGCACCTGGGTCTGTTGACCGGGAGGGCTCAGGGCAGCCACTGACCAGCCATCTGATCCAGGGCAGGGTGCGGCAGCTTCCGGCTGGAGGACCAGGAATTCAAGCTGGGGTTCCTGCCCGGAGCCCAGCCTGTCTTACTCTCCAGGCAGAAGAGGTGGGGTGTGCTTGTTGGTCCCTCGGAAGGGGGGATGAGGGAAGCCACAGGCAACCCGCCGACCCGTCTCTCGGGCTGCCCTCCTATCAGACTATGAACTCTAGTGCTGGGCACACCTGCGTGTGGAAGAAAAAGAGGAGGACCAGGCACGTGGGTTCCAACTGTTACAGCCAATGCCAGTTGTGTGGTGGTGACAACTGTCCCCACTAATGTTTATATAGCACTTAAGTGTCACATATCCTTATAAACACTTTATATGTACTCATACGATTTTATCCTCACAACAAACTGTGAGACATCCATTGTTATCCTCATCTTATAGATGAGGACACCGAGTCCTGAGTAAGTGGCAGAGCCCAGCTGTGACCCCAGACTGAGCTCCTGTCCCCCGCACCCCACTACTTGCAGGGCCTCCTGGGGATCAGATGAGACGTGCAGGGCCCCGGCCTGGATGCGGCGGCAAGCCTGCCACAGCTGCAGGATGGGGCGGTGACGGCTCCCGTGCTACACTCCTTAGATAATTCCCCCCACAAGGCTCCTGTAGCTAATTCGATAAATTCAAAACACACTGAGGTGAACTGTTCAAGGTCACTGACCCCCTACATGGTAGATCCAGGATTTGAACCAGGCCTGTCTGAGCCAGAACAACTTGTGGGTTCCCAGAGATGCCAATCATTCCCGAGAGCCCTTGCGTGTCAGGCACAGTGCTGGGCACCAAGGGGGCAGAGGAGGGCAGCCACCCCAGGAGCTCTCAGCCCCTGTGGAGGCAGTGGGGTGCCAGGCTGCCCAGCTCGCAGGCTCTCACAGGCAGTGTGAAGGCCGCTGCGATCCAAGCAGCAAGACCCGTCGCCATGGTAACTGCTGCCAAGGCACTCCCGGCCTGGTTGTGCGCCGAGGGCCTGTGTGGATGCGGGCGGCTGGCTTTCCGGGTATGGAAGCAGGTAGAAGGAAGAGGCGGGCAGATTCCACTCACCCACACTCTTCCCAGCCCCTCCCACAGCCAGGGATACTGGGAAGAACATTCCAGAAAGAAGCCCTGGGGAGTGCTGAGGAAAAACGGGGGAAGCAAGATGCAGAGGACAAGTGGGCAGAACAAAGGGAGCAGAGTATCTGTGGTTTCTGGGTGGTCTGGACATGCACACAGGGAAGTCCCCTACACAATGCCTCTGCCTCACCAGCCTGCTCACAGCCACTGCTGGGTCCTCACCAGGAAGGCAGAGGGCGAGGACTGTTGGCCCATCTTACAGACGAGGAAACTGAGGATGGACAAAGCCCTGGACCAGCAGTCATGATGCCTGAGATCCGGCTGGTCAACCCCTCCTCCTACAAGCCTCCTATTTCCCGTCCTGTGAACGAGTCTCTGTCTCCCATTAGAATCCACATCACTCGGGATAGGACATTTCGTCCCATTTATTGGTTCATTTGTTCATTTATAGAATCACCAAACACCTTCTGTGTACTGGGCCCTGGGCCAAACACTGAGAGGACAAAGACAAATTGGGCCCAGAAGGGCCTGGCACACAGTAGGACCTCATCAACGGTTTGTGCAGGGACAACCAGAGACAGACTTGAGTTCGAATCCTAGCCCTGTCCCTCGGGTGCAAGGCCCTTCTCCTCCTGAGCCACATCCGTCACTCACCACGTGGGAGAGAGGCTCGCCAGGCCTGAGCCTGCCCGGGACCGGCATGCCCGGCCGAGACTTCCAGTGCGGAAGCTCGAGAGCCCTGTCACCCTGTCGCCCTGTCAGACAGGAAACACTGTGCCCCTCTGAGCAGGGCTGAGCTCTTCCCCCAAAGCAAGCTGAGGGACAAGCGTCACTGTTGCTGTCCCCCCATTCCCCTCAGAGAGAGGGGTGCAGAGACCCAGGCAGCCTCAGGCACGGTCTCTCAGACTCCACCTCCTTCCTCGGGCTTCAAGGCAGTCTGTCCACATCAGAGCAGGCCAGGCCAGGCCTCCTCATCCCAGGTGGGCAGGCAGCCACCTTGGAAGGCAGTGGTGTGTGCGGCCCAGGCAAGGCTTGGCCAATGGGGCCCCAGAGCTGGGCCACTCCTCCCAGGGCCAGTCACAGGGAGGACAGAGGCCCTGGATGCAGTCAGGGCCTGGGGCAGCCAGGCAGGCGGAGATAAGACAGGAAGGGCTGAGTCACTACAGGGTGGGAGGGCACCCAGAGGTCGGAGACATGCCCTCTCAGACGGCCACTGTGCCAGGCACTGGCCCCAGGCCATGGCAGACCCGGCCAGACTTGATAATCCTAGACTAGGTCCCAGCTAGCTACACCGTGGGCTCTGTGTCCCTCCTCCTGGGCCAGAGTCATGTCACAGACCTGCTGGGTCAGAGCAAGAGAGACCATCTTGCCCAATCCCTTCATAGCCGGGGGAAGTGAGGCACGGAAGGAAAGGCTGGTCCAGGGTCCTGGCCCTCCTGGGCCAGGGTTCCCCCTAAGCAACTTGACAACAGGCCCACACTGACAGACTTAACCTTGATTCCCTCCCTCCCCCATGTACCCAAGTCGCAGTGATCCAACCTCCTTAAACTCTTAGTCTACCCCACTGCCCTGGCTTGCTCAGGCCCTGGCACTGCTGGCTCTGGGCTATTTCACAGGCTTCCAGTCTCCCTACCTCTTTCAGCCACCACACAGCACCAGACAGATCTCCAATAAGCAAATCTACCAACTCAGCAACCACCACTTACTATGTCTTGCCTTTCAGGAAGACCTGGTCAAGCCTCACCAGGTACCTCCCCTGCTCAAGACTCCTCAATGGCTCCCCATTGTTCTTAGGATCAAGGCCCAGCCACTATTGCTCCTGCCACTAGCCCCAGCAGCTGCTCTCCCGGCTCCAAACCATGTGCATTTCCCGGGAGCACCGCTCTCACTCCACTCCGTTCCTCCACCACACCAGTTTTGCTTCTGCTAGAATCCCTTCGTCTGCCCCTGTGGCTAGGTTAGCCCTTCCTCCTCCTCCTTCACTCTTTCCCAGGGACCGTTACAACGTCCTGGGCCCCAGCAGCCTCGCCATCTCCATCACAGCACTGACCAAGCTGTGCAGTCACTGTCCTCGAAGCCCACTCCCATCAGATAGAAACTCCCACAGGATAGGGACTCACACCCAGCACACAGTGGGTGCCCAATAAATGCTCGTGGAAGAGAGAAAAGAAAAGATCAATGACAGGGCGGCCTGAGAGCTGAGACTTGAAAGAGGAGGAAGGTCCGAGGTGCAGAGAGGCTGTAAGGAACAGCAGAAAGGAGAAGCAGGGGACAGCCCTGGTTCAGGTGATGCGAATGCCGGGCAAAGGGCAGCAGGTGGGAACTTGCTGGGTATACCTGCATAGGTGGAGACAGAAGGAGAGAGGCCAGTGTTGGGGCTCGGAGGCCAGGCCAAGGAGTCCCCAGAAACCGTGGAAGACTCCTGGAGAGGGGCGTGGCCTAGAGCCATTAGCGGGCTGAGACCACAGTGCTGCAGGCCCCATCCGAAAGGAGACCCGCATGCCCTGGGGGGCAGGAGCAGGCTTGGGTGACCTCTGGAGCAACCCACATGACACAGGCTGTGCACAGGTGTTGGGGGTCGGCCTAGCATGGGTTCGAGTCCAGTTCCCAACTAACTTGTGTAACCTTGGGCAAGCTGCTTGACCTCTGTGGGCCTCAATTTTTTCATCTGTAAAAATGGGATTGTAATACCTCCTTCCAAGGATCACTGGGGGGAGGAATTTCAATGAGATCAAGTATATAAAGGTCCTAACACATGCCTACCCTAACATTTATTGAGTGCTTACTGTTAGCATTACAATGCTGAGCTTGGCTTCCTACAGAAATATAGCTGGGAGAGATCCAAACGTCGTTGAAAGTGGACTGTTTACATAGTACTTTCTACTCATGAGCTCACCAGAACCTCACAGCAACCCTCTGAGGGGCAAGATTATTTGCTCGTTGGGGAGGTTCTGTGAGAATTCAACAAGCCAGCAATGTGGAGCAGGGCTTAAAATCCAGGATGCGAGACTACAAAGTCCCTGCTGCTCCCACCCTCCCTGCTCTGCCTCTCCCAAGAGGGGTGTGGGGTACTGGAAGGCAGGCCTGGGAGGGGGCAGGGAGAAGAGGCCTTTGGCCCCACCTCGGAGCTGCGGGCTGGGCCCCATGAAAGGCCTCACTGTCTGAGCCAGGCCACTTTGAACAGAGTGAGGGAGCTGCCCATACTGGACGCCCTGTCCCCACAAAGGTGGCCCCAGCCCTCTGCCCAGGCCTCTCAGAGAGACCAGTACAATCAAGGGCAGCCTCCCAGTGGCTTCCCCACCAGCAAGGCAGGAGCATTTGTCAACATTCCAAAGCTCTCCTTTGGGCCTATTCCCTGCCTTCTTCCCAAAAAAGGCTCTGAGGCAGCCTGCACACACGCACGGGACACACGCAGGATGCACGAGCACCAAAACGCAAACAGAGTTCAGGAACCAAATAAGGGAGGAGAGGATCATGGTAGGAATCTAGACGCTGCCATAGAGAACTGCGTTTGGCCTTGAGGTTCCCAGAAGACACGGCAACAAAGGGTAGCAGTGAGTACCAAACTCACAGGTAAAAGGGGGAGCACTCGTCCACGAAGCCAGCCTGAGGGCCGGGAGGGAGGACACGGGCTAGGTTTCTGAGGGTCATATAACATCAGATCATGTCTTCTTTCCAGAAGATACATAATGATCCCCAGCGCCAGAGCAAACACGCTAATTTTACTTCTAGCTACAGAGAGCATTAGCACTTGACCCTTTTCAAGATTTGGGATTGGAAGGGTAGAGAACCGAACCAATATTTTTTTTTTTTTTGAGACAGAGTCTTGCTCTGTTGCCTGGGCTAGAGTGCCGTGGCGTCAGCCTAGCTCACAGCAACCTCAGACTCCTGGGCTCAAGCGATCCTTCTGCCTCAGCCTCCCAAGTAGCTGGGAATACAGGCATGTGCCACCATGCCCGGCTAATTTTTATATATATATATATTTTTTTTTTTAGTTGTCCAGATCATTTCTTTCTATTTTTAGTAGAGACAGGGTCTCGCTCTTGCTCAGGCTGGTCTCCAACTCCTGACCTTGAGCGATCCACCCGCCTCGGCCTCTCAGAGTGCTAGGATTACAGGCGTGAGCCACCGCGCCCGGCCGAACCAGTATTTTTTAGTAAGCACCTCCTAAATGCCATTCATTTGATGAACATTCACTGAATACCTAGTGAGCATCAGGTCCTACGCTGGCAGCTTTCATATGAATTACCCTAGCAATTCTTGTACCTGCCCTGCCAGGCACTTGCTATTCTACCCCTTTTACTCATGAATAAATCAAGGCTGAGAGAGGGAACACTGCTTCTGAGCAAGCTGGAAAGTAGTAGAGTTTAAGTCAATCCCAGACCTACCAGCTAAGCCCATGTTTCCTGCATTCTATAGCCCTTCCATAGGCCTTGGAGGTAGGGAAGCTTCCTCCCTGAGACTCAGAGAAGAGAAGCAAACTACCCCCAGTCACACAGCCAGTCAGTAACCGCGGAGGGAACAGAGCCCAGGGCCTGAGTCCCACGCCAGTGGCCACAGCCCGGTGCAGGCTGATCCAGGGCTGCCTGGAGGGCGGTGGGCTTCCCCTGCTTCTGACAAGCCAGCTCTGTGCTCTCCCAGCACAGGGAGGGCCTCAGCCTACCGATCCTGCCCCAGGCCCCAAGTCTGGTGAGGAACGGAGGCGGCAGAGGGAACTGTAAGCTAAGGACAAGACTTGCTCAGTGGAGCCCAGTTTCTCCTCTGCGAGTAGAGCCTCACGGCTGGGTTGTCAGTTCAGCTGCGTCCCGCAAAGCTGAAGGAGACCTCGGGCAAGTTATTTCACTTCTCTATGCCTCGGTTTCCTCATCAAATCCCTATTTGATTATCCCTAATCAAATAGGGATAATAAAAGAAAGTAGGGTTATAGTGAGGATTCTAAAAGACAGTGAACTCACTAAAATGACTATAATCAAAATCACAGAAAATAACACGCGTTGGCAAGGACGCGGAGAAAACGGAACCCTTGTACGTTGCGGGTGGGAATGTAAAATGGTTGAGTCGCTTGTGAAAAACAGTTTGGCAGTTTGTCAAAGAGTTCAACATAGAATTGCCATACGACCCAGCAACTCCACTCCTAGTATACACCCAGGATCATTGAAAACAGGAACGCAAACAAATACCTGTTCCCAGCAGCTCTGGTCACAGTAGCCAAAAGGTGAGAACGGTCCGAATGTCCGTTAAGGAAGGAATGAACAAAGTGTGGTACATACATATGATGAAATGGTATTCCGACATAAAAAGAGTGGAAGTGCTGATACATGCTAAAACAGATCAGCTAAATAAAAATCATACTAAGTGAGAGACGCCAGACACAAATGGTCACATATCATATAACTCCATTTATATGAAATACCCACAACAGATAGATCCACAGAGACAAAAAGCAGATTGGTTGTTGCCAGGGGCTGAGGGGGGAAGGGAATGGGGAAAAACCGCCTAATGAGCGAGCGTTGTGGTACTCTGGGGCGAGGGAGGTTTGGGAACGGTTAATAGAGGTGGCGGCTGCGTAGCATCGCGAATGTGTTCTTTCCACTGAATTGGTCACTTTAAAATGGTTAATTTTATGTGAATTTCACCTCAATAAATTAATTTTTTTAATTCTTGAGAGAAAATGTTTTAGACACATAGCAAGTCAATTTGATAATTTAAGTTAAATAAAATTGTAAATGCCAACTATATTTTAAGGAAAAAAAAAAGATAGTGAAAGCAGAAAACAGTGTTTAGCCTGGTACCTGGCACACGGAAAGTGCTGTTAAAAAGGTGGGTTTTGGCCGGGCGCAGTGGCTCATGCCTGTAATCCTAGCTCTCTGGGAGGCCGAGGTGGGCAGATTGTTTGAGCTCAGGAGTTCGAGACCAGCCTGAGCAAGAGCGAGACCCCGTCTCTACTAAAAATAGAAAGAAATTAATTGGACAACTAAAAATATATAGAAAAAACTAGCCGGGCATGGTGGTGCATGCCTGTAGTCCCAGCTACTTGGGAGGCTGAGGCAGGAGGATCACTTGAGCCCAGGAGTCTGAGGTTGCTGTGAGCTAGGCTGACGCCACAGCACTCTAGCCCGGATAACAGAGTCAGACTCTGTCTCAAAAAAAAAAAAAAAAAGGTAGGTTTCATTATTAGCTCTCTGGGCTTTCGTTTCCTCCTCTGTTAAACGGGCATTTCACTGATAGTCTCCAGGACTCTTTCCAGCCATGACAGGTGGGCTTATGGGAAGAATTTCTCAACAAGGTCTCCAAGCCGTCCCCCGCCAAAGGCTGTCCCGCCCACACCTCCGGGCTAGCTCACCCCACGTACCTCAGTCACACTGGCTTTCTTCTATTTTTAGTTTTTAGAGACAAGCCTCACGCTGTTGGCCAGGCTCTGGAGTGCAGCGGTGTCATCACAGCTCACTGTAACCTCGAACTCCCGGGCTCAAGCGGTTCTCCCACCTCGGTCTCCCCAGTAGCTGGGACTACAAGCACACACCACCACGCCCGGCTAAATTCTCTTGTTTTTTGTAGAGATAGGTCTTGCTATGTTGCTCACGCTGGTCTCAACCTCCTCGCCTCAAGTGATCCTCTAGCCTCAGCTGCCCAAAGCGCTGGGTTTACAGGCATGAGTCACGCACATGGCCACACTGGCTTTCTTTGGATTCCTCGTGTGCATCATGCCACTTCCTACGGCCTTTGTCCAGCCTTTGTCCCTGCCATTCCCTCTGCCCGGAGCTCTCCTCCTGTTTCACCACCCCTGTCATCCCTGCTCATCCCTCAGCTCCATTAGCTCTTCCCCATCCTCAGGGCTCCTGGCACCAAGTACCCCACCTCTGCAGTGCTCTCCATTGTCACACGTTCATTTAATCGTGGAAGAATTTGATTGACACCAGACCAGAAGACCCACAAAGCAGGAACCCTCTCTCTCTCCTCCTGGCATCCACAGGGCCCAGAGGGCAGAGCCTGGCTCACTGCAGACCAAACGCATGAGTTTATTCAGCGGGTCCCCAATTCCCACCAGTGTCACTCCACATAGGCAGGGAGCATGTAGACTATGAGGTCAGGCAAGGTTCACCATTGGAGGCTCTGCTCCCACCCCTGCCCCATCACCCCATTCTAGAACAGAGAGCCCGAACATCACCTGCCTCCCTCCACCCCCAAGGGTAAAAATAACCTTGTCTGAAATCTGACACCCATCCTCCGCAGGGTCATCTTGAGAACTGCCCCTGTCCCAGAGGGGCCCACTGGGCCTGGGCAAGTGGCGAGGGCACTTCCTGAATGCCTTCCCACTCGTATCTCATCCGACCCATGGGCAAATATTTAAAGTGTTATCATTGGTGAGGTACACAGGGGACCTGAGCCTGGAGAAGCCCCCAGTCCTGCCCAAGGTCCCCAGCCATGGGCCACAGAGCCAGGTCTTGGGTGCAGGCCTCCCGCCCCTATCTACCTCTGTCTACCCTGCAGCCCTTGCTTGGGCACCGTGAGAGGAGAAGGGCTTTGAAGATTGATAATCCCTGCTCAGTTGTGTGGATGCACAAACCAAGACCCACGGGCTCTCTGTCCCAGGTCTTAAATGAAAGGGCTTAGAGTAGGGCAGACATTGCGCAAGTTATTGAGAAGTTGTTTCCTCCTTAAGGACAAGCACCCAACTCCATCTCCATCCAAGACGAGCATGACGATGAAAGAAGATCCTTAAAATTGCAGGCATCTGGCTAACTGTGAAGTGCTGTGCACAGGGGAGGCAGCATCGTGTGGAGGAGGCTGGAGAGGATGGAGCGGTTGGGCTGGGTGGGGACGTATGTGTCTTTCCTAAACCGCCACCAGACTCCAGGCAGCCTCGGTTTCTCACTTGGGGAGACGGAAATGTGGCGGAGGGAGGCTGCGGGGACAGTGGGTTCTGGAGTCGGGTGGACCGCATCCGAATCCCAGCCCAACCCCCAGCAGAGGAGCGGCCTTGCTTCCCCCGTCTGCATTCAGTTGTTCATCCATTCCACACGGGAGCATCCTGCAGGGACCAGCTCCCTCATCTGTGAAAGGAGGATCCCAAGCACTTTGCAGAGTTGTCCTGCGGTGCCGAGGAAACATGTGGACAGGGCTTTCTAAGTAGCAGTGGTCGGTGGTCCTGTCCTCCTTTAATTCTAGCACTTTCTGAACACCTGAGTGGGCCCAGCCTACCAGAGCCAAGGGCTAGATGGGGAGACAGCCGCGGAACAAGAGGCTCCCTGGGAGATGCTGTTGTGCCATGGGGAGGCAGGGGCTGTGCAGCGTGTGCGGAACCTGACCCCGTGTGGGCTGGGAGCCGGAACCTGCAGGACAGGGGCCAGGGCGCGGTCAGGGGGTCGGGTTAACCTCAGCCTACACCCTCACTCCCACTTCTCTGTATTGTTTGGGTGCAGTCCCTGCAGCGTGGCCAGAACTAACAACCCACGGGACATGAGCAAGTGTCTTAACCTCTCTGGGTTCAGCTCCCTCCGTTTATAAAATTGACAGGGGTAGGTGTGCAGGTGAGATCGAGAACAATGGCTCTCCCTTGTTTAAGTATTTAATATGCGCCAGGCGCTGTGCTAAGCATTTTATATGCATTATCTCTTTTCATCTTCACACAGCCCTAATAGCTAAATATTATTATTGTATTTCCATTTTACAGATGGGGAAACAGAGGCTCAGGAAGGGTGAGCCACTTATACGTATACACACACGAAATCACGCAGCCTGTAAAGGGCAGAGTTAGGACTTGAACCCAGGTATGTTTAACTCAAAGGCTGAGGCTGTTTGGCCGCTTTACTATAACTGCCTCTCTCATCTGACAGCCAGCATAGTTGCTGCCGCATCCCAGACACCTGTGACAGCCACCAGCCCTTACCCAGGCATGCCAGGCCAGGACCCATACTCGGAGCCAGGACGTCCAAGACGCTCCCTCCCCATCTACCTTCATGTCCTCTGCAGCAGACAGTCGTGATATCATTACCCCTTCCCAGCATGGTGAGGGGCAAGGCACCTTCCAGAACACTGTCCCACTGGGCCACAACCAGTGAGGAAACTGCAAGCCCTCTGTGAGCTAAAAACTGTATTTTGTAAATCCTCAGCTCTCGGGAATGGGAAGAAACCTCACATTCAACTAGACAGGCCCCTCAGGCGTAGGAATCTCAGCTACCACACTCCCTCCAGTGAGCTTGCTTGCTCCCAGAGACAGAGGGCTCACTCCCTTCTGACATAGACCCCTCCAGTGAAAAGCAGGTCTGCCTGTCTGAGTTCTTCCATCCTGCCCACCTACCCAGCTGCCTGGCCGTGGCTTCTTCCTTCGGGGCTGTTTGCCACCTCCCACCCCCCTACCTCCAGCAGACCCCAGAAAGTGGCGAAAAGGGCCATTAGAACACTGACAGTCTGACCCCAAGTGCGACTGACCCCCACTATCTGGCCCCTCAGTGGAGCCGCTCTGACAGCACCCAACCCGGAACCCATGTTCACAGGCAATCACCCCATACCAGGGCCCCTGGGGCTGTGAAGGACAGACCCGGCCTCTCCCCTCAACAGAGCCCTCCTGCCCTCCCTGCCAGACAGCCAAGGCCGCTGTCTGCCGCTGCCTCCAGGTCGCCATGGCAACGGGCGGCCAGGCAATGGGCCCAGGTCCTGGCGTCTGCAGGCAGTCCCGTTTATCCTGGAGCTGGGCACAGCAGCTACCGCGTCACAGTTCCCCTCTGGGGAGGCAAGGGAGAGAGGAGAGAGGAGAGAGGACAGAGAGATGGGAGGAGAGAGAGCAGTTAAGGAGGGAGAGGGGAGAAACAGTCGGAGAGAGGAGGAAAGAGGCAAAGAGAAGAGAAGGAACGGAAAAAACGATGAGGTCAGAGAGAGAAAACAGAGGCTGGTAGGGAAGAGAGCAAGCAGGAGAGAGGGGACACACACAGAGCAGTGAGGGAGGAGGAAAGGGGCCCCTCTCGGCCTCCCCCACGCACACATTCCCCGGCCTGAGCTGCACAGCCTGGCGGGGGACTCTGGCCACAGCGGGGACTTCCTGCCCCAGGAAGCCGGCAGCAGCCCAGTGGCCTCCTTCAGGGCCCCAGCTGCTTCTCCAGGGCCCTGCAGGCCCCTCCTGCAGGGAGGGCAGGACGGCTCTGTTGAGGGGAGAGGCCGAGGCCTCGCCCTGCCCAGAAAGTGGGGTCCCTTCTCCCGCGCCTCAGGCAGCACCCATCACTCAGCAGCCCCCTCACTCCCGGAGGCCGCAGACGGTGCCCAGAGCCTGCCTGCCCGGGCCTGCCCTCTGCTCCTTCTCGTCCTTCCCACCCAACCCAGCTTCCCCCGCGCAACACAACGGCTCTTCCTTTTTCCCCAAAGTGTTCAAGAAACCACTCCCAGGCAGAGCAGGGTGGCGGGAGCAGGAGCTGTGACTGTGTCCCCTGCACACGCTCCCTCACACCGCGAGAGGAGTGAAGCAGGCCTCAGAACGGGGCTGTGTGCAGGACCCCAACCTGCGGCTGCTTCTCGGCCCGGCTGCCACATCTGAGCTGGGAGATGCAGAGCTGGGCCCGGCCTGGTCTCTGGAGGAGGCTGCCGAGCTCAGCAGGTCTACGGGGCAACAGTCCCTGGCCCACCCCACCTCCACATTTTCCTACACTGTCTCAGAGGAATCTGAGCCCAAGAAAGGTTTGTTGAAGAAATAATGAGAAGGGTGGAGAGAGAGAGAGAAGAAAGAAAAACAGAAAGGCACAGGGGCCTGGCAAGAGGGTGGCTGCGAGGCCTGACAGACTCAGACTGCGCTGGATCCTGGCCCTGCCTCTGCCTGGCTGGATAACCCTAAGCCGTTTGCTTCAGCCTCTCTGAACCTCACTTTCCACATCTATAAAATGGGAATATCATAGTAAAAGCCAGGTGCAGTGGTTTACACCTATAGTCCCAGCTACTCGGGAGGCTGAGGTGGGAGGATCACTGGAGCCCAGGAGTTTGAGGCTGCAGTGAGCTAGGATCGCACCACCGCACTCCAGCCTGGGAGACAGAGCGAGACCCTGTCTCTAAAAAAAAATCGTAGTAAGGATGCAGTGAGATTATACGTGTAAAGTGCTAGGAGCAGGATGCGACCCATAGGAAATGCCCCCAAACTGCAGCTCATTGTGTTGTTAAAAAGCCAAGGCCTTGTATTATAGAAAGACCCGGGAAGCAGCAAGGAAGGGCCTGCACGGGTCACAGGGGTAAAAGACGTCCTCTGTGACTGGCCAGGTGGCCTCTGCAGAGCAGTGGGAGTCAGACAAGGCCCGTCAGCCCGGGCTGTGACAATGACATTCACCTTCCCTCCCAGCACTGCCAGTCGAACCGCACTCTGCCTCCTACTAGGGCTTCATTTCAGCCAAGGATCAAGAGGTCGAGCAGGACGGAGTCTGTGGCACTCCCACAGAGGTCCACGCGCAGTCCAGCCAGACTCGATACTGCTGGGAAAGCTTCTCTTTCCCAGGCCCCTGAGAGGCTCAAGGCGCCTCACGAAGGAAATGGAGTCTTGGAATCGAAGGCAGCGATCACTAGAAACCGGCAGCGATCACTAGAAACCAGCTCCGGTTCACTAAGAACAAGATACACCAGCACACGGGAGGAGACCCCTGGGACAGGAGCAGACATGTTTTGCGTATTTTGCATTGCACACGCCCAGAACATTGTGGATGCACAGTAAAAACGTGTTAAAGTGAACTTGAGAGTTGTCCTCCAGGAGTACATACACATTTGCCTGCTCCGTTCAACATTCACTCAAATGGCTGCATGGAAAACACACCTGGTCCTAAGTGGCCATCTGAACAGTTGTAACATATGAACATAAAACCAAGCAGATGAAAATGAAAAAGACTCATTCCATCAGCCTGCATGCAGGTTTTCTGTTGCTGTCACCTTAAGTTGTATGCATGCTGGGATGGCTCTAGCTTAATAGTTGTTTATGTGAAAACAGCCTCATGATTTTATCTGTCCTCAAACTCAACAGTGACAACTCTGCTGTGACCAACTGGGCACCCTGTGGCTGCTGTAGGCTTCACCTGTGTTGGGGGTGGGGACAGGAGGGGGTGTGTTTAGGGAAGGAATGACTCCCTGGCAGGGAGGACACAGACCTAGGCTGGGATTCTGCAGGCAGCATGAGGCCCAGTCCTGTGAAGATGGGGACAGAGAGAGCAGGGGGCACCCAGGACAACCAGGCTGCAGCAGGGACAGGGAGGGGCCGGACTGTGTGTGACCTTGGTGTTGTGCCTCTGGCTGCAAATGGGAGGGCTGGCTGGCTCAGAGGACAGGAGGAGGGCTAGTAAGGCACAAAACCAAGACCCCACGGGGTGCATAGGGCCAGAAAGGGGCTGATTCTGGCTGGGGGTCACCATCAGTCTTTCTTAAAACTCCCATTCATTTCTTCCAGGTGCTGGGAACACAGCATGAAACAGGACAGTCTCTGCTCTCATGGATGGACAATAAACAAAAAGGAACAAGACCATTTTAGAGAGTGAAAGATGTTATCAGAAACAGAGGATGCAAGACCCCAAGGAGGGGCAGGGACCAGCTTGGCTGTCAGAGGAAGAGCAGGGCTGTGTCGGGAGAGCAGACAGGGCCCTCTGTAGGTCCCAGTGGGGCTTGGATTGTACTCCAGGTGTGAGGGGAAGAGCCGGAGGCATGAAGCAGGCAGGAGGTGATCTGACCTACATCGTGAGATCACTCTGCTTTTGTGTGGAGATGGACTTCAGGACGAGACAGTAGCACAGGCAGACTCCTCAGAGAGCCACTGGCCTCAGGGGCACTGAGAGAAAGAAGCACCAGGCTTTGAATGAATGACTGGTGCAGGTGGTGGTACTGGTTACAGAGCTGGGGAAGACCAGTGGAGAAATAAGCAGGGGCAGAATCGAGAATTTGTGAGACCTATTAAACATTTAGAAATATCGAGGAGTTCAAGTTTGGAGCTCACTGGAGAAGAGGCTACCCCTGGAGACACCACGATATATGGGTATTTAAGAGCCACAGGATTTTGCGACCTTGTGGTAGGTTAAAGAATGCTGCCATTTTTGGCTGCTCCTCCCCTGGAAAGGTAGAGTCTAACCTCCTCCCCTTGAATCTGAATCACCTTTAGTGACATTTCAGTGAGTGACTCTGGGACTAGATCACGAGAAGACTTGCAGTTTCCACCCAGGCCTCTTGGAACTCTTGCTCTGGTGGAGTAGTCACGTAGGAAATTTGACTACCCTGAGACGGTCATACTGAAGAGGCCACATACGGGTGCTCTGAATGACAGTCCCAGCTAAGCCCAACCTTCCAGCCGTCCCCACCAAGGTGCCAGTGAAGCCATCTCAGATCCCCAGGGTCAGGTCCTCTGTCTGCTAAATACCACCAGGTAACCTCGATCAATGCCACATGGAGCAGAAGAATCACCCAGCCAAGCCCTGCCCTGACCCACAAAACCACAAGATATAATAAAACGGTTGTTGCTTTAAGCCACTAAGTTTGGGGGTATTTGTTATGCAGCCATGGTACCTGGAACAGACCTCATCCAGGGAAAGAGTATGGACAGAGATATGACACTGTCGCATTTAGAGGCCGTGTGCAGAGGAGGAGCCTGCAAAGGAGTCGGAGAGGGAGTGGTCAGTGAAACGGTAGGACCCAGGAGAGGGTGGCTCTCCAGAGAAAAGGGCCCTGCTGGTGCAAGCACACTGAGTCAAGGCCACAGGGAGAGAAGCTATCCCCAGATTTTACTTCAGGAAGAGGGAGGAAGGGAGGGGAAAGAGAGTTCAGTCAGAGTGAATTAGGGAAAGGATGAGAGGAAAGGACGTAGAAATAGAAACCACAGAAATCTCTTTCCAAAATTCTTGTGGGAGGCCAGGCGCGGTGGCTCACGCCTGTAATCCTAGCACTCTGGGAGGCTGAGGCGGGAGAATTGCTTGAGTTCAGGAGTTTGAGACCAGCCTGAGCAAGAGCGAGACCTCATCTCTACCAAAAATAGAAAGAAATTACTTGGACAGCTAAAAATATATAGAAAAAATTAGCCAGTCATGCTGGCGCATGCCTATAGTCTCAGCTACTTGGGAGGCCGAGGCAGGAGAATCACTTGAGCCCAGGAGTTTGAGGTTGTTGTGAGCTAGACTGACCCATGGCATTCTAGCCCAGGCAAGAGAGTGAGAGTCTGTCTCAAAAAAAATTTTTTTTTTTTATAAAATTTTAAAATAATAAAAAAAAAATTAACAAAGACTTAAAAAAAAAAGAAAATTCTTGTGGGAAAGGGTAGCAAAGAAACAAGGCAGTAGTTGGACAGGGACATAGAGACAGGGGAGGGGTTTGTTTGCCTAGAGGGTAGGAGATATTGGAGCTAGTGGGATAGCGCCAGTAGGAGGGGCCCCACTGAGCCAGAGAACTGCCTACAGGACAGGGGCTGTCCCAGTTTGCTTTCCCAGAAACTAAAAGATCCCTTTTAAGAAATCTATGGCTGTGGCCAGGCGTGGTGGCTCACGCCTGTAATCCTAGCACTCTGGGAGGCCAAGGCTGGAGGTTCACTCAAGGTCAGGATCAGCCTGAGCAAGAGCAAGATCCCATCTCTACAAAAAAATAGAAAAATTAGTCAGGCGTGGTGGCATGAGCCTGTAGTCCCAGCTACTTGGGAGGCTGAGGCAGGAGGATCGCTTGAGCCCAGGAATTTGAAGTTGCAGTGAGCTATGATGATGCTACTGCACTCCAGCCTGGGCAACAGAGCGAGACTCTGTCTCCAAAAAAAAAGAAAAAGAAAAAGAAATCTATGGTTACCATTTATTATGCACCTACTGTGTGCCAGGCCTAGTCCTTGGGGGGTCCTTTAATTCTCAGCTCCACTCTGAAGCAGGAAGCCTCGCTCTTCATTTTGCAGATGAGGAAAAGGAAACTTGGAACAAGGAACAAGGAAGGGTCCACCCAAGGACGCCTGGCTAGCAAAAGGCAAAGTGGAGATTGGACTTGGGTCCTTCTGACTTCGGAGCCTGGAGGGGGTGCCACGGGGGGACACCGGCCAGAAGGAGATCAGATCCCCTAGCCCACGGGGCCTCTGAGAAAGAGCCTGCCACTTTGGGCACCCATATCAGTTGCCTCCCCGCAATCCTGCCTTAGGCAATACGGAAAAGAGCTCACTGGGGAGCCGGTCTCTGACCTGTGGATCCCACCTGGGCTGTGAGGTCTCCCAGGTGAAGGCCCCCCCGGCCCCCCCACCCCGGCGCACTGGTACATCACAGCCACCACTCCCCAGCCAGAGGAGGGCCTGGCTGAGAACCGGTTTGCCAATGAGATAGACACGCCTTTTCTTCGCCTTGCCACCTGAAGCTCTACTTTTATCTTCAAAAGCAAGGGCAAGGTGGGACCAGGAAGACTCAGAGGTCCAAGAGGCCTTTGGGGTGGGGTGGAGGGGTGCTGGGAGCCATGCTGTGCTCTTCCCCCTCTGGCTCCCTTCAGGGAGGGGAAAAGCCATTTGACCCTTGGGCCCCTTCCTCTTCTGCCCGCCCCTTCCCTGTGCCCCTGCCCTCAAAGCCTGTAGGCACACCGCTTGCTCTGTTAAAACTTGCCTTCTCTGTGTAAATGCCAGTATGGTGGTAACTGCCTGGCACAAAGCAGGCTTGAGTGACAGGACCGGGGAAGAGGGCTCGTCAAGAACAAGCCAGTCTTCTGGCTCCCGACCTCCCATTTTTATACTCACTGCTCAGGGGCTGCATTCCTGAGAAGAAAGAAGAGGAGCTGGGTCTCTCCACACCCTCCCTAAGGGAGCAAAAGCAAGTTTAGACCCACCTGGTCCGGCTCAGCCCAGGAGTCCTGCTGGAAACCAGAGGCTGCTTTAGGAAGGCTCCAGGGCCACTCCCCTTCCCAACCTCTGACCGAGTCCAGGGCCACACCCCCAGAGCAGATCACAGGTCACAAATAGGGCAATGCCAAGGAGTGGAGAGACCTGACATCCAGCACAGCGGCCCCCCGCGAGCATCCTGACCGATGGTCGCCCCCGGGCCACAGCGTAGGTGCTGCTCGCCGGCCTGTGACTCGCTGGGCTTCTGGACAACCACACAAGGTCAGGCACGTACAGCGCTTCCTAGACTGTAAAGTGGGTGCACACATGAGAAGATAAGCGACTCCTTGAGGACAGGGGCCAGGTCACACTCTCTCTGGAGTCCCAGTGCCTTACCCTAGGTTTGTGAGCGTCTACTATGTTTCAGGCCCTTTACATATGCATTATATAATGGCTTTGCATGCATAGTATCACTTAATCCTCACAAAACCCTGGGAGGGACAATGGTCCCTCTTGCACAGAAAAGGGAACCCACGCTGGAGTTATCTAAAGGACTTGCCCAGGGGCACTCGGCCAGGGAATGACGAGCCAAGCTTTTGCTTTTCTCACCACCAAAGCTACTTCCACTCGCTGCTCTGCCTCTCCAAAACTATGCTTAATAACTCATGTCTGTTGACATTAATTAGTTAATGAATGATTTCTGAAGCAGCATCAGGCAGGATGTACGTATTACGTGGATGAAGGGGCCAGGGAGAGTGTCCTCAGAGGTCACTGCCAAATTCCCTCATCATTTCCTTGTGGAGCTGGCTCTTTCCCACCTCTCACATACAGGTGCATCTGCCTGGACCATGCTTCCTAACCCAGAAAAGCTTTCAAGGCCGAGCTAACTCATCACCTCCTTCAGGGAGCCTGCCCTGACCTACAGGCTGGTTAGCAGCTACCTCAAGGTTTCCCTCTGTCACAGCCTGGCCACGCTGTGCTGCCATGGCTGGTTTGTAACTCTCTCTGTCTCTCCATCAGCCTGGGAGCACCTGTGGACAGTTCTAGTCTGGCTCATCCCTGTGTCCCCAAAATGCCAGATGCTGATCCTTTACATCAGTGGCTGGATGCCACCTCCTACCTGGGAGGTTGTTCCCAGGAATGGCAGGAGCACACAGGCCTTCAGCCGGGGAGTTGGCAGAGGACCCAGCCAGCAGCACCATCTGTCCCTGGAGCCCCAGGACAGAGCAGGCACAAGACAGAGGTGTCAGTTCCTCTTCTTAGCCAGGTCAGTCCAGGACAAGGAAAGAAGCCACATCGTCCAGGGCCCTTGCCCAGCTGGTGCTTGGGGACAGACAAGCCTTTGAATTCTCTAACTAGATCAAAGTGACCTCATGCCAGAGCCTTGGTTTTCTCATCCGTAAAGCCAGATGAATTCCAGCAGCCTTGCAAAGCTGTTGGGAAGTTTAAATATGCCTGACACTTAGTAGGTCAGGGTAGTACTCAACAGAAAAGCTTGCTTTTACCATCTCCTCTGACCAACTGACCCTGCCACTGAGCCACTGAGAAAACTGAAGCCCACATGAGATGAAAAGAAAGGAAGGAATATTTACCACGGCCAATTATGTGCCAAGTTGTACATTTCTTCAGTGTCTCTAATCCTGCCAGTGATTCAGCAGGAACAGACCTGGTTCACATGAGGAAACAGGCCTACAGAGGCAAAGTGAGTCAGCGTCTCTAAGGCCAGCCTCTGGATCCTTCCCACTGTCCAGCAGAGCAGTGAGCAGCCCTCTAAGGGCTTGGCCCTGCCGCCACCCAAGGCACAGGCGAGAGGCAGTGGTGCGGCCTGCCCTAGACCCTGGATGTGTGTGTGGCAGGGCCACCTCGCATCTGCACTACATGAGGGCAGGCACAGAAGGCTGGGAAGGGGTGGGTCCTCACGCGGCAGTGCACAGAGGTTCCAGATGGCTCCCTGGCCAAGACAAGGGATGGAAAAGGGGTCCCAGCCCAGCAAGTGGGGGCTCTGAGTCTCTTGTCAGCTGTATGAGCCCAGGCCATCATCTCACCTCTCAGTGCCTCATCTGCACCATTGGTACCATCTGTGACTCAGGGGGTGAATGGGAAGGCAGCTGGGACTGTCAAGGTGCTGGCCATTCAGAGAGGAGGAGCCACGATGATGTGTTTCCTTGGGTTGCTGAGCTCGGTGTGCAGGGACTGCACATCTTGGCACTAAGCCTGGGGCCAGAGAGCCCTCACGGAACGCATAGCCTAGTGGGCAGGACCACGCAACTCATAGCACTCCAAACCCCGAACTCAGCTTACGAGGCCTGGTCCCCCAGCCTGCTGCACCTCGCAGCCTCATCTCAGCCTCTTGCAGCTGTTCTGCCCCTTGCTCACTCCGCTCCGAGTCACGTGGGCCCCTCTGCAGCAGCTCAGATGCACCAAGCCCTCCTACCCAGGAGCCTGCAAACAAATGCTGTTCCCTCCACCTAAAATGCTCTCCCCCCAGATCCTCCCATGGCTGCCTTCTTCTCAGTAGCTAGTGCTTAGCTGTTTCCTGCTCGCTCAGAGGTCTCCCCCGACCTCTCTCACCATCCTCTCACACTTCTCTGTTCTCCAGACAGCCTGAGTTTAGTCTCAGCAATGCCATTTACTAGCTGTGTGGCCTCAGGCAAGTTACTTAAGCTCTCTGTCTCCGTTTCATTTTTTTTAATTGTTTTTTTATTTTTTTAGAGATAGGGTCTCACTCTGTCACCCAGGCTAGAGTGCAGTGGTGAGATCATAGCTCACCACGGCCCCAAACTCCTGGGCTCAAGCCATCCTCCTACCTCAGCCTACCGAGTAGCTGGGACCACAGGCGCATGCCACCATGCCCAGATAATTTTTTTATGTTTTACAGAGCTAGGATCTTGCTATGTTGCCCAGGCTGGTGTTGAACTCCTGACCACAAGCAATCCTCCCTCCTCGGCCTCCCAAAGTGCTGGGATTACAGGCATGAGCCACTGCACCTGGCCAATATTGTTCAAATGTCCATGCTACCCAAAGCGATTTACAGATTTAATGTAATCCCTATTAAAATTCCAATGACATTCTTCAAAGAAACGGAAAAAACAATCCTAAATTTGTATGGAACAACAAAAGACCCCAAGTAGCCAAACCAATCTTAAGCAAAAAGAATAAAGCTGGAGGTATCACCCTACCTGATTTCAAAATATTCTACAAAGCTGTAGTAACCAAAATAGCATGGTACCGGCATAAAAGTGGACACACAAACCACTGCAACAGAATAGAGAGCCCAGAAATAAATCCACACATTTACAGCCAACTGATTTTCAACAAAGGTGCCAAAACACACATTGGGGAAAGGACAGTCTCTTCAATGGTGTTGGAAAAACCGGATATCCACATGCAGAAGAATGAAATTCGACTTTTATCTCTCACCAGATACAAAATCAACTCAAAGTGGATTAGAGACTTAAATGGAAGACCCAAAACTCTAAAACTACTAGAAGAAAATATAAGGGAAACGCTTCATGACATAGGTCTGGACAATGACTTTTGGAATATGACCTCACAAGCAGGCAACAAAGGCAAAAATAGGCAAATGGGATTATGTCAAACTAATAAGCTTCTGCACAGCAAGGGAAACAATCAACAGAGTGAAGAGACAACCTACAGAATGGGAGAAAATATTTGCAAACTATACATCTGACAAGGAGTTAACATCCAAAATATACAAGGAACTCAACAACTTAATTGCAAAAAAAAAAAACCAAAAACATGCTATTAAAAAACAGGCAAAAGACCTAAATAGGCATTTCTCAAAAGAAGACATACAGATGGCCAACAGGTATATGAAAAAATGCTCCACATCACTAATCATCAGGGAAATGCCAAAACCACAATGAGATATCACATCACTCCAGTTAGGATGGCTATCATCAAAAACCAAAAGATAGCATGTGTTGGTGAGGATGTGGAGAAAGGGAACGCTTTTACACTGTTGGTGGGAATGTAAATTAGTACAGCCACTATGGAAAACAGTATGGAGGTTCCTCAAAACATTAAAAATAGAACTACCATATGATTCAGCAAGCTCACGTCTGGGTATATATATCCAAAGGAAATGAAATCAGTATGTCAAAGAACTATCTGCAGTCCCATGTTTATTCCAACATTATTCACAATAGCCAAGATACGGAATCAACCTAAGTGTCCCTCGACAGATGAACGGATAAAGAAAACGTGGTACATACACACAAGGAATAGCCTTGTGTAACACGATATACACAAGGAACATCCAGCTATAAAAAAGAAGGAAATCCTGCCATTCATACCAACACAGATGAACCTGGAGGACATTAGTAGGTGACATAAGCCAGGCACAGATAAATACTACATGACCTCACTCATGCAGGAATCTTAACAAGTTGATCTTCTAGAAGTGGAGAGTATAACGGTGGGTACCAGGGGCTGGGGCTGCTGGGGGAGGGGGGAGATCTTGGTGGAGGGCGCATAATTATGGTTAGGTAGGAGGAATATATTTCAAGAGATTGACTGTACGGCAAGGTGACTACAGTTAATGATGACATTGTATTCTTGAAAAGTGTAACGAGAGTGGCTGTTATGTGCTACCACCACAAAAGTGAAAACCATGTGAGGTAACGCATTTGTTAAGTAGCTAGAATTAACCATTCCGTAATGTATATATACTTCGAAACATCATGTTATACATGATATGAACATGTTATCTATCAATTTAAAAAACAAAATAAAAAATATTTTTAATTGAAAAGAAGATCTAGGAGAGTACTCCAGATACCCTCCAGACTAAGGGTGTCTGCCCATGGCTGAGAAGGGTTCATATGTGGCTCCTGAACAGGCTGCCGCTAAGTGTTCAAGCAGCTCACCTCTTCCTCCAGGCAGCCTTCCCGGACCACCTCAGCCCCCTTCTGAGCACCCATCATGACTCATTCATTCAGCAGTTTTTTTGCTCCTACTATAGATAGGCACATCATTTTCTATCCACGTCTCCCCCGCAAACACACAGTGGGGCCTTCCAGGGAGATGGGCCCCTGCCTTTCATCGGCAGGACCAACCTCAAAGTGGTGTACAAACCTCCACAAACATCCAGACCCCAGGATGTCCAGGCCGGCTGGGACCCCAGCGATCACCCAGCACACTGAGGCTCAGAGTGGGGAATCCCTGGTCCAAGGTCGCACCATGACTAACGGGATGAACATAAGATTCTAATCCCATTGTTGTACTCCAAACCTCCCCACACTCTGGGCTGGACCCCAATGAGGCTGGGGAGGTTGGGGGGGTGGGGAGGAGCCCTCCAGCTGTCCTCAGGTTCAGTCTGGAGCAGCGTGAGCACGTGCACAGACACTCAGCTGTTTCTGATCTTCCACCACCCTGCCGGTGGTGGGGAGCTGGGACAAACAGCCCCATCACCTTTTCTGGAGTAAAATCAACAGCTCCTGAGTCCCACTGGGAGTGGACCTAGGCCGCGCTAGAACTTAGGCTGAGCAGAGGTTCTCAGATTCCCCAGGAGCCCCAGCAGCCTCCCACTAGGGCACCAGCAGGTCCCTGCCAGCTCAGGAGTGCAGCACTCAGTACTCAGTGTAGATTAACGCCTCGGATGGGGAAAGGAGAAGACAGCTCTGTTGGGAGAGGCAAGGACTGAGACAGGACACGGACATCTTTCCAGCACCACCAGACAGGCACGCAGCACCCCTCCCACCCCCCAGCTTGGCAGCAGACTCACCGCTTCGTTCATTCACTCGCTGGCTCGCGTATGCCGAGTGCTTGCTGGGTACCCAGTGGCGAGTAGGAGCCAGAACCGTCAGACTCCAATGCTCACTCTGTCCGCAGTGTCACAGGACACTGAAAAAGGCGCCCAAACCATGCAAAGCAGAGCCTGTGGATTATCTGAGACCCCCAGCCCCCGCACCTGTTCCCTGGCTCTCTTCAGTCCCCAGCGAAGACAGTTTGGTGGGGATTTTTGGTTTGCTTGCTTTTTGTCAAAAACAGCTTTCGGGCTAGGTGCTCACACCTGTAATCCAGCACTTTGGGAGGCCAACACAGGAGGATTGCTTGAGCCCAGGAGTTTAAGACAAGCCCAGACAACATAGCGAGACGCCATCTCTACAAAAAACAGAAAAATTAGCCAGGCATGGTAGCACATGCCTGTAGTCCCAGCTACTTAGGAGGCTGAGGCAGGAGGATCACTTGAGCCCAGGACTTTGAGGTTGCAGCGAGCTATGATGATGCCACTGCACTCTAGCCCAGGCGACAGAGCAAGACCCTGTCTCAAAAAAAACAACTTTGGTACCAAACCAGAAAATGTTCTCAAACCCTCCTATATTCCAGAGGGACTAAGGGAATCTAAGAGGAAGCAAGGGAAATCCAAGGACATCTGCCATCCAGGCAATGGTCCAAAGGTGGCAATCAAGGCCAGAGTGTTCTTAGCTGACATGAGGTCACTTGTGTCCTCATGAGCCCCACCTCCACCCCAGACTCCATGGAGGCAGTGCAGGGAAGCTGAATGCCAACTGGGCTTGGGGTCGGGACACATGGGCTGGACTCCCACTTCTGGGCCTTCATCTGGCTGAGACTCAGGTTCCTTAAGAGCTCAAACTCTGCAGCTGGACAGCTGAGTTCGAATCCCAGCTCTGCCACTTCCTACCAGTGTCATCTTGGGCAAGTCACTCACCCTCTCTGAGTCTTAGATTCCTTGTCTGGGATATGGGCATGATGACTCACCTACCTCATAGAGAACTGAATGAGTTAACACATGCAAAGAATCTGGCATGGTGTCTAGCATGGTCAGAGCTACACGAGGATTTGTTACTACTGCTCTCTGTTAAGTTGTGATGAGCATAGTCCCTCGCCCACTGCCTTGCCCCCAGTTACTGATGAAGATTAACGGGGTAAGAGTCATGAAGGTTTAAGCACCTCGGGGCACAAGAGAAGACACGGGCAGCCCCACCCACCTGGAAGACACTCTCTGCCCTGCGCTCAGGTTACAAGAGCAAGTGGGCCTGCTACCCAGGTCCCACCCCCAGCCTCCTGGAGAAGCTGCCTGTTCCCACTCATTCATTAGGCATGCCCTGGGCCCTGGCCACACCATCCCTGTGCTGAGTTCGACAAGCGCAGCCTCGTGGGGCTCACCGGCTGGCGGGAGAGAGGGACGTGCAAGTCGAGCACACAATCCGGCGCGAGGCGTGAGAAGGGACTGACGTGGGGGCTCATGGCACCATGGTACATCTGGGAAGCCTTCCCAGAGGAGACGGCATCTGAGCTGAGACCCGAGGGCTCAGAGGGAACTTGCCGGGGAGACAGGTCAGGGGAGGCACGGGAGGCTGGGGGCAGCTCTGGCAGAGGGCACAGGTACAACAGCACAGAGGGGAGAGCAAAGGCGGTGCACTGAGGCAGCGGAAAGCAGTCCGCCTGGCTGCTGCGGAGATCACACAGGGGTGGGGATGCTGGGATGAGGAGGGAGGCGTGGGCAGGGGCCAGATCACCAAGGTCCTTTTGTATCACGTGAGGATTGTGAAGGTCGTACTGAAGGTAGCCATCATGGGGGGCAGGGGAGCCAGGGAGGACGAGTTGTGCCGGACCAGGGGAGGGTGCTGAGTCGAGTGGAGGCTGTCCGGATGGAGGGGGGGATGGATAAGACACGTCCTTACTTGCCCAGCCCCTTTTAAAAAGGTTTTTCCTGGATTATTAAAATTTGGTATATGTATACAACGGAATATTACTCAATCATAAGAAACGACAATGATCTAGAACCTCTTACACTTTCCTGGATTAAACTTAAGCCCATTATCCAAAGTGAGGCACCACAAGAGCGGAAGAATGGGCTCCACTTGTACTCGCCATCAAATTGGTACTAACTGATCAACACTAGGGTGATCACATGGCAGAAATACTCTCCAGGGATTAGGGGGATGGGGAGGGTAAACGCGCAACTAAAGGACACGGGGAGCATTGTAGGGGGGAAGGGCATGCCTTTAACCCTAGCTCAGGTGAGGCAAAGACATAAAATGTAACCATAATGTTTGTACCCTCATAATACCCTGAAATAAAAAAAAAAAAAAGGTTTTTCCTGAAAACGTCCTCAGAGAGCAGCCACTCTACACCCAGCACAACGCCTGCCAGTCTGTCCTGAGCTGGTCCCCATTCACCAGATCAAAGGCCCCCGCCACACTTGGGGCTGCCGTGCGCCTCAGCACCTAATCTCAGCTCCAAAGTCCCTGTTAGGAGGTTCCAGGGAAAAGTTCTCTTCAAGGTCGCTGTGCATGACACCTTTCCACAGCCCTCACGTGGTCTCACACTTGCCCTCTCCAAGAGGCACGGGTCCCCAGGAACCCTGCCTCGCCTGTTACACACACTCACTCGCACGCACACCTCACCCCGCAACTCTGCAACTTGCGCCAGCTCCACGGCCGTCAGCCTGAGCTGGGAGGGTGAACACCACAGAGCCGCCAGCTCAGACGCCCAGCAGAAACACGCACAGAAGCCTGTGGAGAGAAACACACCCCCAGAACAGAATTCCAGAAGCCACGAACTTGCTGAAGGTGATTCCCCGGCACAGGCGGTCCCTGGGGGAATCTAAGCCCCTGGCTTGTTGGGGACAGCTGCTTACAAGGAACCAGCCCAGGGTCTGCGATTTCTCTTCCAAAGAGAGCTAGAAAATGGCCCGGGAGAGTGAGAGAGAAGATGCAGGGCTTCTGACTTAAAACGGAAACATCAATCTCCTCTGCGTCCCCAGCCTCCGGGGCCCTCCCCCTGGCCGCAGACCCGCCCCGGCCCACCATACCCTCCGCAGGTGACTTCCCACATTCTGGATCATCGTGGCTGCAGCGGGCGGGTCGGCTAGCTGTGTCAGGACGGCGGTGGGAAGCAGCGCCCTCCCAGAGACGACGCTGGTCACCTGAGCAACAGCCGGGCCTGGCTCCAGAAGAACTGTGGGCCTCTCCTCCTGCCCCTCCTCCTCCCTGGGCTCCCGCCCTCCGGAGCCAGCTGTTTCACCCCGTGTCCACCTGTCCTGACACGGCCCTCTGCCCCACTTCTCCCAGGAGCCCCGCACCAAAGACTCCTGTGCCCGCCGGCCGGAGAGGAAGGACAGAGGCTGCCAGCTGGGCCACAGCCACATCAGGGGGCCCTGTGCCCGCCCACTGGGCACCCAGCCGGACACTCACTTTGCCTCCAGCCCCAGCCAAACTCCAGCCACCCCCTTCCCAGCCCCCGTCATTCTCCCTGCTTCCAGGCACCGGAGCAGGTGGGTCCAACGCCCCAGCCCCAGCCTGCAGACTGGCTAACCAGGCACAGGCTTCCATCCATCCACAAGGGGTCAGACTGGAAGGTGGCAGGAGGCCAGGGAACTGCCAGTGGCCGCCCAGAACGACACCAGACCCACCTGCTGGGACTCTTCACCCACCCCCCCCCAGGAGTGCAGCCTGCCTGCTCTACCGCTCCAGGCTGCCAGCATCTAGCAGTTGCTGGCTGTGGACAGGGCACACCCCTCACTTCCTTTAAACAGGCAGCATGACTTTTCTAATTTCCACCCTGATGGCCATGCAGGCTTCAGCCCCTTGGCGCACCCACCCCAGCCCCTCTCTACCCACCACTGATTGAGAGACCGCCAGGATTTTCCCTTCTCCCAGGCGCTTCTGCAAGAGGCTTGATAGGAGGTCTTGACGCTCCTGTTGGACTTAGGACAGTGAAGTGCCTGGTGGTCAAGGGAAGAAGGGTGGGGGAAGGGATGCAGGCAGGGGAGCTGGGATGGACAGTGGGTGGGGAGCAATAACATCACCCCATGATAACCAAGCACCTGCTGTGTGCCAGGCCCCATGCTGGTCCTCATCCCAGCCCCACTGGGAAGGAGCTTGGGGAGGGTAGGTGATGTGCCCAGGTGGCACGGCTAGTGAGTGCAGAGCCGTGCCGGAACACTTCAGCTGATTCTGAGCCTCAGCCCTTTCCTCACTGCCTCTAGTTCACTCACCACAATTCTAATAACGTCTCCTCCGGGCATGTCCTGCCTGTAAGGCCCAGCTTCTGGGCATGGTTCTTTCATTAATGTGCTGTGTGACTCCGGGCAAGTTCCCTCCTCTCTGGGCCTCCCTGCTCTAGGAGTCAGGGACTCTAATGTCCATCGCTGTGAGCTCAGGTCTTGCCCTCAAAGAGCCTGTCATCTGTCAACAGTTCTATGTCTAAAAATGAGAAATTAAAGTCACACCTTAAAGACTGCAAAATGGTCCATGGATGGCACTAAGGGTTGGGGCAATCTAGGAGGCTTCCTGGAGGAGGGAGTGCTAGCCTGGCCTGAAGACTGAATGGGCTCGGATAGGCTGAGAAGAAGGTAAGGTGGAAGGCCTAACAGGAACAGAAGAGGATGCAGTCACAGGCCATGAGTTCCCTCACTTTGCAGGAAAGCTGGGAACCTGCTACGGGGGGCCTCGAATGCCAGGCAACAGAGTTCAGGCGTCAAGGAGCCTCTGAGAATAATGAACACACTCAACATGATGAAAGCCACGTGAGGTGAACAGGTGACATGTCCCCGGACTGGTAAGGAAACCAGACCAAAGAGGAGACAGCTCACCTTACTCGATCCCCAAGATACGCTGCTCGGCAGCCAGCCAACCTCAGGCTCCTCACCGCGCAGATGAAGGGGTGAAAACCCAGAGAGCTTCTGGCCCCCAACCCTTCCCTCCCTCCAGAGGACCGTAATGTCTCAGACTCACCGAATTCAGTGCAGCCCCCCAGCTTACAGACGGCTAAACTGAGGCCGCGGAAGGAAAGCGAGCCACCCAAAGGCACCCAGTAATGAAGCCGTCCGGAATCACCACTCCTGACCTCAAGTCCCGAACCCCGTCCACTCACCCCACAACAAGGCAGAAAGCAAGAGATGCTTCAGCTAGACTTAGGAGAGGACTTCCAGCCACACCGAATCAATCTTACTGTCAGGAACAAGCAACGGAGTACCAGAGCTTTCTGCACAGGCCCCTCCAGCCCAGAGAGGTCTCTCCCCTCTGTGCCACTGCAGAACTGACTCCTGTGTCACCTCAGCCTCTCTGTACAGTCTGTTACTCCAGGGAAGGTTCCCATGGGTGTCTGCCTCCCCTTTCCAACTCCCCTGGGAGGCCCCAGAGGGCTGGGACTACATCACTCTCCACCAGGCCCCTGACCAGCTAAATTCAGAAGTCATGAAACACGCATGGATAGTCCTGGAACAGCAGATCGAGCTGTTAAGTGATAGCCAAGTCTGTGGTTCTCAAACTTCAGCCTGCATCAGAATTACCCAGAAGGCTTGTAAAACACTGATTGCTGGGCTGTGGGCCCAATCTCCAGAGATTTTTTTGTTTTGTTTTGATTTTTTTTTTTTATTTTTTACTTTTCGAGACAGGGTCTCTCTCTCTCTCTTTCTGTCGTGTAGGCTGGAGTACAGTGGTGAGATCGCAGCTCACTGTAACCTCAAACTCCTGGGCTCAAGCAGTCCTTCTGCCCCAGCCTCCTGAGTAGCTGGGACTATAGGCGTGCACCACCACAGCTGGCTAATTTTTGTATTTTTGGTAGAGACAGGGTCTCGTTATTGACCAGGCTGGTCTCGAACTCCTGGCCTCAAGCAATCCTCCTGCCTCAGCCTTCCAAAGTGCTGGGATTACAGGCATGAGCCTGTATTGTTTTTAGAGACAGGATCTCGCTCTATCTCCCAGGCTGGAGTTCAGTGGTGCGATCACAGCTCACTGCAGCCTCAAACTCCTGGCCTCAAGCAATCCTCCTGCCTCAGCCTTCCAAAGTGCTGGGATTACAGGCATGAGCCTGTATTGTTTTTAGAGACAGGGTCTCGCTCTATCTCCCAGGCTGGAGTTCAGTGGTGCGATCACAGCTCACTGCAGCCTCAAACTCCTGGGCTCAAGTGATCCTCTCACCTCAGCCTCTCAGGACTGGGATTACAGGCGTGAGCCACCGCGCCCGGCCGCAGAGTTTTTGATTCAGTACAGCTGAAGCAGAGCCAAGAATGTGCATTTCTAACGAGATCCCAAGTGATGCTGATGCTGCTTGTCAAGGAACCACACTTCAAGAACTAGTGCACTACGTCAGCCCTTCCAGTTTACAGCTGGGGAGAATGAGGCCCAGAGATTTTAAAGGCAGCACTTGACAGTATATCACTATCATCATCATTGTCACTGTCATATAACCCTGTCATTGTTGCCCCCCTCACATGTTCAAGCACTTCATGTACATTACAGCCTTTGGGCCTTGCCCTAAAAGAAAGATGCTAAGATTATTATTCTCTTGCAGAGGAAAAACTGGAGGCAAAGAGTATTAAGTCGTTTGTCCAAAGTTACTCAGAAGGGAAGGGTTAGCATCAGGATTTGAACCATGACCTAAGTCCAAAGCCACAGGTTTAACCCCAGGTCTCCATGACCTGCTTACGGGTTACATTTACTGGCCAAAAAATTCTCTTGAGGCTCCTAAATCCAGCAGGCTCCTTTCTAAAGTGAGAGCCCTCACATTAGAGTGAAGTACCCTCAGCGCAAAGGCCCAGTCCCTGAGTGGGCCCCTGGGGAGTCCCGCATCTGGAGAGAGCTTGCCTCTTACGTCCTGTGAACCCAGAGCATTTTCTCCTGCAAACACTCCTTTTCTCACACTACAACCTTCTTCATGCAGCCCCACTGACCAGGCCTTCTTTGCTGGGGGCCAAACATCTGCATTAATTCTTTTTTTTTTTTTCTGAGACAGAGTCTTGCTCTGTCACCTGAACTAGGCGTCAGCCTAGTTCACAGCAGCCTCAAACTCCTGGGCTCAAGCGATCCTCCTGCCTCAGCCTCCCAAGTAGCTGGGACTACAGGCGTGTGCCACCATGCCGGTTAATTTTTTCTATTTTTAGTAGAGATGGGGTCTTGCTCTTGTTTACACTGGTCTCAAATTCCTGACCTCAAGCGATCCTCCCGCCTCGGCCTCCCAGAGTGCTAGGATTACAGGCGTGAGCCACCATGCCCAGCCATCTGCATTAATTCTTCAGGTCCATGTTCCAGCTCTACCTCACCACTCAGTGAAAAAACACAATAAAATAATTTCTTTTTATATTTCACAGTAATACGGGGTTGTCACTGCCAGGCATGGGTCTGTCTCCCCCATCAGACTGGCAGCTCACAAGAGCAGGAACCTCATCTGAGTCCTCTGCGTCTCCAGCACAGGACCTGCCCAGAGTAAAGGTTTAGGGACTAAGTGAGGAATGAATGAATGAATAAGTGGGTATAAGAGCAAATGAGAAAACGAATGAGTGAATAAATAACCAAACCCCCAGGAATTCCCTCTGCTCGGTCGTCAGCCTTCCCAGAAAGGACCACAGACTCTCTGGGCAGAAGGGACCAACTTCCACCTTCAGCTGAAACCCCACAATGGGGGGCGGTAGGGACAGAGAATCTACAGCTCCACACACACACTTAATGACCAGAAGAAGGGTCTTGATGTCAGCCCGTGACTATGACTCTGGGTTACCCAGAACATGGCTGCTCCCCTGGCCCATGACAGCTGGCAGAGACATGGGAACACGTGTCCTGGCCTCCCTGTCCAGACTTCTTTCCTCTAACCCCCCATGCCACAAACAGAACTGCACACTGCTCCCTCACGCACCTGGGGTGTCCTTCGTTCCTGCTATTCCCTCCACCCTGATTCCCTTCTAATAACTCTCCCTTCAAACCCTGCCTGCCATCAAGGCCCAGGGCAAATGCCACCACCTCCAGGAAGACTTCCTGGCCCCCCCTAAGTGGAAACTACATTCTCCTCCTATGTAACCCCAACACACTAATACACACACACACTTCACAGGCCTTTATCTCTCTCAGTGCTTTTTCTCTGAAATTAGGCTGGTTTGTGCTAATTTCCCCTTTTTGGCCTTGAGCTAGCTGGCAGCAGGGATGGGACTGATTCATCAGAGTATCCTGCCCCCTCCCATTGAACACTCAGAGCCTTGAACATAGTAGATGTTCAGTAAGTGTCCACAGAATGAATGATTAAATGCAAACAAATGAGGGAATGTGTGAGTTAGTGAATGGAAGCAAATGCACGTTTAAATGCATGATCAAATGAGTGAATGCATGCAAGCATGTTCTCACCCCTTCCTGTTCTCCAAGATAAAGATTCCCAGTTCCTTCTGGAGGCCCACTGGGCATGGCCTGGCAGAATAAAGGAAACTGTGGAGTAAATGGGGGGAGGAGCCACAGAGGGAGGGACAAAGGAAGGAGGTCGTGATACCAGCACTAGAGGAAGTGGAGGTGACCTGGCTTCAAAGCCAGGCCCCCCTCACAACCACAGCCCTTTACGGAGAAGAGGCTGCGCCGATGGGAGCAGTGAGAAGGCAGGGAAAAGAAGGAAAGCAGCAGAGAAAAGGTGACACAGTGTGGTGGGGATGGAGGGAGGGAATGCCAGAAAGTCAGGGAGGCCAGATTCAGGATGCCTGAGCAGAGTCCTGCACCTGTGCAGCTCCGCCCTGAACCCATCCTGCCCAGGGGGCTCAAACACGGCCTTTCTCCCCCTCTCAGTACCCGCTCTGGTGGGGCTGGAACCCGGTCCTTGACCCCGCAGGGGATCTGGGCCAGCCTGACTTCCTAAACTCGGCCCTTGCTCAGGACCTGCTCACAAGCGGGCTAGCGCTCCTCCCACCCCACCGCAGCCCAAGTGAATCAGCACTGGCTGCACCTTCTGGTCTGGGTCTTGCAGCTTGCACCGTGACCTCAGCCCACCCCCATCCTAGCGAGAAACGGCCCATCCCGGCTTTAAATCCCAGGACTCATGCCCCAGCCTGCAAGCGAGAGTGCCAGGCACCACCTAGCTGTCTGGGGGCCAGGCCCAGCTGGGGGCTGCCCTGCCTGGGGAGGGTCCCCGAGCGGAGGAGGAGCCAGCAGGGAGGATCCCAGGAAACGCCGGATTGGGTTGAGGGGGTGGGGTGCTGGCGGGCTGCGGCGGTCTTACCCAAAGGTGGGAGACCCCAGCCCCAGGGCCGAGGCCGGGGGAGCCTGCTGGGGGGTCGGAGGAGCAAGTCCGCTGGGAGGGGCTCAGAATCAGGCCTCAGAGTCCCAGAGCCGAGCCTGAAGGGGCAGGCTGCGGGGAGGCTGCAGGGAGGCGCGAGTTCCGGGGGGGTCTGCCCCCTGTCCTCCCCTCCCGGCGCTGCTGCCCGGCTGCGGAGCCCGCAGAACTCAGAGGGCCCGCGGCGCCGGTTTCTGCCCACGCGGTGGATCCGGTTGCTGGGCAGAGGCGGAAACGCTGGCGGCCGCACCAGGGAGGTCCGGGCAGCAGGAGGTCCGCGCGGATCGCTGCCAGTGCCGCCTCCGGTGCTGCTGAGCCCTAAGCCGGCCCCTCAGAGCTATCTGTTCACACCTTTCCTGAGCACCTACTCTGGGCCAATCCCCGGCTGAGTGCTGGGATGAAGCTCTGAGCAGGGCCTTGCCCTTACCAGTATTGATATTTAAAAAGATAAAAATGGATAGTTGAGGGTGGGCACAGTGGCTCATGCCTGTAATCCCAGCACTTTGCAAGGCAGAGGCGGGAGGATCCCTTGAGCCCAGGAGTTTGAGACCAGCCTGGGCAATACAGCAAGATCCCATCTCTAAAAAAAAAAAATTTTTTTTTAATTAGCCAGGCGTAGAGGCGCGTACCTATAGTACCAGCTACTCCAGAGGCTGAGGCAGGAGGTCCCTTGACCTCAAGAGTTGGAGTCCAGCCTGGGCAACTTAGTGAAACCCCATCTCTAATATTAATATTTTTTTTAAAAAAACGGATGATTCAGAACAGCACAAAGAAAGTGAACACCACCATGATCCCTTCACTGAGAGAGAGGCTAGAATAGAACTGAAAGATGTAGATACGGTTGGCAGGAGATGGAGGCACCCTTTTCCCCCACGCTGTGTATGTATGTTATATATGATATAATATGAAAGATATGAAATGATCATAGGATTAGAGAAGCCACCTAGAAAAAGGGACATCAGTGTTCATGCTTGGGTTACAGGCTCAACTGGCAAACTTAGAAGGGACCAGACAAAACACAATGGTGGTCCCTGGAAAAAAATGAATCCTCGGAGGAGAAGCCTGGCAGGAGGAGTGCATTCCACCCCAGGACCAGGGAGATGAGGGGGAGGCACTCCGTAGGTGAACTCATCCTGTCCCAGCCACTCTGGGTAGAAAAGGGCAGTTTGCAAACAAGCAAGCCTCTGTGCTGAGCTTGGCCACACCTGGAGTCCAAGCAGTCCTCCTGTTGGGACCTCTGGTGGTGTAACAAAGATGGGGTCCTGCCCCTCATCACTGGCTTTCACCATGTTCTTAGAGCACTGAAAGGGTGAGAGCACCAGGCATGAGGAGCACCCCCATGCATGGGGCTTTGGCGGCAGCCGGATGGCAACACAGGCCACCCCTGGCTCAGCAGGCAGCACTTATGTTGGAGCCTCAGCTCAGCAGAGGCCCCAGGTGTCAGCAACAGAAATGACATCCAAGATCACTTTCCAAGTGCAGGTGAGACACATTCAGGGACACCCAGAAACATATGGGACAGGTAGACTTTGCAGGGAAGGGGAGTCCCACACTGGCAGGATGGCTCTGGGCTGGCATAAATCATGACTTCATTTTAATATGACACAATAATCAAATGGTGAACCCTGAAGATATTCAGATTATCCTTTTAAAAAGTGACTATATTGGATATACTTCTTTTGTAATCTGATTTTTCTCTCAACAATTATCATAAATATTTTTCCATGATTTTCATTGCTACATAGTATTTCTCCTTAGGGATCTACTCAAACTTATTTAGCCAATCTCTTTCTTTTTTGTTTTGTTTTATAGCTTTATGGAGATATAATTTACATATAATAAACTGCACATATTTAAAGTATATAATTTAAAATGTTTTTATATATACATACTTAATATGTACATATAATACATACACACATATAATATATATTCGTACATGTATATATGTATGTATGTGTGTATATATATACTACACTGCCCCTCCCCCACACCCCAGGCAAACCATAATCTGCCTTCTATCACTCTAGATAGGTTTGCATTTTCTAGAATTCTCTATAATTGAAATCATACAGTATGCATTCTTTTTTGTCTGGCTTCATTCACTCAGCATAATTTTGCGATTTATATGTATTGTTGCGTATATCAATAATGTATGTTGCATATATCAGTAGAATACCACTGTATGGGTATACCACAGTTTGGTTATCCATTCACCTCTTGATGAATTTTAGGTTGTTTCTAGTTACTGGCTCTTATACAAATAAAGCTAGTATGAACATTCGTGTTCAAACCTCTGTGTAGACATACACGTTCATTCCTCTTAGGTAAATACCTAGCAGTGGAATTGGCATGTCATATGGTCAATGTATGTTTAGCTTTTTTTAAACTGCCAACATTTTTCCAAAAGGTGGTCTCATTTTACATCCCCACCAACAGTGTAAGAGAATTCCAGTTTCTTCACATCCTTACCAATACTGGTATTGGTCAGTCAGCTTAATCTTAGCCATATTAATGGATTCATAGTGGTATATCATTGAGAGTTTGATTTCAACCCCCATTCACAAATGATATTAAGCATCTTTTCATGCACTTATTTGCCATGATCTGTATTTCTTCCTTGGCAAAATGTCTATTCAAATCTTTCCCCATTTCTTTATTGGGCTGTTTGTCTTCTTTTCATTTTATTTTATCTTTTTGAGACAAGGTCTTGCTCTGTTGCCCAGGCTAGAGTGCAGTGGCATCATCATAGCTCACTGCAATCTCAAACTCCTGGGCTCAAGCAATCCTCCTGCCTCAGCCTCCCAAGTAGATGGGACTATAGACACACACCACTATGCCCAGCTAATTTTTCTATTTTTGGTAGAGATGGGGGGGTCTTGCTTTGTTGCCCAGGCTGGTCTCGAACTCCTGGCCTCAAGCGATTCTCCCACCTCAGTGGGAGATTACAGGAATGAGCACGGACTCAGCCTGCTTGCAAGTTTTTATCATGAATAGATATTGGATATTGCCAAATGCTTTTCCTGTATCAATCAAGATGATCACATGATTTATCCTTTTTAGTCTGTTAATATGGTGCATTACATTGATTAATTTTCAAGTGTTAAATTTTCATTCCTGAGATAATATATTGTATAATGATGTATTTTACTTTTTTATATTGATGGTTTACATTTTTTAAAATTTTGTTAAGAACATTTGCATCTGTTTCATTATACAATTTGTCTTGCAGGTTTCTTTGCAATATTTTTATCTGGTTTCGATATCAGGGTAATGCTAAGTTTATAGAATGAGTTGGAAAGTGTTCCCTTCTCTTCAATTTCACAAAAGAGTTTGTGAATTACTATTATTTATTCCTTAAATATTTGGTAAAATTTACCAGCAAAGTCATTATTGTGTGAAGTAGCCTGTGTGGGAAACTTTTATACAACACATTCAATTTCTTTAATAGATAGAGAGCTATTTAAATTATCTATTTCTTCTTGAATGACCTTTGGTACTTTGTATGTTTCTCTAATTCATAAAAAATTTCAAATTTATTGGCATACAGTTAGTTACATATTCCCTTATTATCTAGTTAATATCTGTCAAATCTGTAGTAATCTATCACTTCTGAGATTGGTAATTTATATCTTCTTTCTTTTTCCTGATTAGGTTGGTTGGAGGTTGGTTGATTTCATTAATCTTCTCAAATACCAGATTTTTATTTCATTGATTTTTTCCTATTGCTTTTCTGTTTTATGTTCATTAATTTCTACACTTATCTTTATTATAGTCTGCTTACTTCAGTTCAGTTTGCTTTTTATTTTCTGGTTTCATAAAGGTAGATGCTTAGGTAATTTATGATTTCAACCCCCATTCACAAATGATATTAAGCATCTTTTTTCTAATGTAAGTGTTTAATGCTATATCTTTCCCTCAGGCACTGCTTTAGCTGCATCCCCAAAGAGTTAATACTGTGTTTTTATTTTCATTCAGATTGAAATCATTTCTAATCTCTATTTTCACTTCTTCTCCACCCATGTGTTATTTAGAAGTGTATTATTGGCTGGGCATGGTGGTTTACACCTGTAATCCTAGCACTTTGGGAGGCCCAGTAGGAGGATGACTTGAGGTCAGGAGTTCGAGATCATCTTAAGCAATAGTGAGACTCTGTCTCTACTAAAAATAGAAAAAATTAGCTAGGCATGATGGTACATGCCTGTAGTTCCAGCTACTTGGAAAGCTGAGGCAGGAGGATCACCTGAGCCCAGGAGCTGAGCTGTGATGACACCACTGCACCTTGTCTGGACAGATGACAGAGCAAGACCCTGTCTCAAAAAAAAAAAAAAAGTGTATTATTGTATTTTAGGAATAAATTTAACTAATGAGGTAAAAGATCTGTACACTTAAAACTATAAAACATTGATGAAAGAAATTGAAGATGACACAAATAAATGGAAAGATATCATGTGTTTATGAATTGGAAAAATCAATATTATTAAACTGTCTATGCTACCCAAAGCAATCTACAAATTCAATGCAATCCCTACCAAAATTCTAACGCTTCTTGTTATTTCACAGAAACAGAAAAAACAATCCTAAAAATTGTATGGAACCAAAAAACCCCAAATAACCAAAGCAATTGTGAGCAAAAAGAAGAAAGCTGGGCCAGGCGTAGTGGCTCACACCTGTAATCCTAGCACTCTGGGAGGCCGAGGCAGGAGGATCGCTCAAGGTCAGGAGTTCAAGACCAGCCTGAGCAAGAGCGAGACCACCGTCTCTACTAAAAATAGAAAGAAATTAGCCAGACAACTAAAAATACATAGAAAAAATTAGCCGGGCATGGTAGCGCATGCCTGTAGTCCCAGCTACTCGGGAGGCTGAGGCAGTAGGATTGCTTGAGACCAGGAATTTCAGGTTGCTGTGAGCTAGGCTGACGCCATGGCACTCTAGCCCGGGCAACAGAGTGAGACTCTGTCTCAAAAAAAAAAAAAAGAACGAAGTTGGAGGCATCATACTACTTGATTTCAAAATATTCTACAAAGCTATAGTAAAAACAGCATGATACTAGCATAAAAGTAGACAAACAGACCAATGGAACAGAATGGACAGCCCAGAAATAAACCCACACACTTACAGACAACTAATTTTCAATGAAGGTACCAAGAACATGCACTGGGGAAAGGACAGTCTCTTCAATAAATGGTGTTGGAAAAACTGGATAGCCACGTGCGGAAGAATGAAGTTAGGCCCTTATTTCACACCATCAGTTCAAAAATCAACTCAAAATGGATTAAAAATTTAAAGGTAAGACCTGAAACTGAAAGACTGCTAATAAAAAACATAGGAGAAACACTCCATGACGTTGATCTGGACAATAACTTTTTAGGTATGACCCCAAAAGCACAGGCAACAAAGGCAAAAACAGACAAGTGGGATTATGTCAAACTACAAAGCTTCTGCCGAGCAAAGGAAACCATCAACAAAGTGAAGAGACAACCTCTGGAACAGGAGGAAATATTTGCAGACCGTACATCTGATAATGGGTTAATATGCAAGATATATAAGGCACTCCAACAGCTCAGTAGGAAGAAAACAATCCTATTTTAGAGGTAAAGGACCTGAATAGACATTTCTCAAAAGAAGACATACAAATGGCCAACAGGTATTTGAAAAAAATGCTCAACATCACTAATCGTCAGGGAAATGCAAATGAAACCACAACGAGATATTGCCTCACACCTTTTAGAATGGCTATTACCAAAAACACGAAAGATAAGTGTTGGTAAGGATGTGGAGAAAAGAGACCATTGTACATTGACAGTGGGAATGTAAATTAGTACAGCCACTATGGGAAACAGTATGGGGGTTCCTCAAAACATTAAAAATAGAACTACCATATGATCCAGCAATCACGCCCCTGTGTATATAGCCAAAGGAAAAGAAATCAGTATATCGAAAAGATAAACTGCACCCCCATGTTTACCACAGTGTTATTCACAACAGCCAAGATATGGAATCAACCTAAGTGGCCGTCAGCAGATGAACGGATAAAGAAAATGTAGTACATATACACACCGAAATACTATTCAACCTTTTAAAAAGAAGGAAATCCTGTCATTGTGACAACGTGAATAAACCTGAAGGATATTATGTTAAATGAAAGAAGCTGGGCAGAGAAAGACAAATACTGCGTGAGCTCACTTACATGTGGAATCTAAAACAGTCAAACTCACAGAAGCACCAAGGGGAATGGTGGTTGCCAGGGGCTGGGGGTGGGAGGAGACTGGGGAGCTGTTGGTCAAAGGGTACAAAGTCTATTTAGGGTTGGTGGGGGAAGGGGGATGCGGTGACTCACGCCTGTAATCCTAGCACTCTGGGAGGCTGAGGCGGGAGGATCTTAGAGCTCAGGAGTTCGAGACCAGCCTGAGCAAGAGTGAGACCCAGTCTCTACTAAAAATAGAAAGAAATTAGCCAGGTGTGGTGTCACTGCCTATAGTTCCAGCTACTCGAGAAGCAGGAAGATCGCTTGAGCCCAGGAGTTTGAGGTTGCAGCAATAGAAAATGAGGTTATGATTGGTGGAAGGGATGCCGGATGGTCAACCTCCATGAATACAACACCTGCCTTCTTCATTTGGCTAATTTTTTTCAAAACGCAAGTGTGATCTCCTCTGGAAAGTCGCCAAAGAGCAACATCCCTCCTCTCCTGTGTCTGTCTGCCCCACCAGACTGCAAGCTCTTTGCTGGCAAGGAGCTGGCTCCGATTGCCTCTCTGTCCCCAGAGCCTAGCTCAGGAGAAACTCAATTCAATTCTTGAATATTTCTGTAATTAAAAAAAAAACCACTTTATTCTTTAAATCAAAATATATTAATATCTTACCATACCTTCTGTCTGCAACCAGCTTTTTCCATTTAACAATACGGTATAAAAATCTTTCGATTATACCATTTTAAAAGCTACATAATATTTCATGGTATTGACACGCCGTGCCACAAATTACTCAACCCCTATGGATTGTTGGTCATTTAGATTGTTTCCAGTTTTTTTCAGCATTATAAACAATGTTGCGGTAAACTTCCTTTTACATAGATCTTAGACACTTGTATTACTTCCTTATGATAAATCCCTGAGAGTGGTGTGTGGTTTTAAAAAACCAAATGGCTGCAAATTCTTTAATACGC